>NW_027507787.1:149333033-149933033 GCF_037356315.1 Lithobates pipiens | reverse complement strand
CCTTGTTTATTGGTCGGGTAAGGTATATCTGTCTACTGTATATCTGTCTACTCTGAGATGTTTTAAAGATATAATGTCACTCCTAGCCAGCATATTGGTTGATTGTTGGTCTATGAGAGTTCAGTGAAAGCTTCAGCCTCAGCTAACAGTTGGAGGGGGTCTCTGAATAACCTTCATCCATGACGTGTTCAAGACAGGGATTCAGATTGTAGCTATATGTGAAGTTGAGAACCCCATTAGAAGGAGCATATGTCATTCATTATGTCCTTCTGTTTCTCTCATTTCAGGGAAAACATCAACAATTGGCAGAAATGTATCACAGATGTCTGGGTCAAAATCAACCAAAAAGAAAATGTAAGAAGTGTTAAATATATATGTATAATATAAAATATATCACAGCTTTGGATGTTCAACCTTTTCGTACTGGTATAACAGATGTCAATTTTTTTTTTTTAAGGTGGACGGACCACAAATTAAACATTCAGTCCTGGTTTCCCCTCCACCAGAGCCCCCTCAGGTAAGGCACCCCCTTCTAGAATTTGAAAAAAGTTTAAATATTAATAAGTAAATAGCTACGTTGTAATTCAAAATCTTTTTTAATAATTACATACAGAAATTAGCCAGGTATATCCTTTGAGTTCTCCAACTGTATATTAACTCATGCGCAGTTCTACTTAACACAGCTACAAAAGTGTATATGCACACACTCAGAGAAGCTTCTGTTCCGCCTCTCCTTTTCAGAGGATAACAGCATGTAAAAGGATGATGGCAGCACAAGTATAGAATAAGTACAGTAGATGTTAATTTGTCTCAACAAGAGGTCAGAGGAGCAGACAACGTGTTTTGGGTGCTCACCAATCTCTTTTCATTAGTATATTGGCAATAATAGATGAATGGAGATAATTCTGGACAGGTAACTTTAGAAAACGAGGATTAGGTAAATAGCAATAGAGATTGCCTACTTGACAGGCAACCCATATCCCCATTACCGCATGTTTATTTCCTTCATTTACATGTCTCGTACTATCTCCAATCTTCAGTCATTGCCATCATACAAGCCCTAATAAGGGGGGGATCTCTGAACCCCTTAACATGGTGGCTGTATTTTCTGAACTCCTTTTGGGAAAAATAAACCTTTACTGGATGTATTCTAGATGTGTGGTGCTCTCCTTCTTTGATATACTCTTTAGAAAATCAAATAAATGTCATACCGCGCTCTGAATAACCATATATGCATACATAAACAATAATAGTGCTAAAAATCATAAGTGGATTCATAAACATGCGTGCTGAAGTAATAATAATAAATGTCCACATAAACGATTTCCAAAGAAAATTAAATGTCCATAGACCACCATCAAAATCTTCTATCAACGTGAGCGATGAGAATTTTTGCGGACTGGGTGAGATAAATAGCGTCTTCCACCACCACCACCACCAGACAAACAATCTACTCGCCAGAAGAATTTGACACCTATTACAGGTAGTCAGACCAAGCGCAGATACCAGTAGGAGTATGCCTTCTGAATAGAGACTAAGTCCGTTTGAAAGTCCGTTAGTTTTGAACGTAATGACGTAAGATGGGACTAAAAAAGGAAGTTCAATAGCCAATAGCTTCCCTTGCGTCGTATTTGATCCGTCGGACCAGCATACAGACAAACGGTTTTCCTGATAGGAATTGAGTCCATCGGACAGATTTGAAACATGTTCTATTTATGGATTCGCCTGATTTTTTTAATGAAAAACGATTGGATTAGCCCACATACGATCGGTTTGTCCGATGGACTGATTCTGTCAGACATAGTCTGCCAGAAAGTCCGGTCGTGTGTACGTGGCATTAGAGGATTTTCAGCACAATTTTAATTCATTTACTTTGATTGTTTCAGGATATGCGTGGCTTATAGGTATTTCCTATATTTTTTTTCATTTTTCTTTTTATACTCTTTAGTATGCTCTGAAGAACACCCCGCAACCTTCAAAAGTTGGAGGTGAAGCTTAATTTTGTTTACATTTTAGTCCAACGCTTGACCAACATGAAATTAAAGCTCACCCCAATTTGTGCAGCTCTATAGCACTTGATCTCTATGTATGAGGTCCCTTAGAACACTAATGTGACTTCTAACAGCAAAAAATGCTTTGTGACCAGGAATGGAAAAGTAGAAATTATTTAGGAAAACATTAAAGGAAACCTGACGATCATGTCTATATGAGTTTGTTAACCATCCCATTCTAAAACCACGGATAGCCTCCACCTCTTTGGGAGGGCTTTCTGAAAGGTTTTGGAGGGTGTCTTTAGCAATTTGTGCCCATTTGTGAGGTCAGGAACTGAAATTGGATGAGAAGACCTGACTCACAATTGGTATTCTAATTCATCCCAAAGGTGTTTAGTAGGGCTCTATTCAGGACACTTGAGTTGCTCCACACCAAACTGGTCAAACCATGACTTTATGGAGCTGTCTTTGTGCACAGCCATGGTAAAACCAAAAAGGGCCTTCACTAAACTGTTACCACAAGGTGGGAAACACACAATGGGGGAGTGCAGAATTGGGTGCAGCTGTGCATGACTTCTAACGAGCTTCTAACTTCAGCTTGTTCAATTCAACTTTGACAATAAAACCTGGAAGCTTATTGGTTTCTATGCAACGCTGCACCAGATTTTGCACTCTCCAGTTTTAGTAAAGCTCCCATAATGTCTTTGTGTTTTGTAGTATTCACAGTACCTCTGGAAACACCAGAACTCAATCATTTGGAGGGGTATCCCCATACATTTGGCCATATATCAACCTCAGTTTTACCCCACTTGAACTTTTGGTCCAACTCTAGTTTTGTATTTTCCAGCCTAGGTGGCCTAAAGAATTCAGACCCTTAGCAGTCTATCCAGTCGAAAGCCGCCAAGCAGCTGTACAATTTGTACGATCTGAGATATATGAAAAGCAAGCAGTGGTGATGGTAAATGGTGCTTTATTTTGTCATGGCTGCCCTATGATAACGACAACTTCATCAAGCTTCTGGCATGCTCAGATCTGTAATTTTCACCATTAATTTATAGACAAAAAATGTAATCGATAAATAAAATAAAATCGAATCTGTATCCTTAAAAAATAGCCTGCAAAATCAGGATTCGCTTGCCTGTAAAATTTGCACAAATTTTTGCGTAGTTATGAATTCAGTTACAGACAGTACAGGCATGGGATATGTTTTTTGCAATCATCGTATCTAAAGAGCTGTACAGATCTGGAAAATTATTTCAGCTGTGCCATGAGGATGTCAAATATAGACTCCTCACTAAGCATTTGCTTCTGAAGCCACAAAGGCAGATATAAAAGACACAAATCTTGCAGCTCTGATAGTCATCAATATGTAATTTCATGTACTTTTTTAAACATTAATTTGAAAGTATTTGAATTTTACTTAGTATAAGCCTCTTACAATTCCTGCACACCAGATTACAGACTTGGAGAGGGGGGAGAAGGACAAGGAGCCAATTGATTCATTTACTAACGAGAAGCATGTTGATAGGAGGAAAGAGCAGAGTGACAGAGTGGTGAGCTTATCAGTCCTCTGCTTCTCTTTTCACTGTCCATTCACAGGCAGATTTGGGTCCCAGGATGATGCTGGCTATAACCACACTTTGGCCTCCAGAAGTTAGTACAGTTCTAATGCCATTGCCCATGCACTTGTTTACGTACATCCCTAAGGGGGAGTACAGCCATAGGGGGCCCCCTGGTGGTAGAAGAATATTTGACATACTGGGCTATATATACATTGGTGCAACCAGCTAAATGGATACATGGTCGTGCAGTTTAATTTTGTTATTAACCTATCTCACAAACCTTCAGGTGCTCAACCTTCCAAATAATTGATCCCATGCCTGTATAAGAAACAAATTTGGCAAGAGTTATTATATACAATTTATCCAACGATGCTTAGTCCACAATAAAAAAAAAACCTAAATGTAGATTTTTCTAAACATTCTGCATTTGTTTTTATACACAGGATGAAGTTACAAGACCCAAATCCTACCCCGACGACCACCCCTGTTCTTGCTCACCTCTGCTGGATGTAAGTCCTACATTTAAGTCACCTTTATCTGATTTTCTCTGTGAAAAGTACACACAGAGCCCGGGATATTATTATCCAGTGCAGATTACACTCATTTTCAATGAAATGATCATGAAATTATCTAGAAATAGTTACTTATTAATTCAGCGCCCATGGTAAATACACAGATGAAATACATATATGGAATTTATTTTATCCTCCAAAGTATTTGGATATCTGTCCATCCAGAGGTACGCAGCTCTGCCATATAATACAGCCTCATCTGGCAGGGCAGGAGACTTGGCTTTCCTCTGCTGCAGTTAAGCAACAACTGAAGGTCTTGGACCTCCTTTAACCTGTGATTGGCAACTGAACGAAAAGTACCAGACTGATGTGCTTATCTCTCTAGTTTCTTCACCAATCATGTTCCTTTTTAGTTTTATTTTATTTTTTTATCTGTACTGGACTATGTGCTAGCAGGAACTGGAGTTCTGCTTTAAACCATATTTTATAACTGAAGAGAAGCTGAAAAGTGATTTAATTAAATATGAGTGTCATTGTAGAGCAAAGTGTATAAATAGGAAATATAATATATAAATATACACATTTGTATTCAGACACAGGATAGACAGCGATGCCACACTGATCCAAATTCAAGGATAGAAATTCCAGACTGCAAGCCTTTAAATCCTTTGACGGTAAGAATACCAAAAAAAAATTCTTCCTTTTATTATGCCCACATCAGCTTCATTCAGAGCAGAAAAAAAGACTACACTATTGTAAATTTATTCAAAAAAAAATACTATCGGGTTAATTTACTAAAGCTGAAGCACTCAGAATCTAGTGCAGCTTTGTATGGTAACAAATCAGCTTCTAACTTCAGTTTGTTCAATTAAGCTTTGACAAAATACAAACCTGGAAGCTTATAGGTTCCTATGTAGAGCTGCACCAGATTTTGCACTCTCCAGTTTTAGTAAATCAATTACTATGGATCATGCCCCGAATCATATATTATTATTTTTTCTAAAAAATAAAGTTCAAACTTGTCATTGATTTAATAAAAAATCTATAAAATGAAAGTGGACATACCCCATAGATATATTAATGCAGAATGTTTTGGAGTTTAGGTGACACCCGTTAGTGGCTTAATTTAAAGTGTATCTAAAACGATCTTTTTAAGCTTTGAATATAATGTGGAAGGGTTATTGCATGATATTATTTAATATTTATTTAATATTGTTTTTATTATCTAATAGCATGGTGGTGGAGGAGATATGAAGAATCTGAATATTGGGTTGGCAGATTCTACACACTGAGATATTTCCTCAATTGTCTTGTGTTGTGATGAGGATGAGAGAGTCTAGACCTGTACAGCCACACTGTAATATTCTAGTCCAGACACAATTTTATTCCAGTGATAGATCGTTTACAAAAGCCAGCAATTTATGGGGGATGTACTCCCTAGGACTAAAATGTAACATAAGTTATGCAATATAATAGAATTATTATTTGTATCTTCCTATTTTTATGTAGCATAAATGAATCAACAAAACAAAGGTATTAATTACTATTTTTTAAGTTACTATTTTTATGTAACATAAATCTATCAATCTTTTTTTATAAATGATTATCACTTATCAATCAATATTATTTTGATGTCACTATTTAGCCCTGGAGAAGGGAGCAGTCCCTGAAATGAGTTGGCTTGGTAAACCTTTTTTCTTTGGAATAAACGTGTGTATCTGGACTGGAGTCTTGAATCTTAAATCATGTCAACAATACTAAAGTATGGGCAGTGCCCCTTACATAATTTAAGATGCAAGAGAAGCAAGATATATTACACATCAAGATCAGATTTGCTATTGCTATTAGCAGTCACAGTGCTGGTCAGCTCTTTCTCGTCTTACATCCTCTTTCAGGGCAGAATTACAGTTTCTAAACCCCAGGTGCCCAAATAGTGGCCTGAGTGTGATGGTACTGTGTGGTACTTGGGCCCCCGCAGACAGGGATTTGACTTGGTGCTTACTGAAACCAGTGAGGAAAAATATACTTTAGATTGGCCTTAAACTGGCAAATGGTTTGGTTTATTTTTTTTTAGCTATCTATTTTTTTTAATGTATTTTCCTCCTTAATGGATCTTGCTGAGAGAAATATTAAATGTGAAACAAGACATTTTTGAGAGGGGCATAGGGAGCAAAAAAAAAAAAAATGGAAGCCTTGACTTTTATTTTATTTATTTTTTTATCTGTACTGGACTATGTGCTAGCAGGAACTGGAGTTCTGCTTTAAACCATATTTTATAACTGAAGAGAAACTGAAGAGTGATTTCATTTAATATGAGTGTCATTGTAGAACAAAGTGTATAAATGGGAAATATAATATATACATATACACATTTGTATTCAGACACAGGATAGACAGCGATGTTACACTGATCCAAATTCAAGGAAAGAAATTACAGACTGCAAGCCTTTAAATCCTTTGATGGTAAGAATACCAAAAAATGTTCTTCCTTTTATTATGCCCACGTCAGCTTCATTCAGAGCAGAAAAAAGACTATACTACTGCAAAATTTTTTTTTTTTAATTACTATTGGGTTAATTTACTAAAACGGAAGCACTCAGAATCAGGTGCAGCTGTGCATGGTAGCAAATCAGCTTCTAACTTCAGTTTGTTCAATTAAGCTTTGACAAAATACAAACCTGAAAGCTGATTGGTTCCTATGTAGAGTAGCACCAGATTTTACACTCTCTAATTTTAGTAAATCAATTCCTATGGATCATTTATATTATAATTTTTTTCTAATAAATAAAGTCCAAACTTGTCTTTTATTTTTTTTTAAATCTACAAAATGACATATCCCATAGATATATTAATGCAGAATTTATTTTATATTGTTTTTTTTATTATCTAATAGCATGGTGGTGGAGGAGATATGAAGAATCAGAATTTTGGGTTGGCGGCTTTTACACACTGAGGGATTTCCTCAGTTGTCTTGTGTTGTGATGAGGATGAGTGAGGCTAGATCTGTAAAGCCACACTGTAATATTCAAATCCAGACACAATTTTATTCCACTGATAGATCGTTTACAAAAGCCAACAATTTATGGGGGATGTACTCCCTAGATCTAAAATGTAACATAAATTATGCAATATAATATAATTATTATTTGTATCTTCCTATTTTTATGTAGCATAAATTAATCAACAAAACAAAGATATTAACTATTATTTTTTAAGTTCTATTTTTATGTAACATAAATCTATTAATATTATTTTATAAATGATTATCACTGATCAATCAATATTATTTATTGTAACTATTTAGCCCTGGCGAAGGGGGCAGCCCCTGAAATGAGTTGGCTTTGTAAACCTTTATTCTTTGGAATAAACGTGTATCTGGACTTGAGTCTTGAAGTCAAAGTCTTGAGTCATGTCAACAATACTAAAATACGAGAAGAGCCACTTACATAGTTTAAGATGCAAGAGAAACAAGATATATTACACATCAAGATCAGATTTGCTATTGCTATTAGCAGTCTCAGTGCTGGTCAGATCTTTCTCATCTTACATCCTCTTTCACGGCAAAATTACAGTTTCTAAACCCTAGGTGCCCAAATAATGGCCTGAGTGTGGTGGTACTGCGTGGTACTTGGGCCCCCGTAGACAGAGATTTGTCTTGGTGTTTACTGAAACTAGTAAGGAAAAATATACTTATATACTATATACTACATATATAATATACTTATTTTTTTTAGCTTTCTATCTACTTTTTTATGCGTTTTCCTCTTTTTTAATGGACCTTGCTGAGAGAAATATTAAATGCGGAACAAGCCATTTTTGAGCGGGGCATAGGAAGCTAAAAAAAAAAAATATGTAAGCCTTGACTTAAATGGATAGTTAATAGAGATCTCTAGCAGTCTTACATAATGGGGTTGATTTACAAAAACTGGAAAGTCTGGTGCAGCTATGCAGCTTCTAACTTCAGCTTGTTCAGTTAAGCTTTGACAATAAAACCTGGAAGGTGATTGGTTTTTGGTGCAGAGTTACACCAGATTTTGCACTCTCCAGTTTTAGTAAATCCCCTCAGTGGGTCACCAGGCTTCTCCTGAAGCAATTTCCCAGTCTCCAGCAACTCCTATATATGTTTACAGTCTCTGACCATCTCCTGATTCATGTCTTTCTACCGTGTTGCATTGATTGAAAATTCTGTGTGGCCCTTTTGTGCCTGTAATTGGGGGTCCTTTTATCAATTTAGTTAACCATAACTGTTCTTAAGCTGTTCTTAAGCTATAGGTCATGCTACCATGACAGGCAAATTGACCAAATCTACTATTAAGAAGTATTGTTGAGGCAGTGCTACCTATGTAGGATTTCAAAAAGGTCAAAAGTCAAAGGGAGGGTCCTAACCCCTGTAAGGTTTATTTTTGCCATCTGTGTCCCATTAGGGATATTTCCCTTCACTTCCTGTCCAATAGCCAAAACAGGAAGTGAGAGGAGATCCCTTCAAACCTACTTTATGCATTTAAAAAGTATTAAGGAGCAGTAAAAAAATAATTTTATTTTCTGATATGTTCTAGTATATGTTGCAAATATATATTGTGTTTTTCCATTGTGTAGACAGAGCCCGCAGAACGAAAGAGATCTCAAACATGTTCTGATGCCATACCAGCCAGGAACTCGCTAAAGAACGAATTTAGAAGATTGTACCTCGCAGATCAGGTAATATAAATTAAGTCAATGGAAACCCTAAGACCCCCTTAACACTGAGGCATTTTTCTGACACTTTAGCGCTAAAAATAGTGCCTGTAAAGCGCCTAAAAAATGCCTCATCTGCAGTCCCAGTGTGAAAGCCCAAGTGCTTTCACACTGGGTCGCTGTGCCGGCAGGATGTTAAAAAAGTCCTGCAAGCAGCATCTTTGGGGCGGTGGAGGAGCAGTGTATACACCGATCCTCCGCTGCCCCGTCCATTGAAATGAATGGACACAGCTGCCAAAGCACCTGCAAAGCGCTTCAGCAGTGGCGCTACATGGGCGCTATTAACCCTTTCCTGTGCTGTTAGCGGGTGTTAAAAGCTCCCCGCTAGCGGCCAAAAACTGCCGGTACAGCAGCTCTAAAAATAGGATTTTTAAAACAGCTTACCTGTAAAATCCTTTTCTTTGAAATACATCACGGGACACAGAGCCATAGTAGTTGCTATTGGGTTATAGGCCAACTTCATGTGATGAACACTGGCACACCCTAAGACAAAAAGTCCACTCCTTATATAACCCCTCCCACTACTGGGAGTACCTCAGTTTTGTAGCAAAGCAATACACGTGTATACCAAAAGAAGGGGGAGACCTCTGTGTCCTGTGATGTACTTCAAAGAAAAGGATTTTTCAGGTAAGCTGTTTTAAAAATCCTATTTTCTTATCGTACATCACGGGACACAGAGCCATAGTAGTTACTATGTGGGATGTCCCATAGCAATGCCAACTGAAGGGAGGGAGACACAACAAAAGTAGGGCACTAAGAGACTAGAGGACTTATACTGCACCCTGGAGTACATTGCGCCCAAAGGCGATATCCTCATGACCTTTTACATCTACTTGAGAGAATCTGGTAAATGTATGGACTGAAGACCAAGTTGCAGCCTTGCAGATCTGCAGGCTTGGTGATGCACTGCCCAGGAAATACTATCCTCCCTGGTGGAGTGCGCTTTAATATGAAAAGGTGGAATTTTCCTTTTTAAATCATTTTTACCACTAACTAACCTTTTAAGCTTGAATAATAACTTGACGAATCCATTTAGAAATAGTAGATTTCAACGCTGCCTGTCTTCTTTGAGGACCTTCTGGCAACACAAACAAAACATCTGTTTTACGAATCTGAGTCAAAAAGACCTTGACTGCTCTCACCACATCAAGAGAATGTAGTGACCTTTCTTTCGCAGAACGAGGTTCTGGAAAAAATTAAGGCAGAATAATATCCTGGTTTAAAGAAAACCTGGCACAACCTTCAGTAGGAAATTAGGATGAGGACGCAACACAACCTTATTCTTATGAATAATCAAATATGGCTCTTTATAAGAAAGAGCAGCCAACTCTTGCAGAAGATATGGCAACAGAAAAAAGGGCTGTTTCTGTAATGCCGACAGGATAAATTCAAGTACCAAGAGTTCAGGGGTGACCTAACTGGAGGTTTAATCCATGTTACCCCCTGAATAAAGCTACAAACCAGACAGTGTGAAGAAAGTGGTCATTGAAAAAACACCAATAAGGCCGACACCTGGCCTTTGATAGTACTCAAGGCCAGATTCATTTCTAATCCCATCTGTAGAAATTCAAGGATCCTACCTATGACATATTTCCATAGGATAAAGTGTTGAAAACTTGGAGGAAAAAACTGTTTATCTGGGTGCTCCCCATCAGAATACATACACTTTTTTAGTAAGGAATGTATAGGAAAAGCATGAATAGTTTGGGGAGGCTTTAGCAAACACATACCAGAAGTGGGCTCATCAACTGACTCCGCTACTGGCAGCAAAAATGAGGAGCAGACCAATTCAGTGAGAGATTGTACCAACAACCTTTCTTGTGAACCTGATCCCTCTGTATTAGGCTCTTCGGAAGAGGAGTCACTAGCTTCTTCCTGGTCCCTTGAGAGAAATTCATCACCCCCCCCCCCCCCCGTTCCTCAGTTTGAGGGTCCTGGGTAATGGACGGGACCAGTTACCCTTAGTCCCACTCTGGGATGCGATTAAGACATCAATTGTTTTGTTCCAAGCCTAAAATGGTTGAGGAAAAAAAAACGTTTAGTAATATATACAGGGGCTGTTTGTTAAGAGCAGCTGCAACACCTGACACTCCTGATGGGTCACTCTGATCAGCCAAATCACTCTCAGGGGAGGAAGCCATCTTTTTTTAGATGGTTCTAGGCTTCCTTGTGGCTGTAGAAGTCTTTCTAGAGCCCTTTTTTAAGGTGCTTTTACCCCTCCTTCCGACAATAGCCCGATGCACAAAGCAGAGGTACTACCAGAAGGAACGCACCCACTGCTTGAGCAATAGTCCAGCCCTGCCACTGCTATTAATGCTCAGCCTGATGCAATAGTAAATGCGTCAAAAGGAATGCCTGTGTCAACAAACCTCTTTCACTAAATTAAAGGAAACATTCATAAAAAAAATTTAAAAAATTCTTAGAAAACTCCACTTACCTTTCCCGCCACAGGGTTTTCTGTGGTAAAACCATAAGACCGTTAACAAACCTTCAGGAGCTGGGGACCCCCTGGGAATCCCACAATCCTGGACCTGTAATAGCACCACCGCCAGTAAAGCTTTATGGCCTTAATACCAAAAGTACTGGAAGCGTTTACAGGCAAAACCTAATTTCTTCAGACACGAGGCCCGGGTAACATTCACTTCGGCCAAAAAGACACTTTGAATGGATCCGGCTGCATGGCTAGCCCCAGCACGATTTGCTCCAGTGGAGCTCAGCACAGCACATCTTATATACTTCTATACTCGTGACCAACACCTTAGACACTGGCGAAAAAACTGAGGTACTCCCAGTAGTGGGAGGGGTTATATAGGGAGTAAACTTTTTGTCTTAGGGCATGCCAGTGTCCATCACCTGAAGCTGGCCTATAACCCATATAGTAACTACTATGGCTCTGTGTCCGTGATGTACGATAAGAAATTAGATGCGCTTTACCGCTAACGCAGCCGCGGCTGCAATGTGAAAGGGCAACTGAATAACATTTAGTTTGATAAAACACTGTAAATCATAAACAGTTGCTATTTTTTAATATATAAAATACTGTTTAACCTATTTTATTATTTGTTTCATCTTGATTCTGATCTCACTGCAAAATGAGTTCAGGTGTTTCCAGTGAGGGATTCCATTATTACCACAACATACAAAGTTATTTTTGGTGAAGGCCCTTTTCTGTTCCACCATGACTGTGCCCCTGTGTACACAGAAAGCTTCATAAAGACATGGTTTGACTAGTTTGGTGTGATGGATAAGAAGACCTAGTTTGCAATTGGTGTTCTGATTCATCCCAAAGGTGTTTAGAACATTTGAAGTCAGGGCTCTGTGCAGGTCACTGAAGTTCCTCTACACCAAAATGGTCAATCCATGTTTTTATGGAGCTGATTTTACCAGCGAAAAAAGGGGAAAAAACTGCGCTACGGACTACAAATGGTATTGAACGGAAGCTGCAATTCAAAATGTACACCAAGAATACACCAAACAGAAATAGAAAAAAGAAAGAACTGCGCTAACCACGAATACCCAAATGTGAGTAGGGTATGTATATGTGCCAGACCCACGATATGGGTCTTAGTGTCTTAATATCTCCAAGACCACCTCCAAAGTATAATGAAAACCATATACAAATAAGTGCAATTTAAATGCAAAAACAAACCATAAATACGTGTCAAGAGTGTGAGTTCCCCAAACACAGTATGAGTAAATCAAACTCAGTGCATATACCTCTAAAAATAAAGAATTAAAAAATAGAATAGAATATGAAAAAAAATATTTGCAATTTTTTTACATAAATGAAATATCAAGAAAAAAAAAAAAAAAAAAATTATATTTAGAGACACCCTATATAATGTCCATATAGTTATATGTCAAAAAAGATAATAATAAAATGTCCATATAGTAAACAAACACCAGTGAAGTAAAACTTCAAGTGGAGTGCAGCAGTGAAGGACAAACTTCAAACAGCTGAGTTATAAGTACACAAAATGAAATCTTCTCCAAAGATGTATTGTGCTTTTCCCAACACCGAATGAGTGAATTGGCTTCTTACCAGATCCAAGCGACCCCCCGTTACAGAGGGTCACCACAGGCGACAATAGTCAAAGAGTATCCGGATAGCGATTCCTCCTCAAGCGATCCTGGATCTTTCACGCGGTAGGGTTATGGCTGTTATTCCACATATCACTCCCAACTCAACGTGGTATCACATAGGGAAAAACATAGGCTCCAGATAGTGTAAAACCAAAAGACTTTAATTTGCAAAAACGAACGTGTACACTTACATAAAAGACTTTAAAAGCAGGTTCAAAACAGAAGCGTGCACCGGCCGGATGCACGCCAACGCAGAGACCGACCCGTCCTTCCTGGTCCAAAAAGCACGAACACGACTGGGGTGACGTCGACACGTTCGCACTGCCCTACGCGTTTCGTAATAATTTACGTCGTCCAGGGGCACGGGCGGCGTGCGACGTCACCCCTTTTATAACAATCAACTTAACCAAGCCTCGCTTTGGGTCAGCGGCCATCTTAGATATCACTTAAGCATTAGGAATCAATGACCATGGGCCAAGCCTCACTATCAATCACGAACGTCAGATGTACGTGTCTGCAACGAACGTCCTATGATTGTAGACCATACCTCGTTTCCATACGAACGTCATATGGTCATAAACCAAGCCTCACTTCCAGGTAATGACCCTATTGGACGAGAGACGTGGCAAATGCCCTCATTTCAAACTACCCTTCCTATGTCCAGAAATAGGGCATAGTGTAGGTCAAAAAAGAGGGTGAACTAAAGCAAAAAATCAATAAAATGAGAAATAGTGATAGATAATAATAGAATAAAACCAAAAAATAAAATAAAATAAAATAAAGTAAAATACCGCAAATTGGTATAGAAATACACCAAAAAAATATTTTGCGTTTCTTGATGTATTTGTATGTCCATCAAATACAGTTAAAAACTGGGGCTACTGTAAACATATGTTTCAAAAACCTTTCTGACTCACGTTTTACCCAGAGATTAGCCTAGGGCATCCCAAACAGATATCAAGGAATGCAATTAGCCGTGAGTCCCCACATCTAGAGGGCCGCCAAACCCAAAGCCAGGCCTGCCATCTAAAAGGGGCCAAAAAGGAGAAAAACAGGGATATGTTCTACAATAATACATACCAAAATAAAACAGCAAGAAAAAAGTACAGTAAAATGGTATTTCACAGAAAATGATACAAGAGCCATGGTAGAGAAGCATTATATCAAACAGGTCACCTCAAGAGTTATTAATAAAGGCATTTACATCGGTGTCCACATTAAGGCCAAACGGAACATATGTTTTTAATTTATGAATCCAGGCCATTTCGAGCTTGGATATTTCCCTAACCAGGGACCCTCCCCTCCAGTGGGGCCTATATTTGTCTAAACCGACAAATAGGGTGCCTGATGGGTCTCTCTTATGTGTCTGGTCATAGTGTCTGGACACAGGGTGTTTATCAAACCCACGTCTGATGTTGCCTATGTGTTCGTTCAGCCTGACGCGGAGTGCCCTCTTGGTCCGCCCTATGTACTGGAGGGCACTGTAAAAGGTAAACCACAGCCTCCGAAGAGCAAGTGATGAAAGACTCTATTTCGTATGTTCTAGAGGTGCTTGAAGATGCAATGCTAGAAATCTTAGTGCCCCTATGTAGATTCAGGGTACAGACCTGACAGTTCTTACATTTATAGTAACCAATTAGATTTTGAAAGAAGCACCTATTGGCCCTAGGCGGGTCTTGTACACTGGGGGCAATCTTGTTTCCCAGTGAAGAGGCCCCTTTGAAAATTATTTGGGGTTTAACAGGTAGAATTGGATTCAAAACATGGTCACTAGTGAGTAAGTGCCAATGTTTTTGAATCAAATTTCTTACACCGCGATGTTGGACTGAGAAAGTCGTAACAAACGGTACACCACCCTGTATGTAAGCCCTAGCACTTTGTCTATCTGCCAGTAGTGAAGATCTATCTCTAGTCCGGGCAGTCTTCATGGTTGCATCAAGGGAAACGGGATCATATCCCTTTTCCAAAAATCTACCTGCCAAAATCGCTGCCTGTTCATCATATTTTGCAATGTCCGAACAGTTCCGTCTGAGGCGTAAAAATTGCCCCAGGGGAACAGCTTTTAGCCAAGGTTGAAAGTGGCAACTATCGGTAGGGATATACGAGTTCCTATCGGTGGATTTAAAATATGTGGATGTGATGAACTCATTTCCAACCCTCCTGATATTGAGATCAAGGAAATTGACCTCATCCTGGCTGGCCTCAAAACTAAATTTGATCCCTCTGTTGTTTTCATTTAAACTATCCATGAACGACCGCAAATCTGGCTCTGTTCCTTCCCAAAGGAGGAGGACATCATCGATATACCTCGCCCACAGGACTATCTCAGACCTTCTAGGGGCATCAATGATGTCCTCCTCCCATTTGGCCATGAAAAGGTTGGCCAAGCTGGGGGCATATTTTGCCCCCATGGCCACACCCCTGTCCTGGCGATAAAATTGCTGGTCAAACCAGAAATAGTTGTGTCCGGCCGCATATTCCAGAAGTTCTATTAGGAAATCAATCTGAGGTGAAGGAAGACCCGACCCCCTCTCTAGGAATAGTCTCACTGCCTCCACTCCAAAATATTTTTTTGGTGTATTTCTATACCAATTTGCGGTATTTTACTTTATTTTATTTTATTTTTTGGTTTTATTCTATTATTATCTATCACTATTTCTCATTTTATTGATTTTTTGCTTTAGTTCACCCTCTTTTTTGACCTACACTATGCCCTATTTCTGGACATAGGAAGGGTAGTTTGAAATGAGGGCATTTGCCACGTCTCTCGTCCAATAGGGTCATTACCTGGAAGTGAGGCTTGGTTTATGACCATATGACGTTCGTATGGAAACGAGGTATGGTCTACAATCATAGGACGTTCGTTGCAGACACGTACATCTGACGTTCGTGATTGATAGTGAGGCTTGGCCCATGGTCATTGATTCCTAATGCTTAAGTGATATCTAAGATGGCCGCTGACCCAAAGCGAGGCTTGGTTAAGTTGATTGTTATAAAAGGGGTGACGTCGCACGCCGCCCGTGCCCCTGGACGACGTAAATTATTACGAAACGCGTAGGGCGGTGCGAACGTGTCGACGTCACCCCAGTCGTGTTCGTGCTTTTTGGACCAGGAAGGACGGGTCGGTCTCTGCGTTGGCGTGCATCCGGCCGGTGCACGCTTCTGTTTTGAACCTGCTTTTAAAGTCTTTTATGTAAGTGTACACGTTCGTTTTTGCAAATTAAAGTCTTTTGGTTTTACACTATCTGGAGCCTATGTTTTTCCCTATGTGATACCACGTTGAGTTGGGAGTGATATGTGGAATAACAGCCATAACCCTACCGCGTGAAAGATCCAGGATCGCTTGAGGAGGAATCGCTATCCGGATACTCTTTGACTATTGTCGCCTGTGGTGACCCTCTGTAACGGGGGGTCGCTTGGATCTGGTAAGAAGCCAATTCACTCATTCGGTGTTGGGAAAAGCACAATACATCTTTGGAGAAGATTTAATTTTGTGTACTTATAACTCAGCTGTTTGAAGTTTGTCCTTCACTGCTGCACTCCACTTGAAGTTTTACTTCACTGGTGTTTGTTTACTATATGGACATTTTATTATTATCTTTTTTGACATATAACTATATGGACATTATATAGGGTGTCTCTAAATATAATTTTTTTTTTTTTTTTTTTTTTTTTTCTTGATATTTCATTTATGTAAAAAAATTGCAAATATTTTTTTTCATATTCTATTCTATTTTTTAATTCTTTATTTTTAGAGGTATATGCACTGAGTTTGATTTACTCATACTGTGTTTGGGGAACTCACACTCTTGACACGTATTTATGGTTTGTTTTTGCATTTAAATTGCACTTATTTGTATATGGTTTTCATTATACTTTGGAGGTGGTCTTGGAGATATTAAGACACTAAGACCCATATCGTGGGTCTGGCACATATACATACCCTACTCACATTTGGGTATTCGTGGTTAGCGCAGTTCTTTCTTTTTTCTGATTTTACCAGCCTCTGCTCCTTCGGGAAGACATTCCATAAGCTTGTAGAATGAAGAGCATTTGTCAGGTCAAGTATTGAGGTTGCACAGCGTTCAGTTGGCCTTCCAAGTCACACCAAAGGTGTTCAGTAGGGTTGAGGTCAGGGCACTGTACAGGCCACTCAAGGTCCTGCATACCAAACCTTGGTCAAGCCATGTCTTTATAGAGCTATCTTTGTGCACAGCCATGCTGGAACAGAAAAGGATCTTCCCCAAACAGTTTCCACAAGGTCGGAAGTGAACAATTGTCTAAAATGTCTTTGTATGATGTAGTATTGACAATAACCTCTACTCAAAACAACAGAACTCAATCATTTTCAGGGGGATCCATATACTTTATGGCCATAGAGTAGGTGTGCTGGTCAGGTGCCTACAATCCTTTAACCATAAATTTGTAATTGTATTTGACTTTTTATACATAAGTCCCTAAGAACGATATTCTGTCCTTTTCTTTACTAAGCCTTTTGAATTTGCTTTACAGCAGGAGACAACCAGTGTAGATACGGCTTACGACAGCGACACAGAAATCTATGATGTACCAAGGGCTGGGGTAAGACCGCTGTTTTGTCTCTTGTATAAATTAGCCCATATATCAGATATCCAAATTCTGCCATATTAAACAATGAACTCTCATAATTCCCAAAGCAAAGCTTTCAGGAATATAATTGTTACACTCTACAACGAGGTCTTATTGCAAAGAATCCATGTAAAACTGCGTTGGTGTTGAGAATTTAACAATTGGCATCCAATGTTCTGTTTCCCCAAAACCTTGTGGCACAGCTGTATAAATTGCTTGTTTGCAATTGCTTATACCTAGATCAATCACAAATTGCTAAATACATGGCCACCATTAGAGAGATAACACAGTAGAGTAGATTGCAGATCACTAGAAAGAGAAAAATGGCCCTCTATGTACAACTGGTCTGAGTGGGTTTTGTGTGACAACTAACGTGACTATATTAAATGCAATGATTTCACTTTTTAACTAGTGTCTTTCTGATTTTCATAGTTTAATCGTATATCGCTGGACTATACTGAGGAGGAGGAACGCTTTGATTCCCCAGATGAGAATGTGTATATGTGCATGGAGCAATTGTAAGCATAACTTTGCATATTCTGTGTTTGTGTTTTTGAAAAGGGCTGATATCAGCAAAAAAGATGTTTTCTAATAATTTAAAGATAAACTGTATTTTATTTTAAGGGAGTGTATGCTTTAAGATTTTATATATTTTTTTAGGAACTGAATGATTTAAAGGGGAGTTCCGGCCCCCCACCCCCAAAAATTCAACGTCAGCAGCTACAAACACGGTAGCTGGTGACTTTTAATATTAGGGCACTTACCTGGTCAGGGAGCCCACAATGTCTTTACCCAAGCCGGCTTCCTACTGCACATGTGTGAACCACGTTGCTCTTTGTGAATGGGCCGGCTGCGGTGGGAAGGAGGAGGAGGCTGAGCCAGAAGTGGGAACTGGTACCTGTCAAAAGCAGGTACCCGCTCCCCCCAAAAGGATCCAAATGTGGCAGCGGAAAGGGGGAGGAGGAAGACAAGCGGAGCTTCCCCTTTTGGGTGGAGCTCCACTTTAAGATGTTATTAACCCAACATAACTTTTACATTTTCACTTCCCTGCTGTTTAAAGTAGAACTATAGTCAAAACCATTTTTCACTTTGGATAGAGTAAGGGAGGGTTATAATCTGTCTGATTTTTGTAAAAAAAAAATTGTTGCCATCTGTGTTCCATTGGGGAGATTTACCTTCACCTCCTGAAGCTAAAACAGGAAGTGGGAGGAAATCCCCATTGGAAGATTTCAAGATTTCTTCTCTATTCTTTTTCTGGGGACAAGTCAAACTTTGGGTTTTTCTTTTACTTTCACTTTCAATAATAATGGTAAACAGGACAAATAGAGAGGGGGAACCTCTCGAGTGGGAACACAGCAATTAAAACCTAATAGGTGTTTTAATCCCTCTCCACTCTATCCAAAACTAAAAACAAATGTTTTGCTTTTACTTACACATTAACCACTTCAATACTGGGCACTTTCAACCCCTTCCTTCCCAGGCCAATTTTCAGCTTTCATCGCTCTTGCAATTTCATAAAGATTTGCGTGGTCATGCAACACTGTACCCAACTGAAATTTTTATCATTTTGTTCACACAAATAGAGCTTTATTTTTGTGGTATTTATTCACAAATCAGTTTTTTATTTTTTGGGATATAAGATAAAAAAGCAGAAATAAAAAATAAATAAAAAAACAATATTTTCTACTTTATGTTTGAAAAGAAATTCAATAAAATCAAATGTTGTCATAAATTTAAGCCAAAATGTATTCTGTTACAAGTCTTTGGTAAAAAAATATCCTGTTAAGTGTAGAATAATTGGTTTGTGTGATCACGGACATATGTGCGCAGATGATCATGTACAGATGTGCGCAGATGATCACGGACATATGTGTGCAGATGATCATTGGGACATATGATTTTAATGTTACATATGTGGGACAGGTGTTTTTACTGTGTGGGGACATGTGTGTGGACATGTATGGGGACAGTGTTTTGGGGACATTGTCATTCTACACTGTG
The DNA here is from genome assembly GCF_037356315.1 of Lithobates pipiens. NCBI lineage: Eukaryota > Metazoa > Chordata > Amphibia > Anura > Ranidae > Lithobates > Lithobates pipiens. Next base: position 149,913,542 of record NW_027507787.1, on the reverse strand, counting down.
TGAAGCACTGGGCCGGTGATCAGTGTGTAAAAAGCTGTAAAAAATAGCTCATACTCACTGATCACTGGCTGGCTGCAGAGATCCCCTCTCCTCTCCTCACGGACAACTACCAGCTCTCTGTTTATGTCACATGATGGCTGTGATTGGACACAGTCGTCATGTAATCAGGAGGGCCAATCACAGATCCCTCCTGCCAATCAGAGATGCGCCGTGTCCGGATGACACAAGCGCATTGGGATCGCGACGCTGCGAGGGCACTCGCGCGCGCAATCTACCACCTTCTGAGGGACGTTCCTGAACGTCCACTCAGAAGGAGGAAGCTCCCCCCGGGCGTGTATGTGCAGTGGGAGGTGGTTAAAGTGGTTGTAAGCGCAGAACTAAAAACCCTGCCAGACAAAGGCATAATGAGCTAGTATACATCGCATACTAGCTCATTATGAAATACTTACCTTAGATTGAAGCTATTACAGCGGTCCCCGCACACTGCTGCGAATGGTGATATGACCCCCAGAGTTAGTTATTTCTGGGTATCACGGGCTCCGGAGTTGTGATTGGCTGGAGCCGCAAAGATGTCACGCCTGTGCATGCATGACCGGGCCATTTCTTCAGTGCGTATGTGCCGATGACGTTGACACATGCGGATACAGTGAATATCTCCTAAACTGTGCACGTTTAGGAGATATTCAGGGTACCTACAGGTAAGTCTTATTATAGGCTTACCTGTAGGTAAAAGTGGTGTAACAGGGTTTACAATCACTTTAATATTTACATCACTGTAATTCATATAAAACTCCTTTCACTGGTCGTCTATGTATCAGGAACAGGGATGTTGGCTGCTATTGAGTGATAGACCCAGGAAAAGTGTGGCGGGGTTTATTTACTAAAACTAGAGAGTGCAAAATCCGGGGTAGCTGTGCATGGTAGCCAATCAGCTTCTAACTTCAGCTTGTTCAATTAAGCCTTGACAATAAAAACCTGAAAGCCGATTGGTTTCTATGCAGCGATGCACCAGATTTTGCACTCTCCACTTTTAGTAATTCAACATTCTGTCAAAAAAGTGTCAGAATTACATATCTCTATACCTGTTCCTGGCCAAGGGCTCAAAGCATTGACTCCAAACCTCAACATGGAGGCCAGGGAAATGCCATTCTCAAAAACAGTGTCCAGCAATGGCAACCTCCATGAGTCCCCTTTGAATATTGTTTTTTGTTCTCTTTTTTGATCTGTTCAGATGATCATCCCCTTCAAGAGTGGTCAGCACAGCTGGTTGATGTCTGCCACGGTCACATAAATGTGTATACAAACTAGTGTTTTTCCATATGATGGGCAGGAATTTGTGAGTCCAAACAAAGTTCTTAATGGAAGATAAAAGATAATTTTTTTTCTTTCTTTATAGACCGCAAGACCTTTCGGACTCTTTCGAGGACTCAGAGACAAATACTGGGGACTCCACAGGCCAAACGCAGATCCCCCTTGATGCACAGAGGAGCTTGTGGTAAGAAAAAGTACAGGATGGTGGGGAAATCTGATATACAAATTAGACAGCAAGATGGAAATTTGCCTAGAAAATACAATGCCTTCAACATCCAAACACCTGCCATCTTCTCAACAATGAACACAATATCACACTTCCAATTCTTAAACAAGTCCACAAATCTGACTAAACTATGCAGAGATGTGGCTTAAAGAAGAATCTATCTTTTTTTTTTTTTACAGTTCTTTAGCTTGTGTTACATGGTACATTGTCCTGAGACAAGCAACGGCAAGAGTAATGCATAGGCTGACATTACCTCACTCCCTCTGCATTTCTCTTGTCATTGCTTGTCTCGAGAGTATTTACAGCTGAGGCAAGCCTAGCTACGAATCAGCCGTATCATAGCTATTGTTGGATTGGCTGCAGCAGGAGGGAAGGGAACCTGCTCAAAACTATGGTTGGAAAGCACCTCAAAACATGGGACAAAGAACTACAAGTACAGGGGGGGGGGGGGGGGGAACGACACAGAACTGTAAAAAACATAATGAAAGATCTTGTTAAAGGAAGGCCTGTATCTTTTTAGCAGACTGATTACTGCAATGGAAGATATTCTGGTCCTTGGAAAAACCTAGAGAGGTATCTTAAACCTAATACTGCAGTATACATGGACACAAAAATTCCCTAACACCAGCCAGTCTGATTAATGCCTATTTGTAACATGAACACAAATAAAAAAAACACACAGACATCTCAGGTGCCCACATGCCATACTCTCAGGCCGAGGTTTCTTTGGAAAGTGTGGCCCTAATCTAATATTTTATCCAGAACTCTGCTGGTTTGTAGGGAAGTCAATTCTCTCTGGACTGAGCAGCATTCACAGAATGACACATAAAGTGAGCACCGTTCAGTCCTGGAGCACTGTAAGCCCAGACTGCATTAAATGTGCCCCTTGGGGGGTGGTGTAAATGACAGGCTGGGCTCACAAGAAATGGGCATTATGATGCAAGTCTTCTGCCATCTTGTTCTGCCCAAAGAGGACTGTTAGTGTTAGAACATGGAGACAGTAAGTGGAGCTCAGCAGGGGATGAGCGGAACTAAGAAAAAATAAAAATAAAACATAAAAATAAAGATAAATATATAGAGCTATTGACAAAAAGTGTCTGTCTTTTCCGGCCAGCCAGTATGGAAGAGCCCTATGAGCCATCCTAAAAGAAATCCGTGAGACTAAACTCTGACTTTTAAAGTCAGAATTATGTATTGCATTTAAAAGTTAAAATCCTGATATTGAAAGTCAGACTTCTAAGGTTAACATCAGAAATCTAGGATTAAAAGTCAGAAATCTGAGATTAAAGACCTCCAGCCAGCCAGCCAGTATAGAAGGACCCAAGAAAGAGCCCTGGGGTCATCCTAAAATAAATGTATTAAACAAAATTCTGACTTTTAAAGTCAGAATTCTTTAGTACATTTAAAAGTCAGAATCCTGATATTGAAAGTCAGAATTCTAAGGTTAAACGTCATAAATCTGAAATGAAAGACTTCCATCCAGCCGGTAGAGAAGAGTCCTACGAAAGAGCCCTGGAGCCATCCTAAAATAAACTTTTTGTATTGCATTTAAAAGCCAGAATTCTGATATTGAAAGTCAGAATTCTAAGATTAAAATCAGCACACTGTTGATCTCAGCAGCCAGCTTTCTCTTCCTGACTTGACCTGCTCTAATCTACCATAATACTCTTCCTAAATGCCCCATAACCAGTAAGGTTGCAAGTACCTGGGAATGTAACTAATGTTCACGTTTCCTTTACAGTTCAGAGGAGCCGAACAACTACTGTCCACCAAAACCAAGCAGGTCCCCAAATTCGCAGAGAAGTCAGCTGAAGAGAGCTTACATTCTGAAAATGATGTTGTAAGTAAATTCTCTAGAGCTGCCATAATTCTACAAAAAATATTGGACAGTGTTGCTCATTGTTAAAATATATCTAAAGCCAATAGGTAGGGCAGTAATATAGTTTATGTATTAAAAAAAAACAAAAATAAAACGTATAAATGTTGGATTTTTATATTTATCTGCTCTATAAAGATGGCTGGGTAGCAGAATCTGGGACTTGGGTCCACTGTATGGGATAGACAGACAGAATTTGATAACCAGTTTCCTTTTCTTTATTTTGTAGTGAACAAGATTCTTCTGATTATGTGAAAATGTATCTTACCATCCCAACGGCTCACCTAAGGAATTACTTCAATATTCAGGAGGTCGGAGAACGCTTATGGTAAGAACCGCATGTCAAGATTAGAGGCTACATGATGTTTATATTATCTTTGTACCATTTTTTTTCTGTTACTTTCTTCTTTTTTTTTGGTCAAGTGTTTATTTTCTCAAAAGTGATTCTCCAGTTGTAGTTGGGCTCTACCACCCCTGGGTTATCAAACCTATTTGCACTCTAATAGTGAAGCCTTCCTGCCATAATTTCTGACTCAATTCCCACTGACCTTTGGGTGTTCCAGTTCCTCCACCCCAAACTCGCTCATCCATGTCTTTATGGACCTTGCTTTGTGCACTGGTGCGCAGTCATGTTGGAACAGGAAGGGGCCATTCTCAAACTGTTCCCACAAAGTTCGGAGCATGAAATTGCCCAAAATGTCTTGGTATGCTGATGCCTTAAGAGTTCCCTTCACTGGAACTAAGGAGCCAAGCCCAACCCCTGCAACACAACCCCACACCATAATCCCCTCTCCACCAAATAATTTTGACCAGTGCACAAAGCACGGTCCATAAAGACATGGATGAACTCGTTTGGGGTGAAGAAACTTGACTGACCTGCACAGAGTCCTGACCTCAACCTGATGGAACATCTTTGGGATGAATTAAAGTAGAGACTGCAAGCCAGGCCTTCTCATCCATATCAGTGCCTGACCTCACAAATGTTCTTTTGAAAGAATGGTCAAACATTCCCATAGACATGCTCCTAAACCTTGTGGGCAGTCTTCCCAGAAGAGTTGAAACTGTTATAGCTACAAAGGGTGAGCCAACTCAATATTGTGCTCTACGGACTAAGACTGGGATGCCATTGTGTGTGTAAAGGCAGGTGTCCCAATACTTTTAGCAATATAGTGCATATAATGGCTCCTTGTGCTGCTTCTCCATGGCCCAGTCTAAGCTCCCCTGTAAAGGCATGGCAAGAAGCTGATACTAGCTGTAAAAGCTGACCTCCAGGAGGATCTAAAAACACAAATTAAAGTGGTTCTATAGGCATCCACTTTATGTGTAACCCCCCCTTACCTGGCACAGCTCACGATCCAACAATATCGCCGCTGCCAGCCCCGCTCTCTGCCCTACCTGTATTCACAGGCTTTACTGACAGCAGCAGTAGCAATTGTGGCTGTCAGTCAAATCCTGTGAAGAGGGAGCGGAGGGTGGGGCCAGGCCACACTGTTTGTGTGTCTTTGGAAGCACACAACCCAGTTTGGGAGTGAGCCTACACAAGGAGAAGAGGAGCAGACAGCACGATTGTTGGATCGTGAGCTGTGAGATACAGGGCCACGTTGTGTAAAACCATTGCACAGATCAGGTAAGTATAACATGTATGTTATATCTTTTTTTAAATGTAGCTTTACAATAATTTTTAATTGGCTGTGTAAAAAAAAAAAATATATATATATATATATATTTTTTTTTAATTATTATTATATGTAATTTCTTTTTATTTTTCTGTATTTTATAGCAAGAGTGAGGGATTTGTATTCATTCATTAAATATATGAATGCTGTACAGTATATATGCATTTTCAATATAGTATATCACACACACACACTATAGAAATATAAAATGTTCTATCTTTTCTTTAACAGTGTGAGTAAGTGGAAAGGTCCTGCAGAAATTGGCTGTGTGTTCCACCATGGTGATCACATCAATGAAATTAATGGATTTCGACCTGAAAGCAGAGATTTCTTTTTTCAGATGCTGAATCTCTTCACAAGAGACGAGGTAATCACTTTGTAGTGACACATATATTAGGAATTGCTGAGACACCTGGGAGTTTGGGGTTTTCCTGCCCACCTTTGTATGTTCTAGCCCCCTATAAAATAAAAGAATAAAAATTCAGTGGGGATGGTGGGAATCCCTCATATTGGGCACAGCAGGTGTGCAGACCTGGGAACTCAGTGCAGGAATGTGGGAATCCCTCATAATGGGCGTGGAAAATGCCCAGACCAGAGAACTCCATGCAGGGATGATTGGGCACTCTTATAATAGGCATAGCAGGTATGCAGACTGCGGAACTCAGTGCAGAAATGAGGGAACCCCTCATAATGGGCACGGAAGATGTACAGACCCAGTAACTTAGTTCTGGGATGGTGCTAACCCCTTACAGGGAGGGTGGTAGGCCCTTATAATAGGTATAGCAACTGTGCAGGCCCAGGAACTCAGTGCAACGATGGTGGGAACCTGTCATAATGGGCCGTGCAGGTGTGCAAACCTGGGAAGCCTAGGGAGATTAAAGGACGTATGTTCTTATGCTTATGTTGATCTCTAGCAAGTAATTAAAGATTACATTCTGTGTTTTACTGCCTGTAGGTGGACCTGGTGGTGACTCGTAATATGAAAGCTGGAGTCTTCCACTTAGAGGGTTGCAACTGCGAAACTTCATGAGAGGAGCGCCACCTGGAGGAGGAAAGGAGCACATAAGGTATGTTCTGAATGCCTTAATTTTTTCAAACTAAAAATACCTAAAAATCTAGGATCCAAATGAACCAGAAAATTCACCAGTGAATCTTCTAGATCAGTGGTTCTCAACTCCTGTCCTCAGGACCCAACAGGTCAGGTTTGTACTAAGGACAGTTTCAGTGCCTTCTGGGTTCAAGTTTGATATTACAACTTACTGAAAAAGCTTCTATCAAACGGGTGGCAAACTTTACCGCCCTCCAGACTGCAGTATACAGGGATTTAGGGGGCGATACTGAATACTTGGTTTTTGTTTCGTTTTTTTATCCCGGGGGTTTAAATTTGGAGTGGGGATGCCAGGACTATTAAAAATGTGGATCAACCACCTGTTTTTACTACCCCCATCCCAGTCGCCTGTATGAACTTGAAAATATGATTGCAAGTAATCACCAAAAACTACCCATCACCAGAATTCGGACAATTGTGAAACCAAACATAAAAAATACGTTGACAGCCTCCATGTTCTTTAAAAGATTGGATTTTAAACTGCTTTTGATCGGGGCAATTTCAAACCCATCTCCTTGTATCCAATCAAAGCCATAATTTTATTTCTATATTTCTATTTTTTTATTTCTATATTTCTATTATTTCTATAATTGTTTGGACTTTAAAATGCTTCAACTGCATTTTTTTTTTTAAAGGGGTTTTAAACCTTTGCGTTTTTTCACCTTAACGCATCCTATGCATTAAGGTGGAAAAACAACTGGCAGGTGACCGCTCCCCCCCCCCCCCATTTGACTTCCCTGGGCCCTGGAACTTGACCCGACAGAGACACGCTGTTCTCGACTCTTGATTGGATAGATTGATAGCAGCGCAGCCATTGGCTCCCGCTGCTGTCAATAAAATCCAATGCCGTGGGGGGCGAGGCCGAGTCATACATTCGGTGGCTATGGACGCCCAATGCTGGACTTTGAAGCACGCCCGAAAGGTAACCCCCTTGGGAGAGCTCTTCTCCTAAGGGGTTATCTGATGTGGGGAGGAGACACAAGAGCTGCCGCGGGGGACCCCAGAAGAGGATGTTTGGGGCCACTCTGTGCAAAACGATCTGTTCAACAGTTTCACCACTAGAAGGAATAAAAGGATAAAAAGCTCTCCCCCCCAGTCTAACATTTATATCAGGGAATAGTATGGTAGAGCAGGAGACATGATCATTTTTTCTGATGCAGTTTAGTAACACTTGTAGGCCTTGTCCATCCCCCAGTGTGTGATTGGACAGTGAAAGGAGGAGCAGTAGACTGATGAGCTCATCACTCTGTCATGCTGCCTTCTCCTATCAGCATGCTTTTGCACCACAGCACAGCTGGCTGATTGTGCTGCTTCTTCATCTTCCAGTTTCTGCTCTACAGGAGCTAATAAGTCAAATTCAGGTTCTTACACTTCTTCCCCCCAAAAAAATAAAAAATTAGCATTTAATATCTTAAAGCGAATCTTTACTGCATGTGAGCACCAAAAAACTAACACTATTTAATGAATGTTTAACATTCAAAGCAAAATTCCCCACCCATCCATGTCTCCTTGCTTTATTTTGTTGAGAAATCACTTTGAAAAACACTCCCCTAGTATTTCTGGCCCTGACCATCTTGAGTAATGGCAAATGATTCATTTAGCATCTACTTCATGGAATCCATCCGCCCTTAGCTGAAGCATGCATGCATGCAGGCAGGAGGGTGTGCTTAGCTGAGAAAACCTCTTCTCCTCTCCTGAAGACTCCCGGGATGTATGACATCATTTGCCTGGGCAAGAAACCAGGCAGTAACTAAAGAAATGTAAAAAAAAAATAAAAAATTAAGAGAAGAAAATATGATGTACTTTTCTATCTATTTACTAATGATAGCAGCATAAGGATTAAAAATAATCAATGTTGATTGGGAGAGAGAAGTTCCACTTTAATGATTATAGAACTACATTACTTTGTGTTTTTTATATCTGCCAGGAGTTCAGCTTTAAAGGGTCACTCTATCTGGAACAAATTTTTTTAAATTTTTTTGGCACATACCAGCGAGTTAGATCACCACTAGGGGTTCTTTGTATCTTATTTTGCAACCACCACGCTGATGAAATGCTCATACCCTGCACATCCATATTCATTGACTCCTTTTCTTTTCCAGATTTCTGTCCATTGGCATAGAGCTGGACCTCTCACAAGGACGGCGGGTCAATTCTGCTCCAGACTGTACATGCTTTGCTGAGCAGAGAACTTCATTGTTATATATACAGTATAGTACATATACTGGTACTATAAAATAAGTGACCATTCCACATATTGCAGCGAATGGTTTATGTAAGGTCAGTTGTACAGGCCATTTTATGCTGTGATTGATGGACCTACCTATGTGATGTCACGTTCCAGGGACATGGATACTACGTACAGGGCTACTCTGTCATTGCAAGTACATACATATGTATGATCTACAGAAGTGTTTATATGAATGCAAATGTTGTTATTATATTTAATATATATTACATTATATGAAGTCTGAGAGACAAATAATGTAACAGGTGATTTATTACTGTGATTTGTAATTCTTAGTTACTATTAGGCTTTGAAAGGTCAGCTATTGTTACAATAATCTGCCATAAACAAAACGCAGCTTTATCGTCCACCACGGATCAACATACAAATATATGTTCAACGTCTTAATGCATCGTAAGAATAAATTAGATAGAGCTGTATACTGTAAAAATCCTCTGTTGAACCTTAAAATATATATATATTTGTTACAATAACAAGTTTATATAAACATATGACTGTCAAATTATATTTTTGGTCATATGTCTGCACTTTTTTTTTTTTTTTTGTTGTTTTTATTATTATTAAAAAAAAAAGTTGTATTCCTCGATTTTTTCAATGCCTTTGAGAAATATAAAAAGGGATGAGAGCACCACAGAACTAGAATGAGTCCAGTTGCTTTTTTATTATATATATATATATATAAAAGGAGGATAAAACGTGTTTCGGGGCTCAACATTTTCCCTGCATCAGGGCTTGACATGCTGGCATTAAAAGTGACACTAATGATATCCTTATTCCAAACGTAATTCATAATCATCCACTACTTAATGGCCGCCCTGTAATAGTTGTTAGTGTTTTTCTTTCTCCTTAATGTTCTCTGTGATCTCCCGAGCCTCTCCTTTTCCATCCTCACTTGTTTGGAACAAGCAATACTTATTAGGGTCATGTGCTCTATGCACACTACAAATCCTGTAGTCCAAAGTCTATAGGACTGTATATAGGAAAGTAGAGGAGCAAACAAAAAAAGTCTGTGAGCAACACATTGATTTAAGAATACATAGTTGAATTATATATTTTTTTTTTTATCAGAGTAGTGTCACTTTAGGTCCCCAAAGTCAAAATTATTTCACTACATGTGTGGGTTCTGCTCTTAAAGTGGAGCACCAGGTAAAATATATTTACCATTTTTACCTGTTCAAGGATGTATGATTCTGTACAGTTAGTCATGTGATTTATACAAGTCTGCCATACAGGATCATTGCTCTATTACTTTCTGGTTCATCTGAAACATCATCCTCTCCTTGCTAAATGAATAGCAGTGCTTATGCGTTTTTATTTGTCGAGTGAGCAGCCTGGAGGAAGACAGGCGACAGAAGAAGCAGAACTAGGCACAGAGTGCTTCCCTTGCAAAGCTGCATGCTGTGGCAGAGGAGGGTAAACCACAAGACTAGCTGAACAGCTACAAATGCTTTGGCACATAAACGTACATTTTAGCTGTGTGTCTAGCTTTTTGCCTAGAGTTCAGCTTTGTTATAATAGAGGATTTAAATGGCGCCAACAGTTTGTACAACGCTTTACAACATGAGGGCAGTTACAATACAATTACATTTTAAATCCAAATCATTTCTTCTTTCATAATGTTTTTTATTGTATGTGTACATTGTACAGATGTTGCATTATATTATTATTTTTTTTTGTATATAGGTCTTATTATATGAATGTCTTCTAATCCATGTAATAAAGAAATGTTCAAAACCTTAAATGTTGCTGTTCTATTGTTTTAGCCAATTAAAGCAGAATGAATAGTTAGTCCCATTAACTTGTCAACTAAAAACAGAGTGAAAATGCGTCCTTAGAAACAATTTCCATTTCTTCCACAGGCATGATAAAATATTGGATCTGAAAGCACATAAAAAACAAAAGATGATCTTCCTGAAATACATAAGAGCCGCAGTATGATCCCTGCCTTAAGAACTGGAATTGTAGCTTGAGCTAGGGCCACTTAAAGCTGAGTCAGAGCTCCGTGTATCCATTCAGACATGGAGCCCCAACCTGGCCCTGCCCCCTCTCTCCCCTGATTGGCTGGCTGACTTTGATTGAAAGCCAATTGCGCCGCTGCTGTGTCTCAGACAATCAGGAGTGTCCCGGACAGCTTAGATCAGGGTTTTCAAACTGGCAGCCCTCCAGCTGTTACAAAACTGCAAGTCCCATGAGGCATTGCAAGGCTGACAGTTACAAGCATGACTCCCACAGGCAGAGACATGATGGGACTCTTGCAACAGCTGGAGAGCCAGTTTGAAATCCCTGTCTTAGATACTCGTGGACATCGCTGGACAGATGGGGCTCAGGTAAGTATTAGGGGGTTGCTGGGGAGGCTGCTACATAGGTTTTTTTTTTTTTTAACTTGCGCACGGTTAAATCCAAATCATTTCTTCTTTCATAATGTTTTTTATTGTATGTGTACATTGTACAGATGTTGTATTGTAATATTTTTTTTATATATAGGTCTTATATGAATGTCTTCTAATGCATGTGCAGGGATAAAAAAAAAAAAGAGAGATTTATAATATATATATATATATATATATATATATATATATATATATATATATATATATATATATATATATATTAGACCTTGTGCCTTTAAAACTCCTTTAAGTGATTTGGTAACCAGTCACAATGAAATTAAATTGTTCAGAATTTCACTTTTTTTTTTAAATTTTAAATAGCATAATCAACACTTTCCTCCTACAGCTGCTGAATGCTGGCAGAAGGGAGAGGAGGTGGGAAGCCGGATTTTAGCAGTTGCAAGAAGAAAATGGAGTGACTCAGTTCCTGTATATGCTGCCCCTCCTGTCCAAATGCAAAACAGAATGCGACAGGGAGGCTGCACAGGCCCCTGGAGCATTGGGCAGGGTCACCATTGTGACCCAAAACTATACCAGTGGTTAGGATGTGCGATAAAAACCAATATCAGGTTTTAACCCCCCCCCCCCCCCCCCCCAACTGCAAATGTAAACAAACACCTACTATCCTGAGCCCCCTATAAGGATGCTTTCACACTGATGCATTGTGGTTTACCCATACCGAGGTGCAGTGCACCTGTGGCTTTACTGCAGGTTAGCTGCACTTTGCCATATCTTGTGGTAGCGGTGCACCAAAATTCCTGCATCCAGTTTTGGTGTGCCTTCAGAAAGTGCATCAAACCCGCAGGATATATTAGAAGTGCAACTTGCTGGTTTGAGGTTGAGGGCCACTATAGTGGACTCTGAGGACCACAGATTGAGCCCCCCTGATCTAGTTATACCGACAGAAAAGAGAAATTAATTTTCAATCCTCATCTATATCACATCTGACTGGAGGAGCAGGACAGGCTGGAGTAGGTCCTGGAGGCAGCATTCCGGTTGGCTGTGCTGCATCCAAATGACCGTTGGCAGCCATCCTAGGTCAGCAGAATCTTTTTAGGTCCCTGCTCCCGCATTTCAGAATGCATTCACGCGTGGGTAGTGTAGGGACAGTATTAGCGGCAGGGACATTTTCCAGATGAGAAGGGAAAGCTTAGGGCTTGCAATCTCCTTGGACATCTTCCTGGTGGAGTACGAGACGGCCAGGCAACATTTCAACCCTCCAGCCAGATGCTGTCAGCTCAGCTGATATCTGTTCTGCTACACGGTGGCATTTATGAGTGTTCCTGGTTGAGCCCTCCCCTACTGGGTTTGTTTTGTTGTGAACAGTTTTTGCCTTTACTACTAACTGCACTTGGAGCATGCATGCGTGTGCCACTGTACCCCCCCCCCCCCCCCCCGAGCTTTTTAAAGCTATGCACAGTTTGATGGTCAGGGGATTTCCAAAAGCTATAGGTTTCTTTGCATAGAAGGGTTAGAGTAGAGTAAAGAAGGCAGAGAAGAGACTCAGGTTCAGAAGGAGGTTTAAAATACCCCAACATGTACCAGACTAGGTTTCAGATATTCAGCAAGGGAAGAAGCTCAAGCAACAAAAAGTTAGTAATCTTAGACCATAGGGGTCTTATCTAGCCCTGGAGCATGCCAATTAAAGTTTCAGATTGCAGTTGTCATTTAGGACATGTGGAGGTAATTGGTTTACCCATTTTGAATAATTTGTAGGGTGTATAGTGCACACATGGTGTAATTTATTTAGTGCTGGATCAGCTTAACTTTAGGAGGATATTACTGATGTAATATAGGGGCCTGGGGTATGCTGTCAGCCCTCCTCTGACCAACTGGGTAAATAATCCTTTAGTTAGCATCTTTCTGTTTGCTAGGACCCTATGTGGCAGAAGCTGCCTGCATCCTGGCAAAATAATGCCACACTGTACAGATGTAAACGTTATCAGGAAGATCCTGTGTACCAGTTGTGGTATTTTCCTATCACCACATGCATGTACCCTCAGGGGTCTACTTGTAAAACATTTGTTGGACAAATGTCACACTATTTCATATTGGCTGCACAATTTTTGGCGCAATTTCTGCAATAAATTCCTATGATCATCTTCATCTAAAGGCCAAAATGTGGTTACTTGTGCTGTATGATGCTTATGGTTTTTCTTACCTTTTATTTATTTTTCTGTTGTCACTTAACAAGTGCCATGTTTGTACTAAACTTTAAAAAAAAAAAAAACCCCACCCAAAAAAAATACAAAAGGAATTTTACATGAAAAGTTCTTTATTTTAAAAGCTTGTTAATGGTATAGAACATTTTTTTTTAATTTTACAGATGAGTAAAAATAGAAATTAGCATTACATTTTAACAATTAAAAAAGACTTACAGACACATCACATACATTTGTACAAGTTTCTTATGGGCTGCAAAATGGTTTAAGAAAAAAAAAAAATAATAATAAAAAAAAAGCAATTTTTTATGAATAAATATATTTGATCATTATTTACAAAAGTCTAAATAATTTATTGTCTGCCGATTGCAGTGACCAGCCCTGAGCTTGAATGTACAAATAGTGACAACATAAAAACAGATAATTTAAACACAGAATCAGTTGTAAAGGCAGAAGAATTTTTATCTTAATCCATTCTATGCAATAAGATAAAAAACCTGTGTGTAGCAGACCCCCCCCCCCCCCCCAATAAATACTTACCCGAGCCCCATCTCTCTCCAGCAGTGTCCACGAATGTCTAAGCCATCCGGGACAATCCTACTGATTGGCTGAGACACAGCAGCGGTGCCATTGACTCCCGTGGCTATCAAAGATAGCCAGTCAGGGGAGAGAAGGGGCAGTGCCGGGTCAGGGGTCTGAGTTTGAATGGATACACGGCGCTGTGACTTGGCTCCAGTGCCCCCATAGGAAGCAGCTGACTGCGGGGGCACTCGACAGGAGGAAAGGGCCAGGAGCTTCCAACTCCCCCCCCCCCCCCCGCACTTGAGCTGATATTACTGTTCATCTCTCTCCCCCGCCCCCCCCCCCCTGCTTTTTCTAGTTCTGGTCCCCTCACATCCACATTTCTCACCTAGACCAGATTTATTGTAGGCAGTTCAGGGATATGAATGTCGTACCTCTTAGTAGTGTAGTCTTTGAGCAACCGGACGCACTTACAGAAGATGGCAGGAAGGAAGGGGCATTTCTTTGACAATTGCCATGTAATCATTTTTAACAGTGCCTTTATGTTTTTTAGGCCTTACTGGTTTTAGGAGTTTCCTCTTTCATGGCCTTTTAATGGCTGTCAGAGATCAGGAAGTTAACTTTGCGCCAAACAGTAATAAAGCAGACAGAGATCCTAACCCAATAAAAAAAAACAAAAGTACAATATGTAAAGTGCCTGACCCACAGCAACACACAAGGACTGTTGTCAGCTCCAAAAGAGCATTTGGTCACCCTCTGCATTACCAGATTTAGAACATAACCTCAGCCGAGTCCTTCATTTGCGCCTGGTTTCAGAAAGCCATTCGGCAAAATATTTTTCCATGGTGGAGCGAGCTTTCCAGTCGCCAACATTAACAGTTGGAATAATTTTCTGAGGTCTGGTGAACTGTACAAACCGCTTCATCTCCAGATAACTGCTGTGCTCGCTGTATGGGATCCCTGGTCATAGAAGATTTACAGTAAAATATAGGAAAAGTAGACAAATCACTAAACAAGAAGCCTAGAAAAAGACCAGTCTGATTTACTATATAGCAACCTGTCCAGGAGGTCATTGGCCTAGATCAGTGATGGCGAACCTTGGCACCCCAGATGTTTTAGAACTACATTTCCAATGATGCTCCTGCACTCTGCAGTGTAGGTGAGCATCATGGGAAATGTAGTTCCAAAACATCTGGGGTGCCAGGGTTCGCCATCACTGGCCTAGATGCTGAAGCCAACACATAGCAGTATCAGTTAATGTGACAATTACTGACTGCCAAACTAAATCTAACAGAATAAACAGGGCTCGATTGATTTATCTTCCAGTAAGTCTGATCCCCACTGTCCTTTTCTTCACCTGTACTTTGGTTGTGTGAACAGTCCTGTACAGTCTTTGTAGGACAACACTGATGTCCTAGAGGTGCCTACAGTGAGGACTGTTTGCAATAGTTTCCTTTTATATGCAAAGATCAGGGTTCATGAGGGGTAAATGCTGACTATGTGGGTGATTATTTGAGAGCAGGAAAATGGCCCATAGCTAGGACTACATTTCTTAAGAAAACAGAATCACTGCTCGATCTGTTGGGGGGGGGGGGACATAAGGAACATCAAAAATATACCGCCTGCAGGCTGCCAGACACTGATGAAAGGATGGGGAGCCTATATGTCACAACAAAAGGTTTAGCTTGGAAATGCTTAAGCAATTATTTTTAGATGGATTTCGTTGAATTTTCAGAACAGAAGTTTAGAATGGAATTGCATGGTCTACCCGGGTTTTTTTTTTTTTTTTTACACAATTACAATATTAGGCAGATGAACACTGCCACCATCATGTTACAGCAACCTCTGCAGTCTGAATTCTTCTTTCGTCAATGAAGCCTCCAGCCTGCATGTGATCACCAGGTTATATTGGACACAGTAATAATCCCATAATCTCTGACTGGTTCCAGATAGTGGATGAGGATCAGAGCTTTCAGCGACTTCCAGCTGTGAAACATATCGGCGTTGTTCTAAGTGAAGAGGTTTATTGACGTATCCCCAGCATAGGGCATCATGCTGGGGAAAGTTAAAATACAGATTATGAATGGGAAGAGGTTAAAACTCAGGTCCAACCACAATTTCTTTTTTCCTTTTAGTGAGTTCCAGTCCCCCAATTGTGTTCACTTCAACATTTAGACATGTCATTAATGTGGTCCTTTTAGTTCATGTTTAAATACTGCGAAACTAAACTGAACTGATCTCGGAGGCAGGCAGTGTCCATCTCTGCTGTGGGCATCTGAAGCCCTCTTGTATTCATTTCTGGGACTCGCTGCTGCTGGCTACCCAGCATGCACCTCTTGATCTTGTGTCTGCACAGTAATGCCACTGCGTATTGCTCTTCCTTGCTGATAGGCCGCCATTGCTATGGCAGCATCGGTGGAAGTTCCCATCCCATTGCTATAGAAATCTGTCAGATGTTTCTGAATAACGTGAGATTTCATCACTAGGCAATTCCCATGAACTCCTGGGATAGACACCGCCGATATCCCATAAGTCCATGCAAATCGCCCAGTGCCTAAAGTCACCTAGGCGGCCACAGCTGGAGATGCTACAGAAAATAATTGGAAATGGGGCATTTACAAATTTAAAAAACTAAATAATTTATGTATGTACAGTTGTGCTCATAAGTTTGCATACCCTGGCAGAATGTATGATTTCTTAGCCATTTTTCAGAGCATATGAATAAACACAAAAAAAAAATGTCCTTTCACTTGTGCTTAGCTGAAGCCATTTCTTATCAACTGTGTTTACTCTTTTTAAAGCATAATCACAACAGAAAATACTCTGGTGATTTTGGCCTGATAACATGCATACAAGTTGAAACACAAAGGGGTTTGTTATCAATGGAATTAACAACAAACTGATATAACAGCTACATACTCAGTACAATGACCTCATATGCAAGTGAAACAAGTGCTGATAGCAAATATAAATCTATGCTCTATAATGGAAAGGTCATACAACCACATAGTCACATGGACAAAAGTGAACAAACATTAATTTGAAATACCGTGGAGGAAAAAATAAAAAATAAATAAATGATATGCATTCATGAGTGCAGACACTTAGTAGATAATCCACCACTGATATATATATATAAAAGGCTTACTAGAGAAAAGTTAAACCCAAGATAGGCATATGCCTAATGAGTCAGTCAAGCTTATGGTGTAATACACACAGGGTAATCTTTCATCGGCACATACAGCATCCAGTTGGAGATAAGACTTGTGTGGTCCTTCGCAGCACTACTTCCGAATGGATGCCCACCAGAGGGATGATCAAAGCATGGGTCAGAAAGTTTCTCCCAAATGATATATTTTATAGGAAGGAAGAGGAATAGGCCACATAGAATCGCACTATTTCAATATAAAATACATTTATTGTATATAAAAAAAAGGGAACACTCACATTTGGTGAAGATAAAAAGCTCTTTGCAATAAAAATTGCCGGAGAGCTGTTGCTCATTAGGGGGTACACAATACTGCATATATTAGGTAGTGGAAAGGCACCCCAGATGACACAAAATGTGTCGGGACGGGCACTGCTGATGCCACTTTCCATACTTTATTGAAAAGCGCTTTTTATCTTCACCAAATGTGAGTGTTCCTTTTTATATACAATAAATGTCTTTATATTGAAATGGAATCACACTATGTCATCATCCCTCCGGTGGGCATTCATTCAGAAGTAGTGCTGCGAAGGACCACACAAGTCTCCTCTCCAAATGGATGCTGTATGTGCTGATGAAAGAGTCCCCTGGGTGTATTACACCATAAGCTTTACTGACTCATTAGGCGTACGCCTATTTGGGTTCAACTTTTCTAGCAAGCTATATTTAATTTTATATATACACACACGCTACAACTTTTGCGTAAACCAATCAATATACACTAATTGGGATTTTTTTTTTACGAAAAATATGTAGAACAAATACATATTATCCTAAACTGATGAAGAAATTCAAAATTTTCTCAAGTCATAAGAGGGCCAATGAGAGCTGCAAGTGTGTCTGTGTAAATCCAGGAAGTGAACAGGCAGCAGCTTCAGCTGCCCACAGTTAAAATGGATGCAGCCAGACTCAGTGGAGGGAGAATTCTGCAGCATATTTGGAAAGTACAGAATCACAGTATATATGAAATAATATGCAAAGATGTTGGAGGGAAGCTTCAGAATGGAAAAAATGTTTTTATTACAAATTATGTGAGCAGACTGCATTTCCTCTTTAAGTTGACTGAGTTCAATACTTTCGTAGTAACTGACTTGGATCAGATATGCAGATGAAAGTCATCTGCATTGGTCGAGTAAAAAAAAAAAAAAAAAAAAAATTTTAAGAAATCATCTTACCATAAATTGTGATTTTGCCCCGGACGTTAGGCCTGATATCAGCCACCGAGCTGTAGCCCTCAGAATACGTCCACCCTGTAGGTTTGAAGGCCAGGACACGATCGAACCTTCCTGAAAATTTATTGAGGTGGGCACCAAGTCCCTGCAAGTGAATAGGAGAACAGATTTAGACTATGCCCTGCGTAGTCACATATCCTTCTTTGTGAAGAATATTGCACTAATGGGCAATTTTCTTTTGTGATTGGATAGGTGTATGGAGCCGTCACATACAGACTCAATACCTCCAATTTGCTGCTACTTGGCTCAACCTCTTCATCAGACTGAGATAGGCATTGCAACCCAGGGGAACCCTTGTCCAAATTGGGGGAGGATGCATCTAAAATGCTGGATTGTTTAATTTAAGATATAGTTGTACTTTGTACATGTACTGAGAATTTTTCTGTAAAACGTTTGACAAATGTTCCTTTATCTATTCAGTAATCATGACGCCATGCCAGTTCCTGAAGAAGCCATCTGGCGAAACATGTTGAAAAATGCGTGGAAACAGTAATTTTGCACTAAAAATATCGCTCCTTGTGGCTGAAGGGGTTAAAAGCACTCATGTGGCGGCAGTTACAAAGCGCTTTTCAGGTGTTTTGGGAGCACTGTACAGCGCCCAAAAGGCCTGAAAACTGCCGCAGTGTGAAAGGGGTCTAAAGGTAACCACTAGAGCAGTGATGGCAAATCTTGGCATCCCAGATGTTTTGTAACTACATTTCCCCATGATGCCCATGCACTCTGTAGATGAGCATCATGGGAAATGTAGTTCCAAAACAACTGGGGTGCCAAGGTCCGCCATCACTGCACTAGAGTATTAATTCAAGTTTTGCTATATTAAAATGACAAAAAAAACAAAAACCACAAAAAAATAACCACACACCATAATAAAGTTGGCTGGCCGGCCTAATTTTTGGGGAAACAAAGCATGGCATTCGTATTCATGTAATCAAAAAACATACATAGTTCCTTCTGCATAACAATGTCAGAGTAAAATTTTCTTGATACATTGCAAAATCAACTGACGCATTTCAGTTTCCTTTCTTCAGGGGTGTATCAAGCAGCAATATATTTTATGTCTGCAATAAATTACAGTTATTGATACTTCCAATTAGAATATAAGAAGTCATGCGCAGTAATGACATATATGTTTACACAAAGGACCTTTAGCTGACATCAGACTGAAGCTCATCCCTTTTATCTGCAGATCAACAAAAAAAGAGTCAACATGAAAGTAACAGTGTTACTTTGTATCTCCTGTCTGAACAATGTTTATAAACACTGTCAGATGTCAGTTTTTGAGCGCTAGTGGGTGGATGTAGCTCAACTGGCTGAGATCCTAACCATATATGGGCAGGTTGATTGTACCCAAGTTGATTGTGACCAAGTTGTAATCACTGTGTTCTCCCAACAAGGGATGGCTTCCTACAAAGGGAGAACACAATAGTTCAGTGGGATGGATTCCCCCCCTCCATCAACACTGACTGTGTTGCAGTGTTAATTTCGTCAATGAAAAAGTTTGTCATTTTTGTCAACTCCATTATTACAGTGACAAAAACAAAACAAAGAAGTACACCACGTTTTCATCCTTCGACAAAAACTAGGACGAAAATCACTTCCATTCTCATTAACGAATGAAAACGAAGAGAAAATGTGAGGCAGGGCAGGTAACCCTCATAACTTTCGGTCTCCATGTAGCTCCCGCTTCCTCTGGACGGAGCGACGTTGTAGATAAGAGGCTGTCCGCAGGAAGGTTAGACAATATCATCTGAAGCCTGAAGAGGGATGTTCTATTCTATCTATCCTACTGCTTAGGAACACCAATGATCTCCCCCAGGCAGTCCCCTCCCCCCACATTTAGAATCACTCCCTAGGACACACATTTAACTCGTTGAACGCCCCATAGTGTTAACCCCTTTCCTGTTAGTGACATTTATACAGTAATCAATGGCTATTTATAGCTCTGATCGCTACATAAATGTCAATGATCTCAACAGTGCAAAAAGTATCCATTCTGTCCGCCGCAATCCCCCCAAAAAAACAATTTTATTTTTTTTATAAATAATTTATAATAAGCCATAAATATATCCCCTATTTTGTAGACACTATAACTTTTGCACAAACCAATCACTGTACGGTTATTGCGATTTTATTTTTTTACCAAAAATATGTAGAAGAATACATATTAGCCTAAACTGAGGAAGAAAGTTTTTTATCTCATCGATGCTGCATCCACCTAGGCAAGCATGATTAGGTAATAAAAAAAAAAAAAAAAAACATACTTCTCTAAGTCTTCGTGTACCAACTTACCTTAAAGCTAACCTGCATCATGGGAAGTACATGTAGTGCAGTGCTCTGCCAGTCAGTGGTAATGAGGGCACGGATTTCATCAGACTCCAGACATTGCATGGTCTTGCATTTGTCCGGAGACATGCAAACCTTACAGCCTAGAACATCAGCAATAGCTGCAGACAAGACAAAAGACTTAGAGTGGAAGTTGAAGTAAATGCTTAAATAAAAAAACACCCTCAAAAAAGACAAACTCTTCTTACACAGAAAGACTTTCTCCTTCCCAACAGAATAAGTACCACAAACCACTAGTGTGCGTGGATATAGCGTCATCATCTCAAAAGCAGTATTTACAGCAAACTGTATTGCCTCCTGCTGCGGGGGGAAGGTGTACTCGGGACTGCAGTATCTGCAAGTTTGGGGGAAAAAAAAAGTAAGCATTAAACCAGGCTGAACGTTACTTTATAAAGTTAACAGTGCACATTCATAGTCACTGGTTCCTCAATGCTCTATGAACATTTTCCAAATGACTAAAGTGTAAGTAAACCCATACTGAACATATGAGCATCATATTGAGGCTCTGCTTACAGCACACGTGCTGACAGACTGGTCATGTGACTATTCTGGAAAAAAAATAAAGTTTGTGTTTTAACCTAAACAGCGGAAACCAATGGTTAAGCATTGTCATTAAGTGTTTAATATATTTTAAATAATCATTCCACACCACATAGCTAGAGAGCAGCCTGTGTCTGCCTGCTTGAGCCCCTTTCACACTGGGGCGGTGCGGGCACCGGCAGTAAAATAGCGCTATTTGGCTGCTAGCTTAAATAATAATAATAGGTTAAATACACCTTGAAATAATAGATTCTTTAAATAAAGCTTTGTCTGGTGTAGCATCTTACGTGGTATCCAGATAAAGGGTGTGGATCTTCCGTCCAATCAGAGCCGGATAACGCTCCATGGAAGTGTCCGCACGGAAGTCTCCGGTGTGCAATATTGTGGTCCCATTTGGCAGAATGAACAGCAGCAGGACAGCCCCTGGGCAACTGTATATGGATAGGAAAGGGAGAAAAGGCTTTATATCACCACTACACTTCTATATAATATACGTAAATCTATCCAGCAACAAAATTGTGTGCACTTGCAAAACTAAAGCATTTATCTATGTACATGGGTCTTACTAGCATAACGATATTAAAGAGAATATCTGGGCAACACAAACCTGCTCACCCTCATAAAAACTCAATGCGGTCAGCAGGAGAAAAAAAAATAAAAAATAGCTCCAGCATTTGCAGGTCCTCTAACATCAATAAGTACAACGCAGGGCCACAAACTGGAATGCACAGGAGTAGAGAAGAGCATCAGCTGCTGAGGGAGTGGAGGACTGGGTAAGGCTGCATGCACATTATGCTGCCATGAAAGTGCCGGCAGAATTGCACATTGCAGCCTGCATGTTATGAAATGCTTCTTAATGGCACCCCAAACATGATCCAATTTTACTGTTCAACAAAACATGCCTAGCTCAGTGCCAAAATTTGGCACAACTGCACTATGTGCAATGTGAGGAAATATGAAAAGTCACCACGCTCTCACTTCACGAAGTATGAACGGGGCCTAAAATTGACTTTTCCTGTACCTTAGACCTAAACAGACATTTAACCCTTACAGTGCTGGGTAGCCCAACTACAAAGGGGGAAAGGTTTCCCCAGATATAGACGTTAATATTTTTAAAACACTGGAACAAGTATGCAAAATTAATAGACTCACAGTAGCAGCCTGCTTACTTCCACTATTACAAATACCTTTTTATTTTGATTGCTGCCAACACCCTGGACTTGCCATTTTATATTGTTTGCGGTTTATGCACATATTTTTATTAAAAACACACAATACACGAGACAGCCTGAGCTCTATAAAGTTTTACTGAATAATATTTGACTATGATGAGCGTTTACAAGCCAAGATTAAAAGATGGCCATGGAGGAAAAATTAATTAACTACAGCCAACTATGAGATTCCAACTTCCTCCAGTTTAAAGCGGACCTCCAGTTTTACTGTCGTACAGGCTCTTCTGTACCAAAATTTAATTTTTGTGATTTCACTGCACTATCAATTTCTCACAGTGTGCATTAGAAGTTACAGCAAGTCAGACAGAGCCCGTCTCATTTTGTGCCTGGAAGATGTCAAGCGTCTTCTAGGCCTGTCCTCCCCAGCCTGGCTGCCCCTGCGCCCTCCTATAAAAGGACAAATTCAATACAAAAAAAAGATATACATATACACACACACTTTGCAGGTTTTATTGGAGCCTGTAAAGCATTGCATCAGCAGATGCAGGTGGGTGCAATCTCAGGCTCCTGCAGGCATGCAGCTACTAAATGACAGGAAGAATTAATGGACTATCTAGAGCGCTCCTCAGCTCCCTGCTATTTCATTGAGAACTACAAGCCATCAGACCATCGGTACTTGTTTATTCATAGAACACCGTACATTAATGACGCAGCCATGTGGGAGGAGGGCTTTTTCAAATTGTGACAGTGGATGCGGGGAAAAGATCTCCAGCCCCCTGTCACCATTAGGATTGGGGAGAGGCACCCTAAAAACGGGTGGAACACATAACATTTTTCAAAAGGAGAACTTATCCTTTAATTCACTGGATTTCAATCATGAAGGCTCAGCATGCAACAGACTTGACAAATACCCACAAAAGCATTTGATATTTGCTTGCCCCAGGGCTGAGGGCTTAGGAGATTGCTGAGGAAAGGTGCTGTGATGATCTCAGGAAGCAATATACAGCACCTCACTAGCCCCCCCCCCCCCCCCCATCAACCACAATGGGAATGTCCAAACAAGGGCCCGTCACCAGGAACTGGTAGCCTTACAAAAGCAGTATTTGAAATTGTTACGTACTGGTTGGCATCTAGCAGGATAACTTTGACATTGTCCACGATGCACTCAGTGTCCATGGGTAAAGTGTTTATAAACTCCTTCTCCACTCGCAGCTTACTCGCCACCAGATTCCCTGTGATCTGAAATATGAAAGGGGAGGAAATGTAAGAGAGAAGAGGTTATATTATCTATATTCTATTCAATATTTAAAGGCACAGTCCACCAAAAAAATAATGCTTATTTCCACACTGGAATCAATTAAAGAAAAACAGAATTGTGGAGAAAGTCACCACTTGGAGCTTACATCACAGCAGTGAGTGGCTTTACTTAAAAACATACAAAAAACAAATTTGTACGCCCAGACCTTCTCCTGACAAAGCTAGAAAGCCTAACATTGTTCCATAACAATCTTGGGCCTGGTCCTATGACAGGGGTTGACAAATTTGCTTGGAATCTAGGAGCCAGCTAAAAATGTTAGGAGCCAGGCAAGTGACGGCGATCTGGACCTGTCCCTGGCCTGACATGGAGAAGAGTGAGGGGAAGATAGCACGCCCCCCCCCCCCCCTCCCCTCTGTCTCAAAGTCATTGCCCATAGCTCTTAGAGGGACATTTTATTTGTTTTATTTTTTTCAAATGACGATTTTTTTTTTAATTGCATTTTAGTGTAAATATGAGATCTCTCTGACCCCAGATCTCATATAAAAGAGGACCTGTCATGCTTTTTTCTATTACAAGGGATTTTTACATTCCTTGTAATAGGAATAAAAGTGACACTTTTTTTTTTCTTTTAAAGAACAGTGAAAAAAATAAAAAGTTAAAATAAGAAAAAAATTTTTTTAAATGCGCCCTGTCCCGCCAAGCTTGCGTGCAGAAGCGAACGCATATATGAAAGCGATGTTCAAACCACACATGTGAGGTATCGCTGCGATCGGTAGAGTAAGAGCAATAATTCTAGCCCTAGACCTTCTCTAACTCAAAACGTGCAACCTGTAGAATTTTTTAAACGTCGCCTATGGAGATTTTAAAGGGTAAAAGTTTGTCGCCATTCCATGAGCGGGCGCAATTTTGAAGCATGGCATGTTGGGTATCGATTTACTCGGCGTAACATTATATTTCACAATATAAAAAAAAAAAAAATTGGGCTAACTTTACTGTTGTCTTATTTTTTTTTTTTTATTAAATAAATTATTATTCCCCAAAAAAAGTGCGCTTGTAAGTCCGCTGTGCAAATATGGTGTGACAGACAGTATTGCAAACGACCACCATTTTACTCTCTAGGGTGTTATAAAGCCGGGGGCTCAATTGCCGGCCGGCAGCGGCGTGGCCCGACGCGATCGAGCCGGGGGGGGGGGGGGTTGGGTGTACAGAGACAGGATACCCCCAGCTGTGCTGCCCCAGGGCGCTAATTCTAGTCGCAAATGTGACCTGGCGCCCGGGTTCTGTCGAGCCCTGTCCTATGATATCACCACTGGACCAGTGTAAAGTTTTTTTCCTTTGTTTGGATCAACTGGATTTAGAAATATTTTAACTCAGACACAACAGCCATAAACTCAGTCACTGCATCAACTTTTAAAAGATCTTAAGTGAACCCTGAAGTGGAAGTTCTGCTCATCTGATCCCTCCCCTCCCCCCCTCCGGTGCCACAATCGGCACCTTTCAGGGGGGAGGGGGGTGCAGTTACCTGGATAATCCAGGTATCTGCACCCACTTCCGGGACAAGACCGCCGCTGACGCCCCACCACCCCCGTTGTGTTCTGGGAAAGACACAGTTCCCAGGACACAGCGGGGACCAGCAGAGGCGCGCAGCGCGACTCGCCGCAATGCTTCACTTCCCGATTCCCTGACTGAGGATGGCGGCAGGGCAGAGAAGAGCGATTGCTCGTCACCTGCCGCCGACATCGCTGGACCCTGGGACAGGTAAGTGTCAATTTATTAAAAGTCAGCAGCTGCAATATTTGTAGCTGCTGGCTTTTAATATTTTTTTTTAAAGGTGCAGAACCACTTTAAAACAGTTTCCATGTATTGTATAAAACACAAAGTCCCAAAATACCAATTTTTTTTTTAGCCAATATTAGCAGTCACGTGACCGCTCTCTCCTCATTCTAAACTCAAAGTGCAAAGGGTGTCCTTAATCTCAGTCACTTTTCAGAGCAGAGAACAGTGAGGCTCCTAGTTGGAGCCACTACAATACACCTCCCACTTCACATCCATAGCCAAATTAGCTGCATACTTGAAATAAAGGCACGGTGTTTGCACAATTGCGGTCATGCGACGCTGTACCCAAACAAAATTTAACCCCCCCCACAAATAGAGCTTTCTTTTGGTTGTACTTGATCATACACATTCACATCTCCTTTTCCTCAGTTTAGGTAGATATGTATTCTTCCACATTTTTTTTTTTCCCAAAAATATTGCAATAAGCATATATTGATTGATTTGCGCAAACATTCTAGCATTTACAAAATAGGGGATAGATTTATGGAGTTTACCATATTTGTCGGCGTATAACACGCACCCCAAGTTTAGGAGGGAAGTTTAAGGAAAGAAAAAACAAAAACAAAAAAAAAAAAAAAACGTACATTTAAATGCCCATCAATGCAGCCTTATCGGTGTCCTTTGCAGCCTTCCATTGCAGCCTTGTCAGTCACTTACAGCCTTGCATTTAGCCTTGTCAGTCATTTGCAGTCTTGTCTGTGGCTTTGCCATTTAAAAATGGTGCCGCCGAGATACAGAGCGGATGTCTGGTGAATCTCAGCGGCGCTCGCTAGTTCTGGGCCGCTTTCGGCTATTTTTGGCCGCACTCTGCTATTTTCGGCTTTCCGAAGCCACGGAGAGCGGCAGAAAGGGGTAAAAATAGTGGGGGATTGGCGTATAACACGCACCCCCGATTTCCCCCTGATTTTAGGGGGGGAAATAGTGCATGTTATATGCCGATAAATACGGTATTTTTATTTTACTAGTAATGGCAGTGATCATCAATTTTTAAATCGGGACTGCAACAATATGACTGACAGAGCGCACACTTCTGACACATTTTTGTGACCATTGACAATTATACAGCGATCGGTGCTATAAAAATGCACCGATTACTGTGTAAATGTCCCTGGCAGGGAGGGGGTTAAATGTGTTCCCTTGTGTGTTCCAACTGTAGAGGTATGGCACCAACTAGAGGAATGACAGAACGTAGCTACTAGAAACACATGATCTATCTCTTCTCTCCTCACAGAACAGGGATTTGTGTGTTTACAGACAGAGACGTCCTGGTTCTGCCTCTCGTGCCCACCAGCAACGTGCATCGACACTGGCGCAGTGCAGCAGGCACGTGCCTGCTATCCCTGCTTAAAGGGCCGACGTACAGCTACGACGGTTCATGGGAACGTGCTGACCTACCGCAATATAATGGTGGCTGGTCCGCAAGCGGTTAACCGCCACATGTAGATTTATGTCAGCAGAATGGCACGGCTGGGAAAATAGGCGTACCTGTACATCCCTTTGAATTTCCTGCCGTGCCCCTGTTGCGTGCTCCGTGATCGTGCCCGCGGGTCCCGCAGACTATGACCGCCGATCTCCAGACGATCGCATCACGGAGAGGTAGAACGGGGAGATGCTTTTGTAAACAAAGCATTCCCCGTTCTGCCTAGTGACAGGACAGTGATCTATCGCTCTCTGTGTGGCCTCACACAGTTAGAATCACTCCCTAGGACACACTTAACCCCTTCACTGCCCCCTAGTGGTTAACCCCTTCACTGCCAGTGTCATTTACACAGTAATCAATGCATTTTTATAATGGTCTCAAAATAGTGTCAAAAATGGCCGATGTGTACACTATAATGTCGCAGTCACAATAAAAAATAAATCGCCACCATTAATAATAATAATAAAAATGCCATAAAACTATTCCCTATATTGCAGACGCTATAAATTTTGTGCAAACCAATCAATATACGCTTATTGTGATTTTTTTTTTTTAACCAAAAATATGTAGAAGAATTAGAGCTACACAATTCTGGGTAAAATGAGAATCACATTTTTTTGTTCAAAAGATAGATCACGATTCTCGCAAAAAAAACAAACAAAAAAAACTTAAATAAAAAAAATAAAAATCACGTTTGAAAGACCGCTGGGCAAATACAGTGCGACATAAAATATTGCAGCAATTGACATTTTATTCCCTAGTGTCTCTGCTAAAATATATATACTTTTTGGGGGTTCCAAGCTATTTTCTAGCAAACAATATTGAATTTAACTTAAGAAACAAAGTGTCAGAAAAAAATTTAGACTTTAAGTGGTGGTTGTTAAAAACTTGGCAGACTGCATAGATTTTTTCTTTACACACAGAAGTTTATCCCTTTGATCTGAGGAGGAAGAGTTAGTTACATTCCATTTTAAAAACTTGGCAGACTGCCTGGATGTTTTCTTTTGACAGCTGAGGGAGCAAATAAGTCTCTCCACTTAAACTGGTAAACTCTGCAATAGAGATTGTCGGGGGTGAATCGAGATCACAATTTTTTTCAACAATTGTACATATTGGCCTAAACTGAGGAAATATTATATATATATATATATATATATATATATATATATATATATATATATATATATATATATATATATATATATATATATATATATATATATATATATATATATATATATATATATATATTTCAAAAAGTAAAAAAAAAAAATAAATAAATAAAAAAATTAGAGAGATGATCAAATACCACCAAAAGAAACAAGAAAAAAGTCAATTTTGTTTTGGGTACAACATCGCACGACCACGCAAATGTCAGTTAAAGCGACGCATGCCAGATAGCAAAAAACGGCCTGGTCATTCTGCAGCCAAGTCCTCCGGGGCTGAAGTGGTTAAAGTGTAACTAAAAAGGCAAAAACTTTTTTTTCCCCCCTTCATACGGGTAGAGAAGGGGAGTTAAGACACGTTCGTTTTTTTGCCATCTGTATTCCATTTGGGAAATTTCCCTTCACTTCCTGTCCCATAGGCAACACAGGAAGTGAAAAAAATCCCTCCAAAGTGAGGTAATTCCAGGGTGTCACCGGAACTAGGTGTCTCCCCCCCGCCCCCCACCCCCCCACTTTTGGAAGATTTCCCACTATTGCTCTTCTGATGTCGACCCAAAATTGGATATTTTTTCCTCTTTCACTTTACACAATAATAATAAACATGAAAAATACAGAAATGAATGCTCCCAAATGACAGACAGCAATAAAAGCCCAGCAGGATTTGTAATCCATCTGCACCCTATCCAAAACTAGGAAAAAAAAAAAAAAAAAAAGAGAATTTTTTTTTTGCCTTAAGTTATAGTTTAAGATCAACTCAATGGTTAAAGCGGAATTCCACCCTCAAGTAGAAGTTCTGCTCATCTGATCCCTCCCCCCCCCTCCGGCGCCACAATTGCCACCTTTCAGGGGGGAGGGGGGTGCAGATACCTGTATAATACAGGTATCTGCACCCACTTCCGGGTATAGCTAGCAGCAGCTAGCCACAGATGGGGCCCCCCCCATTGTGTTCTGGGAAACACACAGTTCCCAGGACACAGCGGAGACCAGTGGAGACGCTCAGCGCGACTCGCGCATG
Source organism: Lithobates pipiens (assembly GCF_037356315.1). Lineage (NCBI taxonomy): Eukaryota > Metazoa > Chordata > Amphibia > Anura > Ranidae > Lithobates > Lithobates pipiens. Next base: position 149,884,833 of record NW_027507787.1, on the reverse strand, counting down.
CGCAGTGAAGCTGCAACGCTTGACTACCCGATTCCCTGACAGAGGATGGTGGCGGGGGCAGCAGAGAGACGAGCGATTGCTCGTCATCTGCTGCCGACATCGCTGGACCCTGGAATAGGTAAGCGTCCATTTATTAAAAGTCAGCAGCTGCAGTATTTTTAGCTGCTGTCTTTTAATAATTTATTTTCAGGTGGCCGTTCTCTTTAATATACACTTATTCTTACCAGACTATAGAAATATAATCAACCAAAACAGATATAATCGTGCAATCACACTGAACTGCATAAAAGTATAAAAACAACATTGCTTTACCTTGCTGCAATAGATTGGATAACGGAATTTCTTTGTGAGACCCCCGTAGTGATCAGAGTGAAAGTGGGTGAGGAAGTAAGCCGAGCAGCCTTCTATGGCTCCATACTGGAACGCATCAACCGTAAAACCTGTACCTAGAAGAAGATGAAAAGATGAGCTAGAGAGTTTCACCATTTAAAAAGATTGTGTACATGAGTAGCTAGCTAGAAGGATACCGATTTGTTAAAGCAAACCCACCAAGAAACATGTAATTACCAGTATAAAAAGATAAAGTGAGCCTGACGTTACATTTAACATATTTATCGGCGTAAAACACTCACTCCCCCCCTCCTCTTAAAATCAGGGGAAAATCGTGGGTGCGCGTTATACGCCGATCCCCGCCGTCGTGAGCCTCTTGGCGGCTGGCCATTCTCGGCAGCTTTTGGCCGGCGAGAATGGCTGAGAGCATTCGAGAACGGCCGAAAGCTGCCGAGAACTACCAAGTGCCGCCGAGATACACAGAACTTCCGGCTCTGTATCTCAGCTGCGCCATTTTTAAAAGGCAAAGCTACAAATAAAACTGACAAGGTTGCAAATGACACTGACAAGGATGGACAAGGCTGAAACATATCGGCCAAAAATTGTGTTTTCTGCATTTTGTCGTTAGCAAAAAAAAAAAAAGTGCCGATAATAGTGCTGAAAAGGCACGTGAGATTTTACTATGCTTATGGTGTGTTTTTCAAAAGGTCATGCGATTGAAAAATTGCATCAAAAACATAAAACAAGTGCATTATTGATGCGTTTTCACTTCATTTCAACATGGAGATGCGTTTTTTTTTTAACTGACCAAAAAATGCAGTAAACAAGATATGATTTAAAATTAGTTTATTATTTTTGTGCTAAATTTCATAAGCTTTATAAATATAAATAGGAAGCTGATTGATGTGGACAACACACCCCCTATAGCCCTCTGTAGACCATGAAGTGCAATTGACAAATATGTAGTTAGTTCTGCAAGGCTAGGTTCACACATGTGAATTGGATGAGTTTTCACCCGCATTCAATTCACACAACATGTGAAAGAACATTGCTTTCTATCGTGCCTGTTAACATTTGCCCGGAGTGCAGATTCAGTGCAAATTGCAAAAGATTCCTGTCAGTTTTCTGAGCAGTACGGTCAGTCTCAGGTGCAAATTCAGGCACACTGACTTCTACGAGAACGTTTCTGAATCACACGTCATTCAGTCGTGAACAGGATAAAATCCTGACCTGATCCCAATGTAAACCTGACCCGATACAATCCTGACCTGATAGAACAAAAAAAATAAAAATACAAACAAACACACACACACACGAAATGCTGAACAACTACTTTGTCAATTGCTGTAAAAAACGGAGCTTCAGTTCGCACCGCACATGTGTGAACCCAGCCTTACAGTTAGAAATCTTGGTGAGAAAGTACATGTGCTAACTGCTGGTCTGCACAATCTCAAAACGCTATAAAGAAAATAATGAAGGCCACATTCCTTATAGCACATTTAAAGTGTAAGGTAATAGAAAGTGTGCAGCTTGCTGCATTTTTGATGAAGTTCCCAGCATGCATGTATGCAATATGCACATACTATACTACCACACACAAAAAAAAAAAAAAAAAGAAAAAGAAGGAGTGGGGTGGAGAGAAAGAAAAGAAAAAAAAAAAAAAACCCACACCACAGAAACAGATAAATAATCATTTTGATTTCGGCACATATATTCACTGCTTTGGATTACAAAGATAGCACATTTTTCAATTAATTTTAATGGGACTCACCTGGGATTTTCTTATAGAAAGGACATTGTTTCCTCCCTTTATTCTCCTCGGCAGTAGAGTTCTGTCTGAATCTCTTCCATTCTCTTTTCGGGGTCCCCGATGGTGCTGTTGCCGTCACCCCACTCACATTATTAGTCAGAGAATCTGCATCACTGAGCGAGCCGACAGCTTTCCTCTTCCTCCTCTCTCTTCTCTGGGTCCCCGATGGTGCTGTTGCTGGGATCTCTCCAGTGTTATCAGTTAGAAAATGGGCAGCCCCAAATGAGGAGACATTCTTTGTTTTCCTTGGCCATTTCTCCTGAAGCTGGGAAGCGCCAGCATTCTGGCTCTGGGCTTTTAAAGGCACTTTCACTTCAGCTTTTTCTGCCTTTGGTTTCAGGCCAAAGAAGACGCCGATATCCATTTGTTTCATCCCCTTGGAGGAGATAGCCTTGCTTGGTGACATAACCGAAGAAGGTTGGGTTAAACTTTCCTTTGCGTGTGTCCTGTTGTTGGTAAACTGTTGTGTAAACCTCTGAGAGCTCTGAATACAAAACTCCTTCTCTACAGTCAGAGGAGCTGCTTCTCTATTATCATCAGCAGAACTAACAAGTAACTCATCAGCCTCTTGCTGAATCCAACATTTAGCTTCTTGCTGGGCTGTGGCCCATTCACTTATCTCTGAGACAGGTGTGCTGCATTCAGACCAATTATCACAGTCAATGCTGCGATCAGCGACACATTTGACTCCATTCCTCTGTATAAATTCGCTGTTTATTGCACTTGTATCATTATTTCCATTGCACATAATGGGAGATTTTGGGCTGCTTTTAGCTATAATGTGCTTAGCAATAAACTGTTCTTCTATAGTCTCTAGAGGGTCTGTAGGCAATTTGCTAGAAAAGAGTGTCTTAACTGGGCCTGCGGGAAGATCTTCATCATCACTAAACAGTTCCTGATCACTGACCAGCGGGGAGAAGGAGATGGTACAGTCCTTTATATCCTCATCTTTCTGTGACAATCCCAGAGAAGTAGCAGCATTGACAAAACTTGCACATTTCTGGCTGAGGATTTCCTGGGATAAGTCCAGAGCGTTCTGAGACAATTTGGTTGGTGAGGAGAGCCAGGCATCGAGCGAGGTTTGTTTTACTGATCCCTGAGAGCTGGCAGGAGACTGTGATGACTTAAAGTTCATAGGCTTCTTGGTGAAAGCAGGGGAACTACCTGCACCCTGAGAATGTGAGCGTTTTACATCATTTCTTCCATTATGGGTACATGATTTGGCAGCATCAGAAGAAGGCGGCTCAAGGGTGCATATTGGAGAGAAAGGGGAGAGCTCATCAGCTCTGCTCTGGGCCAGCAGGAAATGAGAGAATCGTTTGTAGTGAGAGGCAATGGTGGATGAGCAGGTAAGGCCATCGGGGCATTCTGCAAAAACAAAACAAAAAAAAAAAAAAGAAGAATGAACTATGGAATCACTGGGCCAAGCACGCACACTAGGAAAAGAGCTCACAAACAAAGTGTACACTGAGGATGGCACATGAATGGTTCAATTAACCTGTTGTGATTTTTGAATAGAATGGGGAAGGATTTGTCAGATTCTTCTGCTACCTGGGGCTCCAGAAGGCTAAAGCTGGATGCACGTTATACAATTTTCTGTAAATTTTTAATTCCTCCCCCCCCCCCTTCAGATTTACCAAAACCATATAATATGAGGTCAAACCTTAGGAGTTTTAGTTTGTATGCAATCAGGCAGGCCCATGCACTACATGGTTTTGGTAAATCTAAAGGAAATCGGACAAAAGTTGTATGGGGTCCAAAGCCTCATACACATGATACGATTGTTGGCAGGGGATGGTCTGTTAACAGACTGTTGTCCTAAAATCTTACCGTTAGTACGCTTCTTTTTGACAATTGTTGTCCAACTTTAGGCCAGCAAATGTTGGATGACAGGCTAGTAAATTTTCGGCAGACAACGTTTTCTCGTCAGATTTACATATGGTCAGTACACAAATCCATCACACGAAAGTCGAAAGTATAAACACGCATTCTCTGAATCAATGTTCGCCAAACGCGAAATTAGCAGAAGGGGCCCAAAGGGTGGCACTCAAGAGCTAAAATTCCACATAGTACGTCACTACATTCCTGTTTGTGGCACGACACTTGCGTACTGTTAGTATGCAAGACAAGATCCTGGCACACGCCCTTTTGAAAAAAATCAGACCCTCAGTTGGCCAACAATCGTACTGTGTGTACGATGCTTTAGCCTTCACTTGTGGTTAATGGAGGTAAAAGTAGGCAGCGGAGCAATGTTTTTACTATCCTCTTAAAGCAGATCTCCACCCAACAACAAACCACCCCTCCTCCATTTTCGCTCTTACTGGGAGATGGGATCTGCACGTTTCAGATATTCACCCATCCAGCAGATCCTCTCATGCTTTGCTACCACTCGGTCCAGCACTTAAAATGTTTCTAACATCATTGAGAGGCCTGCGGGGTCTTCTGGGTTCAGCAGATCCAAATGACACACCACTAGCCCCCCCCCCCCCCATGAATAAAACCATAAGGCCCCCTGGGATATGTGATGTACATATCCCAGGAGGCACAGTACAAGTCACATCATTTGCCTAGAACAGGGGTCTCTAAACTTTTCAAACCAAAGGCCAGTTTATTGTCCTTCAGACTTTAAGAGGGCTGGATTGTGGCCAGCAGGGGCAGAAAATGTCCCGGGCCCAGCATCAGTGAGAATAAATATGGCCTCAAGGTTTGTGGTCACTCAGTAGGAGGTGGAGTGCCCCTATTAGTAAGAGGAATAGTATCCCATCATTGGTATCAGTGGAAGAAATACTGCCCCATTATTGGTGTCAGTGGGAGGAATAGTGCCCCAAGGGCCAGATAAAGTCTAGGAAAGGGCCCTCTGGCCACAGTTTAGAGACCCCTGGCCTAGATGAATGTGTATTGGAGTAAGGACCAAACCCTAATTTCTAAAGGGGGGGGGAAGCACTAAACGGGTAGCGGAGCAGAAGAGGGGGTAAACAGGGGGCACTTTAAATTCATGAGTGAAGATCCACTTTAAGCTGCAGAGGCAGCCAGACTGGGTAGTATACTTGCTATGGCCAAAATGATTTTCTTCTCGTCATGGAAAGAATTATATACTCTGTTGCTTTGGTGTGCAATTCATGTGGTTGCAACGCCAGATTTTAGGGGTTAAAACAAGGAGATAAAAAGACAACATAGCGGCTCCCTGCTGCCTGTCAAACGGATCCACTTCAGAAGACAGAGCTAATATAAGAGAGAGAGTGGATTCCCCCACTGACAAGGTGACAAGTCTCACCAGAAAGCAAGTGAGGGAAAAATCTCCAATAATAAAGAAAAAAATATAGCATTTTTATGAGTATAGCGGAAGTCTAGAGCCCGTCAGATTTTTAAATGTGTTCTTGATGTAGATTTCTCCTCATGCCCTGTCTGGCGATACCGTTATCACTATGGCAGGAAGTGACACCACAAAAATTCAGTGGGCTCTATCAGACAGGAGCGTTCCACTTCTGCTTCCTTTTTTAAACATTGCGAATAGCAGCCATCAAACTGCATACAGGGAATATGATCTTCATATTGGTTTGAGCTGGATATCAGGAATCCCCCTCCCCCTCTCAGAATGCTAAAATACAATGAAGGTGTTGAGGCATCTGCAATACAAATGGGGTTGATTTACTAAAACTGGACAGTGCAAAATCTTGTGCAGCTCTGCATAGATACCAATCAGCTTCCAGTTTTGTTTTTTTTCCCCCTCAAATCTTAATTCTAAAATCTTAAGTTGGAAGCTTATTGGTTACCATGCACAGACACACCAGATTTTGTACATCAACCCCATAGTTAGACTTGGGAGGGGGGAATTGTAGCAGAGATGGTATTTATGTACTGCACGCTTCTCACTGAGGGCTGTACCACATTTGTACAGACATCAGCCATAGCATAGGAATGCTTGTCTGTACAGCATGGTCCATTGCCAAGTTCACTTATTAAGCATTATACTGTATGTATCTATAATCATTGACACTCAGCTGACTTGCATACCTGTCTGTGTGGACGATGGGGTATCCAAACATTCGCTTGCGTGCCACCGAGGCGTTTGAACCAGCAAAATGGAGAACGGCATTTGACAGCTGGGACAATATCCACTGTGCTTTTCTTTCGGAGTTGTAGGACTAGCTTTCTTGCTGTCTTTCTTTAAAGTCCTTTTTGGCGTAGACAAGTCCTCACCACCAGTACCTGATGCTGAATGATTCTGTTCCTTGGCTGGGCTGGCAATGATGCCATTCTTGCCAGGTGTTGTATTGTTCTTGCCATTTGTAGTGTTCCTTGCAGCCCCAGTTTTCTTAGCAGCATTTCTCGTCACTTTTACAGACACCTTTTGTGTTTTATCAGTGGATCCGGTTTTCTCAACATTCCTGTCTGCTGTTCTTTTCTTCCTGATGGATTTGTATCCCCAAATATCCTCTTCGCTCTGGGACATTCTTTTTAAACTGGAAAAAGAAACAAGTTTTAAACCGGATTATGGAAGAGAGCTTTAGGATGACTTGGCATAGTTGCCTGTTTTTCACCATTTACATACAACACTTTAGGTAGCCTCAGATCCCCCCCCCTCCTCAGTCAGCCCCTACAGCAGGCCTCTGAGTTCCCCTAGCCATGGCCAATCAGTCCCTGCCTGAGAGCCCCCCCCCGTCCCTGGCTGCTGAGTCCCTCCCCGTTTCCTGAAGATCCATGCCTCCTGAGACACTGCACTCCAAATTCCATGGCAGCTCCCACACCTGGCCCCTGAGCCCCCCAGATCCATGACAGTCACCACACCTGGCCCCCTGGAGACCCATGACGGTTGCCACACCTGGCCCCCCCTGAGACCCAGGACAGTCCCCACACCTGCCCCCCCCCCCCCCCCGAGACCCATGACAGTCCCCACACCTGCCCCCCCCCCCCCCCCATGACAGTCCCCACACCTGGCCCCCCCGAGACCCATGACAGTCCCCACACCTGGCCCCCCAGACCTGTGACAGTCCCTGCCAGAGAGCCCCATTCCTGGCTGCTAAGTCCCCCCCCCCCCTTTCCTGAACATCCATACCTCAGAGTGCCCCTAGTCCCCTCACAGCTCCACCCTAGTTCCATGACAGTTCCCACACCTGGCCCCTGAGCCCCCAGTTTCCTCAGAGTACCTGTGTCCCCCAGTCCCCTGAGACATTGAGCCCCCAATTCCAAGGCAGTTCCCCCACCCCAGTGACAGTCCCGACACTTGGACCTAACCTCCCCAGTCTCCTGACACCCCCAACTCAAGCTTCTGAGCCTTCAGTCATATTGCTGATCTCACACCTGGCTCTTGAGTCCCAGTTTCCTAGAGATTGCACCCCCAATGCCATGGCAGTCTCCACGCCTGGCCCTTGCGCCCCCTAGTCACCCCCCAGGCTCCTCCTGAGCCCCCCTAGTCCCATGACAGTCCCAGGATTTACCTTCCTCCTGTCACCTATCAGAGCTCATCCTGCGCGCCCATTCCGCAGCAGCCTGTTCTTCCGGGCCGCAGTTTCCTTTCTGCCCCTTACACAGGACAGTCAATATCATCCTGAAAATTCTCTGGCATATCACACCGGACAAGGAATACGGGTGGATTATTGTGGCGGGTAAAAAAAAAAAAAAAAAAAAATCTTCAGTAATTTTTACCCCAGGAGAAAATGGTGACGAATCTGTAGAGACGAATAGAAGGTGTGTAATATGCGGTAAATCCGGGACAGAATACAGTTCGCACTTTCTGCTCAGTGCTTAAAGTGGTGATTTTCTTATCTAGATTAATATATAATCAATCAGTTATTCAGGAATCACAAACGTTGGCTTCCGTATCGAATACGTTTTTGAGAAATTCGAGTATCTTTTTCGGTGGTCGCGAAAGTGCAGCGAGAATGTGAAGAGCGGAGAACAGCGGACCTGCCTGTCATTCTGGGTGGAGAAAGATGGCGGCGTGCAGCTTACAGCGAGTGCTGGAGATACAGAGCCCGCTGGAGGGCGCCTTGTTGGAGGCGGAGAGTGAGGGGGAGAGGCTGATCCTGCAGTATTTGGAGAAGGTGAATGGCCGGGCCGAGGAGCTGACAATCCCTGACTTCTCTCCAGGTACCATCACACAGACCCTCTTTGGTAAAGGGGGCCTATACAGTGCATGGACCACTCACACAGGACCTATAAAGTGCATGACCCAATCACGCAGCACCTATAAAGTGCATGACCCAATCACACAGAACTTATAAAGGGCATGACCCAATCACACAGGACCTATACAGTGCCCTGAAAAAGTATTCATACCCTTTTAAATTTTCCCATTTTGTCATGTTACAACCAAAAATGTAAATGTATTTTATGTGATAGACCACCACAAAGTGGCACATAATTGTGAAGTGGAAGGAAAATGATAAATGGTTTTCAAATGTTGTTTTACAAATATCTGAAAAGTGCAGTGTACATTTGTAATCAGCCCCCCTTTACTTTGATACCCCTAACTAAAATCTAGTGGAACCAATTGCCTTCAGAAGTCACCTAATTAGTAAATGGAGTCCACCTGTGTGAACAAACAGCATAGTGAAGACCAAGGAACACACCAGACAGGTCAGGGATAAAGTTGTGGAGAAGTTTAAAGCAGGGTTAGGTTATAAAAAAAAAAAAAAAAAATCCCAAGCTTTGAACAACCTAGAGCATTGCTCAATCCATCATCCAAAAATTGAATGAGTATGGCACAACTGCAAATCTATCAAGACATGGCCATCCACCTAAACTGACAGGCTTTGCAAGGAGAGCATTAATCAGAGAAGCAGCCAAGAGGCCCATGGTAACTCTGGAGGAGCTGCAGAGATCCACAGCTCAGGTGGGAGAATCTGTCCACAGGACAACTATTAGCTGTGCACTCCACAAATCTGACCTTTATGGAATAGAGTCAAGAAGAAAGACATTGTTGAAAGAAAGCTATAAGTTTGCAGCACACTATGTGTGGCAGAAATCTAAAACCGCACATCACCCCGAACACACCATCCTTTATTCAGCAGGGACAGGGAAGCTGGTCAGAGTTGATGGGAAGATGGATGGAGCCAAATACAGGATAATCTTAGAAGAAAACCTTAGAAAAAAAAAAGTGATCTTGTTTCAACACCTCACGAGCTTAATCTGGCATTTCCACCATTCTATGTAACAAGTGCAGAGCCGCTCTCTGCTCAGAGCTGTCAAAAAAATAAAAAATAAAAAAAAGCTGGAAAATGTTTATCAACATTCCTTAGTGCTGAGATAACTATAAACAAAGTATCATTTAGTTCTTTTAGATAACAGGGATGAACTTTGGTCTGCAAATGAGGTCAGTTTAACCACTTAGAAGAAAGCGCTTTTCTTTTTTTTTTTTTGACACTTGTTGCTTACAAGTTAAAATTCAGTAGTTTTTTGCTAGAAGATCCAAACATAATATATATAGTGTGTGTGTGTGTAATAAAAAAAAAAAAAAAATATATATATATATATATATATATTTAGAAGAGACCCTAGAGAATAAGAATTTGCTCAAAAAACTAAACCGTAAAGTTATTCGATTTTTGTATAATGTGAAAGATGTTACGCTGCGAGAATCGTGATCTTTCTCCTAAGCCAGAAAAATTGCGATTCTCATTTTAGCCAGAATCGTGCAGCTCTACTGTTCAGACGCTCTCCAGCCAATCTGACAGAGCTTAATCCTTTTTGCAAAGAAGAATGGGCAGAAATGGCACTCTAGAGGAACAAAGCTGGTAGCGACATCCCCAAAAAGACTTGCAGCTGTTAGGGATGCAACGTATCGTCGCTGATCCACGATCTGAACGGGTCACCCCGCTTGGATTGGCACATGCCGCAATCCACATGTCACGGCCTTAGGAAAGGCCGCAGCCATTTACAATGTGATTGCTCCGATGGAGCGATCACTTGTAAACAAACCAGCGTCATGTCATGATGCCGGTTTCTCTCTTCCCTCTCTGTACTAATTTGTACAGTGAAGGGGAGAGATGGGATGGAAGCAGCCAACCCTCCATACTCTGCAATACCCAGCCATACTCTGCCAATATTACAGTGGGGGAGATTGTGCATATTACAGTGGGGACTATATTGTGGTGGAATTTTCACAGGTTTTTGAAAATTCAATTATTATTTGCTGATCCGAAAAATGATCCGATCCGTGACTCTGATCTGAGGAAAGATCCAATCCGTGAGTTTTTTGATCCGTTGCACCCCTAGCAGCTGTAATTGCAGAGAAAGGTGGTTCTATAAAGTATTGACTCCAGGGGGCTGAATACAAATGCACACCCCACTTGGCATGGCCCAATGCCCTTGCATGGCCCAATCAGACAGGACCTATACAGTGCATGGACCAATCAGACAGGACCTATACAGTGCATGGACCAATCAGACAGGACCTATACAGAGCATGGACCAATCGGACAGAAACTATACAGTGGGCCATCAGCCTGACCTATAGGGCTATAGTGGGCCTGCCAGGCTGGCCTTATATCATGCCCTTTAAGCCTTATATGAAAAGGGGCCCCATTGCAGAGAACCTATACAGAACTGGGTTGTCCATCAGAGTGCCCCTATCACAAAGGCCCTATGTGGTATAGTGGGCCCAGTATGGAACAGGGGACCTACCATGGAAGACCTATACAGAGGGGGGGGGAATCATGAAAGCTCTATTGTACAGGAGGGCCCATCACACTAGTCCTATAAAGTACACAAGGCTGCTCATGCTGTCCCTATACAGTACTGGGGTCCCATCTTGGCTGCCCATACGGTACTGTGTTCCCATCCTGTGGGCCCTATATGGTGGGCCCTATGTGCTACTGTGTCCCCATCCCGTGGGCCCTTCAGTCTCCTCTTGCATTACTAACCTGCTAACTGACATATCAGCATGGATGTCACACCACTTCCTTAAACTAAACCTCTCTAAAACTGAGCTATTAATATTCCCCCCTGCACATGCCCCCTCCATGACTTTTCCATCAAAATTAACAATGCAACCATCCGGCCCTCCCCTCACGCCAGGGTACTAAGTGTAACCCTAGACTCTGACTTGTCATTTCAGCCCCAAGTCCAATCGTTGTCAAAAGTTTGTAGATTTCACCTCCGTAACATCTCTAAAATTCGCCCCTTTTTAACAAATGAGACCACCAAGCTCCTCATTCACTCCCTTGTTATATCTCGCCTTGACTATTGCAACTCCCTTCTCATTGGCCTGCTTCTCCATCTCCTCTTCAGTCTTTCATGAATGCTGCTGCCAGACTTATCTACCTTACCAACCGCTCAGTGTCTGCCAACCCTCTCCTCCAATCCCTACACTGGCTCCCAATCACCCAGCGAATTAAATTCAAAATACTAACTGCAACATACAAAGCCATTCACAACTCTGCCCCGAGCTACATCACCAATCTTGTCTCCAAATATCACCCAAATCGTCCCCTCCGTTCTTCTCAAGACCTCCTCCTCCCATGCTCGTCTCCAGGATTTCTCCAGAGCCTCTCCAATCCTCTGGAACTCGCTACCTCCACTGGTCCGGCTATCCCCTACTCTTGCTACCTTCAGGCGATCCCTGAAAACGCATCTATTCAGGGAAGCCTATCACGTCTCAAACTAATCTCCTCCTACCACTTCCATCAGCTCATTCCCGACAGTTACAACCTTTGTACCACCTGCCCCACCCTATTAGATTGTAAGCTCTTCTGAGCAGGGTCCTCTTAATCCTCTTGTATTTTATTGTAACTGTATTGTCTCCTTTTTATATTGTAAAGCGCTGCGTAAATTGCTGGTGCTATATAAATCCTGAATAATAATAATAATAAGCGCTACTGTGTCGCCATCCCGGCTAGCCCTATATGGTACAGCCATTTACTGCAAAGTTAAAGGCTAACTTTGCTTTTTGCAAAAAATAAAAATATTGCATCCAATGCATTGCAATTGCATTTATTTATTCCTTCTTTTTTTTTGGCAAATGAGCCTGCAAAACATTGCAACTGGGATCACTGGATCGGCAGTGCAATGCACAGGCTCTTGCACACTTTTCCTCTGGCACCCTGTTCAAAGCAAGGTATGGACTTTGTGTTACTGGAGGAAGTGTCAGTTGAGCAGGTTGGGGGTGGGGGTACACTTATGGCCATGTTACACCCTAAATGTAGATGTAACATGGCCTCTTCACTTCTCAAGACCTTATTTATCTAAACGGTCAGTTCACCCATAATTTAAGGAGAATACTCATTTCTAGAGAACAACTGTAACAAGAAGTCATCTATTAATTTTTTTGTTTTTTTCTTGGCTAACTAAGGCCAACTTCATTTCTCCCTTTTTTTTTTTTTTTATTTTTTTTTTCTTTTTTTTTGTATCACAGAAATATACAAATATCACCTTCTTGTTTTTCTGTTAATTTTGCATTTGTTACTTTTCTTTCTTTTGCTTTCTTAGGTTTGGAATGGCTGAATACAGAAGGTGCCATCTCTCTACACAAAGATCTATGTGGAAAAATTGTTATTTTAGATTTCTTCACATATTGCTGTATCAATTGTATGCACATCCTCCCTGACCTGCATGAGCTGGAGCACCGCTACACCGATACAGGTATCCTATACACATCTCTATGGAGAGGAAATGACATTAGAATGGTAAAGAATAACTAAAGGCAAACATTTTTTTTTTTTTTTACGTTTGCACAGAGTGGAGAGGGATTAAAACACCTATTAGGTTTTTATTGTGCCCCATTAGGGATATTTGCCATCCTCTATTTGTCCTGTTTTTTTCCATTATCATCGAAAGTAAAGAAAACCCCAAATTTTCAGTTCTCCCCAGAAAAGTAATATAGGTGATATTTTCAAATGGGGGCACTAGTTCTTGTGACATGGGGGGCCCCAAGGCATTCCCCTATTTTGTGGGAATTATCTCTCACTTCTGTTTTTTTTTAGCTATGGGACAGAAAGTGAAGGTAGTAAATCTCCCCAATGGGACACAGGTGGCAAATGATAAACTGACATTGGTTTTTAACCCTCCCTTACTCTATCCAAAATGGGGGGGGGGGGGGAGTTTTGCAGCTGATATGAGATTTTAAGGAATTGGGTGTTCTTAACCACTTCCCTACTGATGTATTGTAAGAAAAAAAAAGTGTAAGATGCCGACTTGTGGGGCCTCTTTAAACAGCACCTCCGAAAAGCTTCCCCATCCAACAGCGTACAGAGCCGATTCAAGAGTCTCTGTACTATCGATCATTGTGATGACCAATCACAGCGATCACAAATGTAAACAGTGTAGTGTTTACATTGGAGAGCCTGCCTCGTCTTACAACAGAGGAAGGAACAAAATAAATGAACAATCATTTGTTCCAGCTCACAAAGAGGGGGGTTTGATTGAGAGACTTCTTTTAAACCATTTCACTTCCCCTTCATTCCCTGTACAGCTCCATTCTATCTCTAGTGACCTATATGTTAACCCATTACCTCCCTTATCATGCACTTCTGTACATTAAAACCTTTAGAGCCATCCTTCCACTGTATATGACTTGAGCATTAAGCCATTCACCTCCTTGTCCTTCTCTGTAAGACCTATAATGCACTGTATCTAGTGCACCATTACCAAGCTCCATGTTTTAACCCCCCTCAACACCAGCATTTTCTCCTTTTTTTTTTTTTTTTTTTTTTTTTAAACTTCCAAAACATTGTGGCAAAAATTAGACCACCTTGGGGCGTCTTGTTTCCAAAATAGGATCATGTGGGGGTGTTCCTACTGTCCTGGCATTTTTATTTACTTTATAGTGTAAGGGCAACAGTTTTTTTTTTTTTTTTTTTTTTTTTTTTTTTGTTTACCATGTAAAAGAAAGTTTGTATTAAAGTGATTGTAAGGGCAGAAGTGTGTGTGTGTGTGTGTTTTTTTTTTTTTTTTTTTTTTTTTTTTTATGCATTCTATATATTAGGATAAAAAGCCTTCTGTGTGCAGCAGCCCCTCTAATACTTACCTGAGCCCCATCTCTATCCAGCGATGTCCATGAGTGCATCAACTATTTAGAGACTCCCCTCCTGATTGGCTGAGACACAGCAGTGATGCCATTGGCTCCCGATGCTGTCAATAAAACGCAGTGAGCCAATTGGGAGGGGGAGAACCGAACCACAGCTAAGTGTCTAAATGGATACACGGAGCTGCAGATCGGCTCGGATGCCCCAATAGCAAGCTGCTTGCTGTGGGGGCACTCAACAGAAGGGATGGGCCAGGAGTTCCAGCCAGGGACCCAACAAGAGGAGGATCTGGGCTGCTCTGTGCAAAACCACTGCACAGAGCAGTTAAGTATAACATGTTTGTTATTTTAATAGAAAAAAAGAGACTTTACAATCACTTTACCACCAAAAGAAAGTTTTAATAGTCTCAAAAACTTGATATAAAGTATATTTGGGTACACTATTGCATGACAGAGCAATTGTCAGTCAAACTATGCCTGCCATGAAAAAGTTCCTGGTAATAAAGGGGTTCATATAGGCTGGTAATTAAATGGTTAAAGACAGATTCAGTTATTTGCATCATTCCTGTTCTTTTGAAAGACTGTTGTAGACCTGTCCTATTTCCACTTGCTGGGATTTTGTGTGTTGAAATGTTACAATTGAGCCATGCCTGAGGTTGGGGGGGACATAAGATCACATAACCATGGCTGGCAAAGCATGAGACATTTTCCGTTGGAGACACTGGAAGTCGTGCAAGTCAAAAGTGTGAATTTTGCAATGTAATTTGGTAAATATTTTCTGACGCATGTTGCTTTCAGATGTTCACTTCCAATCTGTCATTTCTTTCAGATGGTCTTGTCATTGTTGGTGTGCACTCGGCCAAATTTCCCAACGAGCGAGTTCTGGAGAACATTAAGAGTGCCGTTCTTCGATACAACATTACCCATCCTGTAGTGAATGATGCAGATGCTACCTTGTGGCAGGAACTGGAAGTGTCCTGTTGGCCCACATTGGTCATGTTGGGTCCTCGAGGGAACGTTCTATTCTCTCTAGTTGGGGAAGGAAATAAAGAGAACCTGTTCCTTTTCACCTCTATGGCCTTAAAATTCTATAAAGAGAGGCAAGAGATCAATTCCAATCAGATCCCACTCCGACTCTACCAGGATTCCTTGCCTGCCTCTCCATTGCTCTTCCCTGGAAAGGTGGCCATAGACTCCTCTGGAGAGAGGCTTGTGATTGCTGACACTGGTCACCACAGAGTTTTGGTTGTGTCCAAGGAAGGGAAGGTGCTGCATACCATCGGAGGTAATGTGTAATGAATAAAAATGATGTTCAGCTTGGCCACATCACAACTGTTCTCTACCGCAGAGAACAAAACACTCAGTAGAAGATCATGACCACATGGTAGTTGGTTTCGTTGCTGGTTTCTCATTCACCACCTTGCATACCAGATCCTCTAAGTCCACAGGATCCCCGATACTGTGCAAGATATGGACATCCTCAGTTGCTTAACATAAGCATCAGACAAGACATCTGAAGCATCTGAGGGATGTTCTTATCTTGCTTGCTCTGTAAATGTGAATATTAGGATGCTTAAATGTTAAAAAGCTCAGCTTTTGGGCACAGCAGGACCACCCCTGCCCCCCCCCCCCCCATCTTCAGCTAAAAATACCTTCAGATGGCTTTTATACTGGCCTTTACCAGTAATGTTTCCGGGTTTGCTGACTGGTTATCCAGAGCTGTAGGCTGAGTCCATGCTGACCACTCACCTCTTCCTGATATTCTCTTTTCTCTGCAGTCTTCTAGATCCTGACAGCACCCCCCCCATGAGACATGTCCACATCACACAGGCACTTTTATAGGCAGTTATATGAACAAGCAAAGAGGGACCCTCCTCCTGCAGGGAAGGAGAGAGAAGACTTGCAACCCGGTGTGTCACAAGACCACAGATTTAGTTGGGTAATTTGGACTTTTAGATTAGGCTTTATTCTTTTAAGAGGGATTTTGTCCCACTGGGCCCACCCATGTTCATCTTGCTTTTTAACCCCCTTTTATGCTGGGTTGTCCTCAAATACTGTACTTGTATGCCCAGTTAATTCAGCATTATCCAACTGTGCTCTGCTGCCACATGGCAGGTCCAACACCACCATCTTCCTTGCGTCATTTGGAGTTGGCTGTCTATTCCTGGTTCAGGCAGCCGGCCCCCTGATGACATGCTGCCAGGTCCACCCTCCTGCAGCTACTGTGTTAATAGGTTCACCTTTCGTAACCTATTACATTTTACATCCATACTGACCCCCACACCTCCCCATTCTCTGCTGTGACGACAGTTATAGGGGTTCTTCCACTGCATCACTTATTGACAGGGCTCTTTGCATGGAAAAAAATTACCTGTTTACTACATTTTATATTATTTTTTATTTTTTTATAACAAACTACGAAAAACTTGCTTTTTCCCCCCAAAAAAATAAACACAGTGGGGATTAAATACCACCAAAAGCTCCATCTGTCTCAAAATTTAAAAAAAATTAATTTTGAGTACAATGCTGCATGACAGCACAATTTTCATTCAGAGTGACAGTGACAGCACCTAAAACTGAAATATGACCTGGGCAGGAAGGGGGTAAAAGTGCACAGTAGGTTTATTGAACAATCTGAAGTTAGAAGCTGATTGGTTACTATACACAGATTTATCGCATTCTGTATGCACCGGTTTTAGTAAATCTTCCCCATTGTCCATGACACAGTAAGGGAGGGGGAATCAACCAGATCTCAGGTGGCAAGAATAGCTTGGCAGAGGTTCTAATCCATCCACACCAAATCCAAACCTTAAAGGAAAAGTTCACCTTAGGGCTAGGCTGACAAGGCCCAGGCCTATTGCAGCACTTTGAGGGGGGACAGCACGGCTTGTGCTACACTGTTAGTGTAGCGCCAGTCTTATGGGACAGACAGGGCTGAGAGGCAAACTGCTTCCGGTATGCGCGTGGCTAGCATTCTGAAACTGTGGGGGCACCGCTTCTAATTTTGACTGTCCTCTCATCCTGGACCCCAAACCTTCCTCACTGTGCTATGTTTTCTGCTGCCCCATTGGCAAGGTGCCGCGTACACGCGGTCGGAGAATCCGTTGGAATGCGTCTTATCGGACCACGTCGTCAGATAATCCGACTGTGTGTGGTATGCATCGGACTGATTCCGTCCGAATCTTTGTCCGACCCAATTTTCCAACATGTTGGAAATATTTCCCGACCAACTGGGCCGGTCGGACCTAATCCGATCATGTGTAGCGAATTTGGATCGGACCAAGTGCCACGCATGCTCAGATCAAATTCCTACATCAAAGCTATTGGCTACTAGCCTGAATGTAGTCCCATCGTAACGAAATTACGTCACCGCGTTCTTGGCAACCGCTTAATCAGACAACTTGGCCCGACTGTGTGTATGCAACAGTTTCGGACACAATCCGTTGGACTAAATCCGACAGACAAAATCCGACGGATTTGGTTGGCAGAATCTCCGACCGTGTGTACGTGGCCTTAGTCCTCCATAAAATTATCAGAAATTTAAAGTAGAACTATTGACAACTATGAGCAATACTTTTTTTTTTTTTTTTTCTTTTGTATAGAGTAAGGGAGGGTTATAACCCCTGTCGGTTTATTTTTTACCATCCATTTACCATTGCTAAAAGTTGCAGAGAATCTTCTTCTTCCTTATTTTATCCAAATGGCCTTCAGACACTGCCACCAACATTTTACAACTTTTAAAAACTGCAATGTTGAGATTGCATTCTATTGTGTTTTTTTTTTTTTTTTTTTTTTTTTTTTTTAACACTAAAATGGCAACAAAAAAAAAAAATCCTCAAACTTCAGCTATACTACCAAAAATTTGTTAGAGCTCACCCTTTACACTTGCACATGCCTCACAATGTACATTAGAATCTGCAGCAAGTGAGATCGAACTTAATTTCTTGGCCGGAGGACATTCAGCATCATCTAGCCTTTTCCTCCCCAGTCTGACTGGGCTGTCCCTGCCCCACCTCTTTCATTCATTGAATTTCAGTTCTTCAATCATGAAGGCTCAGCATGACATGTGGGTGTTATTTAGGCCCCTTTTACACATTCATGTCCATTTGCTCAGCGGGGATCGCTCCGTTGATCCCCGCTGAGCCAAAGGATGACAAGTCCATCACTGTGCAGGGGTGGACCTGTCAGATCTCCACTCTCCTCTCTGCTGGTTTTTCATCTGATCCGATCCACCAGACAGATGGAATTTAGTGGATCAGATGTCAGCAGACATGTCACCGCTGACATCCGACGCTCCATAGAACTGTATGGAGCGTCTGTTCAGGTCCACCTGTCAGTTTTTTAGGGGGACTTGAACAGACGCTCAATACAGTTTTTTATGGCCTGTCCATGTGAAAGGGGCCTTAAGGTGGACTTCATGCAAGTGTAGTCTGCCTAAGAATGCCCACTCCTTTAGGTTGACACCCACCTATGAAGGCATTTTGATATTTGCATAACTCCTCCCACAAGGCGGCCCACTGCTTACATCAGAGTTGGGCTCTTGAGAGGAGGACTGAGGCAGAGGGGGCGGTGATGATTTCAAGAAGCTCCGTACAGCACCCTGATGGCCCCTCCCACCAACCATGATCTGCCTGCATTGTAAAAAGAAGCACAGAGACCCATTAACATCACTGGGTCTACAATAAGATCTTGAACAAAAAAGGCTGCTCTAGGTTAAAAATAAATTACAAAATGCAGTAGCAGCTAACACATGTATGCATAAAAAAGAATAAGATGACGTAGGTGCAGTGCTTTAAACTAAAAAAATCTGATTATAAAGTCCAATTTACATAATTGGTCCATATGAAAACGTTGAATAGTGGTGAATGATAGGACAAGAGGAAGGAATATTCAGAGAGGAGCCATCACCATCACCCATTCACACTGCTTCTTACCCCTCAATGTGGACCCCCCCACTAAGGAAGGTCAAACAAGCCTGTTCATAGTAATCCTGGCAAGGTGTCACTGGAATTGTGTCCCTGGCTTCTCCTTTAATAAGATATTCCTCCACTGCCCATGATATCCTTATTAATCTTATCCAGATATGGAGGGATAAAAGAGGCATATCATAGTGACTAAACGATAGTAATACTACTGTTCCATACATTTATTAGTTTAAAAAGAGTTACACTCACTTGGTAAAAGATCAATACAAGCATCAGTATTGCTTGGTAAAAGATCAATACGAGTACCAGTACAAAAGGAAACTGAATGTTTTCCGTTATGCAGTGATGTCACAACTCCTCCCTGGAGTTTCGTCATCAATCAGGGGCGCAGTTCCAGTGACGCCTTCCCAAGATCATTATGAACAGGCCTGATCATTTAGGGATAAGAGGCAGTGTTAACGGGTGATGGTGACGGCTCCTTTCTGGATATTCCTTCCTCTTTTGTCTTATCAATCACCACTATTCAACGTTATCTTATGGACTCATTATATGATAATAATGGGCTGATGGCGCTACCTCAGACCTATTGTTATATATTTATATCCAACTAATTCTTTCTATTGTTACCAAATTTAACCAAGTGCCACTGCAAATCTGTTATATTCCTTACCCTAAAAAGGGTAAGTGCACACAGATCCTTACTAACGTGAACGAACACTCAATCAAAATCCCAAAGGGATAAAGAAAAGATGTGTTAAACCCTAAAAGGCCCCCACAACCACATATAAAATCCAAAGATCCCAAACAATATTCAAACTATATTTTTTGTGATAGTAATTCTTGTGATCTCAAAAAATATATATTACTATACTACATAGCCGACTACCACACACAATATACAAAACCCCTATTCGGGGGAAAAAGTTACACTTATAATCGCACTGCGTTTGTGCAGTTCCTGTGCAATTCCTATACCTATGCACAATTTATATTACCACTATACTCCCCGTGGGTGAGAAAATATATTGCAATGAAGAAATAAAACCCACCAAAACCATGAAAAATACAAACAATAAAGAAAAAAGTCAAAAAGCTAGAAAAAAATAATAATACTAAAAAAATAATGAATGTGCGGGGTAATTCCTAACCCCCTTGCGAGTGTGCAAAAACCTGAAAAAAAGTGTAAATAGAATCCAAAACGTATCAATAGGTTTATAAATCTATTCATATAAGGTCCACAAAAAGTCTCATAAATGTGCTTTCAACCATGCGATTATTCCTTTTCAAATAACAGGAAGGTGACTTTTGTGATTAAGCCTGCTTATTGGTGACTTCCGTGCTCGTTCCCCCTCAAGGGTCCCCACTCACCGAATCCACGCACCCCCTAGGGGGTATATTGCCTGTAATCTGTGTTCCACTAGGTTGAGGATTCTTCTAATTAGCTCTGTCTTCAGCTGGTCTTCCCCAAGGTTGGTTGGAAATGATGAACGAAGGAGGCTTTGTTATCCGCCAATAGGTCCTTTTCTCATCAGCAGTAAATAGCAGTCTTATGACTTCTATCAGTGTCAGCCGAGCACAATGTAAAGCTTGTAGAGGCAGGGGGTGATATAGGTACTCACATATACCCCTGTGAGACTGTGACCTGTTCCATAAGCGTGGCCTTTTGTGCACAGTTGATTTATGGACTCATTATGTAAACTGGGCTTTACAGTATAATCCTGTGTTTTTGTTTTTTTTTAAGTTTCAATCGCTGCACCTATGTTATCCTACAATAAGATATGTAAAGGAAAGGTTTTCTTAAAAACAAATGTCATTAGCATGTTGATGAGTAAGGAAGGTAAGGAGGAATCAGGGAAGGTAAAATATAAACACATTAAACATCATCTTTAAAAGCATATATGGTAACAATTGTAAGCGGTGTGCTTTACTTTCTAATTCTTTATACATCTGAGGTTGTCGTGATAAGGATCCTTCACTTCTCTATTTGTTGTCTCACATAGGAGTTGAGAGCGGACAGAAAGATGGAAGATTTTCAGAATGCTCATTCAATTCCCCACAAGGAGTGGCTATTGATGGCAATAATATCTATGTGGCCGACACGGAGAACCATCTGATCCGGAAGGTAAAATACTATTGCTCTCATATAGAGGATTATTCATGAAGAGTGAATTGTGAGATGTGCTGTGCATTCTCTAGCTGATTACTTGTTCCATTTATAAGCATGACTGACAATTCAACAACACATTTGTCCACATTTGGATTTTATACTGGTGTTAAATACTGTGTTCTGTACAACACTTTTGCTGACAGGATGCACTTGTTAATATTCCCCACTCCAGATTTAGCTAATCCAGTGATTTTTAGTTATTATTATTATTATTGTTATACGCGTTAAACGTCAACAGTTTACGCAGTGCTTTACAATATAAAAGGGAGACGGTACAGTTGCAATACAGTAAATTACAAGAGGGTTAAGAAGACCCTGCTCAGAAGAGCTTACAATCTACTAGGGTGGGGCAAGTGGTACAAAACTTTGTAACTGTGGTGGATGAGCTGATGGGAAGTGACAAGATTAGTTGGGGGAGTCATAGACTTCCCTGAAGAAATTTGTTTTCAGGGATCACCTGAAGGCAGCCAGAGTTGGAGATAGCTGGACAGATTGAGGTAGAGAGTTCCAGAGGATGGGAGAGGCTCTAGAGAAGTCCTGGAGACAAGCATGGGAGGAGGAGACAAGGGAGCTTGAGAGGAGCAGAGAAGACTGTTTTGGTGATATTTGGAGTTTGGGGCAGAGTTGTGAATGGCTTTGTATGTTGTTGTTCGTATTTGAAATTTCATTCTTTGGGCGATCGGAAGCCAGTGTAGGGATTGGCAGAGAGGGGTAGCAGACACCGAGCGTTTGGTAAAGTAGAGGAGTCAGTTCTAGCTCTTCTGTTGGATGAATTTTCAGTAAACGTACAGCAAAAGTGCACTCTTAATTCGTTCCTTCCTTTTTTCATATTTTTTAAAATTCACGCTGTTCACCATTTGCTCACCAAATGTTAACTGAGCCCATCGGAAACATGAAAATTATACCCTTTGTCTTTTCAAAGTAAACCTCCAGCTTAAACCTAACTTGACTTACAAATTGTGCTCAACAACAGCTGGAGATTCCGGGAGCAGTGATGTCACCCGTTGCTGGCACATTGACACCTGACCACATCAGGAAGGAAAGAAAAATCATGCATGGCTGCACACCACTAAAGGCATCTTTATTGAAAGACTAAAATCCAAAAGCAGTCATATCTTATGCATAGAAAACAGGGGAGAACAGCTAACACGTTTCACATCACAACAGATTCTTAGTCATAACTGACCACATGACTAGTGTGGATTGAAAGTAGGTAAGTATATCCTTTGTTTTTGTTTTGTTTTCAGGTTAGTCAGCATAGGTGTTAAGAGGGGGGACGGGAAATGTTTAGAATTCGGTATTCTTAGGCTGGAATTCTACTTTTAAATTCTTTCTGAAAAAATAGGAGAACACCCCTGTTCCTATTTTTAACTAGCTTCTACAGTAAGTACACATGGTAGGGCTTTGCAAAGCATAAAAAAAAAAAAAATTCCAGCACACTTACCAGTTAGCCTGCAGAAAAACAACAAAATGCCACTGTCTAAAAAATCTGCATTACAGAAGTACAAACAAAGCTCATTTGGCTGTACATCTCCTGTGGCTCACAGGAGTGCAGTTAGTTCTGCATTCCTGTGCCCCATTTTCAGCACACAGCGGCCTGAAATCTGCTGTCTGCTGACATCAGAGCGGGCTCGGGGAAGGATTGCGACAATGGAATCGGGATCCGCCTACATGCCTGGACCAGCACCCGGCTCAGCCTCTCGGTGAGCCACTGAGAGCCTGGGCCAGCTGCTCCCGCCCCTCCACAGCCCAGCGCTCCAGTGAGTGCGGAGAGGCAGAGCAGAGAGCCGCTGAATGACAGACAGAAGCTCTCTGGTCAGGGAGCTGTGAGAACCGAGCGATCTGCAGTGTTAGATCGCTCGGTTCGCAGTTGTTGAGGCGCCGGGGGATAGATGCAGCGTCGGACCGATGCTGAATCCAGCAAGGTAAGTATGATGCTGGAAAAAAGTTAAGTATGTTTTTAAAAAAAAAAAATGTGTATATATAAATAGTACGTGATCCTGCACTTCCGGGTCTGGGGCGCGCATGCCCACCACTGGCGACCCACTCCCGCTGTGATTATACAGGACGAGAGCTGATCTAAGGTGGACTTTATGTCCGCTGTCACCCACCAATCATTAGGCAGAGAGCCAGAACGGCAGTCTTTCTATGTAAACAAAGCAGATCGATATTCTGTCAGTAAGGAAGACGGGGATCCTGTGTTTCCGCAAAGCAGGGACATGGATCGGTGCCTTCCGCTAGTAAAATCGCTATATATCTCATAGTTTGTAGATGCTATAACAGTTGTGCAAACTAATCAATATACACTCTTTTGGGATTTTTGTTTTACCAATAACATGTAGCAGAATACGAATTGGCCTAAATAGATAATGAAATTAGATTTTTTACATTTTGGATGTTTTACTTTAACCACTTAAGGACCGCTGCATGGCAATGTACGTCGGCACAATGGCACCGACATGCACAAGCACGTACATGTACGTGCTCGCCTTCCAGCAGGTGGGGGGTCAGATCGGACCCCCTCCCGCTGGATGCGGCAGTCCATTTCGCTTCAGGAGCGATCCGGGATGAGGGGATGGCCGTTGGTTTCTGGCCATCCCCTCTCGATCGCTCATGGCGAATGAGAAGCTCCCCCCGCCTGTGTATTGTAAACACAGGCAGGGAGGAAGTGATGTCATTCTCCTCGGTGCGGTCTTTTTGACCAGACTGCGAGGAGAACACAATAGTAAGTGCACCAACACTACTCTGACATGTAGGTACACATAGGCACACAAATTTCCCCCCCCCCAGTCACAGTGTCACTGATTGCAGTGATCATTTATTTACTGATCACTGCATTTAGTGTCAGTTGTGACAGTAAACTGTCAGGGCAGTTAGTGTTAGGTCCCCCTACCCCCCCCCCCCCCATAAAGGTTTAACCCCCTGATTGCCCCTAGAGTTAACCCTTTCACCCCCTTTTGCCAGTGTCACTAAGCGATCGTTTTTCTGATCGCTGCATTAGTGTTACTAGTGCCGCTAGGTAGCTAGTTATTTTTTTTAGGTTCACCGCCAGGTTTTTATAGCGCTAGGTACCCCGATATACTACCCAATAATGGTTTTAACCCTTTCACCAGTGATCACCGTATAAGTGCCACTGGTGACGCTGGTTAGCCAGTTAGTTATTTAGGTTCCCCGTCAGGTTTTCATATAGCGTCAGGGACCGCCATATACTACCTAATAAAGATTTTAACCCCCTGATTGCCCCTAGTTAACCCTTTCACCAGTGATCACCGTATAAGTGTCACGGGTGACTCTGGTTAGTTAGTTTGCATTTTATAGCATCAGGGCACCCAACATTTATTACCCAATAAAGGTTTAACCCCCTGATCACCCGGCGGGTGATATCAATTTAGGTTTTAGGGTCAGGGTCCGCGTCGCCCCAGGCAGCGCTAGGTTAGTGCCAGTACCGCTAACACCCATGCGCAAAGCATAAACCTCCCGTAGTGGTATAGAATCTGAACAGATCAATATCTGATCTGATCAGATCTATACTAGCGTCCCCAGCAGTTTAGGGTTCCAAAAAAACGCATTGTTAGCGGGATCAGCCCAGATACCTGCTAGCACCTGCGTTTTGCCCCTCCACGCAGCCCACCCAAGTGCAGTATCGATCGATCACTGTCACTTACAAAACTAAACAAATAACTGCAGCGTTTGCAGAGTCAGGCCTGATCCCTGCAATCGCTAACAGTTTTTTTTTGTTTTTTTTTGGTAGCGTTTTGTATTTAAATCCTGAAGGCAGTGCTTGGTTTTCAGGGTCCCATACGTGGCTAGACTCCCAAAAAGTCCCCACGTGTGGTATCCCCGTAGTTGGGAGAAGCAGCAGAATTTATTTTGGGGTGTAATTTTACTTATGCCCATAGCATGTGTGAGCAATATATCATTTAGTGACAACCTTGTGCAAAAAAAAAAAAATTGTAATATTCCTGCAACTTGTGGAAAAATATAAAATATTTCATGGACTCAACATGCCTCTCAGTAAATAGCTTGGGGTGTCTACTTTCCAAAATGGGGTCATTTGGGGGGGTTTTGTGCTATTCTGGCATTTTATGGCCTTCGAAACTATGATGGGTAGTGAGGAGTGAAATCAAAAATTTGCACCCTTACAAATCCTGAAGGCAGTGATTGGTTTTCGGGGTGCCGTATGCAGCTACACTCCCAAAAAGTCCCACATATGTGGTATCCCCGTACTCAGGAGAAGCAGCAGAATATATTTTGGGGTGCAATTCCACATATAACTATGGCATGTGTGAGCAATATATCATTTAGTGACAACTTTTTGTAAACTTTTTTTTTTTTGTGTCATTATTCAATCACTTCGGACAAAAAGAAAATATTCAATGGGCTCAACATGCCCCTCAGCAATTTTCTTGGGGTCTCTAATTTCCAAAATGGGGTCATTTTTGGGGGGGGGGGTTTGTACTACCCTGCCATTTTAGCACCTCAAGAAATGAGATGGGCAGTCATAAATTAAAAGCTGTGTAAATTCCAGAAAATGTACTCTAGTTTGTAGACGCTATAACTTTTCCGCAAACCAATAAATATACGCTTATTGACATTTTTTTTTTACTAAAGACATGTGGCTGAATACATTTTGGCCTAAATGTATGACTAAAATTTAGTTCATTCGATTTTTCTTATAAAAAAAGTAGAAAATTATCTTTTTTTTTTTTTAAAAATGTCAGTCTTTTTCCTTTTTTATATCGTAAAAAATAAAAATCGCAGAGGCAATCAAATACCATCAAAAGAAAGCTCTATTTGTGGGAAGAAAAGAATGCAAATTTCGTTTGGGTACAACATTGCATGACCGTGCAATTACCAGTTAAAGCAGTGCAGTGCGAAATTGTAAAAAGACCTCTGGTCCTTAGGCTGACAATTGGTCCGGGCTGATGTGGTTAAGCCCCTTTCACATGTGCAGATCCGTTTTCAGACATCTGCTTGCTCAGCAGGGATCGCTCCATTGATCCCTGCTGAGCTGGCGGATGACAAGGCCGTCTCTGCACACTGTGCGTGGATGGACCTGTCAGATCTCCACTCTCTTCTATGGGGGGGATCGGATGAAAACAGACAGCCTGCCCGTTTTCATCCGATCCGCCAGACGGATGGAAAATAGGACATCCATCCGTCTGAATTTAGCGGAGTGGATCGGATGTCAGCGGACATGTCACCACTGACATCCATCGCTCCATAGAGATGTATGGAGCGACCGTTCAGGTCCACCTGAAAAAACTGACAGGCGAATCTGAACGGTCCATGCGTGTTAAAGGGCCCTTAGATTGTAAGCTCCTTGAGGGTAGGGACTGATGTGAATGTACAATGTATATGTAAAGCGCTGTGTAAATTGACGGCGCTATAGAAGTACCTTAAATAAGTAAATAAAATGGCAGAAAGTAAAAAAAAATTTTTGTTTCTTTGTTTTGTTTTTTTTTTTATCACAATTGTCGGTCTATTCTTTGTTTTATATCGCAAAAAAGTTAAAACCGCAGAGGTGATGAAATACCACCAAAAGAAAGCTCTATTTGTGGGGACTTGCATTTTATTTGGGTACAACATTGCACGACTGCGGAATTGTCATTTAAAGTAAAGCAGTATCACAAAACATGGCCCTGTCATGAAGGGGGTAAATCTTCCTGTGCTGAAGTGGTTAACTTTATATCACACGGGGGATAAAAGGTCCCCTATGTTTTTTTTTTAAGACAGGTTGTTTTTCACAAGACATTAGATCTCCAATGTCTCACCTGCCCAAGCTAATGAAGTGCAGATTGTGCTAGAGGAAGATCAGCGTAAGGATGTTCAATGGTCTGCCTCTTCTTTGCTCAGCAGCACTCGCCTAGTAATAGATTTAAAGGCACATGGAAATTCTAGAAGCCCACCAAAGTATAATAGCAGCTGAAGCCTCTAATGCTTTAAAAGCCCCTACAGGCCATCAGATTAGAGGTGAATAATTGCTGTAGAATTTTTGCTCTTCGGTACAAACTGTACTGTAGCCCGATCGCTTCCACCTAACAGCTAGCGATTGGCCATGAGACGTTCATTACTTCCGTGTGCATTAGTCCTGCCTCTGCACAGCCCCTCTACAGCATAGTGTAGGGGTTTACTATTCATAGCACTTCTGTTAATAGAGTATCTGTATTGAACACGGTATTACTGGAGTCATTAGAACTATTCATAGCACACTGGTGCTCATTTAGTCTGCAGGTGAGAGCAACCACCAAGCTGATTTATGTTAAATATGTTTTATTTTTGGATAACTGGAGGATTCATCTTAATCATGAGAGTTCCTGCTGATAAGATTTATTTTCAGATTTTATTTGAAACATTTAGTTGTTAAAGAGGAAATAAACCCTGATGGGTTTACTTCCTCTTTGATTCCCTGCAAAGGTAAAACATAATGGGCTACTATGCATCGCATAGTAGTCCATTATGTGTCACTTACCTGACACAGGAGCCAGCGAAGTCGCCGTTGTCCCCTGTAGTCCGGAGCCTCCATCTTCTCGGTGGGTCTCCGTGGTTCTCGCTGCTCCGGCGCTGTCATTCACCGGAGCAGCAATGACGTCGCGCATGCGCGTGGGAGCCGACACGCGATCTGCGGCTTGCCCAGTGAGCCTGCGCGCTGCTGTCTACACTGAGGTGATTTCACACTGAGGTGATGCACTGGCAGGACATTAAAAAAACTCCTGCAAGCAGCACCCTCAGAGTAACCATTGGGTTCTTTGTCACCTTCCTGACTAAGGTCATTCTCCCCCCAATTGCTCAGTTTGGGCGGGCGCCCCGCTCTAGGTCCTGGTGGTCCCAAACTTCTTCCATTTATGGATGATGGAGGCCACTGTGCTCATTGGGACCTTAAGGCTGGGTTCACACCGCTGCAGGTGGGAGACCCGGATGTGATTCGCACCGCACTGCAGTGCAAATCACATCCGATCTGTCTGTGCGATGAAAGTTCAGCCATACAGATAGTATGGCTGAATTCGCATCGCACCCGCCGCAAACTCGCACAGGACCCTTTTTTTGGTCCGCAGCAGAATCGGATCGCATGGGTGTTCACACCATGCGATCCGATTCCTGTCCGAGTTTGCAGATCGCACTGCGATATGCGGACTGGTCTGGAGGTGTCATTAAGATTTCATTAACACTCCCAGCAGTCCGCATAGGGCAGTGTGAACTGCCAGCGGGAGGCATGCGATGCGGGAAAACGCCGCGGATTCGCGGCGTTCCCGCATCGCTATGGTGTGAACCTAGCCTCAATGCTACAGAAATGTTTCTGTACCCTTCCCCAGATCTGTGTGTGCCTTTTCAAATCATGTCTAATCAACTGAATATACCACAGGTGGATTCCAATCAAGTTGTAGAAACATTTCAAGGATGATCAGTGGAAACAGGATGCACCTGAGCTCAATTCTGAGTTTCATGGCAAAGGCTGTGAATACTGAGAAGTTTTTCAGGCGCTTTAGCACTAAAAATAGCGCCTGTAAAGCGCCTGAAAGAAGTCTCAGCTGCAAACCCAGTGTGAAAGCCAGAGTGCGCTGGCAGGGCGTCAGAAAAAGTCCTGCCTGCAGCTTCTTTGCAGCGCATTAGGAATGGTGAACTCACCGCTCCTAAAGTGTCCCGGCCCATTGAAGACAATGGGGCAGCGCTGCTATACCACCGGAAAACCGCCCGCTAGCGGCTGAATAGAGCCGCTAAAACAACGGTAATGCGGCCACTTTACCGCTGAAGCACGGGTCTGCACAGTGTGAAAGGGCTCTTATGTACATGTGACCTTTTTTTGTTTTGTTTTTTAATACATTTGCAAACATTTCAAACAAACTTCTTTCATGTTGTCATTATGGGGTATTTGTAGAATTTTGAGGAAAATAATGAATTTTAATCCATTTTGGAATAAGTCTGTAACATAACAAAATGTGGAAAAAGTGCACTGTGAATACTTTACGGAAGCACTATACATCACTTCCGAAATGTTTTTCTGCCGTGCGAAAATTTTTGTACTTTAGTAACCTATTCATTTTCGATATGGAGATTGGCATCCAAAAAAAAAAACATGATCATTCATCCAATAATCTCATCATGTGTACGAGGCTTAAGATGCTGCTGCCCTCAGAGGATAGTAGGATAGGAATGTTTAGCCCCACTTTAAATCTGACCTCCAGCGTTCCTTGTCTTGCACAGTTGAACAGGCACCTCTCTTGTACTGAAATGGCTTACTCTGATTTCACTGCACACTGTGAGCTTCTCACAGTGTGCATTAGAAGCTGCAAGTCAGAGCCCACCTCGTTCTTTGATTGGAGGATCTAGCCCTTTCCTCCCTAGCCAGACTGTCCCAGGCCCACTCATTGGATTTCAGTTCTTTCACTCATGGAGGCTCAGCTTCACCTGTGGGTGTTATCAAGGGCAAGTTGATTGCCAAATGACATCTGCCCATCAAGGCTTACTAATATATAAAGCTCCTCCCAAGAGCCAGCCCACTGTTTACATCGGGGCTGAGGGCTTTGGAGAGGAGTGGTGAGGTCGGGTGCTGGAATGATTTCAGGAAGTTCTGTACAGCACTCGCATTCCCTAGAGAAGCACTGAGATGGTATCCCTTGGTCTGAAATAAGATACGTAATCAAAGAGCAAAGATTGTATTCAAAAGTTGTGAAATATTCATGTGAAAATAGGCAATTTATGCATATATTTATATTTATGCATATATGTAAATGTTTTACTTTTGCAATATTAATAACATGAAAAATGTCTGCAGATCGATCTAGAAATGTTAACGGTGAGCACAATAGCTGGCACTGGGAGTCAAGGAGTCGACAAAGTCGGCGGAGCTCAGGGAATACAGCAGCCAATCAGCTCGCCTTGGGATGTTGCAGTTTTTTCACCAGGTAAGCTTATCATTTTATTGCTTCTTTGCTCTTTAAGTGTCAGATAAAACTTAAAAAAATATTTTGTGCAATGGGCATAGTGCCTAATTGGTTAGCGCCAGGGCCACTGATAGAAATCATGGGGCCCCGTACAGCCTACCTGACAGGGCCCCCTTCAGCCCCACCCCTGGTCCCTCCTTCAGCCCCACCCATGGCCCCGGCCCCTCCCCAGACTCACCTTGAAAAATGCAGGTTTGTCTTCAAGTGCTATTTTTCTTTCTCCAGCCAGTTCTAAGTTTGATTATCCAAAAGAAATACTGTTTTCAGATGAGAAAAGACCTCCTGCCAATGCCATAACGCAGGTGATGCCTGAAAAGAGACTGTAGACATCCTACAAGAGGCGGTCGGAGACTGCAGACATACGAGGCGTTCGGAGACTGCAGACATACGAGGCGTTCGGAGACTGCAGACATACGAGGCGTTCGGAGACTGCAGACATACGAGGCGTTCGGAGACTGCAGACATACGAGGCGTTCGGAGACTGCAGACATACGAGGCGTTCGGAGACTGCAGACATACGAGGCGTTCGGAGACTGCAGACATACGAGGCGGTCGGAGACTGCAGACATACGAGGCGGTCGGAGACTGCAGACATACGAGGCGGTCGGAGACTGCAGACATACGAGGCGGTCGGAGACTGCAGACATACGAGGCGGTCGGAGACTGCAGACATACGAGGCGGTCGGAGACTGCAGACATACGAGGCGGTCGGAGACTGCAGACATACGAGGCGGTCGGAGACTGCAGACATACGAGGCGGTCGGAGACTGCAGACATACGAGGCGGTCGGAGACTGCAGACATACTACAGGATGCTTAAACCTCATGGGAAGGAAGCATGGCATTCGAGCTTCAGGATTTCTTAAAACTGGCCTTGGAAGCATAAGTCTTATTACACTATTGGGGCCCTTCTCTCCTTTTATATGGTAAACAAGTGGAACACCAATAAAACATCCCGGATCAGCTAAGCCTAAGGGTGCTACACCGTGGCAAATACTGTGAATGCCTCATACCCCAGGCGGGAGGTGAAATTTCTGGTGAGTGCACAGAAGTGCAAATTTCTGGTGAGTGCACAGAAAAGTCACATATGCTGTGATCAATTTTCATTCATTTTCATATGCTGTGATTTCAAACCAGCTTTAGAATTTCTTATTTTCCCACCAGCACTAAGCACTTTTATGAGCGCAAATATTGAACTTTGAATGGAAATCATCCCTAATTTGGACTTTTATTTATTTGTATTTATTTTTATTTAAATGTTATTTTTCCACTCTGTCATCATATTTAAATTTTTAGTTTTAACACATGTTTGGGATTGATGTCCACCAATATGTATGTTTTTTTGCACATAACTGTAACTGTGTTTGTAACTTTTGTACAGAAATTATACTAAGCAATTAAAGTTGAGGGTTGGAGGAGCATTTGTTAGCACACATTTTTGATCTTAGGTGGATGAGACCACACCTCACAGAGACTACACTAATAATTGATCTAATTATTTCAGACAAATATATTTTAGATTAGAAAATATTGTATGACTCGCATGAGCAGCTCCACATCTACTTCTATTTTCTTTCAAATATGCTTACCCCACCCAGGTGGGTGTAATTGGTAGAGGCAGCAGTTCTCCTGATTCTTTTTCTGTTTCTTTTTCTAATTCTGTTTTTCCTTGCTGGTAAATTTTTTTTTTTTTTTTTCCTTGAGTGGAATCGCACACATTTATAGTACAGGAGATGGTCAGAGACTGCAGACGTGGTACAGGAGATAGTTAGTAGGAAAGAATATGTTGTTAATTAAAAAAATAAAATAAAACCCTTTTAGTATCACTTGGTTCATTGACAACACACTGGGGAAAAAAGAGGATAGCATTCCAATCAGAAAGGAGTATACTGATAAGTGAATGTCTTGTGAAGCACAAGATTCCTACATAAGGATCCCAAGAAGAAACTAGACAGAACACAAGTGTGCAGCCCCCTTGTGTGATAGACGCAGACTGGATAGGAAGGTGCCGCAGAGGTGGGGGATGTGCGGCTTCAATATACTCAGCATGTGATATACTTTAAGGATGACAGGCTGGTCGGCTATCTGGCTTCATGTTGTAAATGACCCCCCTCGCAAGTAGCTCAACACCTGTGTACTGGCTTATCAGTGGCCCTGGTTAGCGCTCTTGCCTTACAATCTCCAGTATTGGGTCTGAGTTCAGTCTGGGACACTGTCTGCATGGAGTTTGTATGTTCTGTCCATCTGTGTGGGCTCCCTGCTAACATCCAATAACATACTACTATGGGTAGGGTCACAGCTGTGGGTGTATGTGGTGCCTTGCATTGTAAAAATGAAAGGCACAGGTTTTTTCTCCAGTCATCTTCCAGGACGGCACACCTGAGAGATGACTGGTCCACCTGACAGGAAACACAATCAATAACAAGTTTAAAAGTTCCCACCCTTCCCTCAGACTCTCAGTTCTTGATTGTGTTTCCCACAGATGACAGCAAAACCAAAGTTTCTCCTTTTATTTTTATTTTTTACGGAGAGGTCTGGGACCTCGCTTTTTCCTAGAGAGGATTATCTTTTTTTGTGGGGCTCAGCGGACAGGGTCTGCCTTTCTCCCTTGCAACCCCCAGAGACACCTGGGGGAGATAGTCCTCGCTTAAGGTCTCCTTTAGGAGCCCTGTTTGCAGCTACGTGGGACAGGGGAGTTGTCCTAAACGTGCTGATCCCCATTTGTGTTGTGCCTACCTTGAGCTACTGTTCGTTGGTGGTAAGCTGCATTCCTCCAGTGCTGAACGCGGTGGCGTGCGTTCCAGCTCTACGGCGCAGGTCCGGAAGTCCGGACGCATCACTTCCGGCCATCGGATTTCCGGATGGAGGCTGGGAGGTCTGGACGCATTGGCGTGCATTCCAACTGCACGGCGCAGGACCGGAAGAGGCCGTACGTCACTTCCGGCCGACGGACCTCCTAAAGATGGCGCCGATCGGCGGGAATATTCAAACAGCAGAGGCTGCAGTGAAGCACCCCGGCTACTGTTTGTGAAAACGCTGATTACCTTGCAGCACCTTCAAAGGCAAACAGGGGAACGCTCAGGACTGTACCTTAACCCAGCGATTCTGCAGGGCAGCTAAAATCGCCATGGAACTGGAAGGTCCGTCTGAGCAGACAGCCATTGAGGTCGCCACAGGGGGTGAGTGATCCAGCTGTGTTTTGAGGGGCGGGGTACTCTGAGGTAGACTCCCCTTGGCCTTTTTAGACTTGAGTAGCTAATTGTTAAATTTCTTATTTTCCAGGGACTGAAGGCTCTGCCCAGGGGTCAGCCTGTAGGTCTAAAGGAAAGGCTACTTCAAAGTCCAAACGCTAAATTAGCACAGGACCACAGCAAACCTTTCTGCGATAGATGTATCTTTAAACTCGCAGGCAGGGAGAAACCGCTCAGGTCGTGAAGGAATGTAGGGCTTTACAGTCTGAAATGTTAGCCACCCTTCAATCTTTCCAAACTACTCTAGTGAAGAGTCAGGATGAGAGTCCCTCTGAGAGAGAGATTCCTCACCCACAAGAAAATGTTTCCACATCCTATACGGAGAGTTCCCAGGGCCAGGCCTCCCTATTGTCTGAGGTGGAGGAAGGTCAGGTCCCAGAAGTTACTTTGATTGTTGAGGATTCGGACCAGGATAGCCAGGGGAGAGGCAAAACCTGGGGTTTTCTCCCTTCGTCTTTCAGGACAGCACCTGGAGAGAGCGCAGCTCCACCCACTTTCCCAGGAAACACTGCAGATCACTTTAAAAGACCGGACACTTCCACCATGGCCTCAGTTGTAGTGTTTCCTCCGGCCATGGTGGAAGCGCTGCAGGGAACCAAGGGGTGCTGCGCTCTCTCCAGGTGGGGAGGGCTGGAGGCATGCCATTGTTGCGCGGTTGGTACAGACCTGGCCAAGCTTCCTCCCTTCACGCGCGGGGGTCGCTTCGGTGCCCGCTCTCCTTCATACCCAGGGGGGTCAGGCTGTGGAGGTTCCTCCTTCCTTAGACCGGGCTGGGCTTGGTACGCGGCCGAGATTCATATCTTGCGCCGTTCGTTAGGCTCATGTCTTCCGGGTCCGGATGGCGAGTGCGTCATTTCCGGCCGGGGGCGGAACTTTCGTCGGCGCGACGCGGCTTCCGGTTCCGGCCGCTGGAACGCAGGGAGAGGGGGCCGGTCTCCTCAGCTGACATCACTTCCGGGAGGCGCGAATTTCAAACAAATGGAGCGCCCAGACGCCATTCGATCCTTTCTGACGATGGAGGAGGATCAATCGGCGGTGGCAGGAGCAGGAGCCACAATTGTCAGCCAGGCTCAGGTAAGCAGAGGCAGCGGTCTCTGTCATTACTGTTAGAGCTTGTTTGTTTTTTCTCCCTTCCTGACTTGGGGAAGCCTGCAGCATTGTTTTCCTAGAAATGTTATGTAGGAATAATGCGTTTAATGTTTGTTTAGTGAGTCTGTGGGGGGATTCACTGGCTGAAGAACAAATAGAATGGGAAGTCAGTTAACATCTGTTCTATTTGGCAGCATATCTTCTTGTGTCTACTTGGTGTTTTTACAACTCAGGTTTTTGGCATCCTTTTTTTCTTGGTATATTTCAGAAAGTAAAGGAAAAGTCCAAGCATGTGTCCCCTCCTAGCAAGAGAAGGTGCCCATCATGTAGAAATGTTCTTAAGGATTCCTGGACTAAGGTGCTTTGCAGGTCTTGCATAAGCGACCTAGTCAATGAAGAAGCAGCCTCCGTTACCCCTGCGGCTCAGCAGGGAGAGTTACTAAGTTCTTTCAGGAAAGAATTATCAGACACTTTTTAATCTTTCCGGTCTTATTTAGACAGACGCCCAGCTGCGGGTCATAGCTCAGCGCCCCGTTCTCACCCACCAGCACCTACACCCAGGGGGGGCAGTGACTCGGAGGAGGAGCACGCTTTATCCTCTGTTTCAGAGGAGGAGGCAGAGGAAGCAAAGGAGGCTTCCGATTCTTCATCCCGGTATAAGTTATCCTTGGAGGAGGTGGATTACTTACTGAAAAATATCCACATGACTCTAAATATCACAGAGGATAAGGCCCAACTGTCACTACATGACAAGATGTTTCAGGGTTTGGGCGAGGTGAAACGCAGAGTTTTCCCTGTGCATAAGTTTCTGTCCGAAACTGTCAAGAAAGAATGGAGAGATCCTGAGAGGCCTCCTTTCTTTTCTAGGTCGTTAAAACGCAGGTTTCCCTTCGAGGAGGATAGTTCACAGGTGTGGAACAAGAAGCCTAAGCTCGACGCAGCCTTTTCCCAGGTCTCAAGGAATACGGATCTTGCGTTCGAGGACATGGGTATCCTCAAGGATCCCATGGACAAAAGAGCTGATTCCCTGCTAAGGAAGGCCTGGGACTCAACATTAGCAAACCTCAAGCCAGCAATGGCTTCAACTGTAGTAGCCAGAAATTTAGAACACTGGCTAGAACAGCTAAAAGATCATATTGAGGCAGGAACACCTAGAAAGGATCTGCTTGATACTTTGCCTGTTCTCTTAAAGGCAGTAGGGTACATGGCGGATGCCTCAGCAGAGTCAATTAAAATGTCAGCCAGGTCCTCAGCCCTTATAATCTCAGCCCGTAGGGCTTTATGGGTTAAGACATGGGCAGGAGATACTGCTTCAAAAGCAAAGTTATGTGGTCTTCCGTTCGAGGGAGACTTGGTATTCGGCCCTGACCTCGAAGCCATTCTGGATAGAACGGCTGACAAAAAGAAGGGTTTTCCTACTAAAAAGAAGGTGATTCCCCAAAGCACAAAGAATTTTCGTGCTTTTCGAAAAACCTCTGAGACAAAAGAGTCAGGTTTTAAGAGACCCTGGAAGCCTCAGAGGGGAAGGGGCAAGTCGGGAGTGTTATTCCGTCCCCCTACTCCGACCCCAAAAAACCAGTGACAGTCTTCCAGCTGTGGGAGGGAGGTTACAGGCCTTCCTTCCGCAGTGGAAGTCAGTGACGGACAGTCTGTTTATCCTCAGTATAATAGAAAGGGGTTACAGACTGGAATTCGATCACTCCCCTCCCGCACGGTTTTACGTAACCCAGGCTCCTCAGGACCCAGAGAAGTCTGTAGCCATGATCTCTATTCTGGGGGAACTGATGCAGCAAAAAGTGATCATGGATGTTCCACCCGAGGAGAGGGGATTGGGCTGTTACTCACACATTTTTCTTGTAAAAAAACCATCGGGCAAATTCAGACTGATCCTGAATTTGAAGGTTTTAAACAAATCAATCAAATACAAGAGATTCAGGATGGACACAATCTTCTCAGTAAAGAGTCTTTTGATGCCAAATTGTTTCATGGCGTCCATAGACTTAAGAGATGCTTATCTCCATGTGCCCATGGCCATAGCTTCACAGAGGTATCTGAGGTTTGCACTCAGGACAGGAGGCTCGGTGATACATCTCCAGTTCAGAGCTCTCCCGTTCGGCCTGTCCTCATCCCCAAGGATTTTTACCAAGGTCGTAGCAGAGGCCCTAGCCCCCCTCAGGGTAGAAGGTATATCAATCATTCCATACTTGGACGACCTTCTAATCTTTGCCAATACAAAACAGCTATTGGAGAGGGACCTGGGGAGAACAGTAAGACACTTAGAGGGCCTCGGATGGCTAATAAACAGGGAAAAATCAAGCATGGTTGCATCCCAGTCGATAAAATTCCTGGGGTACACCATCGACTCCAGGCAGGAAAGGATTTTTCTACCAGTAGAGAAGATAGAAAAGGTCATGAGTGCTGTGAAGAGGACCCAGACAAACCTGCCTATCTCTGTCAGGGCAGCCATGTCTGTATTGGGCCTCCTCACATCATCCATTCCCGCGGTGCAGTGGGCACGCTTGCATGCAAGAGAGCTCCAACAGGCAATTCTGTCAAATTGGTCCTACGGGGACTCCCTGGAGAAACAATTCAGGATGCCCCCTCAGGTCCAGAGAAAACTCTGGTGGTGGAGGGATCGCTCAAATCTGGACAAAGGTCTACCTTGGTGTTTCCCGGTAGACCTGAGGCTGACTACAGATGCAAGCTCCTGGGGGTGGGGCGCCCACCTAGAAGGGCAGATGGCCCAGGGGAACTGGACAGTCAGGGAGTCCAGGAGGTCCTCCAACTGGAGGGAACTCAGGGCTATTCTGCTTGGGCTATGGGCCTTCAGAGGAGTGGTTCAGGGACTCAATGTCCAGATCCTCTCCGACAACGCCACAGCTGTATCATATATAACAAGGCAGGGGGGCACAAGGAGCAAGGTGCTGCTATCCTTGGCCAGCCAGATTCTGTCATGGGCAGAGGGCAACCTGAGGTCCATATCAGCAGTGCACCTCAAAGGGGACCTAAATGTGGTAGCAGATTTTCTGAGCAGGGAAAAAGTTCGGGAGTCAGAATGGAGTCTGAACCACAAAGTTTTTCAAGAGCTGACTGTGAGATGGGGCCTTCCTCAGATAGACCTTTGTGCATCACGAAGCAACAACAAGGTGAGGGCCTTCTTCTCTTTAAACAGACAAGATCAGGCAAGCGGACTCGATGCCCTAGCACACCCGTGGGATTTCCACCTGTGCTACGCTTTTCCCCCCTTTCAATTGATCCCTCTGGTTCTAAAGAAATTGCAGGGGGAATCCACGAGTCTAATCCTAGTGGCCCCCTTCTGGTCCAAAAGGTCATGGTTTGCTACCATACAGAGGATGGCGGTGGGACCCCACTGGGTTCTTCCGCTTCGAAAGGATCTCCTAACCCAGGGACCTCTTCAGCATCCGAACATCGGGCAACTCAATTTGACCGGGTGGTTACTGAGGAGCAAATTTTGAAGAGAAAAGGGTTATCTGATAAGTTAGTCACAACTCTCCTAGGAAGTAGAAAAGATACTACTAGGGCAATTTATTTCAAAACATGGAAACGGTTTAACTCCTGGTGCCTGTCAAAGGAATTCCCTCCCCAGGAGATTTCTTCAGTTCTTGAATTTCTCCATGAGGGCATGGAACTAGGGTTGGCAGCCAGTACCCTAAAGACACAGGTGGCTGCTTTATCAGTTTTCCTTGAGAGACGTTTATCTCAAGAACATCATATTATTAGATTTTTTAAAGCTCTGGCCAGAGCTAGGCCCATACCATTTAAGTTTTTCCCTAGATGGGACCTGTCCTTGGTTTTACGGGCATTGACAAAGGAACCTTTTGAACCCCCAGCAGCAGCGACTCTCAGGTTGTGGTCGCTTAAGTTGGTCCTGTTAGTGGCCATTATATCTGCTAGAAGAGTAAGCGAACTACAGGCCTTATCAATAGTGGAGCCTTTCTGTTGCATATTCCCGGACCGGGTTGTTCTTAAAACTGACCCGGGCTTCCTTCCAAAGGTCTCAACAGCCTTCCATAGGACGCAAGAAATAGTTCTGCCCACCTTTTGTCCTTCACCTGCAAACGCTACAGAGAAATCTTTCCATACCCTAGATGTTAGAAGGTGTCTGTTACACTATCTAGAGATCACACGTGAGTTTAGGAAGTCAAACTCCCTTTTCATAGCGTTCTCAGGACCACGGAAGGGCTATAGTGCGTCCAAAAATACTATAGCTAGGTGGCTACGAATGGCTATTAGGGAGGCCTATAGTGCATCCGGGCTTGAACCCCCCGCAGGGGTTGTCGCCCATTCTACTAGGGCAGTAGCAACTTCCTGGGCGGAAAGAGCAGGAGCCTCTCCGAATCGAATCTGTAAAGCGGCTACGTGGACAAGCTTCACCACCTTCACACGCCACTACAGGTTGGACCTGCTCTCAGCTTCAGACCAGGCCTTTGGCAGAAAGGTTCTGCAGGTGGTGGTCCCTCCCTAGAGTAAGTACTCTCTTATCATCTCCAGGTGCTGTCCTGAAAGACGAAGGGAGAAAAACCCTAGTTAGACTTACCGGTAACGGTATTTCTACGAGTCTTTCAGGACAGCGCCGATGACCCACCCTATATTGTGTTTGATAAATGTGGTGTTATTGCTATGTTTTCTGCTTATTTAATTTCAGCATGACGGAGGTACTCTATGAACAACTGAGGCCATGGTGGAAGTGTCCGGTCTTTTAAAGTGATCTGCAGTGTTTCCTGGGAAAGTGGGTGGAGCTGCGCTCTCTCCAGGTGCTGTCCTGAAAGACTCGTAGAAATACCGTTACCGGTAAGTCTAACTAGGGTTTTTTTTTTGTTCTCAAGTGAGGACATGGAGGGTCTTTTAAAGGCCATTTACACCTCTGAGGATATCCAGGTCCCCTCTGCCCAAATTTCAGCACAGGACAGGGTGTATAGGGGCCTAGGAAGGTTGCAGGCCAGAACCTTTCCCATCCACCAGTCTCTGAAGGAGATAGTCCTCAAAGAGTGGAAGGAACCTGAACGTAAGCTTCTCAAATTGAAAGCTTGGAAAAGAAGGTGTCCCTTTAAGTGTGAGGAGGAGGAAAGATTTTTTAAAACCCCTCGTTTGGATGCAGCCCTGGCGCAGGTGTCCAAGAGGTCTGATTTATCCTTTGAAGATTCTGGAAATATCCAAGATCAGATGGATAGAAAATCTGAGACATTAGTAAAAAGGGCCTGGGAGGCGAATGCGGCAGCAATGGCGCCGGCCCTAGCTTCCGCCTGTGTAGCCAGAAATACAGACGCTTGGCAAATTAATAGATCACGTCTCCCGGGGTGTGGAGACTAAGGATATTTTAGACTCACTGGAGGTAATCAGTCGAGCGGTAGCGTATGTGGCAGATGCAGCGGTGGAGACTGTTAGGACCACAGCTAAGGCAGCAGCACTCTTAAACTCCGCCAGGAGGGCCCTATGGGTAAAGACCTGGGATGGAGATTTCACTTCCAAATCCCGCTTGTGTGGCATTCCCTTTGAGGGTTCCCTGTTGTTTGGGTCAGGCTTGGATCAGGTTTTGTCCCAATCTACTGAAAAGGGAAAGAAGTTCCCGGTAAAACCCAAGAGGGAAAGGGGTAAGAAATTTTTTTCAAGGCCCCCACTCAAAGACTCATCATAAAGGGAAAGTTGAACAAAGGAAGAGGTGGAATCTTGGAAAAGGAAAGGATAAGAGTACAATTCTTTTTTCCAGTTCCGGAGCCTCTCAGAAAGAGGGTAAATGATGCCACCATAGGAGTGGGCGCAAGACTCAGCAACTTCCTTCCCCATTGGAAAAGGATTACGCAGAGTCCATATATTTTAAATCTCTTAGAAGTAGGGTACAGACTGGAATTCCAAAGTCTTCCCCCACAGAAATTTCTAATTACCTTTCCTCCCAGGGACCCAGCCAGGGCAGCGGGGTTACTGGAAAATTTAAAGGAGCTGGCAGAGCAAGGAGTCATTGCTCCAGTACCAGCCAGTCAGTTAGCCCAGGGTTTTTACTCACACGTATTTGTGGTTCCAAAACCCTCAGGCAGATTTAGTTTAATAATAAATCTAAGAGCACTAAACCGTTACTTCAGAAGAGGTTCAGGGTGGAAAGTATTTACTCAGTAAGAAAACATCTTCAGGCAGGAGTTTTTATGGTCACTCTGGACCTGAAGGACGCGTATTTACATGTAC
Source organism: Lithobates pipiens (assembly GCF_037356315.1). Classification (NCBI taxonomy): domain Eukaryota; kingdom Metazoa; phylum Chordata; class Amphibia; order Anura; family Ranidae; genus Lithobates; species Lithobates pipiens. The sequence continues at coordinate 149,844,160 of NW_027507787.1, read as the reverse complement.
CCATTGCTCCCGAGCATCAGAGATACCTACGTTTCGCAGTCCACATACGGCAGAGAGTAGAACACTGGCGGTTCAGAGCTCTTCCCTTTGGGCTGGCGGCAAGCCCAAGGGTATTCACAAAAGTGATGGCCGAGGTTGTAGCATATCTACACCTACAGGGCATAATGTTAATACCCTACCTAGACGACTTGCTGATCTACAGTGTGGATCAGAGGCAAGCAGTGATAGACAGAGACATCGTGTTAGAGGTTCTGGAAACCTTGGGCTGGATGGTCAGCCGGGAGAAGTCCTCACTGACACCTTCTCAGTCCAAACTATACCTAGGCTACCTGTTAGATTCACAGGCACAGAAGGTATTCTTACCAGCGGAAAAGGTAGTGAAGGTCCAGAATGCGGTTGTCACCCTTCTCGAAAGAAGAGAAGCCTCTCTGAGATATATAATGAGACTGCTGGGCCTCATGACGGCCTGCATACCTGCAGTAACCTGGGCACAACTTCATTCTCGACGACTTCAGTCTTTCCTACTTGCCTCATGGGGAGGGAAAAAGGAAACATTAGAGAGGATAGTGTCCATCACAGAGGAAGTCTCTCTCTCTCTCTCTCTCTCTCTGCAGTGGTGGCTCGACCCACACAATTTGGTGAAAGGTCGCCCCTGGGCCCAGGTAAACCCATTAGTCTTGACCACGGACGCCAGCGCTTGGGGCTGGGGGGCTCATCTGGTAGACCAGTATACCCAAGGGTCTTGGAACCACAGCCAAGCCAGGGAATCCTCCAATTTCAGGGAGCTCCTGGCAGTAGGCAAAGCCCTAGACTATTTCCAACAGCAGCTGCAGACAGAGAGGTTCAGGTCCTCTCGGACAACCAGGTCACGGTGGCATACTTAAATCACCAAGGAGGGACAAGGTCTGGCAAACTGAGGGAGTTAGCGCAGCAAATCCTTGGGGAAGCAGAAAGGAGGGTCCTTTCACTGTCAGCGGTTCATATAAAGGGCTCACTCAATCTACAGGCAGATTTCTTAAGCACACAGCCCATCCTTCAGGGGGAATGGGGATTGAGCAAAGAAATCTTCTTCCTGGTTTGCAGACATTTCGGCAAGCCAGAAATAGATTTATTCGCTTCCCGGAGGAATGCGAAGGTCAGCAGATTTTTCTCCCTTTACAAAGATCAAGAAGCAGAAGGGATAGACGCTCTTGTTCAGGTGTGGGATTTCAGGCTGGCTTACGCCTTTCCCCCGTTGTTACTCCTTCCCAGAGTCCTACAGAAGTTAACTTACTCAGGGACAGATCTGATACTGATAGCACCCTGGTGGCCCAAGAGGGTTTGGTTTCCCACCGTTCAGAGTCTCTCGGTAGCTCCCCCGCTGCATCTGCCAGTGCAACGAGACCTGCTTTCTCAGGGTCCAGTCTTCCACCCCGACCCGGGACGTCTCTCTCTGATGGCATGGCTATTGAGAGGGAAATACTCCGAGACAGGGGCTGTTCGGAGAGAGTGATAGACACTCTCCTCCTCAGTAGGAAAGGTGTCACCAGAAAAATTTATGCGAAGGTCTGGAAAGTTTTCTCCTATTGGCTGCAGTCTAAGGAGGGGATTCTCCAGATGATACCTACCATCCTAGACTTTCTTCAAGAGGGGGTGGACCAGGGTTTGGCAGTCAGCACCCTCAAAGTCCAAGTGGCAGCCCTGTCCGTATTTTTTGACAGGAAGCTGGGACAAGAACCACTAATAAAAAGATTTTTGTTGGCCAGGGAAAGGGTAGTTCCAGTCAGGTCGGTCAGTTGCCCTCCATGGGACCTGTCCCTGGTATTAGATGCCCCAACAAAGGGGCCATTTGAGCTGGTGGCTCAAGCTTCTGTTAGACTTTTATCATTTAAGTTGGCCTTCACTACGGCCAGAAGGGTAGGTGATATACAGGCCCTTTCGATTAAAGAGCCGTTTTTGCGTATCCTAGAGGATAGGGTAATCCTCACTCAGGATCCTCTTTATTTGCCAAAGGTGGCTTCACTATTTCACAGGACGCAGGAGATTATTCTCCCGTCCTTTTGCCAGAATCCCAAGAATAAGGAAGAAAGATTCCATTTCTTAGATGTCAGGCGCTGTCTCTTAGTGTATTTGGAAAGAGTGAAAGACTTTAGGAGATCCAGCCACTTATTGATCACTTTCTCAGGGAAGAGAAAGGGTCTTCAAACTTCTAAGACAACGATAGCTAGATGGGTCAGACAAACCATATCTATTGCTTATAAACAGGCAGGTAAACCAGTACCAACCAGCCTTAAGGCCCATTCAACCAGATCCCTGGCGACCTCCTGGGCAGAAAGGGCAGGCGCCTCAATCGACCAGATCTGCAGAGCAGCAACATGGACGAGCCATAGAACATTTCTGAGGCACTACAGAGTGGAGCTGTTGTCCCCTCAGGATTTGGCATTTGGCAGGAAGGTCCTACAAGCGGTTGTCCCGCCCTAAAGGTAGGCCTGAACTTCTTGCTTATCGTCTCAGGTGTGCCGTCCTGGAAGATGACTGGAGAAAATGACCAGTTACACTTACCGGTAACGGCTTTTCTAGGAAATCTTCCAGGACGGCAGGCCTACTTCCCTACCCTTGTTTTATTGGTGTGGTATATTTATTCCTCACAGAATGTTCCCTCTGACACCGGTGTGGGCTTTTCTTTAACATAACTGAGGGTCTGAGGGAAGGGTGGGAACTTTTAAACTTGTTATTGATTGTGTTTCCTGTCAAGTGGACCAGTCATCTCTCAGGTGTGCCGTCCTGGAAGATTTCCTAGAAAAGCCATTACCGGTAAGTGTAACTGGTCATTTTTTTTGGGGGGGGGGGAGGGGTGGGGTTGTTCGTAACCTTTAATAGAAGGTCATAAATAAGGATGAGCTTGGACGTGTTCACACAGCCTACCAGGACATCGGCACTGCGCTGTGATAATCGCAGGAAGTGAGACATTGCAGCCGTGCTTCAGGACAATGTCTCACTGCTTGTGATTAGCGTGGCGCAGTGCCGACTTCCTGGCGGGCTCTGCACGTGGGCTGTGCACACACGCCGGGGCTCATCCTTAGTCATAAAGTGACATCCCATTCATTTCTATTCACGACAGCTCAGCTGCCCTACATAAAATTGTAGGGGCATACAGAGACTTGCAAAGCAGTGCAGAAAAACGTAGCCATGTTGCATTTTCCTGCACTGCTCTGCCTCACAGCTGACATTTTTTATTTTTATTTTTTTGTGCAGAGAAACGCATCTCTCCAATGAAGTGTAAAGCAGACCTCAAGTTTCTCTTAAAGTGGTTGTAAACCCTTTACAACCACTTTATACTACAGGCAAGCCTAACCTGTAGCCTAACCTGTAGCTACCCTGGAAATCTGCACCGTTTAGGAGATATCCCTGTATTTGCATGAGCTAATGTCCTCAGCACATGCGCACTTAAGCAAACTGAAGCAACAGCACGTACTGTGCCATTATCGGCGGCTCCCCCCGGAGAGATGTTGGCTGCCGGAGCGGCGAACATACTAGCTCATTATGCTTTTGTCTTGCAGGGTTTTTGTTTTTGTTTTTTTTGGGGGGGGGGGGGGCGACAACATTTTTTATAGGGTTTACAACCACTTTAAAATAAAATGTCAGGTTTCTGTGATGTAAAAAAATGAGACAGAGATAAATCATTTCAGAACTTTTTCCACCTTTTTATTGTGACTTATATACTGTACAACTCAGTTGAACAACAAACTGAAATCTTTCAAGTGGAGAGAAGTAAAAATAAAAAAATAAAATAACATGGTTGCATAAGTGTGCATTTAACCACTTCAATACCAGGCACTTCCCCCATCCCACCCCCCTCCTGCCCAGGTCAATTTTTCAGCTTTCAGCACTGTCCCTTTTTAACCACTTGACAACTGGGCACTTAATCCCCCTCATGACCAGACCAATTTTCAGAAGGACAATTACTCAGTCATGCAATACTTTACCCAAATGATTTTTTTTCCTTTTTTCATACAAATAGAGCTTTCTTTTGGTGCTATCTGATCACCTCTGGGTTTTTTATTTTTTGCGCTATATAAATAAAAAAAGGCCAAAAGTTTAAAAAACAAAAACACATTTTTCTCAGTTTCTGTGATAAAATTTTGCAAATTATTAATTTTTCTTCATAAATTTTGGCCACAATTTATACTACTACATATCTTTGGTAAAAATAACCCAAATTTAGTGGATATTATTTGGTCTTTGTGAAAGTTATAGAGTCTACAAGCTGTGGCACAAATCATAAAAAAATTGATCACATCTGATGTACTGGTGGCCTATCTCAAATACACCCCCCCAGATGACCCCTTTTTTTTTTAAGTAAATATTCCAAGGTATTTAGTAAGATGCATGGAGAGGTTTTTGATGATGCCATTTTTTTTTACCACAATTCTTTGCAAAATTAAGATTTTTTTTTCCCCACAATAGTGTCATTGTAATAGGTTATTTCTCTCACATGGCATGTGTATACCACAAATGACACCCCAAAACACATTCTGCTACTCCTCCTGAGTATTACAATACCACATGTGTGGGACTTTTCCACAGCCTGGCCACATAGAGAGGCCCAACATGCAGGGAGCGCCATCAGGTGTTCTAGGAGCATAAATGACGCATCTAAATTACACTTTTGAAGGCCCTGGAGCACCAGGACAAAGACACGTGGCACTGATGACAGATGGCACTAATACATGTCACTGACATGTGACACTGATGACAGATGGCACTAATATATGGCAGCAATATGTGACACTGATGATAGATGACACTAATACTTGGCATTGATACGTGGCACTGGTGACACTGATGACAGATGGCACTAATACGTGGCACTGACAGATGACACTAATCTGTGGCACTGGTGACACTGATGACAGCTGGCACTGTGATCACTTTATTTTCCCCTTTTTTTTTTTTCACCTTGACGCTGCAGCCGTTCGCTCTCCCTCCTCACGCGCTGTCTCTGTGTGAAGAGGGAGAGCCGGTGATGAGAGATGAACTCATATGTTTTACATATGAGATCATCTCCCATTGGACACTGCGATCGAGTGCGAAATGGCCGCTGTGATTGGCCATTTAGCATGATCTGTGATTGGCTATGTCCCTTGGACACAGCCAACACAGAACTTCCCCGATGCTCGCCCGCAGCGGCGCTTTGGGGAAGTAATCAGGACGACATCCAGGGATACCCTCCCGGCAATTGGCATCCGCGCTGCAGCCGTCTTTCGGCTATAGCATGGATGTCTAGTGGTTAAATGACAATTGTGGTCATGCTACACTGTACCCAAACAATATTTTTATCATTTTGTTCTCACAAATAGAGCTTTCTTTTGGTGGTATTTTATCACCTCCTGCGGTTTTTATTTTTTGCTAAACAAATAAGACTGAAAATATTGAAGACATTTTTTTTTTTCCCTTTTTTGTTTGTTTTAAAATTTTGTAAAATAAGTTTTCTCCTTCACTTATGGGCACTGATAAGGCGGCACTGATAAGGCGGCACTGATGTGCAGCACTGATAAGGCGGCACTGACGATGGGCACTGATATGCAGCACTGATGGGCACTCATAGGTGGCACTGGTGGGTACTGATGGCCACTGATAGGCTGCCCTGATGGGTACTTATGGGTGGCACTGATAGGCGACACTGCTGGGGACTGCTTGGCACTGATTGCAATGATAGACATCACTGGTGGCATTTTTAATGGCCACTAGTTGGCAACTGCCTGGGCACTGATTCGCATATTCTTGGAGGTCTTGTGTGGTGGCCATCCCTGGTGGTCCTGGGTGGGCATCCTGATAAACAATCAGTACAGACCCCCCCCCCGTCAGGAGAGCCGTTGATTGGCTCTCCTCTACTCGTGCCTCTTTGACGCGAGTGAGGAAAAGCCAATATATACAGCTCTTCCTGTTTACATTGTGATCAGCTGTGATTGGACACGGCTGATCACATGGTAAAGAGCCTTCGTCAGGTCGGCTCTTTACCGAGATCGGTGATGCGGTGTGTTAGTCTAACACGCCACCGATCGCCGCGCTGCATGCCCCCTAGGGCACGTGATCGCGGCTTATCCTGCTGGACGTCAGATGATGCCCAGTCAGGATAACTGAACCACTGCCTGGCCTTCATTTTGCTATAGGCCAGGCGGGAAGTGGTTAAACAAATACTTTTTTGAAGCATCTTTTGATTTTATTACAGCACTCAGTCTTTTTGGGTATGAGTCTATCAGCATGGCAATATTTGCCCACTTTTCTTTGCAAAAACACTCTAAATCTGTCATTTTGTGAAGCCATATCCTGTGCACAGGCCTCTTCAGATCACCCCACAGATTTTCATTGGGATTCAGGTCTGGGCTCTGGTTGGGTTATTCCAAAACTTTAATCTTCTTCTGGTGAAGCCATTCCTTTGTTGACTTGGATGTATGCTTTGGGTGTTGTCATGCTGAAAAATAAAGTCCCTCTTCACTTTTAGCTTTCTAGCATAAGCTTGAAGGTTTTGTGCCAATGTTGACTGATATTTTGAACTGTTCATAATTACTTCTACCTTGACTGAGGCCCCTGTTCCAGCTGAAGAAAAATGGCACCAAAGCATGATGCTTCTACCACCATGCTTCACAGTGGGTATGGTGTTCTTTTGGTGATGTGCAGTGTTGTTCTTGCACCAAACATATCTTTTTGGAATTATGACCAGAAAGTTCAACCTTGGTTTCATCAGACATAGCAATGCTTTTGGAAGACTTCAGATGTGTTTTTTTTTGTTTTTTTTATTATTCGGGCTTGAATGTTTTGTTTTTCTTCCTAAGAAAATATTTCCTCCTTACCACTCTACCCCATAGCTCAGACATATTTAGAATACGGGAGATTGTTGTCACATGTACCACACAGCCAGATATTCATGCAGCTCCTTTCCATCTATCCCTCTGCCTGATTCCATCTATCCCTCTGCCTGATTCCATCTATCCCTCTGCCTGATTCCATCTATCCCTCTGCCTGATTCCATCTATCCCTCTAGCTCTGATCCCACCCACCCCTCTGCCTCTGGAGAAAGATTTGAGTTTTTCTGACTGCTTGAATTTTTTTGGCTAAAAAGTTTTTAACCATGCACACTTGCTCATGCTCAATAATGATGCATTGCGGAATCGAATCGTGGACAGTATAATCGCAATCGAATTGTGAGACCAGTGAAGATGCACACCCCTAGCACAGAGGAGGTAAGTATAACTTGTTTGTAAAGCTTTGTTTTTTTTTGTTTTTATTAAATAATCACTAATGCCTGGAGACAGACGAGGCCACTCCAGGACCTTAACCACTTACAGACAGGAAGAATTTACCCCCTTAATGACGGGCCATTTTTTTTTGCGATTTGCCATTGTGTCGATTTAACTGACAATTGCATAGTCATGCGATGCTGTACCCAAACAAAATTGATGTCCCTTTTTTTTTCCCCCACAAATAGAGCCTTCTTTTGTTGGTATTTGATCACCTCTGCATTTTTTTTTTTTTTTGCACTTTAATCAAATAAGCAGAGCGACAATTACAAAAAAAAAAAGAAAAAGAGAGGATTTTTTTTTACTTTTGCTATAAAAACTATCCCCCAAAAAAATAAAAAAAACAAATTTCTTCTTCAGTTTAGGCCAAAATTTATTATACAGGATTTATTTATTAATTAGTTTTTGCAAGTTATAGCGTCTACAACATATTTATGTAATTTTTTTTATCTTTTACTAGTAATGTTGGTGAGCTGGGATTTTTAGCGGGATTGCGGCGGACAGATTGGATTCTTTTGACACTTTTTTTTTTTTTGGGGGGGGGGACCATTGACATTTATACAGCAATCAGAGCTAAAAATAGCCACTGATTACTGTATAAATGTCACTGGCAGGGAAGAGGTTAACACAAGGGGTTAAGTGTGTTCCCTGGGAGGTGTTTCTAACTGTATGGGGGCTGGGCTGACTGGAGAAGGAGAGAGATCACTGTTCCTAATCACTAGGAACAGCAGATCTTACTCTAACTCCCCTGTGAGAATGGGGATCTGTCTGTTTACATTGCCCCATTCTGGCTCTTGTTCCCTCGATCGTGGGTGGCCGGCAGACATCACGGCCACGCGAATCGGGTCCCCCACTGTACAGCGGCGTGCGCCTGCCTGCTATGGCTCCTTAAAGGAGCCAACGTACACCTACGACGATTTGCGGGAACATGTTGACCTGCCGCCGTATAACGGCGGCTGGTCGGCAAGTAGTTAATGTGCTTCTTCTTGAGCCACTCTTTGTTGCCTTACCCGTGTGTTTTGGGTCATTGTCATGCTGGACTTCTTATCCGCGACCCATTTTCAATGCCCTGATCGAGTAAAGGAAGTTCTCACCCAAGATTTTACGGTACATGGCCCCATCCCTCATCCCTTTGATGCAGTGAAGTTGTCCTGTCCCCTTAGCAGAAAAACACCCACAAAGCATAATGTTTCCACCTCCACGTTTGATGGTGTTCTTGGGGTCATAGGCAGCATTCCTCCCCCTCTTCCAAACGCAGTGAGTTGAGTTGATGCCAAAGAGCTCGATTTTGGTCTCATTTAACCACAACACTTTCACCCAGTTCTGCTCTAAATCATTCAGATGTTCATTAGCAAACTTCAGACGGGCCTGTACATGTGTTTTCTTGAGCAGGAGGTCCTTGCTGGCGCTGTGGGATTTTAGTCCTTCACGGCGCATTGTGTTACCAATTGTTTTCTTGGTGACTATGGTCCCAGCTGTCTTGAGATCATTGACAATATTCTCCTGTGTAGTTCTGGGCTGATTCCTCACCTTCCCCTTGATCATTGAAATGCCACGAGGTGAGATCTCGCATGGAGCCCCCAGACTGAGGGAGATTGACAATTTATTTTGTGTTTCTTCCATTTATGAATAATCGCACTAACTGTTGTCACACTCTTACCAGGCTGCTTGGCAATGGTTTTGTAGCCCATTCTAGCCTTGTGTGGTCTACAATCTTGTTCCTGACATCCTTAGACAGCTCTTTGGTCTTGGCCATGGTGTAGAGATTGGAATCTGATTGCTTCTGTGGACAGGTGTCTTTTATACAGGTAACAAGCTGAGATTGGGAGCACTCCCTTTTAAGAGGGTGCTCCTACTCTCAGCTCGTTGCCTGTATAGAAGACACCCGGGAGCTAGAAATCTTGCTGATCAAATACTTCTATTACTCATTAAAATGCAAATTAAATTATAACTTTGAAAATCATTTTTCTGGATATTTTTGTTGTTGTTCTGTCTCTCACTGTTAAAATAAACCTAGACTGATAATTTCTTTGTCAATGGGCAAACTTACAAAGGCAACAGGGGATCCAATACTTTTTTCCCCTCACTGTGTATGTATAATCTCCTCTCCCCCCCCCCCCCCCCTTATTTTATTCCTGAATGGTACAGGTCCTCTTTAATGAATATAATTATATCTGAGCTGGGGGAGAGGGAATGATTAGCTAATATAATAGCAGAATCCATCTTTTAGCATCTGAATAATACCCATCTGGAGGTGATGAATTTTTCAGCACGTTTGCATAAATATAAATATTCCCCCCCTGTGATTATTCTGTACAGAAAGCTGTCAGGGACTCGGCAATTACAGATTCTGCATGAAAGATACAGTCACGATTCCTCCTTTGTAAGGCTATGCAGAAACACATTGTACCCCCACACCAACCTGATATTAAAACTTTTACTGAGCAGAATGCATACCATGGCTAAATTGTTCCTGAAAGTATTAAATTCCTGACTGTCTGTTAAAGCTGAACCGCAGGCAAAACAAAAAAAACACAAATCCATGCAGCTGTGTGTTCATTAATTAATACATCAACAATTTATTTGTTTAAATTCTAGTTCCTGAATTTGCCCTACTTATCTGCCTCTTGCAGTCTCTTCAAACTCAAATGCAGCGCAACTACATCTGTGGTCACAATAACGTAAATTAATTAATCTATGCAAACAATGATAATAATAATGTACCCCCACACAAAAATATATATTACAGTATCTCACAAAAGTGAGTACACCCCTCACATTTTTGTAAATATTTTATTGTATCTTTTCATGTGACAACACTGAAGAAATGACACTTTGCTACAATGTAAAGTAGTGAGTGTACAGCTTGTATAACGGTGTAAATTTGCTGTTCCCTCAAAACTCACACAGCCATTAATGTCTAACCTGCTGGCAACAAAAGTGAGTACACCCCTACGTAGGGCTGGGGGGAAAAATCGATTTGAGAGGTCAAATCGATTTAAAATTTTCAGCAAATCGATTTTTTTTATTTTTTTAGATTTCTTTTATTTTTTATTATTTTTTTTATTTATTTTTTTTACACTAGGACCGGCGCTGACTCCGCGCGGGTCCTAAGGAGCTGCAGGCAGAAGTTTTTAGGCGAGGCCACGGCTTCGGCCTAGTCCACGCAGCCAGTCCATCAAAAGAAAAAAAAATATTTGAATCGTGAATCGAGGTTTTTTTTTTTTTTTTTTTTTTTTTTTTAATCGCTGATTTTTTTGGGGGAGAAAATCGCCCAGCTCTACCCCTACCTGAAAATTTCCAAATTGGGCTCAATTGACCATTTTTCCCTCCCCGGTGTCATGTGACTCATTAGTGTTACAAGGTATGGGGTGTGAATGATGAGCAGGTGTATTGAATTTGGTGGTAGCTCTCTCTCTCATACTGGTCACTGGAAGTTCAACATGGCACCTCATGGCAAAGAACTCTCTGAGGAGCTGAAAAAAAGAATTGTTGCTCTACATAAAGATGGTCTAGGCTATAAAACCATTGCCAAGACCCTGAAACTGAGCTGCAGCATGGTGGTCAAGACCATACAGTGGTTTAACAGGACAGGTTCCACTCAGAACAGGCCTTGCCATGGTCGATGTCAAATCCAGAGGTTGTCATTTTCACGTAGGGATGTACTCGCTTTTGTTGCCAGCGGTTTAGACATTAATGGCTGTGTGAGTTATTTTTAGGGGACAGCAAATGTACACTGTTATACAAGCTGTACACTCACTGCTTCAGTGTTGTCACATGAAAATATTTACAAAAATGTGAGGGGTGTACTCACTTTCATTAGATACTGTAGATGTTGCTGTGCCTAAACCTCATCATTATTGATTCCAATACACAGATAAAATACATACTTGGGAACGTTTTTAAGATTTACCCAACTTAACCATAAGCACATCCCTGCTTTTTTGGGCAGGGGACCAGATTTTTCTCTGCTGCAGTTAAAAAAAAAAAAATATATACCAGCAAGTCTTGTCCTACCCCCCCCCCAACCTGTGATTGAACAGTGATAGGAGAAGCAGACTGATGAGCTAATTTCTTTGTCACTCTGGGATTGATTTACTAAAACCTGAAGAGTGAAAAATCGAATGCAGCTGTGCAAAGGAAAACCATCAGCTTCCAGATTTTTATTTGTCAAAGCCTAAATTGAATAAGCTGAAGTTTAAAGCTGCTTGGCTACCATGCACAGTTGCACTAGATTTTGCACTTTTCGGTTTTAGTAAATCAAGCCCTCCTATTAGCATGTTTATTCTTAGGACACAAACACTGCAGCAAAATCAATTGGTTCCTTGTGCTGCTTCTGCCTTTTCCAGCTTAAAGTGGTTGTAAAGTCAGTAGGTTTTTCACCTTAATGCATTCTATGCATTAAGATGAAAAACCTTCTGTGTGCAGCAGCCCCCCCTAATACTTACCTGAGCCCCATCTAGTTGCGACTATTTTGTATGGGTGTCTCGGATGCCCGGGACTCCCCTCCTCATTGGCTGAGACGACAGAGTGGTGGCATTGGCTCCCGCTGTTGTCAAAGTCAGTCAGCCAGAGACGAGAGAAAGGGGGCAGGGCCAGGTCTAATTCAGCACTTCCTTAACCCTCTTGGGCATGGAGTTGACCAGAGCTTCACAGGTTGCCACTGGAGTCCTCTTCCACTCCTCCACGACAACATCACAGAGCTGGTTAGACTTTGCGCTTCTCCACATTCCATTTGAGGATGCCCCACAGATGCTCAATAGGGTTTAGGTCTAGAGAGATGCATGGCCAGTCCATCACCTTTACCCTCAGCTTCTTTAGCAAGACAGTGGTCGCCTTGGAGGTGTGTTTGGGGTCGTTATGTTGGAATAGTGACCTGTGACCAGTCTCCGATCTGCTAGCTGTTTTGTGCAGATCTCGTCGGATTGGATGGCAAGCGGGTATCAGAGGACACCTCTCCGCTGATATCCGCCTGCCCATAGAAGTAAATGGGTGGCCTGCTCGGATCCATCTGAAAAACAGACAGGCGGATCCAAGCGGGTCTGTATGTGAAAGGGGCCTTAAAGAGGAGCCTATTGACCTACCATGTGTGGAAAGAAACCAGAGAAATTTCCATATGGAAAGAACAAGGCTCTTCTGCCGCGTACACATGATTGCAATTCTCGTCAGAAAAAGCTATGATGTTTTTTGCGACGGAGTTCCGCTCAAGCTTGGCTTGCATACACACAGTCACACAAAAGTTTGCTGAACTTTCTACCGCCAAGAACGTGGTGATGTACAACACTACGACAAGCCGAGAAAATTAAGTTCAATGCTTCCTAACATGCGTTGAATTGTTTCTGAGCGTGCGTAGGAATTTTGCACGTCGGTATTGATACAGACGATCGGAATTTCTGATCAAAACTTTTTCCGTCTGAAAAATTGAGAACATGCTCTCAAACTTTTGCTGCCGGAAATTCAGCATTTTTCGACGAAAAGCTCTCATCGGTCTTTTGCTGGCTGAATTTCCGATCGTGTGTACGTGGCATTCAATTTCTTTCTTTCTTTCTAGTGAGAAAGTAACAAGTGCTGAGCAAAACATAGTGACTTCCGGTAGATAAAGGTGATTAGGTGCGGATTTTGAGTTTTTAGGTACAGACATCTGATGCAGAAACTTCTGTCATAACAATGGAATGGAGCACAACAGTATACAATGTATTGACAAGTAAAATGTTACAGATGTGAATAAGAGTCATACAAGAGGCTCATTCCCCTGGGCACTGAGACCCGCCCTTCATGCCGAGCAACCTTTTTGCTGCGTGTGCATCCACCTCGGAACTGCGTGCAGGCATCACACTGAAAAAGGTGCAGCAGCTGCATGGACGCAGTCGTGTGTCAAAAATTTGACATGCGGGTGAGGGAGGGTGCACAAATCCGAACTGCATTCAGGTTCAAATACACACTCCTTTTTGCATGTCATATTTTGACACTTGCCTATGTCCATGCAGCTGCTGCGCCTGCATCCACTTCTATAGGTTGCCTGCACGCAGCTCTGAAGTGGATGCACATGCAACAAAAAGTTGCTTGGCATGAAGGACGAGTGTCATTGTCTGTCCTGAATGAGCCCTAAAAGTTCATGACAAAAAAGATTGCCTTATGTTCTTATGTTGTGACCGACCATGTACTGAGCGCTTTAAGGGCTCTTGCACACAACCATATATTAGAACGTATGGTCGCACAGAGTACGGTCCGCCTGTTGTGGCCCCTGGGAGCCCCAGCTGCAACATAATTGAACCCATTGACATGTATTGCAAAAAACTTTGTGCGCAGCTATATGCACGTAACCGTCTTCACGCACGCGTGTATGGGCGTATCTTGTAATCATAAATTTTTACGTCTTGATAAATACATTCGTTCATGCGTATTTCTGCACACATGTGAAGTCGCCTGTGTCGACGGTTATGCACATATAAGCATGCACAACGGTTTTTGCAGTACGCATCAATGTGCTAAATTACGCTGCAGCTGTGGCTTTCAGGTGCCACAACAGTGACACAGCCTGCAGATTATACTATGGCTGTGTGCAAGAGCCCTAATGGGTATTTTACTATGGGAAAGCTGGATCATCAACTACCCTAATATATTCTCCAAAAATGGAACGCCTCTCAATATTTTTACTTTACACGTATGACAAATACATTAATTAAAATAAAGACATTTAGATTGTGAAAATCTATGAAATCCATCCAATCAATAATACAATTTAAATACAGTACAAAAAAAATCCTATAAATATTGTATGAAAACTCAATTGAAGTGCATTATTTAAAAAAATTTTTTCTTTAAAGTGATACTAAATGCACTGTTTAGGATTTACAATGTCTCTTTCTCTTTCTCTTTCTCTTTCTCTTTCTCTTTCTCTTTCTCTCCCACCTGAAAAGATGAATTTGTCTTGCTTGTTCTTCAGGTTTGCTGTGGATAGCCATGGCTGGGACTCATCAAGTCTGGGCTCTATTATTAGAAGAGGGGGCATTGCCCAAGGGAAGGTAAAGCGCAACTCGTTGTCCTACTGCACGTTTAGTCTTTCAAGTTTGTTTTGGATGACAGCACAGTCTTGAGTAGAAATTCATACAAAACATGTTATACTGTATAGTGTTGGATGACGGGAGGGTTAGAACCTCTGTGAGGTTTGTGTTACCATTTTTGTCTTCTGAGAAGATCTGCTCTTCTAACTTTCTCTCCTGAAGTACTCTTCTCTAGTGGAGGACTCTGCTCCTTTATGTTTCTAACTCTCCTCTCCTGAAATAATCTGCTCTGCTGGATGGCTCTGCTACCTCTAAGAATGTCTGATGGTGATGTTTCTTTCCAGTGTCCTCTGTAAAGGAACATGCATTCGGTTTGCTGGAAGTGGAAATGAAGAGAACAGGAATAACTCTTACCCTCACAAAGCTGCCTTTGCTCAGCCATCTGGACTGACTGCTTGCCCTACAGAGCCGTGGAACTGTCTTTTTATAGCCGACAGTGAGAGCAGCTCCATCCGCAGCGTATCACTGAAAGATGGAGCTGTCAAACACTTGGTTGGCGGAGAGCGAGACCCAATGGTAATTGTTCTGTTATGCACATTATGTAGCTGTCTCCATAGAGTTCTGATTCTTGTGGTGACAACTAACTGGGGGTGGGGAATTGTAGATAACCACTTGACCTCCAGAGATATACACCCAGTCCCCCCCCCCCCCCCCCCACAGGCATGCGAGGTGTACCAAAATAAAATGTATGTCCTTTTTTTACCCCCACAAATAGAGCTTTCTTGTGGCGCTATCTATTTGATCACCACACCACACCACTTTTTATATATTTTTTTATTTGTGCGCTATAAACAAAAAAAGGACCAACAATTTTGAAAAAATAAACAATATTTTTTTTACTTTCTGCTATAAAACCTATCCAATAAAAAAAAAATATGTAACAATCAATTCATAAATAAAGGCCAATATGTATTCTGAAACATACTTTTGGTTAAAAAAATAAAAATTACAATAAGTGTATATTGATTGGTTTGTGCAAAAGTTATAGTGTCTACAAACTATGGGATATATACTGAACTTTTTTTTTTATATACTAGTAATGGCAGGGATCAGCGACTTTTATAGTGGGACTGCGATATTGTGGCAGAAATCTAACACTGACACTTTGTCTAACTAGTGACACTAATACAGTGATCATTGCTAAACATATGCACTGTCACTGTACTAATGATGCTGACTGGGAAGGGGTTAAACATCTAGGGCAATCAAAGGGTTAAATGTGTGCCTAGCCACTGTTTTTGTGTACTATATGTGGTGCTTCTACTAAGGAAGTGATGGATTTTATTCCCTGCTTTGCAAAGACACAATCCATCACTTCCCCCTGTCACAATGAAGCTCTGCTTTGTTTACATAGTCAGAGCTCCATCCTGTGTGTCGTGCCAGCGGACGTCAATTGCCCGGCACCTATAGATTGGTTTTTGTTGTGAGTAATCACAGCAGAAGCATCGTGCTTGCGCCCCCCCTAGGTGGAAGTGCAGAATTATGTAATGTATATGTGAATCTGCACAGAAACGTAACTGAAGTACACAGGAGGTATGCAGTACGCCCTGTCCTCTGCCCGGGAGGGAATATTTAGATGTGCCTTTTTGTAGATCGCTTTCCAGCTACTTTTTGTTTCCTCTCACATGGGTGAACCGATCAGATCTGTCCGTCAGTTTTTCAGGTGGACCTGATTGGATGGTTCATGTATCCTTATGGACCAGCATGTGTAAACTGACTTGTGTCCATTTACATCGACTTACCTCCAATGCAAACTGTTCCACTAAAAAAATAAGATAAATGGAAGGACGTCCGTTCCCCTCCGTCTAGGCAGAGCACATTGGAGGGCAGTCAGGTGTAAACGGACAGCCGGACACCGACCTGTCATCCATCTGCTGTTCTGCTTAGCAGGGAATTGGTGGAAGATTCCCCTGCTGAGCTAAGCAGATTCCACCCCTTGTGAAAGGGGCCTTCAAACAACTTTACAAACAAAAAACATGTATATAACCCCTAATGAACCATTAGTTCACCCTAATCGGCTTTTATTAACGCCTTTCACCGCTTAACTATTCTTTTCCTGCTTTTTTGTATCTCTGTTTTTCTACTCATTAATACATAAACTTGTTTTCATTTGTATTTGTTGTGGTCATTTAAATATTTAGGGGTTGATTTACTAAAACTGGAGAGTGAAAAATCAGGTGTAGCCGTGCATGGTAGCCAATCAGCTTCTAAGTTCAGCTTGTTCAATTAAAGTGGTTGTAAAGGCTCAAGGATATAGCCTTCATGCATTCTATGCATGAAGATAAAAAACCTTCTGTGTGCAGCAACTCTGCCACCCCTCCTAATACTTTCCTGAGCCCACTCTCGATCCGGTGATCTACAAGAATGCCTCGGCTGTCCGGGGACTCTCTCTCCTTATTGGCTGAGACATTGGCTCCCACTGCTATCATCCACAGGCACTGTGCTAATCAGGAGAGAGAGGAGGCGGGGCCGAGCCACAGCTCTGTGTGTGAATGGAAAAGCAAAGCCTCACCTTATAAGCAAGCTTGCTCTGGTGCCCCCGGTGCAAGCTACTTGCTGGGGGGGGGCACAGGGCAGGAGGGAGGGGCCAGGATCACTGCAGAGGCACCCGAGGAGTGGAAGATCCAGGCGGCTCTGCGCAAAACCACTACACAGAGCAGGTAAGTATGACTTTTTTTTTTTTTGTTTTTGTTTTTTCTTTTTTTTTTAAGGAGGCTTTAATGGCATTCTAAGCTTTGACAAAAAAAAAAAACTTGGAAGCTGATTGGTTTCTATGCACAGCATGATTTCTATGTGCGTGGCTGCCAATCAGCTTCTAACTTCAGCTTGTTCAATTAAGCTTTGACCAAAAAAAAACTTGGAAACTGATTGGTTTCTATGCAGAGCTGCACCAGATTTTGCACTCACCGGTTTTAGTAAATCAACCCCTTTAGGGCCCTTTCACCACACTGCTCTGTAGCAAAATTTTGCTTTCTTTTGCTTTTTTTTTTTTTTTTTTTTTTTAATGTGTTTGTGGTGCATTTTTTGGTTGCCTACACCTGTGAAAAATGGACATGTGATTCCAAAACGCACCAAAAACGCAAAATGTGATGCGTTTTTGGTGCATTTTTGCTGCGTTCTCCATTCATTTCAGTGGGCAGCTGTGTTTTTTGGTGCGGTTTTCAAAACCGCACCAGAGATGCAGCATGCAGGACTTTCAAAACGCACCACACCCATAGCGTAGTGGTGTGAAGAGTCCCATAGGATTTAAAGGGAAACAATTTTCTTGCATTTTGTCTTGCAAGGTAAAAAACACAGGAAAAAGATATCAGTGTAAAAAAAGTCTTTTATTTCATTTGTAAATAACTTTGCAATGCTTTGTACCAAAACCATGATTTTAGTGTAATTTTTATTCAGGGCAAGTTACAGAATAAAAGTTGTACTTCTATCTACAAAAACATGAGTTGTTTATCATATAAGAAAAAAGTGTTTTTTTTTTCATCTTTTGATTACACAAACCATTTTTTTCAAGCCAATATCATATATATGTGTGTGTATGTATTATTAATTTATTCTAAATAATAGTTATTGTTGAATACACAGGTCCTTAGGAGAAATGTAAGGATTTCTCTGCTCCGTAGTCGGTGTACAGGTGTAAGAGCTGATCTGGTTACATTTCCTTCAACATCTCAAGTTAAAAACATAATGATAATAATGATGTCCAGGCATGGTTCAATGTGAGTGATCGCCATGTGATCCCATGACCGCTCTGTACTTGTACACCGAATTCAGGATGATATGAGATGTCCCAAGTGAGCAATTGTTACCTTCTAGCACTTTCTGAGATAGAAAATGAGATGATATGACCCAGCACACCTGAATTGCGATGACAATGCTGACACTATGTACTTTGATATCAGTATTCCTAATACTATTACAGAACCTGTTCGCCTTCGGTGATGTTGATGGGGTTGGAATCAATGCCAAACTGCAGCACCCTTTGGGGGTGGTCTGGGACCCGAAGACGAATCTACTGTATGTGGCCGATTCCTACAATCACAAAGTAAGTCTCATCTGCTAAATCCATGGCCTCTTCTTGGTGCTGCATAAATGAAAATGATAAAATAAGATATTCCATTCTAGCAATCCCTGTGAGGCACATATGTAGAACCAAATATAAAATGAGATATAGATATATATCTATACAGACATACCCCACTTTTAAGTACACAATGGGGTTTGTTTACTAAAGCTGGAAAATGAAAAATCAGGCTCACTTCTGCATAGAAACTAATGAGCTTCCAGGTTTAATTACCAAAGCTTAATTGAACAAGCTGGGGTTAGAAGCTCATTGGTTCCTATGCAGAAGTGAGCCTGATTTTGCACTTTCCAGCTTTAGTAAATAAACCCCATCGTGTACTTAAAATTGGGGTTTGCCTGTATATGCTTATAATTTTTTTAGATATTAACCGCTTCCCAACCTGCTGCACGCCGATATACGTCGGCAGAAGGGCACGTACAGGCAGAATCATGTACCTGTATGTTGCCCTTTAAGAGGCGGCGGGGGCACGCGCATGCCCGTGGGAAGCTCCGTGAGTCCGGTCCCGGGTCCTGTGGATCGATCGCCACGGGGATACCCGTGATCGCCACACGGAGAGGAAGAACAGGGAGATGCTAAAGTAAACAAGCATCTCCCTGTTCTGCCTAGAAACCGTGACCCTGATCTCTGCTCCCTGTGATTGGAGCAGAGATCAGTGATGTGTAAAACACAGCCACGCTCCCCATAGTTAGCAAGACACCCCTAGGACACAGTTAACCCCTACACTGCCACCTAGTGGTTAACCCCTTCACTACCAGTGTCATTTACACAAGAATCAGGGTATTATTAAAGCAGTGATTGCTGCATAAATGACAATAGTCCCAAAAATGTGTCAAATATGTCCAATGTGTCCTCCATAATGTCGCAGTCATGATAAAAATCGATGATCGCCGCCATTTAAAAAATAAAAATAAAGTATAAAAATGCCATAAAACTATCCCCTATTTTGTAAACGCTATAACTTTTGCGCAAACCAATCAAAAATCACTTATTGCGATTTTTTTTTTTTTTTTTAACAAAAATATGTAGAAGAATACATTTCGGCCTAAACTGAGGAAAAAAAATGTTTTTAGATATTTTTGGGGGATATTTATTATAGCAAAAAGTAAAAAATAATGCTTTTTTTTGTTTATAGTGCAAAAAATAAAAACCGCAGGGGTGATCAAATACCACCAAAAGACGTTAATTTTGTTTGGGAGCCACATCGCATGATAGCGCAATGGTCAGTTAAAGTGACGCAGTGCCGAATCGCAAAAAGTGCTCTGGTCAGGAAGGAGGTAAATTTTTCCGGGGCTGAAATGGTTAAAGGATCATACAAGGTGTAAGGCAGACAGGCTCAGCTGGTAGTGGTAAACAATGCTTGCAATAGAGGCACACAGGAACAGCTCAAGCACGTTTATCCTGCACTTTATTTACTTGCTGAAATATAGTTTAATACAGGAGGACTTTGCACAGCAAGTCTAAAGCAACCTTTTTACAACCAGGGTGCCTTAAGGGTTTCTTCAGGGGTGCCTTGGCAAAGTGTCAAAAAATTTATCAAAAATTGGATACAAGCCAGCAGGCAGATGGAAGCCTGCCTATTAGTTACCACAAAGCCATGGGTTTTCATTAGGCACCATTACAACTTTCTAGACACTGACATCCTAACAACCAATGACATCTTTCAGCGCTGTCACTTTTTAAATGACAATTGCGCGGTCATGCTACACTGCACCCAAACATTTTTATCATTTTGTTCCCATAAATAGCTTTCTTTTGGTGGTAATTGATCACCTCTGCAAATTTTATTTTTTGCTAAACAAACTAAAAAAAGACCGCAACTTTTGAAAAAAAAAAAAAAGTTTTTCTTTGTTTGTTTCTGTTATAAAATTTTGTAAATAATTACGTTTTCTCGTTCACTGATGGGCACTGCTAAGGCAACATCGATGAGGTGGCACTGATAGGCGGAACAGATAGATTGCATTGATAGGCAACACTGATGGGCACTGAAAGGCTACACTGATGGGTGGCACTGATAGGCATCACTGATGGCACTGATTGGCATCTGCCTGGGCACTGATTGGCATATCCCTGGTGGTCCAGGGTTGCATACCTAGTGGATGTCCTTTGTGGGCTTCCCTAGTGGTCCTGGAAGCATCCCTGGTGGTCCTGGGTGGGCATCCGTGGGGGATCAGCAATCGGTATGAATCAGCACAGACACCACCCCCCCATCAGGAGAGCAGCCGATTGACTCTCCTCTACTAGCATCTGTCAGACGTGTGTGAGGAAAAGCCGATAAACGATCTTCCTGTGATCAGCCGCTATTGGACACGGCTGATCACGTGGTAAAGAGCCTTTGTCAGAGGCTCTTTACCGAGATTGGTGTTGCGGTGTGTCAGACTGTGTGCCCCTGGCTTCTCCTGACGCCCAGTAAGGATAATTGAACCACATTCTGACTGTCATTTTACTATAGACTGGGCGGGAAGTGGTTAAAAAGACAAAAAGCCTTCTGTGTGCAGCAGCCCCCCCCCCCCCCCCCTAATACTTACCTGAGGTTCCTCTCTGTCCAGCGATGTCCACAATTGCCTCAGCCATCCCAGATTCTCCTTCCTGATTGGCTGGCTGAAACACAGCATCGGTGCCATTGGCTCCCACTGCTGTCAGTCAAAGTCAGCTAGCCAATCGGGAAAGAGGGGGTGGGGCTCTGTGTCTGAATGGACACACAAAGCTGTAACGTAGCTCAGGTACCCCTATAGCAGGCTGCTTGCTGTGGGGGCACTCAACAGGAGGGAGGGGCCAGGATCACAGAAGAGGGACCCGAGAAGAGGAGGATTGGGTCTGCTTTGTGCAAATCCACTGCAACAGAGCAGGTAAGTATAACATGTTTGTTTTAGGAAAAAAAAAACAAGACTTTACAATCCCTTTAATGTCTGTGGTCTCCACATCATCCTTGTTTGGCCCTCCTGTGCCCCTCTCCCTCAGCCCTGGGGTGACTTTAGCTGACTGAGTCCCAGTTCACACTGGTGCGATGTGGGAAACCCTGCGATTTTAGTGCGCACTTGAATTGCACACAGGTTCACACTGAGGTTTGCGCACCGTAGGAGGTGTCAATGTAACGTTCATGACACCCCCAGATTGGATCGCAGTGCACACTGTAAAATGTTGCAGGAATTGGATCGCATAGGTATGAACACGCATGTGATCTGATTCCAGTGCGGATCAAAAAAAGGGTCCTGCAATGCAATTTCAGCCATACAGTTGAATTTGTATTGCACAGACATTGCATGTGATCTACATAGCAATGCGGTGCCAATCACATGTGATGTCTGTTTGAACCCAGCCTGATGGAGAGAAATTGAGGGAGAAGAGAAACCTTGGAATACTAGTCGGTACCAGTGTGCAAAAGTGTATTTGCTTTGGAAGAATAAATCATCATTAGCGCTGTGTCATATGTGTGGATGTTGCTGCATTATGTAAAGCTATTAGAATCGTTTTAGAATGGGGTGCCTCAAGACTGTCCATAATTTTTAAAGGGTGCCTTGGCTGAAAAAAAAGGTTGAGAAACACTGATTTATGGCATAAAATTGGCAAAACATCTGCTCGACTGACTAAAGGGTGCCCCATAACGGGTTCCAGAAAACAAACGGGCAGCATTTGTACCTTTTCTAGTGTTCTGTCAGTCAGCCTTTTCACCTATAGCAGAGAGAGAGAGAACTCTGAGCATCGGTCAGCTCACATATATAAAGGCTTGTGGACCACAGAGATGAATAATGAGGTCTGGCTGCCAGGTAAGATGTGGACCTAGGAATAGAGGCCTTTTATACCAAGGCCCCAATGTACAAAGCCTCCGGGACCCAGAACAGAACTTATCAAAGTTTGAGAAAACAGCAGTTTGTGAAAAACCTAAGTGATACATACACAATGTCCACAGTACTGCCAGTCATTGTCATGGTCAGCTGTTGATGACAAAAACATGGTTACTGCTTTACGTCAATGTCACCCTGGCAATCAAAACACAACAGTATTACGACTACTTATTGGGCACAGGTAATAGTTCTAAATGATGATGTCTTCTGATTTATAGGAGTTGGCAGAGAGTTGGTAGGCGAGGTCACTAATGATAGTTGTACATAGGTAGTGATTATCACGACATGATTGTGTTTGGAGATGGAGTGATGTCTCCTGGGAGGCCACTAATGGAGATCCAATGATTTAATTGACACAATCCTGTAAACTGTCATCATTAAAGCTGATCTCCAGCTTTTCGTAAAGTGTAATAAGTTTTGTTTGGACCACTGAAACCTCAGCTGCATATAGTATACAGCGCTGTGTTCTGGGAGTGGTATAGAAACTTTCACCCCTCTCCCAGAACTTAAACAAGTCTGACTTTGTGCTGCTCAGCCATTCACAGGGAGCCTTTGTATTCTATGAATGCGTACAAAGCTTCCCCTGATTGGCTGAGTCGGAACTTGTGATGTCTTCTGCCCACTTCAGTAAATCAGAAGCTGTTTTGTATTGATTCATGGAACTCAGTGACTGTGCAGTGCCAATCCCAACTCTAGTTTGTTCCGGTAGTGAGATAATGAGTTCCCATCCCACTGCCAGAACACAGCATTGTATGCTGCAACAGTTGCCAACGAATGGCCTGTGGACCACTGATGGTCCACGTGAATTTTTTTTTGTGGTCCCCAGGGGTTCTGTCACAAATCAACATTGTGGCGGATGTATACCGCCTGATGGTGTTTCCAGTGTTGTTCTCATTGTGCACTGACAGTCAATACTGTCAGCGCGCATTGATACCTGATGCCTCTTCCTTAGTTCCGGCTCCTGTGAACTCAGAGGGAGGTGCCGGAAGTAGTGCAGGGAACGGGAGAAGGAGGGTACTTCCAATGGCAGTGCTGATCACAGGCTGTGGGAGGGAGCTCAAGCACATTGCTGGATGAGGAGATGAGAGTCAATGATGAGTAAAGGACGACCGATATATCGAACGATATTTAGCATTTTTTAATTAACTGTGCTAATAAAAAAGGCAGATTTATATCTTCAGGGAGACTTGCAAAAGACTTCTGTACTAAAAGTCAATGCAAGTTGCCTGAACTTAATCTGTGGAGCAACTTTCCTCCTCTCTGGGCAGTCTGCAAAGAAAAGATCAAAGAGACACAATGCTTCTTCTTCAATGAACTGAACTCCCTGTGTAGAGTTCTCGGTTTAACCATTTAAAGACTAAATCTTTTCTGACACTTGTTGCTTACAAGTAAAAATCCTGTATTTTCTGCTAGAAAATCATTTAGAACCCCCAAAAATTATAAATATTTTTTTAGCAGAGACCCTAGGGAATAAAATAGCTGTTGCAATATTTTATGTCACACCTTATTTGCACAGCGGTCTTTCAAAGGCAATTTTTTTGGAAAAAATACACTAATGATTTAAAAAATAAAAACAAAAACAGTAACGTTAGCCCATTTTTTTTTTCGTCCAAAAGTTTTGAGTACCTGTTTTTATGTATTTAATATATAGGTTTTTTTTTTTTATCTAAATTATACATACAAGTGAACTGATTGGAAGTTTGTTTTGTTTAATAAATGTTTAAATGTAATAAATTTTCTTTATCACTTATTACTGAAGGCTGCTTTCACACTGGAGCGGGCAGGCGTTGACAGTAAAACGCTGCTAGTTTTAGCGGTGCTTTACTGTCATTTTAGCAGCGCTATTCGGCTGCTAGCGGGGCACTTATAACCCAGCTAGTGGCCGAGGAAGGGGTTAAATGCGCCCGTGAAGTGCTGCTGCCAAATCGCATTGCAGGCGCTTCGGCAGGAGTGCCCATTCATTTCAATGTGCAGGAGTGGTGGAGGAGCAGTGTACACCACTCCAAAGATGCTGCTTGCAGGACGTTTTTTTAACGTTCTGCCAGCGCATTGCCTCAAACTGCAGGGGAGCTGTTTTGCAGGCACTTTACAGGCACTGTTTTTAGCCCAAAAGCGCCTGAAAAACGCCCCAGGGTGAAAGGTGTCTAACTGTTAGATTTTATGAGATGGGGGGGGGGGGGAATCGGCCTAACATATCGGGCCAAAAAAAATCGGCATCGTATATCGCCCATCGGCCGTCACGATTCCTAAATATCGCCATCGGCCAGAGAAAAACCCATATCGGTCGACCTCTAATGGTGAGTCTGTATAAGGCAGCAGTGTGATGCGGGAGGAAGCAGAGAACTGGAGCATTGTGTGTGTGTATAAGGCAGCAGTGTGATCGGGGGGGGGGGGGGGGGGGCAGAGAGGCAGAGCATTGTGTGTGTGTGTGTATAAGGCAGCAGTGTGATCCAGAGGAAGGGGGGCAGAGAAACGGAGCATTGTGTGTGTATAAAGCAGCAGTGTGATCCAGAGGGAGTGGGGCAAAGAGCCGGAGCATTATGTGTATAAGACATGTAAAATTGATGTTAGTGGTCCGTAGGATTCAAACTTGTCAAACTTGTGAGTTTAGTGGTCCTTGAAGTCTGAAAGATTAGTGGCCACCGGTATACCGTATGTAGCTGAGGCTACATGCAATGAATACAGTGAGTGCACACAGCCGCTGCATCTTTTAGTAAAAGGCAAATGGTTCATTTGGACCAGTTTGGTGTAAATAAACTATTTAAACTTCACTAAAACCTGGAGATCAGATATAAGATTTTGGTGGGATGGTATTTTTCATCTGTTAGATTTGTTCATCTTCTCCAAATTAGAGCCGGTTCACGCTGCTGAAAATGTTGCCCCATAATGCACCAGTGGTTGTACTTTTGAGTGTCCAGAATGCTTTAAAGCACATGTGTCCCTCTCCTCTCCTCCACTGCCAATATATCATGGAGGAAGGTAGGGTTATGTTTAGAAGAAAGAAAGGAAGAAAATGATCAGAGAAGAGATTGAGACTGACAGTCCTTACTGAGTCCAGACCTGTGCTCCCTTGCTGATCCAATGGGACCAGAGCCCAGTACCGGAGCACTGCCTGTACTCTCCCATCAGCAGCCCTGATCACAGTAATGGTACAGTGAATAAAGTCTGCACACCCCTGTTAAAATGTCAGGTTTCTGTGACGTTAAAAACCAGGCAAAGATGAATATTTCAGAACTTTTTCCACCTTTAGGCCCCTTTCACGCCAGGGAGGGAGGTGCGTCAGCAGTAAAGCTCCGCTATTTTTAGCGGTGCTTTCCCGTCGGATTTGTGACACTATTCGGCCGCTAGCGGGGGGTTTTACCCCCCTCGCTAGCGGCCGAGAAAGGGTTAAAAACCACTGCAAAGCGCCTCTACAGAGGCACTTTACCAACGGTATAGCCACACTGCCACATTGATTTCAATGGGCAGGAGCGGTGGAGGAACAGTATACACACCTCTCCTTCACCACTCCAAAGATGCTGCTTGCAGGACTTTTTTTTTTACCGTCCTGCTAGCGCACTGATCCAGTGTGAAAGCCCGCTGGGCTTTCACATTGGTGACAAAGCAGCGGCTGATTTAGGGTGCTTTGCAGGTGTGCCTGCAAAGCGCCCCAGTGTGAAAGGGATCTTAATGTGACCTATAAACTGTACAACTCAGTTGAAAAGCAAACTGAAATCTTTTAGGTGGAGGGAAATCAAAATCAAAAACTAAAATAATCTGGTTGGAAACAAAAAAGTGTAGCGCTATGTTATAATATATTGCAACATAGCGCTGCACCTTTTTGTTTCCATTTTTCTAAAATAATCTGGTTGCATAAGTGTGCACACCCTTAATCTAATACTTTGTTGAAGTACCTTTTGATTTTATTACGGTGCTGAGCAATCGGATATCCACGGGCTGGATCATCGCTGATCCACCCCGTGTGAAAGGACCCTAATAGTTGCTCCTTTTTTTTTTTTTTTTTCACTTTTTTTAGGGGTTTACATACACTTTTAAAGTAGTAAACAAACATGCTAATATTTTATTGCTGAGTTTTTTTGTTTTTTTAAATGTATATAAACTCACTAGTGCTATTTTTTAGTGTTCTTCAGATTTGTGATCTTGGTTCACATGTGATTTATTGGTGGAGCAGTACCTGGGTTTAACCAGCAGTTGTCACTGTTGCTGCACTTTTGACATCCAGCCCAAAGAGCTCTATCCACGCAGAGTGGGGACAACGTTGTGCTCAGTCACTATGAACCTGTCAAACTTCCTTTCTAAATACATAGTCACGATTGCGAGTACGTCGCTGGCTAACGTCACTCTGATAATCAAAACAGGAGACCGTCATGCATATTACCATTAGAACTGATGGTGTTCTTTTATGGGAGTTGGCAGAGGGCTGCAAGGCGAGGACACTGCTGAGCACACGCTACTGGAGTCACATGGGCCTATTTGTCTTTTAAAGGTCACTGCACCCAGAAGTGATAGCTTTAATTATAGGTGGAGTTAGGGTTGCCACCTCATCCCTTTAAAACCAAACACATATGAATTGCACAGGTTCTGCGGCTGATTAAGGTGGTAATTAAACTCACTTGGTGTCTTATCTGAATTAAATTAGCCTCAGAACCTGTGTAATTCATATGTGCTCAGGTTTAAAGGGATGAGGTGGCAACCCTAGGTGGAGTTTGGAGGCTTAAGCCATGCACAGGTTTATCTCTTCTTGAGAACTTCAAAAGTTAGATCTCCTCATTAAAATCTCTGGCAGAAGCCCACCATTGAACTAGCTTCTCCTTTTACCTTCTGTGTAATATGGAATAAAAATCCAGCAGGGGTGGGGGAAACCCCTAATAATGGGCCCAGCAGGTGTGCAGGCCTTGAAACTTGGCATAGGTATGGTGGAAACCCCTCATAATAGGAAAAAAAGCTGGTACCCAGACCAAGAAAGCAGGAATGATGAGAACCTCTCATAATGGCCCCAGCAGTTGTGTGGACATGCAAGCAAAGCCTCTGTTTACACTATAAACCGCATATGAATCGCATAGAAACCGAACCGTATTCCTATGCATTTCACATGCAATTCAGTGTGGTGTGATTTGACCCCATTCATTTTGAATGGGCTCAAATGGGACCGCATCACACCAAAGTCGTGCATGCACCAATTTAGAAACCGCGCTGCATCCGGATTGGATGTTAGTTTTGTACTATGCGGTCCAAAGCAGTCAAAAAAACTGCACTTTTCCACCTTTGTTTGGGGTGTTAAGGTTGCCTGGTTCCCCACACTGCATTCTAGTATGACCTAGGCAAACACTAGGGATGATTGGTGCGTTTTTCAGTACACGTTTTCAGTACACGTTTTTGATCCATGGAAGTCTATGGAACCAAAAACCAGAAAAAAGTCCCTGTCCCTTTCCATAAAATGCACAGATGTGAACTACATGCATAGGAAACCATGTTAAATGGACTGTAGTGTGTTTCTGAAAAACAAAAACCGCTCTAAAAAATGCATAGGTGTGAACCAGGCCTTAATAGGCACAGTAGGTGTGCAGAGCAAGGAACATGGTGCAGGGATGGTGGAACCCCCTTAGAATAGGCACAGCAGGTGTGCAGAACCTGGATCCCTGTACACTCCATATTGTCTACCAAACCTAAAATTTTAGTTTTGGAGATAATTTTTCTTGTTCTGAGAAGACGTGAGGAGAAAAAAAGGGGCACAAGAAGCAATGAAAACCTGACGGGGTCTTTAATCCCTCCGGACTATATTCAAAGTACAATAAAAGATTTTTGGCTGGAGCTGGGCTTTAAGATGTGCATTCTGTACTGATCGTCCCCCTCCTCGTTCTGTATATAGAGGATAGATTGTTAGGAATTTGATATCCTTCATAGTGGCGTTCTGAAAGTGCTGGACATAATCTGTGCACATTTTGCTCAGCGGGTGGTCCTGCCGGCTCTGTTTCACAAATGTCAATCGTTCAACTTTTATCGAAGGAGTCAACTGGAAATTATTCAGATGAACAGCAGATACTTCGAGTTGGATACATCCACTGTTTGGGTATTTTGGCTCCCGGCAATTGCTGCAGTAGCATAAGATTTGGACATCCATGCTGTATAGCAGTGGTTCTCAACCGTGTCCTCAAGTACCCCCAAAAGGCCATGTTTGCAGGTGTACCTTTATCTTGCACAGGTGCTTTAAATTGGAGACAATGGCTTGGTATTTTTGACAGCTATTTTAGCTAAGAGAAATTCCCCAAACATGGCCTGTTGGGGGTACTTGAGGACAGGGTTGAGAACCACTGCTGTTTAGTATATAGCTTGGATTTTAGAGGCAACACTTATTTCTTTATCATACATCATAGGACACACAGCCTTAAGTAATTACTTAATGGGTTATGGGCCACCTTCAGCTGTTAATACTGGTAAACCCAATTAAGGAAGTTCACTACCTATTTAACCCCTTCCAGGAGCACATCAGTTTTTTCGCCAGTGTCTAAGGTGTTGGTCACGAGTGAAGATGTGCTCTGAGGAGCTCCAGGAGGGATCCATGCTGGATTTAAAAAGCCTCCACAACCGGATCCATCAACACACCTGTGCGGCCACAGGATAGTACCCGGGCCTCGCATTGAAGAACAAGGTTTTGCCTGTAACGCTTCTTTATGAGAGCTGGCCCCTAGGAACCAGGACTCTTTTTGGTCTTGCTACATTACCTAAAGTTGTCCTGAGGGGTGGTATACAAGGCCCAAAGGAGTGGAACCCCTATTAAAAGGGACCCAGCCTTTGAAGGTTTAACTACGCTGCCCGCCGTGATGGGTGAAATTTGGATCTGTCTGTTTACAGCACCTATGACTTTTCCTTTAACAGTTAATGTTGTAATGCCTTAAAAACTCCTCTAGGGGGAGTAGTGTGTGTATTTACCCTGTTGATTCTGTGCTCAACAAAGCGTGTGTCCTAAACAGCAGGAAGGGGGCTATTCATCCACCCAAATGGAGAAACTGAGTGCCATGGGGTACAAGTGCATATAAGGGTATGAGAGGTACAGAGCTGTTAAAAGGTGCTACCCTCAGATGATCAAGAGGAAAAGCAAGCTGATTATTCCTCTACTAAGAAAACAGCTGATGAATCAGCTTCACAATTTGAGGTACAAACCCTAAGGCCCCTTTCACACATGCTGACATTATGTCCGTATTTCATCCATCCGTTTGCGGATGAAATACGGACATACATGCTATGGGATAGCGGGTGTCTGCGGATGAACATCTGCAGACACCCGATATCGTCCGCCTCCGCTATTGTCCGATTCTGCAGACGGAGGAAAATCCTATTTTTCTATCCGTCTGCAGAGCGGATCGGATGAACACGGACAGACAGTCCGTGTTCATCTGATCCCCCATAGAGGAGAATGGAGAGCTGACAGGGCGGTCCCTGCACAGTGTGCCGGGATCGCCCTGTTATCCGCCGGCTCAGCGGGGACAACGGAGTGATCCCCGCTGATCAAGCGGATCATCACGGGGCGGATCATTACTGATCCGTCCCGTGTGAAAGGGGCCTTACAAAAATGGTTTGTTCCACCTTCATACTACCCCTAACATGATTAGCTGAAGGTCTGGTTTTCTCTTGGGTTCTTGAAACCTTTACATGCGTTTTTTAGTCCATGCATTACTAGAAAAGCTTATTAACGCTGAATGGGATCATCCAGATAAGCATTGTTTCCCTCCAAAGAGATTCTCAGTTCTCTATCCCATGGAGAAAAAATTCACAAAAAAGTGGAAAGTTCCAGCAGTTGACGCTGCGATTCCAGTGTGAATAAAAGTTTAATTTGTCCAGTAGACAATGTACAAATGCTTAAAGATCAAATGGATAAAAAGTTGAAATTCCTGTTAAGCTCCTCCTTTTCTTTAGCAGGGACCATTACTCAGCCTGAAGTTGCAGCAATAGGTAGCTGTCAGTCCTTAAAGCGGAATTCCACCCTAAAGTGGAACTTCCGCTCATCGGAACCCTCCCCCCCCTCTGGTGCCACAATTGGCACCTTTCAGGGGGGAGGGGGGTGCAGATACCTGTCTAAGACAGGTATTTGCGCCCACTTCTGGGCATAGACTCCCACGGGAGTCTATGCCTCTTCCTGTCCCGCGCGCTGTCTACTGGAACACACATGGGTCCCAGAGACAGCGTAAAGCATTCTTATTGCGCTGCGTGACTCGCGCATGCGCAGTAGGGAACCGGGAAGTGAAGCCCCAATTCTTCACTTCCTGATTCCCTCACCGAAAATTGCGGGAGCCGAGCGATTGATCGGCCTCGGCTGCCGACATCGCTGGACTCCAGGAAAGGTAAGTGTCCATTTATTAAAAGTCAGCAGCTGCAGTATTTGTAGCTGCTGGCTTTTAATATTTTTTTTTTTTTGGGTGGACTCCCTCTTTAAAGGACCTATGCACAAGTGCTCTTAAAGAGGTCCCTTCACAAGAGGTCCATCAGCATAAAGTTATTCAACTTTGTGTCCACAACAAAGGATCCATTTGCATGCAGAACAGATGCATTGGTGATACCGTGGGATCAGTTTTCACTGATCTATGCATTTCCCTCTATTCAATTGCTGCCTCGATTTCTTTGCAGGATCAAGCTGGAAAGAAAACCGGTAATTTTGGCAGCACCAGCAAGACCTAGAAGGTCATTGTATGCAGAAATCGTAAAGATGGCAGTGGAGGATCCATGGTCCCTTCCACTAAGGCCAGACCTGTTCTCACAGGGGCCGATGTACCATCCTACTTTACGAATGCTAAATTTAACGGCCTAGCTATTGAAACCCACGTTCTGAAGAAACGTGGGCTTTCCGGATCAGTTATCTCAACTTTGATTAATGCAAGGAAACCAGCTTCCAGAACTATGCATTATAGAGTCTGA
The DNA here is from genome assembly GCF_037356315.1 of Lithobates pipiens. Lineage (NCBI taxonomy): Eukaryota > Metazoa > Chordata > Amphibia > Anura > Ranidae > Lithobates > Lithobates pipiens. The sequence continues at coordinate 149,812,983 of NW_027507787.1, read as the reverse complement.
AAGGCTTATGTTTCCTGGTGCGAATCCAAGGGTGACACCCTCGGAGATATATTCTAGGTAGGATTCTTGCCTTTGTACAATTAGACGTAGAGATGAAGTTGGCCTTGACTACTATTAAAGGCCAAGTCTCAGCCTTATCGATTTTACTTAAAAAAAACGCATTCTTAAACCAGGGTTTTATGCAAGGGGTGATGCAGATTAATCCGCTAGTTAAATCACCTTTAAGCCCTTGGGACTTGACTTTAGTCTTTAGTTTTGTCAGTGTTACAAGAACAGCCATTTGAACCGATACAGCATATTTCCTTAGTCCTTCTGACAAGAAAGCTGGTATTTGTGGTTGCTATATCCTCAGCAAGGAGGGTTTCAGAATTGGCTGCGCTTTCTTATAAAGAGACATATTTGATTATTCATCAACTTAAGGCTCTGTGTCCTATGATGTACTCCAAGAAAAGGAATTTACAGGTAAGCTGTTAGAAAAATCCTATTTTATGCGCTTTCACACTTGTTTATATTAATACTGCATTCTACTGTCCAGAATATTACATTTTTTCTGACAATTAGAATGCAATAACATGCATGTTTATGTGCATTTGTGCAATGTTTTTTTTTTGTTTTGTTTTTTATGCTCAAACGCCCCTCTCCTGAACATGACTTTGGTGTTTTTCTTGTTGTGCCTTGTCAGGTCACCTTGAGGCGAGGTGACAAATGCACACCGTAGGAATCGGGAGTGCACCGCAAGGTTGTGGACCCTACGGCTGACTGCTGCGGACGGGAGACAGGTCCCATCGGGGTTAGAGCGTAATATTCCCTGGGGCGCGGAGTCTAAGAGCCAGCAGGTGTTCACCAGCGCCTCGAGTGGTGAGGATGGACTTGGCTGCAACTGGCTCCAGGTCGCGACCCCCAGGGTCCCCCAGCTCACACCCACAGTAGGGAACAGGAGGATAGGGATGGTGAGGGAGAAGCCAAGGTCAGGGCCACAAGCAGACAAGAATAGTCGGGAACACGCCAAAAGGTCAGGATCACAGGCAAACGGGGATAGTCAGGACACGCCAAAGTCGGTAACGGAAACCAGTAGAAGAGCACACGGCAGGTAACAGGAAGCTAACACACAAAGGAATACACAATGGTTGATCAGCACTGATGGCCTGCAGTGCACAGATTAATATAGGGCTCCCTGATAGGGCCTGGGGTGGAGCCATGCTTAGAGGAGAGGTTATAAAAACCACCAGGTGGAAGTGGCTGGCCTCTTAGTCTGAACACATGAGGGGCGGTAAGCAAACAGGAAGATCACTGCATAAACATGTCATGCCTCTAAACACTCCTGTCGTTAAAAGTCTGTAAATGCCTATGTGTGCATGTAGACATAGACTAACCTGGAGAGGTGTTTAGAGGCAAAGAAAAAATACCCCAAACACTAGTAAAACAGGCGTTTTTAAGCTGCAGCGTGCATGGGAACAAATGGCTATGATGTATATAACTATATAATATGTTGTAAAAACATATACTAAAATACATGATGTTTATGCTTATTTGAATATATTTTAGATTGTTGCCACCCACGGGCAAAAGGGTCTCCTAACCTCCTGTATTGAATTCTATTGCAACTGCTCTGTCTCACTATATTTTGCAAAGCTCTGCACAGTTTGTTGGTGCTATAAAAAAAAAACTGTAAAATATTTACAGTAAGGAAAAATAATAATTTGATCCCCTGCAGATTTTGTAAGTTTGCCCACTTACAAAGAAATGAAGGGTCTCATTTTTATCATAGGTGTATTTTAAATGATAGAGACAGAATATCAACCCAAAATCCAGAAAAAACACAATACAAATGTTATAAATTCAGTTGCAGTTCAGTGAGTAAAAGAAGTATTTGATCCCCTACCATGCAACAATAATTGTGGCTCTCACAGACTGGCTACAGTATTTGCTCGTGTGGTACACAGATTAGTCCTGTCAATTTAAGAAGGTGCTCCTAACAACAACTCGTTATGTGTATAAAAGACACCTGTCCACAGAATCTTTCTTTACACTTTACCCTAATGGGCAAGACCAAAGAGCTGTCAAAAGACGTCAGGAACAATATTGTAGACCTGCACCAGGCTGGAATGGGCTACACGACTATCAGCAAGAAGCTTGGAAGAAGGAGACAACTGTTGGAGTGACTATTCGCAAATGGAATAAATGCAAAATAACCAGCAAGCACCCTCAGTCTGGAGCTCCATGCAAGATTTCGCTTCATGGGGTAAGGATGATCATGAGAAAAGTGAGGGATCAGCCCAGAACTACACGGGAGGAGCTTGTGAATGATCTCAAGGCAGTTAGGACCACAGTCCCCAAACAAACCAATGGTAACACAATACGCCGCCATGGATTGAAATTCTGCAGGGCCCACAAGGTCCCCCTCCAAGAAGGCACATGTACAGGCCTGTCTGAAGTTGCCAATGAATGTCTAAATGATTCAGAGAAGGATTGGGAGAAAGTGCTGTGGTCAGATGATACCGAAATTGAACTCTTTGGCATTAACTTGACTCAACATGTTTGGAGGACAACAAATGCTGACTATTACCCTAAGAACACCATCCCTACAGTACAGAGGTGGAAACATTATGCTTTGGATCCATTTCTTTGCTATAGGCCAACTTTGCTGCAATGATGGGCAAACGAACAGGGCCATGTATTCTAAAATCTTCGATGAGAATTTCTTCCCTCAGGAACTATATGTTGAGCTAGTTTTCAATCATCATTGGGTCCAGTGCTCCACCGACACTCCTTATAAAATGAATTTTCATGAGAAAACCTCATCAGTCTGGGGAAACTCCTGACTGACAACTGTAATTTTGCCTATTTCTTATCCTAGTATGGGTTTTGCAAACAAGATAATTATACTGGAAATGTTCTGAGTGTTGAGATAACCTCCGACTAAATTTGGGGGTGAATTGGGTTCCTGTACACTGTTCATAACGATTACAGCAAGTCATGAGGCCTATGTAGGGTTTTCAACTCCGCTTGGGTTTTAATGGGTGGGATAATGAGTTTGAATCATTAAAGTGATTGGTAAAGGCTCACTGCAATATTTTTACCACATTACAAAGTTCCATGTTTAGGGTGTAACATGGTGCCAAACCACTTTGGTAGGGACCAGCAGAACAAGTCTGCAAGAGTTTGTACATTACACGCATTGGCCAATGCAATGCTTTGCAAGCTCTTATGCAAAAAACTCAATTTTTTCACAAAAAATATAGATGTATTGATTTTTATCTATTGTGCAAAAGGTGGACTTCACCTTTTAAGGCCTCATGTACACTGCTGCCGATAAACTGAGGTTTAGGAGCCGTTGGGCATTTTTTTTCAACTGCTCCTGAACTCTCCTCTGCTATTTTATCAGTACATATACACAGGGTCGTTTATAGTTGTTTCTAGGCAGTTGCGTTTTAGAGGCTTTTTTTGGAACCCAAAAAATGCGTTTAGAAGCTGTGTTTAGAGGCATCTCAAATGCTGCTATGTGCATTTAGGCACGTTTTCATCTAGTAGAGTTTTTAAATGGAAACATTTTATTTATTACTTTTGAGCCTGGAAAATGCTAAAATCACACCAAAAACTCAATTATCACTGTATGCAAGCTTGATATACCGTGTGATATTTCCCTCATTAGCCAATTATGCTGTATAATACACAACTTGCATTACTTGACGCTGAAGTAGAATAGGAATTTCACTCACCCGTCAACCATTGAGAATTTGCGAACTAGATGGGGTCTAACCTTTTCCAAGAGAACGTCAAAGGTGGCAGTTGAAATGCGTGTACAATTAAAAAAAAAAATTCTCAAGGTAATTACGCAGCTGAACATACATATTAGAAAAGTATCCCGTGGACATACATTGAGCCATCAATGGATGTGTCCAGTAGCGATGAACTCTGGTCCTCTCACGCAATTTTCGTTGTCTTTGGAGCCTCAGCAAAAGCAACATCAGGAGCATTTCCTCACACATGCTCATCATGGGATCCATATTAACAAACCAACCAAAAATAACAACTAGCTACAAGCACACTGCTTTCTCAGTTGCTACTCCCACTGTTCTTTCATAGAATGGCTGAAATAGTTAGAGTTGCACTAAAGGAAATCTCTTTATGACTTGAGCAACTCTTTTACTTATCTTTAGGCTACATGGAAGTATTTAGTAAATAGGCTGCATTATCTGTGATGTCACCAGTTTCTAGTGAATGGATAGGCTGGGTTCTCTTGTTTATGAAGCATCTTGGTACCATGGGTGATCTCTAGTGATGAAAACCACACACTCCTAAAAATATTAATTTGCTTTGTATATTATTCATGTCAATGGCTCTTCTGGCAGCCAATAATGTGTGTTTGTTTTTTGTTTTTTTAATACCAGATCAAAGCAGTGGAACCAAAGAGCAAGAATTGTGTCACTCTGGCTGGCACAGGAAAAGCCGGCAACTCCATTGGTCCCAGTTTTGTGCAGACATCCTTTAATGAACCAGGCGGTCTCTGTGTTGGTGGTGATGGCCATTTGTTGTATGTTGCGGACACCAATAATCACCAAATCAAGGTTCTGGATGTGGAAACCAAAATGGTCTCTGTGGTAAGTAAAGTTCTGAGGTCAAAGATGCCATAGATGGTGGAGAGCAGTCGCGGGGAACCAAGTTTTGCATGAGTGTGTCTACAGCCTACTAGTCATTTACTGGTTTGTTTCTTACAGCAAATGCCAGTGGAATGCACAGATCTCTTATGAAGCCTGTGCATAGGAGACCAGCAGTGCTGGGTCTAAAGCGCATGTCTGTTTGTGAGGTCAGGTACTGATGCTGTAATGAGAAGACCTGGCTCACAATCCACATTCCAATTCATCCCAAAGGCGTTCACCAGGGTTGAAGTCAGCGCTGTGTGCAGGCCACTCAAGATCTTCCACACCAAACTGGTCAAACCATGCCTTTATGGAGCTGGTTCAGGGGCACAGTCATGCTGAAACAGAAAAGGGCCTTCACAAAACTGTTTCTCCAAGGTTGAAAGGTTACAATCGTCTAAAATGTCTTTGTATGCTCTAGTAGAGCACCACCCATTGGACACACTTGAACTGTGTCCAGGAGTGGGTGGAGGCCCACCCACTCCTGCAGAAATTAAAATCCACCAGCAGTGTAGCATTACAGCTTCACACTGGGTGCTTACTGCACAAGCGCGAGGCACTGCTGCAGTCTCCTACTGGCATGACAGCGAGGGAAGCAGAAGGGAGCCGAGCTGCTGATGTATTGCGCCGTGGCCCAGACTCCCAGAAGTGGGGACAGGATATCTGTTAAAGATAAGTGTCCACTCCCCCTTCTCTCCCCCCCCTTCCCCAAAGGTGCCAAATGTGGCACCGGAGGGAGGGAGGAGGAGGAGACAAATGAGTGGAAGTTCCACTTTTGGGTAGAACTCCTCTTTAATCATATGGTGGGGTGTCCATATACTTTTAGCCATTGTGATGGCATCCCTCCCTCTCGATAGATTTGTTGTTTGGGGTGGGTTGCAGTCGCTCTCCTTTTTCTGCACCCCCATGCATGACGTCACTAACATCCTGACCTGTTCAATTGCATTTCGTCCCGCTTTGATTGATAAGTAGCTTTCATACCAGCAATGGTGGCTGCATTATTATTGGTTAATCAAACTATGCGCATGTGTGGTTCAGCTGACCCAGATCCCCAAAATAAAATAAACCCCCTCCCAGGTCATTTTTATATTATGCCAAGATTTTACTAAACTTCAGTGCAGAGGTTTACTGGAGATTTTAAGATTGGCCAATTCTGAGTACTTGCTGACATCTTTCCAAATAACTGCTAAACGGGAGCTTATTGTAATTATATCAATAAGTACTAGAGTTGTAATAAGAAATATTATATCCCTCTAGGCATGGGCTGTACGCCATGCTCCTCCTCCTCCCCCGCAGCTCCCTGGGCCCAATTGCCATCAGTTGGGAGTTTCTCTGTATCACAGGAGAAGTAAATTGACATTTACAGAACAGTGTCTGCAATGTCAATAAGAATTATGATGTACCAACATTATTAATACATTGTAATTTGCTGGTTCAGTCATAGCAGATCAGAGGGTGACCTTTGATTTTGCCTATGCTGTTGGTAAAAAAAAAAAGCACTCTGGGCATGAGCATACACTGATCTCAACATTAAAAGCAACCTGGCAAGTTAAGAAAATAATTAAACTGTATTAACCGCTGAATTTACCTGAAGCAGCCCTAATTAACTTCCTCCTCCTCTTTTCTCCTTAGCTATTATTTTGCTGGCTATTTTTTTTTTTTTTTGGTACTGTTCATCTTTTGGACTTTTTATTCTAGTTAGTCTTGCTACTCCGTTTTTTTTTTCTTTTTAAAAAAAATGCTGTTGTTTAAGTCTTTATTTAAAGTGATTGTAAAGGTAAATGTATATATTTTTTGAATAACAAACATACAGGAGTGCGCAGCCTATTGCATTAGGCCCGATTCACACCTATGCATTTGTAGTGATTTTTGCATTTTGCAGATTTACACTACAGAATGTGTTCCATAGGAAACCATGTTAAATGGACTGTACTGCCAAAGCTCAAACACACGTGTGTGTGTGTGTGTGTGTGTGTGTGTGTGTGTGTGTGTGTGTGTGTGTATATACATATACATATATATATATATATATATATATATATATATATATATATATATATATATATATACCCCCATGTAACAGAAGAAATGTATCGCTACCTCCTACAGCTTGATTGTGAATAACAGTAAGACCCTCATCTTGTTTACACTATTGGAGACTGTGATTGCTCTTGTATGCTTAAACACTGTTGGCGTGTTTGGGCTATATGGCACTAATAGGAGGTCACTGATAGGCGGCACCAATGGGCACTGACAGGTGGCACTGATGTGTCCTGATTGGCACTGATAGGTGGCACTGATGGGCAGCACTGATAGGCAGCACTCATGGACACTGAGAGGGGGAGTTTCACATTGAGCAGATTGTGAGGCTTGCAACAGCGGCTCAGTGTCAGCGGCTCAGTGTATGAAACTGTCAGGTAATGTAATTACTTGCTTGGAGAAAAATCAGGCGTCACAACTCGGTAACTTTTTTCACAGTAAGAGTTGTGAAAATCTGGAATAGACTCCCATAAGAGGTGGCTCAGTAGATTACTTTAAAAGAGTCTGGATTCTTTCCTAAATGTACATAATATAACAGGGTACTGACATTTATAGGTAAACTTGATCCAGGGAATATGTGATTGCCTCTTGGGGGATCAGGAAGAACATGTTCCCCGCTGGAGCAAATCGGGTCATGGGTTTTTTCGCCTTCCTCGGGATCAGCTGTGAGTATAGGAATTTTTTTCCTCCCTTTTTATTGGTTGAGCTAGATGGACTTGTGTCTTTTTTCAAACAAACTAACTATGTAAGCTGTAGGAAGAGTATTAATGACATGCTGGGATCATGGGAAATGGGAAGATTGACATTACTGTTCTGCCCGAAGAGAACTGGCGGTGTTGGATGGTGGAGGAGGAAGTCTGGTACACTGGAGCATGGAGAGAGTAAGTAGAACTCAGCAATATTTTTTTTAAATGCAGCTAGTGGGAGTTATACTTTTAAAGCCAAAATCATAAACAGAAAAATTATCACTAGGAGATTCCTCTTCTGTTACTACTTCCTCCAATATAAAAATGGAGGACGGACGGTTTAAAGCTCCACCCGCTCAATTCATAGAAGCTGTAGCATGGCTTCTATGAATGAGGCAGCTGGGCAGTAGAAGACTACTTTTGGGGGGGAGAGAGAGACGGAATGGAGGAGGATTCAACGCAAAGGACACATCCAAGTTACGTCCGTTCCACTGATTTTTCTGTTCCTTTTGGCTGCACTCAATGAACGGTGGTCAAACTTATTTTTTTTTTTTGGATTTGCTAGATTTTATGTCTGGACTGAAAATAAAATCACTTTTACAGGGCAATTTTGCCAAGAGAAAACCTTGTTTGTACTGAAAGAAAACTTAAATGTATTACTTTATATACGTTAATGACAAAGGTATTGCCAAATTGATAGGTCTATTCCTGAAATGATCTGCTCCAAAAGAGATGTGGAGGGTGCAGGAGCTGCTACTCTATATAACTTATTATTTTTTTTTTTTTACGCAAGCGTTTTAAACTGGAGATCCTCTTTAACAGTCTCCATTCGTCCTGCATTACCTCGTAGACACAGTTGGACGCTTTGTCCCGGCAGCTGTGTCTGACAACCGAATTATTCCTCTGCACAAGTTTTCTATTGGATTAGAGGCCGGCTGTGTGCCTATAACAAGACAAACTTCAACAAAGAACACTTTGCTTTCTTTCACGTATACAGTAGGCGTCTTTACATCAATCTGACAAGCGGTAGAGAATTTAAGAGGTTACTTCTATTGCAGGACCTGCCAATTTAATGAGATCCATCAGTCGTGAGATAAAAGACCTCCCTCCCCACCCCTTTTCCTCTCTGCAATTAGACCAGACACCCACACAGCGCATTGTACCATATGTACCTATACACTGGGTGCTGTGCATACTGTAATATGCAAATACAATATCATGAACTCACCCAGTCATATATTTATTCATTTGGCTGTCAGCAAGACAATCGTTCTCTTTTGTTCCGTACAAATCTTCGTGCACAGAAAACTGTCATCTTTGTAAACTCAAACAACTTTGAGGAAAACTCTGTAATCTTTACAAGCTAAAACAACTGTGAGAACTTTAAAGTTTACCAATGACATGGTATAGCTTTGCAGATTGGAGTTTTCTTGTATGAGATCAGTGCGGTCGTTATAATTTACCAATTATGAAACGTCTAAGCTGAAGATTTTTTACGTTGAGTAATATACAGTTAAAGTGGATCTGCACCCTCTGCAGCAAAATCCCTCCTCTCCACCCCACCTCTTGTTCTGTGTATGGATAGCGGTCTACTTTTGTTTTTGTCCCCCCTACCCCCTTGCATGTCTTTCACCTAGGCTAGTGGTCTCCAAACTGAGGCCAAAGCCCTTTGCTTGTCATTATCCTGCCCTTGGTACACTATTCCTTCCATTGATGCAAGGCACTATTCCTCCTTCTGACACCAATGACGGAGCATCAGTTCTTTCTCTGATACCATTAATGAGACACTATTCCTAACACTGATGGATCATCAGTTCTTTCTCTGATACCATTAATGAGACACTATTCCTACCACTGACAGGGCACTGTTCCCCCTCCAAACCACAAGGGTGCTGTGTAATTAATTTTTATTTTTTACTTCCACTGGCCACAGTCCAGCCCTGCTGAAGTTTAGAGAGCAATAAACTGGCCCTTTATTTAGAAAGTTTAGAGGCCCCTGTACTAGGTGAATGATGTGCACTTTCCTCCCTTTGCTTCCTGGGATATGCAGGTCACATATCGAAGGAGGTGTAATAATAAGAATAATTCCAGGCATTGACAGCTTATACATAGTTGCATGTTAAACTAATGTCACTATGTATACGACATACCCGCCCAATGCCCCTGGGAGCTGGAATTCCTTAAATTTGACACCACTACACCAGTGATCTCCACTTGCTATTGGGTCTTGTGCATTCTACATCATTCTCCTTCAAATTTCCTTATCACTGTGGGCAAAAACAATGGTCTATTAAACCCACGAATTATAAAAAAAAAAAAAAATCAAACAAATTGTAAGGTGCGCCCCTCTAGTTCTGCTCGAGCTGGACTCTAGTGGTCAATTGAAAAACTCTGACCGGTCGGGTAGTCAAGACACCATACAGTGTGGATGATCAAGAATACAAAGGTTTATTCCGGTGTTCTGTCAGATAGTGTCCTGCCATCATATAGTGTCCGCCCCGGACTGCGCATGTGCAGTCCGGGGCAGAAGAAGCTTCGGAAAATCTCCAAAGCTGAACGGCACCTGCGCCGTGAGTGGAGGTTGTAGCCCCACCATCCAAGCGGACATAGGGTTGTGAAAATTAGAGGGCCCCTCGCGGGCGAGCTTCACTCGCCACGCTTCGGGCTCGGCCTCGCTGCACTCGGCTCTTTTTTATTCCTACTCTATGTCCACTTGGATGGTGGGGCTAGAACCTGGACTCACGGTGCAGGCGCCGTTCATCCTCGGCTATTTTCGGAATCTGTGTTGCTGTGTACTGCGCATGAGCAGTACACAGCGGACACTATCCGATGGGGGACCTTATATGATGGGACACCGGCTTCACAGAATAATATGCAATAAACAAAAAGAGGTCGTATAGGGGGAAGGCCCCATGAACAACCAATCACATTCAAGCATTATGTTAATACAATATACAATTAATATTAACCTAAAAGATATTCATAGTAGAGCTGCACGATTAACCACTTAAGGACCGCCGCATGGCAATGTACGTCGGCAGAATGGCACCGACAGGCACAAGCACGTACATGTAGGTGCTTGCCTTCCAGCAGGTGGGGGGTCCGATCGGACCCCCTCCCGCTGGATGCGGTGGTCCGTTTCGCTTCAGGAGCGATCCGGGATGAGGGGATGGCCGTTGGTTTCTGGCCATCCCCTCTTGATCGCTCCTGGCGAATGAGAAGCTTCCCCCGCCTGTGTAGTGTAAGCACAGGCAGGGAGGAAGTGATGTCATGCTCCTCGGGTCGGTCTTTTTGACCAGACTGCGAGGAGAACAGAGAAAGTAAGTGCACCAACACTACACTGACATGTAGGTACACATAGGCACACAAATCCCCCCCCCCCCGATCGCCCCCCCTGATCGCCCCCCCCCCCAGTCACAGTGTCACTGATTGCAGTGATCATTTATTTACTGATCACTGCATTTAGTGTCAGTTGTGACAGTAAAAACTGTCAGGGCAGTTAGTGTTAGGTCCAGGGTAGCCCCCTACCCCCCAATAAAGGTTTAACCCCCTGATTGCCCCAAGAGTTAACCCTTTCACCCCCCTTTTGCCAGTGTCACTAAGTGATCATTTTTCTGATCGCTGCATTAGTGTCACTGGTGCCGCTAGGTAGCTAGTTATTTTTTTTAGGTTCACCGCTAGGTTTTTATAGCGCTAGGTACCCCCATATACTACCCAATAATGGTTTTAACCCCCTGATTGCCCCTAGTTAACCCTTTCACCTGCGATCACCATATAAGTGCCACTGGTGACACTGGTTAGCCAGTTAGTTATTTAGGTTCCCCGTCAGGTTTTTGTATAGCGTCAGGGACCCCCATATGCTACCTAATGAAGATTGTAACCCCCTGATTGCCCCTAGTTAACCTTTTCACCAGTATTATGGGTGACTCTGGTTAGTTTGCTTTTTATAGCATCAGGGCATCCACCATTTATTACCCAATAAAGGTTTAACCCCCTGATCACCCGGCGGGTGATATCAATTTAGCTTTTAGGGTCAGGGTCTGCATCGCCCCAGGCAGAGCTAGGTTAGTGCCAGTACCGCTAACACCCACGTGCAAAGCATACACCTCCCGTAGTGGTATAGTATCTGAACAAATCAATATCTGATCTGATCAGATCTATACTAGCGTCCCCAGCAGGTTAGGGTTCCAAAAAACGCATTGTTAGCGGGATCAGCCCAGATACCTGCTAACACCTGTGTTTTTCCCCTCCGCCCAGCCCACCCAAGAGCAGTATCGATCGATCACTGTCACTTACAAAACACTAAACACATAACTGCAGCGTTCGCAGAGTCAGGCCTGATCCCTGCGATCGCTAACAGTTTTTTTGGTAGCGTTTTATATTTAAATCCTGAAGGCAGTGCTTGGTTTTCGGGGTCCTGTACATGGCTAGACTCCCAAAAAGTCCCCCACATGTGGTATTGGGGTGTAATTTTACTTATGCCCATAGCATGTGTGAGCAATATATCATGTAGTGACAACTTTGTGCAAAAAAAAATATTGTAATATTCCTGCAACTTGTGGCAAAATATAAAATATTTTATGGACTCAACATGCCTCTCAGTAAATAGCTTAGGGTGTGCTATTTTGGCATTTTATGGCCTTCGAAACTGTGATAGGTAGTGAGGAGTGAAATCAAAAATTTGCACCCTTAGAAATCCTGAAGGCAGTGATTGGTTTTCGGGGTCCCGTACGCGGCTAGACTCCCAAAAAGTCCCACATATGTGGTATCCTCGTCCTCAGGAGAAGCAGCAGAATATATTTTGGGGTGCAATTCCACATATAACTATGGCATGTGTGAGCAATATATCATTTAGTGACAACTTTTTGTAAACTTTTTATTTTTTTTGTGTCATTATTCAATCACTTGGGACAAAAAAAAAATATTCAATGGGCTCAACATGCCCCTCAGCAATTTCCTTGGGGTGTCTACTTTCCAAAATGGGGTCATTTGGGGGGGGGGGGGGGTTTGTACTGCCCTGACCATTTAGCACCTCAAGAAATGAGATATGCAGTCATAAATTAAAAGCTGTGTAAATTCTAGAAAATGTACTCTAGTTTGTAGACGCTATAACTTTTGCGCAAACCAATAAATATACGCTTATTGACATTTTTCTTACTGAAGACATGTGGCTGAATACATTTTGGCTAAATGTATGACTAAAATTTAGTTCATTCGATTTTTCTTATAACAAAAAGTAGAAAATATATTTTTTTTTTGCAAAATATTTCAGTCTTTTTCCTTTTGTATCGTAAAAAATAAATATCGCAGAGGCAATCAAATACCATCAAAAGAAAGCTCTATTTGTGGGAGGAAAAAGATGCAAATTTCGTTTGGGTACAACATTGCATGACCGCGCAATTACCAGTTAAAGCAGTGCAGTGTGAAATTGTAAAAAGACCTCTGGTCCTTAGGCTGACAATTGGTCCGGGGCTGAAGTGGTTAATCGTTAAAAAAACGTGATCTCGATTCACCCCCTCTGACATCTCTCCCACTGAGAGTAGGCTATTCTTTCATATAAAAAGTGGGGAGATTATCTGCTCACTCTGTCAAAAGAAAGCATCCCATCTGCCAAGTGTAGAACTTGAAATATTTTAACTAACTTCTTAGGTCAAAGGAATAGAACTTCTTGTGTAAACAAATAATCTGGGCAGTCTGCCAAGCTTTCAACCACCTGTAAATGCAAGAAGTTTAACCACTTAAAGTCTAAATCTTTTTCTGACACTTCTTTCTTAAGTTAAAATATATATTTTTTGCTAGAAAATTACTTGGAACCCCAAAAATTTTATTTATAATATATATAAATGTTAGCAGAGACCCTAGGGAATAAAATGGCAAATACTGCAATATTTTATGTCACACTGTTTGCCAAGTTGTTGGGGCGTGGCCTGGGCATGGCTGGGTGAGGACGTGTGTATCCCGAGCTCCCGTCCTTCTCCTGGCTACCGGAGCCTATTATGATCTCAAAACTCATCATTTGATCGCGGCATGTATGCTAGGAGGAGGAAAACCAAGGGGAAGTCCAGGCAGGCTAGACCGAGGGAATCTGGCGGACCAATCACACAATTTCTTACACAGCCTCAGCTACCTCCCGCTGCCCCTAAGATGGCGGATGCACGTGGGGAGAGGGGAGCGACACTGGAGAGCGGACTGTCCTCACTGGCAGCTTCGCTGGGATCGGACTCACTCTCAGACATTCCCCCTGATCTACAATCGGCTCGGAAGCCCCACTAATGACTGCCGCGGGGACTGGGGGAAATGCAGAGCTGTGGACGCTCCTCAGAGCCCTTCCTACCAGGGCGGATATCGAATCCCTCATCAGCTGCCTGGAGACGCAGCACCGCATGGAAATGCAGGAGGTGAGGAGTGAACTGAGTTCCATCACAGTACGCCTGACAGTGGGAGAGACCTCGGCGACAGATCTGGAGAGAAAGGTCTGTGCGCTGGAGCGCCTTCAGGATGCACACATTGACGCAGCTACCCTGCTACAACTCCATCAGGAAGAGATAGAAGACAGAAGCAGACGGCATAATCTCCATCTGTGGGGTCTCCCGGAGGCGACCGGACCAGAGGACCTGGCCGCTACGGCCACCGCCATCTTCCGCAAGCTCCTGGGCTAACCGCTCCCGCAGACCCTGGAGTTTGAACGGATCCATCGCAAAAATCGCAGGACACCAATAGGCCGCGAGATGTTATCTGCTGCCTTCATCATTACTGCCACAAAGAATTGATCCTTCGCAGGGCGTGGGAAGCTGGGGATATGGATTTTGATGGGGCATCTATTAGACTCTTGCATGACGATTACCGTGCTACCCTGCAGAGAAGAGCCATGCTCCGCCCTGTGTTGGAAGCTGCCCGCCGGAGAGGAGTCACCTACTGCTGGGGTTACCCACTAGCGGTGACTTTCAGGAAGGATCAGCAGTCGTTTCAACTCCGCTCTCCAGGAGACCTTCCAGCTCTCTTCAAGTTTTTGGATACGGCTCCTTTAAGAATACCGAATTGGCTGATGTACCTCCCTCTGCCGGGGGGACGGTCCGGGCTGCAACCCTTGTGGGGATCGGCCCTGCCGAGGCCCCAGAGGCGACGCAGCGGATCCCGAGCAAACACGCCGGAGGGGGCAGGTGAGTTATGAGAAATGTCTTCCTCACTTTGGGATATAGAACTCTGACCTACTGGCCATCCTTACCCTGTTCTGTTCTCCCCCCCCTGGGCCCCGTGGCGTTGCAGTCCTGAGAGGTAGCCCTCATGGGAATGACACTATGCTGACGGTGGACATGGGACATTTTGGGGCGGTGGGGCGAGGGGGGGGGCCAATGTCTGTCCTGCCTGTCTTGCCTGGGGCACCCCCTGGGGAATGGCAGGCGATCAAGACTTTCAAGCATGCGGAGCTTACTGTATTGGGGTGGATTGTTGGGAGGGTGGATCCCCCCACCTGCTTCTCTCCGTGACTAGAGGACTTGACCCCGTAATGCTTACATGAGGAACGTTGCCCCCCCCCCCCCATTTTTGGAGTTCTGTTGAGTATGCCGGGCTGAGCCTGACTGAGGGGCTGTTACAGAACACAGGGGGATCCCTGGATTTACTGATGCACCTGAGGGTCGGAGGGAGACTTTGACTTTGTTTTTATAACATACCCAAGGTGGAGATTCCTTTCACCCCGCTTTGGGGGGGCTGCCCTCCCGTGGAGGTGGGGGGGGGCCTTTTTTGCCCCCCCTCCTCCTCCTGGGTGGGGTGGCCGCCCTCGTGGCTTGTGGGGGATGGAAGTACTCTGTTGGGGGCTCTCCCCTGTTGCCTACCTGTTTATGATTCATGCCTATTGTTATATTGCTTTCTTTGTTAGTTTACCTTTTTATATAGTTTATGTTGGGTTCAGGTTCAACATGTCTACTTACCTGGGGATTATTAGATACTGTTACCTGCGTGCCCGCAGAGGGTCGCAACCTAGCAGAGGGCCCAGCTGTGCATGATGGCGGACTCTGCTACGGGTGCGGTGTGCCCTGTACCCGTCATGGTGATACAATATGATTGCTCCCCCGCCTGTTGGGGGATCGGGGGCGAGCTTCTTGGTTGTTGGGGCGGGACTCGGGGGGGCTGTTGGGAAATTTTTCATTTACTTACACATTTCAAATGTCGCAGCCTCTGCTGGGCCCGCCGTTGTTGCTATATCTAGGCCATGCTGAATGCATGACCCATTATTGACGGGGGGGTAGCCGCTTCTAGAGCACGGGGAGGTGGAGGCCTCGGAATGGAGTTGGCGGCCCTCATTACTTATCCACCCTTCCCCCTCCACTGCCGCCCTGTCTTGGGGATTTGGGGGACGGGGTGGGGGAACCTATTGGTACCAGTGGACCATACCCTTACAGCTCCTAGGGCTTCGGGGAGTCAGGGGGAGCCGGGAGCACCCCTCCTTAGCTGTTCCCAGCCACTTCCCCACATAGGCCAACAGGTTCTTGGCCGTTTTTGGTGGAGACGTGCCATGCAAGCACCTTGCTTGTCCTTAGTTCCTACCCATCCCTTACCCCTCATTGTTTCATGCCCTACCCTCCCCCACTTTACTTGGCAGCATTCCTAACTTTGTGATTGAGGAGGCACCCCACTGTAAGGTTATCAGGTGACCCCCTTTGCAGCCAATCCTGCCTTAGTTCTGCTGCCTCTCCCTTCCCCTGTGACTTAGCCCTTACCCGACCCCTCCCCCCCCCCCCTTTTTTTTTTCCCCCTTCCTCCTTCTGGTTGAGGATGGAGAGCCTGAGAATATACTCCTTAAACGCGAAAGGCCTCAACACCTCAGAGAAATGCTGTATGTTAATGAATGACTTAAAACGAGACTGAGCTGATATAGCCTATATTCAGGAAACTCATTTCAAAGAGGATAGGTTGCCGGTCCTCAAAAAACGATTCTTTCCTCTGACGTACCATTCCACTAATAAAACGAAATCTCGAGGGGCCTCCATTCTCGTCTCCAGTAAAATACCCTGGACACTTCAGGATTCCAGCACTGACCAAAGGCCTAATTGGGGATGTACAATTGACGCTAGCGAATGTCTATGCCCCAAACGAAGGTCAAGCCGCTTTTATGCGACGCACACTGGCTAAACTGACTGACTTTCAGGAGGGCCAACTGATCCTGGGGGTAGATTGGAACGTACCTATGGCCCCCAACGTCGACACCTCGTCGGGTTTATCCTCCGTACCTGTAAGTGCCCGTAAACGAATCACTAAGTGCCAGCATGAGACGCAGTTGATAGATATTTGGCGACTCCAACACCCGGGCGAACGGGACTATACATTCTACTCCCCTCCCCACAAAATATACACAAGAATAGATTACTTTCTTATACCCCATAGTCAGCTAAATGCGGTCCAGGTCTCCACTATAGGTCAAAGGACATGGTCGGATCACGCTCCCATTACGTTGACCTATAAGATGTCCACCAACCCATCCCAGAGGACGCGTTTTTGGCATCTAAACGAAAGCCTTTTGCAGAAGCCGAAGATCTTAGAGGAGGTGAATAGGGAACTTATTTTTTATTTTCAGGCTAACACAACGGCCGACTCCTCCCCAGGGGCGGTGTGGGAAGCACACAAGACAGTTATTAGGGGTATTCTTATGAAACACGGCTCGCGTATAAAAAAGGAAACCGGGAAACAACTAGATTTGCTTCTGGCTAAACTCCAAGTTTTACAGTCGCAACACAAAGCCTCCCCCGGACCCATCCATTAAGGCTGAACTCTCCTCTCTTCGGAGTCAGATCAATGACCTCCTCGGTTATAAAGCTAAAGCAGCGTTACAAAAATGCAGGCTCATAGCATATGAATCCGGGAATAAATGTGGACGTATCCTAGCGAGGGCGGTCAAAGACATTAAGACACAGGCCTACATCCCCCATGTTAAGACAGCGGCGAACGTGAACGTTGGCCTCCCGCATCATATAGCGGAAGCATTTAAAGACTTCTACAAAACTCTCTACAACCTACCAACCCCACCAGGAGGACAACCCCAGATGAAGGCATATATATCTTCCAGTCAGATCCCTAAACTATCACCTGAAAGCATAGCTGAGCTGGAGGCCCCGATCACTCCGGAAGAGCTGGAATTAGCGCTCAATCTGGCTAAACCTGGGAAGGCACCTGGGCTGGATGTCTTCACGTACGTGCACCCTTCCTATAGCCAGAAGCGGCCGGCGGAGATTGTTTACAAATAACGTGAACCTTTTTATTTGCAAATGTGAGTAGTTTTCTTACACTTAACAAAATAAAAGATTGCTTAAACGTACTACACCATGGATATGTTTTCTTCCCTTAATGTACATATCAACTGAGTTTATATAAAGTGAAGAGTGAACATTTCCCCAGCGCACCGGCAGCAGTATCCAGTTAGCAGCACAGTGGCTTATACTGTGAAAGTCCATCCAACCCCACAGGGGTACAAGATCTGGTGAGAGCATTCACATTACCACAACACTGAGTGGCGCACCGGGGACGAGTGTTTTCTCTGCATTGAAGATTGGCACTTACTGCACTAGTCACTTTATCTTGTGTTACTACTACCTAGGACATTATTATATGGGACTTTTTTAGTGACCCTAAGATGCGACTTTGAAAGTTTTTCTATGCACAAGGATTTTGTATGATTTTTTTTGAATGATTTTTGGTGTTATTGTCATAGGCAATTTATATTAATTCGACACAGTAGTGCCAGCACGTATTTGCACACACCAACCATTATATTCTTTTCACTTTAATTTCATAATGCTTAAATAATACTTCAGCAGTGAGTCATAAATTTGCATCACATTATTTGCAAATGAATCACTAACATTATATATTTTTTTTATATATAATTTTTTTTATATATAGACTATCATATGCTAGGTATATAATTTTGGGTTTAGCGCCATAGCCTACTATTTATATCTTTCATATAGCACAACTAAAGTGTTGAACTTAATTCACATTGCAAACCAGACTCACACACCTTCCGTCTTCTTAAACACAGACGCAGAAAAAGCCTTTGATGGGGTTAACTGGGAATATATGTTCACCGTTCTCCGACATATAGGATTGGGTGAAAAAATGATTGGATGGATTGCCCAAATATATACTACCCCAACGGCACAAATTTAAAGTGAATGGGATCTTATCGGACCCCCTCTTAATTAAAAACGGAACTAGGCAGGGCTGCCCATTGTCCCCCCTTCTTTTTGCCCTTTCCTTTATGCAAAATTAGGAACAATCCTGATATCCAAGGCCTGATAGCGGGGGATGCCCAATACAAGGTCTCTGCATATGCGCACGACTTGATGTTTTCCCTCTCAAACCCGGTAATATCCCTCCCAAACCTCCTCCTACGGGTGGATCTCTAATCTTAAAATTAACTACACTAAATCGGAGGCCATGGGGGTAGCACTTCAGCAAGCAGCCACGCAAGCACTCCGCTCCAGTTTCAATTTTAAATGGACATCCACGCATTGTCATACCTGGGGACCTCCGTCCCAGCAAATTTAAATCACGTCTTTAAGCTTAACTTTCCTCCCCTACTGACTAGAACACGGACCCTGTTAGAATCCTGGAATAAGGGCCTTCACTCCTGGTTTGGCAGATGTAACCTTATCAAGATGTGCATCTTGCCCAAATTTTTATATTTACTGCAAGCACTGCCCATCCTGGTCCCCACATCGTTCTTTAGACAAGAGCATGGTCTGTTCACTAGCTTCATTTGGGCACATAAAAAATCGAGACTAGCCCAGACCTTAATTTCCCTACCCAAACTTCACGGCGGCCTCGCAGTCCCGGATGTAAAGCGGTACATCTCGGTAGGATTATAGACTGGGGCTGACACCAGGATCTGAAGCTGTGGACCCATCTAGAACAAGCCCAGATGCAGATGCCGCTACAGGGTGTTACCTGGTGTTACGCACATATCCCAACAAACATGAAAAGACATCCCCTGATAGGGACGACACTCCGGGTGGGGTCACGGTTCTGCTCAGCAGGGTCCCTATCCACACCTAACTCTCCGCTCTACCCTATTATATGGAACCCGCAATTCCCTCCAGGGTTGGGCCCCCAAATTATGAAAAATATGTCCGATTGAAATCGCACACAGGCACGACACTTCCGGACGACTGGAGATTGGCCATCCATAGAGATGCTATGTAATACGACGGGCCCCTACAAACTAGCTTTTTGGACTGCAGTCTAACTTAGACACTTCCTCGGGGCTCTCCCCTCCCCACAGCGATTTGATGTAACATTGACCGCATTTGAGGAATACTGCTCCGGGAACGGGGCACTCCCGAGAACGTTGTCCACGATGTACAACCTCCTTATTGCCCCTGTGGATGACACTCATCTGACCTTCCTGAAAAAATGGGGTAGGGAGTTGAACTGCACATTTACTCCGAGCCAAACTCAACGTATAGTAACATATGCCCTACAATCTACTATTTGTACAAAAATACAAGAAACTAACCACAAGCTCCTGATGAGGTGGTACCTAACCCCCTCAAGCTTTACACTCCTACTATCCGAACACCTCAGCACATTGCTGGAGATGTAGTCAGGAACAGGGCACATTGTTGCATATATTTTGGTCCTGTTCGAAGCTGTCTTACTTCTGGTCTACAGTCAGGACCATTATCCAAAAATTCACGGAGTACAATGTTCCCGATGACCCGGCCTTTTTTCTCCTACATGTAAATACCATGTCTACTAAAAAGTACAAAAAATCTATTCTATGTCACCTAGTAAATGCGGCCAGAGCCTGTATACCGCTCCAATGGAAAAGCCAAACCCCACCATCGGTAGCGTCCTGGATTCGAAGGGTGGAGGACGTTAGTAAACTGGAAGACCTGGTGCTCACTGGGAGGCAACAACAGGAAAAAAAAAAAAAAAAAACATGGGCACTCTGGCACCAGTTCATCTTCTCACCTGAAGGTGTATCTCTGTGGACCTTGTAATGTAGTCGGCAATCTGGACTGCGCATGAGACAAGGCAGTCCTGAATCAACCAGAACCTTCTCCCCCCTTTAACCCCTCCCCCCACACTTTTTTTTTTTCTTCTCCAACCCTCCCCCTTAAGTGCTCTTTTCCCCATTCCTGATGGCCTCTGACCTCGGACACTGAGTTTTTTGCCGGGGTAATGAGGTTTTGATGTGAGGAAGAGGGGAGGGGCAGAGCAGAATTAGGCGCTTAGTATACCTTTTGGCTTCTTACTGAAAATTTTCTGCTCAAATAGGCAGTGGTAACCAGACTATGGATCGAGTTTGATCTTGCATGGATTCATGTTAAGTATGTAATGTGAAGTATGCAATGTGTATCTGCCTCTCCCTCGATCTCTGTAACAACTCTACTATGCACTTCCGTTCCTTCCTCCCCATGTATTCCACTTGTATGTCTTATGTTATGTCTATGCCCATGTTGGGCATTGTTTTAAATTAAATAAAAATTTTATATTTGAAAAAAAATTCAATTATTTGGGGAAAAAATACACTTCAATAAATAAAAAACGGTAAAGTTAGCACAATTTTTTTTTTTTTGGTTTTAATGTGAAAGATAATGTTACGCCGCAAGAATCGTGATCTATCTTCTAAGCAAAAAAATCATGATTCTCAAGATTCTCATTTTAGCCAGAATCGTGCAGCTCTAATTCATAGTAATTCTGCCTAGAGACAGACTCCACGTCACAATATATGGTCCTAATGTCCAGCAACTAACCGCAGACTCATCCTGCTTCACACTTCGCCTTAGCATGTCTGGTAATTTTAGCACAAGCTTAGCACGAGATGAAAACATTTTCTAAAACATTATCTTCTAAAACAGGCCTAAGGAGTAATGCTACCTTCCCTTACAATATCTAAAGAGTAACTCTACATTTCCGTACACAAATGTACTTAAACCTAACATTTTTTGTGATGCTGAGAAGGCTTTTGATAGGGTGGACTCCCCTATCAAAAGTACCGAAAAGTATCAAAAGACAGTACCGCCTGCCTCCTTGGGCTTTGGCCAAAACATGCTGAGGTGGATAAGTTCCCTATAAAGCTCCCTGGAGGCTCGGGTCAAGGTAAATGGAACTCTCTCTGGCACCTTCCCTATACGGAATGGGACGGGAGAGGGGTGCCCCCTGTCCCGCTTATTATTGCCCTTACCCTGGAACCTCTGCTAAATATTATCTGGTTAAACCCTAACATTAAGGGGTTTCGGATGGGGCAAGGAAATATAACTTGTCAGCGTACGCAGACAATGTACTATTTTATGTAGCTGACCCGCTGATCTCCCTTCCCAATATCATGGCTGAATTACCGAGATTCCATTTCCTGTCTAACTTTAAAATCAACTATGGCAAGTCAGAGATTCTCCCGCTTGCTATTCCGCCTGATATGCGCTCCCAACTGCAAGCCTCTTTTTCTTTCACATGGTTTCGTTCCTCTGTAAAATATTTGGGTATTTTTCTCCCAGCCATAATTACAGTTCTACACCTGCTACTATGCCTCTTTGCTTTCCACAATTAAAGTTAACCTACTAAGATGGGATCATACCACTTTTTAATGGATGGGCAGTGGCAGTATCCTAAAGATGAATGTTCTGGCAAGAGTCCTCTTATCTACAGATAGTGGCTATATCACTACCCATATATTCTTTCTCGGCCCTCGACCGTCTGTTCTCAAAGTTTATCTGGCATGGCTGGAGCTCATCTAGACTTACGCACTCTGCAGTGTCCTAAGAGGTTGGGAGGACTGTGGGTTCCTTCCATACAGGGGTATTAGGAAGTGATTGCTTTGCAACGAATATTGGACTGGCAACATCATACTACCACCAAATCCTGGGTCCCCCATGAGAAATTTTTAGCTAGCCTTAACCTGTCTCATGGTCCTTGGCTGCGTTCATGGCTGTGTTGCGGGACACCTTAAATGCTCAAGGCTGCTGTCGCCACCTGTGTCCCCACTTGCACCCTATTAAAATACTGTTATTATGGTATTTGTACTGTTATTCTGTAAATTATATTGATGAGAACGTTCCAAGAAAGTGTGTTCAGTTCTTGTGTAAAAACTCAAATTGATTTAATAGTAAAATAGCAAAATATTACAAGAAAAATATCAAAATGTAGAATATAAAAAATGTATTCTTAAGATGAAGATTGAATCAGATGTGTGTCTGTGAAACTGTATCAGCTTCCTTCAATGTCTCGTGGTGTGTCCTGTCTACCAGCAAAACTCTCTGTTAAACTCCCTTTACTCCCAAATTCAGCCCCCACCTTTTCCTAAAATGGCTGATAGTTGCACAAACTCTTGTAATGAGACATGGCTTTCTCCCTACTCTCATGCAAGGATGGGGGTCCTTCAGTCTCCATGCCCTGACATTCCCGAGGAGTGGGCAAGAACAATATGTGAAACTATTTTAAGTATTGGATATAGCTTCTAATCAAATACTACATATATTTGCGCGTGTGTGTGTGTGTGTGTGTGTGTATGTATATGTATATATATATATATATATATATATGTATATAATATATATATTCATTAAAAACCTAATGTTCTTATTAATATCCTAATCAAGAAATATTGTAATATAAGCAAACTTCTATTCTTAACTAAAACATTAAAGGTTTCACATTTCTTAAGATGCAACACATTACTTAAAATGTAAAAGTTAATCTAATTTGCCATGGAAGGATGGTAAGAACCCAGTGCAAGATTCCTATTTACTAACACGTTTGGTTCTCCATAGGAATGATTATGAAGCTATATGTATACTTTTTGCAAGTATAAAAGTCTGTAAAATGTAACATTTTCCATAACTAAAAAAAAAAAAAAAAAATATATATATATATATATATATACAGTGGTGTGAAAAAGTGTTTGCCCCCTTCCTCATTTCCTGTTCCTTTGCAGGTTTGTCACACTTAAGTGTTTCGGAACATCAAACCAATTTAAACAATAGTCAAGGACAACACAAGTAAACACAAAATGCAATTTGTAAATGAAGGTGTTTATTATTAAAGGTGAAAAAAAATCCAAACCATCATGGCCCTGTGTGAAAAAGTGATTGCCCCCCTTGTTAAAACATACTATAACTGTGGTTGTCCACACCTGAGTTCAATTTCTCTAGCCACACCCAGGCCTGATTATTGCCACACCTGTTCACAATCAAGGCATCACTTAAATAGGAGCTGCTTGACACAGTAAGGTCCACCAGAAGATCCTTAAAAGCTACACATCATGCCGAGACCCAAAGAAATTCAGGAACAACTGAGAAAGAAAGTAATTGAGATCTATCAGTCTGGAAAGGGTTATAAAGCCATTTCCAAAGCTTTGGGAATCCAGCGAACCACAGTGAGAGCCATTATCCACAAATGGCGAAGACGTGGAACAGTGGTGAACCTTCCCAGGAGTGGCCGGCCGCCCAAAATTACCCCAAGAGCGCAGCGACGACTCATCCAAGAGGTCACAAAAGACCCCACAACAACGTCCAAGGAACTGCAGGCCTCACTTGCCTCAGTTAAGGTCAGCGTTCATGCCTCCACCATCAGGAAAAGACTGGGCAAAAATGGCCTGCATGGCAGAGTTCCAAGGAGAAAACCACTGCTGAGCAAAAAGAACATCAAAGCTTGTCTCAATTTCTCCACAACACATCTTGATGATCCCCAAGACTTTTGGGACAACATTCTGTGGACCGATGAGACAAAAGTGGAACTCTTTGGAAGGTGTGTGTCCAAGTATATCTGGCGTAGAAGGAACACTGCATTTCATAAAAAGAACATTATACCAACAGTAAAATATGGTGGTGGTAGTGTGATGGTCTGGGGCTGTTTTGCTGCTTCAGGACCTGGAAGACTTGCCGTGATAAAAGGAACTATGAATTCTGCTGTCTACCTAGAGATCCTGAAGGAGAATGTCCGACCATCTGTTCGTGTACTCAAGCTGAAACGAACTTGGGTTCTGCAGCAGGACAATGATCCTAAACACACCAGCAAGTCCACCACCGAATGGCTGAAGAAAAACAAAATGAAGACTTTGGAGTGGCCTAGCCAAAGTCCTGACCTGAATCCTATTGAGATGTTGTGGTATGACCTTAAAAAGGCCGTTCATGCTCGAAAACCCTCTAATGTAACTGAATTGGGACAATTCTGCAAAGATGAGTGGGCCAAAATTCCTCCAGGACGCTGTAAAAGCCTCATTGCACGTTATCGCAAACGCTTGGTTGCAGTTGTTGCTGCTAAGGGTGGCCCAACCAGTTATTAGGTTTAGGGGGCAATCACTTTTTCACACAGGGCCATGATGGTTTGGATTTTTTTTCACCTTTAATAATAAACACCTTCATTTACAAATTGCATTTTGTTTTTACTTGTGTTGTCCTTGACTATTGTTTAAATTGGTTTGATGTTCCGAAACACTTAAGTGTGACAAACATGCAAAGGAACAGGAAATGAGGAAGGGGGCAAACACTTTTTCACACCACTGTATGTGTGTGTGTATATATATATATATATATATATATATGTGTGTGTGTGTGTGTGTGTGTGTGTGTGTGTGTGTGTGTGTGTGTGTATGTGTATATATATATATATATATATATATATATATATAATATTCAACTCGATTATTCTATAAAAATCTAATCCATTCATTTGTTTGTTAATTGATGAATATTAAATATAGGAAACTTTCTAACAATTCCCTCTCAAAATGATTGATTAAACAAGCCTAATCATTTTTTTTATCTAAATCCATTTACAACCGCATCTCATTCGTATCCATATATGCTTTAGATCTTAAGATAATTGATTTGAATATAGTTTCAATTTTGATTCTATATAAGAAAAGGTGAACTTATTTTACCTTTTGCTTCATATATCATAAAAATATTTTCACCCGATTATTTTCTTTAACCAAACAATCAATCCCCTTTTAATATTCATAAATGTAACATTGTTGTTCATTACTTTGACATATGGATGTCACTTCAAAATATATGTTCCATATGTATACTTTCCCTCCAAATTGTGTTTTAGCATAAATCTATAATCCATACAACCTTTCAAATAATCTTGTCAAAATTTGAACTTAAAATGTTTCTTAACATTAATTCATTCATCTATGCGAGATGATTTTAAAAGTAAATACATATTACAATGTAACGTTAGTCCTAACTTTTCTATATGACTTTCAACTCTGAAAATACACTATATGAGATTGTAAAAGTTGATGTGTAAAAAATATCTCATCTTGATATAATATCACATCACAAAAACATATATATATATATAACTGCAATATATCTGATTGATTATTTCATCAGTAGTCAAAAGTCAATTGTTTTTCGAAGTTCATCTTTTAGAGGTTTTAAGGTTGTTGTTGTTTTTCCCTTCTTATTCGTCTTCCTGCACTCTGTAAAGTTGTAAAAACTTTATTGAACATAAAAAGACAACAATAATTATAATGAATTAATCTCTTGTTTCAATCTTCTCCCAGAACTGATATTCTTAAGCTTCAAGAGTTTGTTTTTTTATCTGGAAGGGCTAGAAATATTACATTTCTCTTCTTTTGGTGACTTATAAGTCAGATGCTGAAACAGAATGCAGTATCATTATTATGAATTTGCTAATACAAAATCTACCTTCATTTACTTATTCATTTTACATACCACAATCCTAATATTTTATTATGACATGAAAGACATATTTTAGTAATAATATTCTTAATTACATTACTTTGCTTTATTTTTCTTAACCACTTTCAGACCGGACCATTTTGCTGGTCAATGACCAGAGGTCTTTTTACAATTTGGCACTGCGCTGCTTTAACTGGTAATTGCGCGGTCATGCAATGTTGTACCCAAACAAAATTTGAGTCCTTTTCTTCCCACAAATAGAGCTTTCTTTTGATGGTATTTGATTGCCTCTGCGATTTTTATTTTTTGCGATATAAACGTAAAAAGACCGCAAATTTTGAAAAAAAATGATATTTTCTACTTTGTTGTTAGAAAAATCCAATAAACTCAATTTTAGTCATACATTTAGGCCAAAATGTATTCAGCCACATGTCTTTGGTAAAAAAAAAGTCAATAACTGTATATTTATTGGTTTGCGCAAAAGTTGTCACATCTACAAACTAAGGTACGTTTTCTGGAATTTACGCAGCTTTTAGTTTACGACTGCCTATCTCAATTCTGGAGGTGCTAAAATGGCAGGGCAGTACAAAACCCCCCCAAATGACCCCATTTTGGAAAGTAGACCCCCTAAGGAAATTGATAAGAGGCATGTTGAGCCCATTGAATATTTTATTTTTTTGCCTCAAGCGATTGAATAATGACAAAAAAAAAATATATTTTTTTTTTTTTTTCACAAAGTTGTCACTAAATGATATATTGCTCACACATACCATGGGCATATGTGAAATGACACCCCAAAATAAATTCTGCTGCTTCTCCTGAGTACGGGGATACCACGTGTGGGATTTTTTGGGAGCCTAGCCGCGTACGGGGCCCCGAAGGCCAAGAAACGCCTTCAGGTTTTCTAAGGGCGTAAATATTTGACTTTACTCCTCACTACCTATTACAGTTTTGAAGGCCATAAAATGCCAAGATGGCACAAAACCCCCACAAATGACCCCATTTTAGAAAGTAGACACCCCAAGCTATTTGCTGAGAGGCATGTTGAGTCCATGGAATATTTTATATTTTGCCACAAGTTGCGGGAAAATTACAAACTTTTTATTTTATTTTATTTTTTCACAAAGTTGTCACTAAATGATATATTGCTCACGCATGCCATGGGCATATGTGAAATGACACCCCAAAATAAATTCTGCTGCTTCTCCTGAGTACGGGGATACCACATATGTGGGACTTTTTGGGAGCCTAGCCGCGTACGGGGCCCCGAAATCCAAGCACCGCCTTCAGGCTTTCTAAGGGCGTTACAGTTTTGAAGGCCATAAAATGCCAAGATGGCACAAACCCCCCCCCAAATGACCCCATTTTGGAAAGTAGACACCCCTAAATTTAGGGGTACACTAGTGAGACTAGGTAATAAATGGCGGGTGCCCTGAAACTATAAAAAAATAACTAACCAACCAGCGTCACCTGTAACAGTTATATGGTGATCACTGGTGAAAGGGTTAACTAGGGGGCAATCAGGGGGCTTTATGCGGTAGTATATGGGGGTCCCTGGCGCTATAAAAATCTGCGGTGAACCTAAATACCTACCTGCCTAACTAGCGTCACCTGTGACACTAATACAGCGATCAGAAAAACGATCGCTTATTAGGCTGGGTTCACACTGGAGCGATGCGGGAACGCCACGAATCCGCGGCGGGTTCCCGCATCGCATGCCTCCCGGCGGCAGTTCACACTGCCCTATGCGAACTGCTGGGAGTGTCAGTGAAATGTTAATGACACCCCCAGATCAGTTCGCATATCGCAGTGCGATCTGCATACTCGGATCGCATGGTGTGAACACCCATGCGATCCGATTCTGCTGCGGAACAAAAAAAGGGTCCCGTGCGAGTTTGCGGCGGGTGCGACGCGAATTCAGCCATACTATCTGTATGGCTGAACTCGAATCGCACAGAGATCGGATGTGATTTGCACTGCAGTGCGGTGCGAATCACATCCGTTCTCATAAACCGCTGCAATGTGAACCCAGCCTTAGTGACACTGGCGACGGGGGGTGATCACGGGGTTAAACCTTTATTGGGGGGGTTGGGGGGTACCTTAGAACTAAAGAGGGCTAACCCTAACTGCCCTAACAGTTATTACAGTCACAAATATACACCCGCCGGGTGATCAGGGGGTTAAACCTTTATTAGGTAATAAATGGCGGGTGCCCTGAAACTATAAAAAAATAACTAACCAACCAGCGTCACACTGCCCTATGCGAACTGCTGGGAGTGTCAGTGAAATGTTAATGACACCCCCAGATCAGTTTGCATATCGCAGTGCGATCTGCAAACTCGGATCGCATGGTGTGAACACCCATGCGTTTCGATTCTGCTGCGGACCAAAAAAAGGGTCCCGTGCGAATTTGCGGCGGGTGTGGCGCGAATTCAGTATGGCTGAACTCGAATCGCACAGAGATCGGATGTGATTTGCACTGCAGTGCGGTGCGAATCACATCCGTTCTCATAAACCGCTGCAATGTGAACCCAGCCTTAGTGACACTGGCGACGGGGGGTGATCACGGGGTTAAACCTTTATTGGGGGGGTTAGGGGGGTACCCTAGAGCTAAAGGGGGCTAACCCTAACTGCCCTAACAGTTATTACAGTCACAAATGACACCAATGCAAAAAAAAAAAAATGCTATTGGTGTCACTGTGACTGGGGGGGCAGGGGTGATCGGGGGGTGAAGGGGGGGGTGTGAGTGTGCCTGGCATGTTCTACTGTGAAGTGTCGTGTTGGTGCAACTCACCGATCCTCTCTCCTCGGTGCCGGAACGAAAAATACCGACACGGAGGAGAGATTACATTACTTCCTCTCCTGTGTTTACATTACAGGAGAGGAAGTGATGTCACGCCTCACTTCCATTCGTCAGGAGCGATCGAGAGGGGGTGGCCATGAATGAATGGCCGCCCCCTCATCCCGGATCGCTTCTGAACGAAAACCGACCGCCGCTGGCACCGGGGGGGGGGGGGGGGCGATCGGGCCCCCCACCCGCGCGAAGGCAGGTACGTACATGTACGCCCATATGCCTGCCCGTGCCATTCTGTCGACGTACATCGTCGTGCGGCGGTCGGCAAGTGGTTAAACAAGCGTAAACTACTTATGCTATTATTCTGTGTATTTTAACTTTAACAGCATGCATTTTTTCCTTTTTTTTGTCATGATTTGAAACCTTGTTTTTACAAACAAAGAAAGGTTTCAAAACAACCCAGAAGACTGAAGCAAACTGTGTCCATTCACTTCTCTTTAAGATTTAGAGTCATGCGTGCTGTACTCTAATTTTTGGCATCTTCCAATTCAGCATTTTCTGTAAAATTTTTGCTGAATAACATAACCATTCTTTGATTAACACATAGAAAGACCTGGTGAGCAACTCTTAATAGCATTAACAAATACTGGTTTAAAGCTTCTCTCAGCACTTGTTCTAAAACTACCATTTACAGGTTTCCTGAATTCATTTGTACAAACATAATTTTATGTTGCCAAAACTACCTGTATAAATTTAAATTGTAAAGTTTTAAAAAACTGACAATATTTGTCATATAATTCTCCTGAATTTATTCTCTCTAAAATAAGTTTTAATGCTAGATCAGGCGTCTGTAATATGATCTTTCTAGATCTCACAATCTTTTCTGTTACTTTGACTGCAAAATAAAACACTTAGCAATTGTTTAACCACTTGCTTACTGGGCACTTAAACCCCCCTCAGTCCCAGACCAATTTTCAGCTTTCAGCGCTGATGCACTTTGAATGACAATTGCGCGGGCATACAACACTGTACCCAAATGAAATTTTTATAATTTTTTTCCCACAAATAGAGCTTTCTTTTGGTGGTATTTAGTTACAGCTCGGAGTTTTATTTTTTGCTAAACAAACAAAAAAAGATGCAAAAAAAAAAAATCATGTTTTAATAGTTTGTTATAAAATTTTGCAAACGGGTCATTTTTCTCCTTCATTGAAGTGCGCTGATTAGGCGGCACTGATGGGCTGCATTGGTGGGCACTGATGGGCTGCATTGGTGGGCACTGATGGGCTGCATTGGTGGGCACTGATGGGCTGCATTGGTGGGCACTGATGGGCTGCATTGGTGGGCACTGATGGGCTGTATTGGTGGGCACTGATGGGCTGTATTGGTGGGCACTGATAGGCTGCATTGGTGGGCACTGATAGGCATAGTTAAGGCGGCACTAATAGGCACAGATAAGGCGGCACCGATGGGCACAGATAAGGTGGCACTGATGGGCAAAGATGGGCACAGATAAGATGGCACGGATGGGTGGCAGGGATGGGCACTGATAGATGGGACTGATGGGCACTGATAGGTGGCACTGATAGGTGGCACTGCTGGGCACTGATGGGCGGCACTGCTGGGCACTGATGGGCGGCACTGGGGTGCAGCACCTTTGAGGCAGATTGTGGGCACTGTGGGTGGCACTGTGGGCACTGCTGGGTGGCACTGTGGGCACTGCTGGGTGGCACTGCTGGGGGGCACTTACTTTTTATCAGGGTGGCACTGCAGGGGGCAGGTGGGCACTGGCAGGGGGCAGGTGGGTGCTTTCATTGCTGGCCGTGATCGGGACTGATGTCCCGATCACGGCCGCCGGTGATCGGCTTTTTTTTTCTCCTCGCGCTGTCAGCGCGAGGAGGAATACTAGCCGATTACCGGCTCCGTTATGTCACCTGATCAGCTGTCATTGGCTGACAGCTGATCACGTGATAAGGGGTCGGGATCGACCCCTTGCACGGATCGGTGATCAGGCGAGTCTCATGGACTCGCCGATCACAGAGCGCGCAGGCCGCTTGTACACGGGACGACGTCAATAGACGTCGTCCCGGAAAAGGAGATCCGCGATGTAGCCGTCAATTGACTATAGCGCGGATCTCAAGTGGTTAATATGTGTGTCAAAGGTCTTTTCCATGTTTGACAAACCTCTGGAGAAAATAAAATATTTTCTGATCACCTTCTTTTAATTAAGACAAAGTTACGGAAATTGAATTCTCAGATACATCAGTATGCAAAACAGGTGTCGACAAACCAATTTCAGTTGTATTCAATGAAGGAGTATTCTGCAGATCCTTTTTCATAATTTCAAAGGCATCTGTCTGGGTTTGACCCCATTGATCAAACACAACATCTTTTTGTCTTAAAAAATCAAATAATGGTTTAACATCACGTTTCTGTAAATACTCTTTGCAACCATTTACTTCATCCAAAAATTGATTATAATGCCTTGTAAGATGTTGGAATTGGAATAGCAGAAATGTTTCTAACTTTTTCCTGTGATAACTGTCTCTGTCTCTGTCCATGACTAATTTGCATTCAAAGAAATTCTACTTGACTTTTAACTTAATTGACTTTGTTACAAACAGCAGGGCTGAACCTGAACACAGAGTAAATAGCTCAGACAAAAGAGTGACATGTTCCTCTATACTCTGTGTAGACAACAAAAACTTGTCCACATGCTGGAAAATACATTCTTGTGTAGAGAATTTTGATAATGCTTTCTTTAAACACTCGTGCACTATACCATCACTAATGTACAATCCTGGGATTATTCTAGTGAATGCATAGGTTTCTTTATTAAAGCTGAATGCAAATTTATATTGACAGCTTTTAGTTATGGATACAGAAAATGTACTTTTGCCAATTTCCATTACAGAAAATACTTTGGCCTTGGCATCAATGCGTGACAATAAATTTAAATTAGGAACAATAGTTTTTTTTATTTATAATGCATTTATTCATTGATCTTAAATCAATTGATAAAGAATACAAATCATCAGCATTCTTGATAGGCCAAATACAATTATTTACCACTGATTGTGTTTTTTTTTAATATTCCTTCTTGTAAAAATTCTTGTACAATGTCAGAAACTGGACCTATTGCTTCTTGTTGCAACTTATAATGAATTTGGGGCTTAGGATCTTTTCCCCCAATGTCTATTCTAGGGCTGCAACTAACGATTATTTTCATAATCGATTAGTTGACCGATTATTGTTTCGATTAATCGGTTAATAAACTTTTAAAAAAACTGGGTCAAATTGACATTCATTTTCAACCACAGTGACGGGAAAATTTGGAAATAGAAAACTTCTCGGTCAAAGGAATTTTCAGACAGTGTATGTGGTTTTTGTTCAGAAATGAAGTGAAAATTTCAAACAAAATTCTTTCATTCAGCGAATGTACAAAGATTTTTCATCTGAATATTCTCATCTAAAAATTGATCTGTGATGCCAGCATAAGGCTCGGTACACACCTATGCAGTTTTTGATTTTGGTCTGTTTCTGCAGTGCTTTTTGCTGTACGTTTTTGATTTTTGTGCACGTGATTTTAATGCAATTTGTGTTTTTTGCATTTTTTTTTTTTGGGGCAGATTAAAAAAACACAAATTGCTGCAAAAACGCATTACATTCTTTTCTGCAGCTTCTCCATTGAAGTATATTGAACCAAAAAAGCTAAATTTTGTGTTAAAAGTCCCCGACTCTTTCCAAATATGCAGCGGCTGAAAAAAGCACAGATATGAACGTGTCCCATAGGAGACCATGTGAACGAACTGTAGTGCGTTTCTGCAAAAATCACCAATAAACATATAGATGTGAACCAGGCCTAAGACGTTTAGTAACATAACGGGGTTAAAAAAACTAAAATTAGCCCTTTATAGTACAAAAAAAAGCAGATAATCACTACTGGAAGGGGTTAAAAAATTTTTACCGTAGAACAGTGAAAGTAATATTTACAGTAGTGATTATATTTTTGTACTATAAAGGGCTAATTTTAGTTTTTTTTTAACCCCATTATGTTCCTGGCCGATTAATCGATTATGAAAATAGTAATCGATTCATTTCATAATCGATTAGTTGTCGATTAATCGATTAGTTGTTTCAGCCCTAGTCTATTCCAATATCTTTAAACAAACCTGTACCGATTTTGGTCTGACTCCAAAGACTTTTATGTGATCGAAACAATTGTTCCAAAACTAGATTGATTCCTGTATGTGGCCGATTCTAATCTGAAGACATGTCAGCGACAATTAGAACAACATGATTTAATGTTGGAAAAGTTTCAAGCTTTTTTTAAATCCCAATTTTTGCAATGGAAGTAATCCATCTCTCTCTTTGACAGCATTTTTTGTCATATTGATTGAACTGTCATTAACAGTCAGTGTACTGATCTGTTTGACTTCTGAGCCATAAGGCAAATCAATCAACCTATTGTTTGGACAAGAATGAATAAAGTGCTCAGAAATTTACTCAATTCCTAATTCAAAAGTTTTTTTTCTTTGTGAATCTAATTTATATTTTAAACATTCTTTCTGTATATGGCCACCTTTTTTACAATGTAAACATAGCATTTCCTGTCTGCTCTGAAACTTTGGTACTGTCTGTGACATGTATCTCACCATATCTGGGTGTGGCCTTACAAGTGGGAACTCTCTGATTGCCATTTTGCTTTTATCTGTCTTGTGTGCATACTACATCTTTATTCATTAATTTTGTTGTTAAGCAAAACTTCATGATCCTGGTCATTAATCTCTATAGACCACATATCTGGTACAAAATACTTCTGCACTATCATTAATCTCTAAACTCTTGCTTGACTGTGCTTTAGCATTTACACAAATCCTTTTTACCTCCTGTAATTAAGACAACTGAATATCTTTTATTTGAATTGCACTGTGTAAATCATCTATTCGCTCAGTTAAAAACAATTAACACCTACACTGTTATCCTGCCGAGTCTGTTTTCCCTTTTGTACCAACATTCCTTTTAGGAACTCCTAAAATAATTGTATCATAAACCTTAACTAACTTTATCAAGTTTATAACCTGTTGCTGAATTTCTTAAAAGTACATTTTGATTTTTGTATCTTAATATTAGCCTGTAAGCATTCATTGAACATGTAACACCATAATTCATCATCTTTAACACATTTTTACAGATTTTTTAATTCTAATTAACTCTCACTAGATAATTCATCAATAAAATTCATTACCAATTTAGGGCAGACTTCCTTCATGTAACATGCATTCCCTCTCATGGTGGGAAATCACCTCATCAAGAAACTGTTTTCTTGCACATGCTCAAACGTCTCACCAATTTTGATGATTCTATGATTCCAGGTTCATTCGATGCCGAAAGTTAATTTGCTGTTTCTATTTCTCCTGGAAGCTTGACTACATAATCAATGCTTGTGCTTCTCATCTTCCCTCTATTCAAGCGGAAGGAGAAATAATTCAAAAATGTTCTATAGTCAGATAAAATGAACTTGGCTAAGGCTCGCCACTGTTGATATAAATACCATAATAATGGTATATTTTGATATTCTGTAAATTATATTGATGAGGAAAGTTCCAAGAAAGTCTTTTCGGTTCTTGTGTAAAAACTCAAATTGATTTAATAATAAAATGGCAAAATATTACAAGAATAATATCAAAATGTAGAATATAAAAATATCAATAATGTATTGTATTCTTAAGATGAAGATTGAATCGGATGTATCTCTGTGAAACTGTACCAGCTTCCTTCAATGTCTCGTCTTGTGTCTATCAGAAAAACTCTGTTCAACTCCTTTTACTCCTAAATTCAGCCCCCACCTTCTCCTAAAAAGGCTGGTTTCATCTTATAGTTCCACAAACTCTTCTAGTGAGACATGGCTTCCCTCCCACATCTCACGCAAGGATGGGGGTCGTTCAGTCTCCATGTACTGACATTCCGAGGAGTGGGCAAGAACATTATGTGAAACTATTTTAAGTATAGGGTATAACTTCTAATGAAATACTACATATACTTTGTGTGTGTGTATATGTGTGTGTATATGTGTGTATATATATATATATATATATTAATTAAAAACTTAATGTTCTTATGTTCTTATTAATATTCTAATAAAGAAATATTGTAATATAAACAAACTTATATTCTTAACTACATGAACTTTTATATCTTAAGAAATTTGAAACCTTTCATCTCATTTGCCATGGAAGGATAGTAAGAACCAAGCGCAAGATTCATAATTACTAACACGTTTGCTTCTCCACAGGAATGATTATGAAGCTATATGAATACTTTTACAAGTATAAACGTCTATATAATTTCACTTTTTCCATAACTAAAAGAGATTTTATATATATATATATATATATATATATATATATATATATATATATATACATACACACCCATAAATTCAACTCGATTATTCTATAAAAATCGAATCAATTCATTAAGTTAATATTTGTTAATTTATGAGTAGTAGATGTGGAAGGTTCATACATGAGCAAGGCCTAGTTTAATCGGACTGGCTCCGTTCCCAGTTTGGCAGATTCCCGATGGATGAGTGGCGCCACAGACAGTTGCATCATTTTCTTCATAGTTTACATCATACCATTAGGGCTCCATCCTCTCTGACTCCATTTGAGAAGCTGTGCACATCTGCAGACCCTGTCGCCCACTCTATCTCAGTGCTCTATGAGATGTTATTAATTGGATCACTTATACAACCTTACCCACAAGAGTTCTGTGGACACAAAGATGCAGGAAATCGCTTTAAGCTACTGTCCCGGTGTTAGAGTTCTTTGGCCAGGATTTATCCAACGGTCTCAGATGTCTGTTGGAGGAGCTGTGGGCTTTGTGGTACCTACTTAAACATATAATAACTTAAACATATGGTGGAAGTGCCCGAGGCTTAGGTCCTTTTGACCAGATATCAGAGCCCAGATAAAGGTTATACTAGATATATGAATGACTCCCCATTGGAGCTTCTACTTCATCCATTCCTCTTAGCAACTACCGTAAATCGTTTCTGCCCCACCTTCTAAATGCTGCCAGGTGCCTAATTCCCATACATTGGAAGTCGACTCATATTCCTGGACGACCCAATTGGATTAGTCTGGGCAATAATTTGGCAGTGGAGGAATGGGTGGCAAAGTGCAAGGACAGACCAAAAGTTTTATAGTGTCTGGGCCACCTGGATACATTATACTCCTCTAGTGCTGTACCGGTGCCATAGTTCATTATCTCTAGATTCTACCTACCTTGGCCATTGGTGCCAGAGACCATTCCCTTTTTCTCATTCCATGTCACAATAGATGCACGGTTCACAGTAATGTATATGCTAGGGTGCATAGCCCTAGCTTGGTACACTGGTTTATAAGCACAACCCCCCACGTTTGGGAACAAAAAAGATGGGGATCATATGATGTTTGCAACTGTATTTAAAAAGAAACTTTCTGAAACTGTCGCAGATTTGTGATCCATGGCCCATTGCCTTTTTTTGTACTTTTTTTTTTTTTTTTTTTCCTCTGTATTGATTTGATTACCTACTTACTGTATGTCATCCCTTTCTTTTTGAAAATAAGATTATAAAAAAAAGTTTTTGAACAAAATGAGTGTGTAGCCAGCTTAGGAGTTCTAAGTCTTTTTGTAATGGTATTGTTTTAAAACAAAATGCAGAAAAGACATTGCGTTTTGGGGGCTTAAAGTAATTTTAAAGGTCCACCTTTTTATTTATTTTTTATACTTGCCTACTCTGGTAATGATTTTGCACAGAGCAGCCCTCCTTTTCTCTGGGTCCCCCACCAGTACTCTGGGCTCCACCCCTCCCCCGAGTGCCCCCATAGCAAGCTGCTTGGCTGGCATGGATAGTTCCATGTGTGGTGCTTGGCTATGCAAGCACCCGGTGCTGTCGCTGGGTTGTAGGAGGAGATTTTTCAGCCTGTGTAAGCTCTGACCAGACTTCAAGCTTATATGGAGCTGCTTCTTGATTTTTCAGGTTAACAGGACAGCGGCATAGTATAGGGAGGCAAGTATAACAAATTTGCAGGGGCCAGCAGTAAAATAAACCTCTTGCTTTGCCTATGTGCTTCTCTATGCAATGTGGGCAGATAATGGCTGGTAGTATAGGGCCAGCCGGGTGCTGTATGTGGTTTCCTGAAAACATCACAGCAACCTGCCTCAGTACTCCTCTTGAGCCCTCATACAAGCAGTGGTCTGGTTCTTAAATGCAAAAGCAAAATGCCCTGATTTATGAATGTCAGTTTGCAGGGGTGGGTATTCCTACATAGGCTGCATTTTAGTGCAGGGGCAATCGGGCTGCTGGAAAAAAAGTGCTAGAACATGATGAACATCCTTCAGCCAGAAAATGAAGTGGGCTGTATCTGACTTGCTGCAGCTTATAATGCACATTGAGAAAAGCTCACAGTGTGCAGTGAAATCAGAATAAGCCATTTGAGTACAGTAGATGAGCCTGTACAACTGTGCAAGATGGAGGAACTTGGTGTATTGGCCAAGCTGGGCAGCATTGCCCAATGGAGTCCCAATGCACAGACAAGGCAAAAGGCCTTGTTCCCTATCAAGGCAGCTCACACCAGCACACTGCAGTTGTGCATGCTGAATAAAGTACAGTTAGCAGCACTTATTCCTTAGAACAATTTTTCAACAGTCTACTGCATCATACTGCACTGTGGCCAATAGAAATGAATGGAAAAAAAAAAGGTTGGAGTAAAATGCTCTGTTCACAACTCCTTGGTATTATTGTCTTCACATCACACACCAGCGACCATGTGGTAGTGCATGTTGGTGTGAACGAGCCTTAAAAGGAAGGCCGGAGTCCAGTTTTAAGCCTCAGGCGTCCATACATGTACGGTATAGACACAAGCAGAGTTGATCATTTGTCTATTAAATCTGTGTACTCTTCTCTCTTGCAGCTTCATATCATGCACAGTGATGCAGCAGATGTTGTGGACAGTGCCCTGCCAAAGAGAATTATTAACCCAAAGCTGCCTAAATCCACTCCCAACATTAATCTGGAAACCTTAACTGTGTCACCCAGCAAAACTTTGAAATATTCTCTAAACCTCAAACTCCCTTTGGGTGCAAAGTTAACTGAAGGAGCCCCAAGTTTCTGGTTTCTCTTCACAGAAGGTAAGTTCCTTCCTGAGCTGTTTTACGTGGAATCCATTTAAAACTGGCAGTGTGAAAAAGTTAAAGGAGAAGTATAGCCAAAGCTCATTTAGCTGTACTTCTCCTGTGTATCACAGGAGTGCAGTCCGTTCTGCACCCCTGAGCAGACAGCAAGCTGACTTCACAGAGCCGGTCCAAGCTCGGGCAAGATCGTGATAATGGAGTTGGGATTGAGTGTCAAGTCTTCTTTTTTTTTTTTTTTTTTTTTTTTTTTTCACCCTGCTGGTTGAACAAAAAAAAATATATATGGGCAGCTTAAAGTGGATGTAAACCCAATGTCATCCTTTCTAAACTACTGCCATAGGGGTTATCTATAAGGATATACATGCCTCCTGCATTTATCTTTACCTGTCAAATGTCTCCCCTCTGTCTGCTTTGAGACCCGAAAAAATTACAGATTCTGTGGGTGGATCTGTTGTCTGGAGCTTGGTGGGTGCAGTCGTGATGTCAGTAGACTCCTCGCCCACCTCTACACTCCCCTTGTCAATATGCATATTCTCCTGTGTATTTCTTACACTGAACTTCTGCTATGATAACTAACATCCAGTGAAAAGACAGGAAAGTAACCACATGACTTCAGCATGCCAAATCATGCTGAGGTGGGGAACATCATATTCTGGCAGAGCAGCAGAAGAAAGGAGTGGGAGGGAATTTAAAAAAAATGCATGTCTCTTAAGCTAGTGCACGAGATATGTAAATCACCTGTCACTCACAGCAAGGGGGAGGATTTGACAAAGTTTTTCTGTTTGTCAAGATTTATATCACGGAACAATAAAAGAGGATTGCTCAGAGATAGAATAACTCTTTGTGGCAAGACTGGGCTCAAATGATAGGAAATCTTATACTCTGCAATACATTATGACATCAAAAAAAAAAAAAATTGGTTTCACATCCACTTTAAAGCCCCATACACACTATCAGTTTTTCTGCTGAGTTTTTCCTTCAGGTTTACCAAAACCATGTAGTAGAAGGGCCTGCCTGATTGCATACACATTGAAACGCCTAAGGTTTGACCTCATATTATATGGTTTTGGTAAATCTGAAGGAAAAACTCAGCAGAAAAACTGATAGTGTGTATGGGGCTTAAGTCTCTAACTACAATTATCCTATCAGGCTTCTGTCACTTCACTCTAAGCAGTAAAAGTCATGTGATCACATTGGTTTTTATTCCATCTGTGAAGACCTGTCAGCAGGGCCGCTGATAGGGCAGTACAGCCAGCCTTCCTGTAGGGGGCCCGAATTCTGTCACTTCAGAAGAGGGGCCCGGGAACCTGCAAGGCAGGAGAGCTATCTGTACTGCCTTCTGACCCCTGTGGATCACTTTGCAGCGCTGCCAGCTTTCTCCCTTCAGCAGCTCTGCAGGGGGATCAGTTCTACATACTGGCAAAGTGTCCCGATTTGAAGCAGAGGGAGACAGCTGCAGAGTCTCTGCCTGTGCCTTTCTCGGGTCCTGAAACTCCCCCAACAATCGGCTGTGTTATCTCTGGTCAGCGTGATAAATGAGCAGGAAGTTTGCTCCACCTCCTCACTGAGTCCTGACCTCTGATCCACCTGCCTCCAGATCGTGCTCTCTCTCTCACTGTGCTGTGTTCATGGTGAACTCCAGTGTTTGGATGGAGCAGTGCTTCTGCTGAAAGGGGTGAGTGGAGGTTTGCTGCTGGAGTGAAGGGACATTAATTTAATTTTGGAGAAAAGTAAATATGAAGCCAGCCTAGAAGTGCAGATAGCTGCCACTGCAGTGCTGAGCTAGGAACCAGTGGACACATCTCTCTCTCCAGCTGACAGACATCTCTGCCCAGACATTTCTATATATCACCCCTAAGGCCCCCTTTATACTTCACATAGAGGGAACACACATTCCTGTGCATGTTAATTTTTTTGCTTGTTTTTCACATATAGGGGAGCCCATTCATTTGAATGGGCTGCCTTATGTGTAACAAACACACCATAGAGGTTCTAGAACCTAAGCATGCAGATTTGCCACATGACACAACACAGGTGTGCCAATTACAGGGGTGCAATCAACAATTAATGGCACCACAAGCGCTATTAGCATTTGCAGTGCATTTCCAAAATGCCTGCTACCTTTGCACTTTGTCCCACATTCAGGAAACGTCAAATGTGAATACGGCCTAATGCCTAGTATACACTGCTAGTTTTTTTTTCATTCAACCCTACAGGCTGAATAAAAAAACATGACACCTCAGGTCGGAGCCACTGTACTACCAATGCAATATTAGTATAGCAATATCCCCTGTTGTTCTATTGTGTTCTGACAAGGGGATGACCCCCGCCCCACCAGAACACTCTGCTCAGTGCTCTTAGCCATCGGCTGAGAGCACTGATTGGGTTAACAGATCTTTTTTGGTCATGCCCCTTCAACAGAAGCCAGCTGTCATATAGTCAGACAGGGCTGTATACATGCCATTGCTGCAGCATTTTTAGAGCAGATTGCAGAGTTTGACAGGCAGCACCTCCTGTCAAACGTCTCATCGAGTTTAATGGGGTTGCTCTGCACCTTGAAGCCAAATAATTGTTTTAAAGTTGCAATGTGTTGCACAATTTAAAAAAGTAAAAAAAAACAAAAAAAAACTGGTGCCATGAGGTGGCAGTAGCATGGCTCTAATTTCTAGTATGGCTGCAAAGCATACCACTGCGACCATGTCATTTTAGCAACTTGATATTTCCGGGGTGGGGGCCCTGTCAGGTAGGTTGTACGGGGCCCTGCGATTTCTAACAGCGGCCCTGTCAGTAACCTGGAGTATTCTGTCCAGTTCTGGGCACCGGTCCTCAGGAAGGATATACTGGAAATGGAGCGAGTGCAAAGAAGGGAAACAAAGCTAATAAAGGGTCTGGAGCATATTAGTTATGAGGAAAGTTTGGTTTGCGAGCACTGAACTTATTCTCTCTGGAGAAGAGACGCTTGAGAGGGGATATGATTTCAATTAATAAATACCGTACTGGTGACCCCACAATAGGGATAAAACATTTTTGCGGAAGGGAGTTTAACAAGACAGGTGGCCACTCATTAAAATTAGAAGAGAAGAGGTTTAACCTTGAACTGTGTAGAGGGTTCTTTATTGTAAGATCGGCAAGGATGTGGAACTCCCTTCCACAGGCGCTGGTCTCAGCGGGGAGCTATTAGATAAGCACCTGAATGACAACATAAGAGATATACAAGGTAATACTGACATATAATCACACACATAGGTTGGACTTGTGTCTTTTTTCAACCTCACCTACTATGTAACTCTATATATAATGTATGTAACAAGTTCTCTTCTCCCTTTCCAGGCCATGAATGGTTACTTGCTGGGCAGAAAACCTATGGGGAAATTATGAGTCTCTCCAAACCAAGCCAGATTGAGCTTGCTATCCCACAGGAGTTCCGGTCCCCTGAGGCAGTGCTGAAAGTCGGCGTCT
The DNA here is from genome assembly GCF_037356315.1 of Lithobates pipiens. Lineage (NCBI taxonomy): Eukaryota > Metazoa > Chordata > Amphibia > Anura > Ranidae > Lithobates > Lithobates pipiens. The sequence continues at coordinate 149,771,537 of NW_027507787.1, read as the reverse complement.
GCGTGTATTTCTGCACCAAGGACAGCAACTTGTGTACGATGAAATCTGTCTCCTTCACTCATCCTTTACAAGTGAGCGTTGATGACACTGGCTACCTGCCAGCTCTGGACCTCGCCTACAGCTTTTAGGAAGCAGAACACAACTTTCTGTAGGCCAAGGTTGGCCTTTGATATGGCTTTTCTTGTCACACCTGGGGCACAGAACAGTCTTGTTTACAAAAATTCAGTTTTATGATGGCTTCCACTGTCTCAAAACTGCATGGAGAAAAGTTGTATGTAACGTTGTATATTTTTGGGAGTCCAAAGTCCTGTCTACTGTTCAGAAGTCCTTTATAGAGAACTTGAGAGAATATCAATTGAATTGTACAAGTACTTAAAGTGAACCTTTGGCCATGGTACTGGACATTTAAGTATTTTTATAGTCTTGGCAAGTAGTAAATGAACTTTAAAGCAAGCCCTCAATGATGTCTGTAGCTGCAGTTTCTGTGAAGTACTTAAACTTCAGCGTTTATATCGGAAGCACTGAAGTCACTCGGCTCATTCTCCCAGTGCTGGCTTGGCCGGTAAGCTAACCCCCCCAGGCTGTAACTGAGCAGCTTAGCTCACTCTGCTCCACACTCCCAGCAGTGATTCATCAACTCAGCCCAGCATGCTTTCCCCCCACAGTTGCAACTCAGTAGATCAACTTCCAACTCTCCCTTTCCATCACTGACTGAGCAGCTCAGCTTTCCCCTGTAGCAGTGACTTAGTAGCTCTGCTTGTCCTCTGGGCACTGACTCAACAGCTCGGCTCACTGTGCTTCTTTCCCAGCAATTACTCAGCAATTTGATGCCATTTGGAGATTTTTTCCATCTTTCCTTGGCTTCGTTATGCACATTAATACACATTTTTACCTGGGGTGCCCAAACTTTCAATCCCCACTGTAGCAAATGAGAGAAGCACTCAATTGTTTTTGCGGTAAGCTTTGAGAATGAGCTTCTAAGTACCTGCAGCAAGAGAGGAAATGTGTTAAAGTTCATTTACTGTTTTAAACCCTATGAAAATACTTGATTTTCCATAGCCAGGCCTTTAACCATCACTAGTGTTGGGATCCATTAAAAAGGATGCATCGGACAGAACAAGGGAATTTCCTATGTGTCACAACAGCTACCTTTTCCTCATTGATGATATAACACAGCACTTAAAGCTTCATTACCTGAGTGCCTTAAAATAGTCAGACACCCTGGAGGCAGCCATGCTGGGGACTAAATCATTGTTTCAGATAAGAGGAAACGTTTAGATTTTATGGGCAACAAAGATTGCCTATTCAACAGTTAGTTGATTTTATTGTGTGCCTCATGCCTTAAAAGCAAACCCTTCAGAATTCAGTATAAACTGCCATAACTGTTTAATAACCACAACAAGTGACTAGACATCCAGGTTGCTTTCCAGAATTGGACTCTGGTGGACCAGAGAAGCCTCCAATATCTGGGCATGACTAGAGAGCAAATCATTACTCTGAACCAACATGCATCTCACAATATATCTGCTTCCCAATGGATTGCTGAAAAATTGGTTTAGTCCCCTAAATGTCTTTTTCTTGGGGTGTACCAGTGATAGGTGCACTTCACTGTTTTATAGTACCAAAGTGTAGTTGCAATAATGATACAATTATTTTGGATAATAAGATGCTTGGAAAATGCACACTGACTTGTTCATTTATGCCTTGTGAGAAGAGACTTATTTAATAAAAATTATTTGTTATTTGCAGTCATTAAATATATTTAAGTTTAAAAGTTTTGGGACAGTGGATTGAGGTATTCAAATTAGTATAAACCTGCACATGGCATTATTGTGTAGCACTCCAGTTGTCACACAGTCTAATGCAGAATCTGTACATTGGAGAAACCAAGTCAACAGAGTGAATGAATGAAATACTTATATAGCGCACAATGCGAACTGAATCGCCTCTAGGCGCTGTGGGGAGCCTTGATCATCTGCTAAAAGAGGAAGGTCTTGAGTTTTTTCCTAAAAGCCAGGTGATTTTCTTCCAGGCGGATGTTGATTGGTAGAGCATTCCATAGCAGAGGCCCTTGGACAGCGAGAGTATTCAGTGGCAGGCCATACAAACCAGGGTTGCTGCAGGTCATTTGATTTGAATTCAGATCAGTGGTCCTCAACCATAGTAAATTCTTCCAAATCCTTCCATGCACCAGCAGTATAAACAAGTTTTACCCCCCTACAATAAAAGTATGAGATCTCAAGAATTAGCCCTCAGATCATTGTCAGTAGAATCGTGGCCTCCATTTGAAAACAGCCCCTGAATTCACTGGTGTCACTGGAAACCTGGCCCCCAGGAAAGGACAGCCCCTCGATTGATTGGTATCAGTGAGACCCTGGCCCCCAGGAAGGAAGAGCTTCCCTCCTGATTTATTGGTGTCAGTGGAACCCTGTCCTGCAGGGAAGAATAGCCCTCAGTTCATTGGTGTTTGTGGGATATTGATCTCTAGGAAACAATAGCCCATCATTGGTGTCAGTGGCACAATGGCCCCCAGGGAAGAATAGCTCAATGAATTGTTGCTGTCAGTGGGATAGTGGCCCTCATGGGAGAGTAACCCCTCAAATGAATGGTGTCAGTGGAATATTTCCCATGAAAGAGAATAGCCCCTAAAATCGGTGGGTTAGTGGCTTCAGGGGAAGAACGAACAGACAATTTATTCATTGGTGTCTTTGGAATAATAGTCTCCAGGATAAAATAACCTGCAAATCATTGTCCATGGTATAGTAGCCATCAGGGATGAAAAGCTCCCCAATAAATTGTTTTTAATGGTACAATGGCCTCTAGAGAAGAATAGTCCCCAAGGCATTGGTATTGGTGAGCCCCAGGGGAAGACTAGCCCCTCAAATCATTGGTGTCACTGGAATGATGGGCTCCATTGGAGAATAGCTTTAATTTTATTCTGACTCTTTTATCAAAGCCAATACATTTCAGCAGTTTAAAGGAACCCCTCCACGCCCTCCACCACCACCACCACCAGGGCTTGGTACTGTTTAACAAAGCATCTGGTTTCTTTAAAGTTTCATTAAGTTTATAATTAAAAAAAAGTTGTGAGCAGGCATCTCTTTACATAGCATGTGTCAGTGTGCATTCCCGGAACACTTTGGGTCAGTATGACGATTTCCATGCTCCTGGGTCAGACCTTGTCATCCCCTGCTGGTCAATCAAGAAAGGCTGAAAATCCAGCACTTGGAAGTAGCCTGGGTAGAGGATGACATCGCCTGGCAAGGGATGTAGCTGTTGTATCGCTGGAAGGTGGAGGTGAGTATATTTCAGGGTTTAGGTCTGCTTTAACCAGCCTCTGGAGCAATCAGATGAATTGCCCCTTAGGATCCCTCCAATTTGACCAGTCCAGAACAAGCTTCATTCAGTTTTACCAAGTCTTGATGGAGGGAGACTCTTTCAACCCCCCAAAAAACACTGTATTTATTTACATTAGAGTTTAGAATTAAATCTGGACATCATATGTTCTCTTATGAGTGCTTTCCTCCTTGCCCATCCAGTCTCCACTCGAGCAAAGATGAGAATGCTTGCCTTTACCCTGTTTTAACTGCTAACTGAAAATACCCACTGTTTAAGTGATCCAGCATCCTACACCTTTCTACATTAAAAACCTCACAGAATGTTTTTGCTAGAGATGCATTCTAAATGGTAAGATTACCATTTAGCCTAGGGAAATATAACAAGATGGACTGGCCAGAAATAAACTTTAAAAACGGTATCCATCTACTCCAGATGCCCTTTTGACAAGAAGGATAAATGAAAGGGAACCTGTATTTTTTATTGTGTGTTTACACTTTTGAGTACACAATGTGTACCTGAAAATCATTTCTTGCGTGTCTTTTCTTATTTTTCCTTATTTGCTGTTCCATATTTTCACAGTTGCATTTCAAATATAGACTTCTAGCTCCTCTAGTGCAATGGGTTATTCACATTTTAAAAATTACAGCCCCCCTCATGGATTGCCCAATATGTCCCTCATATCTCATTCACCACACTGTCCAAATTGTCATCATCAGTCCTATTAGGTACCAGTATGATTTCACAAGATAACAGAAAACATTTAAAGAAGCTTACACAGTCTCCATCGACTGCAAGTGCTTAACCTCTTGCTGCTCATGTAATTACATATGTGTGGTAGCAAGGAGGATGGGCTTAGAAGCCCAAAGCTACACATATGCATCTATGGGTTGCAGAGGTTTCTGTACAGGGAGTGCCCTCACTATGGGTTCCCAGCACAGACACTGAGCTGTCAAATGCAGAACTTGATCCGTACTAATGTTCGGAATCTGGCTCCCAATCATGTGACCACTGTGAAAGCCAATCACAGTGGTCATGATTAGGCAGACCTTCCTGCCCCCCAGGTGTAAAAGCCTCAGTTGGCTAAAACAAAACATTTAAGGTGCTACTACCCTTCAACCCCGAATCAAATGAATAAACATATGACCGGTGCACAACAGCAGCCTCCACAAGTGCAAATGGATGCAATCTGGTAAAAAAGACTGCACAAGATTCTTTTATTGATAACTTTTAGGGTTAAAAGTTCCAGGATACATGAAAGAAAACACTGACGTGTTTCTGCCCTCATACCTATGACTAAAGCCCCTTGAGGGCAGAAATGCATGAGTGTTTTTTTTCATGTATCATGGAACTTTTAACCTCAAAATTGTCAATAAAGGAATTTCTTATCATACATCACGGGACACAGAGCCATAGTAGTTATATGTGGGTTATAGGCCACCATCAGGTGGTGGACACTGGCACGCCCTAAATTAAAAAGTGCACTGCCTATATATAACCCCTCCCACTGGTGGGAGTACCTCAGTTTTTTTTGCCAGTGTCTAGGGTGTTGGTCATGAGTAAAAATGTGATGTGTTGAGCTCCACTGGAGCAACCCTTGCTGGGGCTGGCCATGCTGACTGGATCCATTCAAAGTGTATTTTTTTTGGCCAGATTGAATGGTACCCGGTCCTCATATCCAAAGAAACAACGTTTTTGCCTGCGAATGCATCTCTTTTTAGAGAGCTGGACCCTGGGATCCAGTACTTTTTGGTAGTAAGGCCATAAGAGTTTTTACTGGCTGGGTGCTGTTGCAGGTCCAGGATTGTGGGTTTCCTCCAGGATTCCCTGCTCCTGAAGGTTTAACGGAACCCACCATGAAGGGTAAAGATTGGGTCTGTTGGTTTACCACAGATAACCCTGCATCGGGAAAGGTAAGTGGAGTTTTCTAAGAATTTTTTTGAATTTTCTTATGAATGTCTCCTTTAACATAAAAATTTTATCATGCCCATGTGTCACCACTGGGGGCTGTATTGAGTACTCACCGCCTCATGCTGGAAACTGCGCAAGAGCCAAAATGCTTCCTCCTCCTCCAGCCGAACAGCAGATCCTCCAGTAAGCTTAAGGGGGAGTTTGTCTCCCTGCTTATGGCCCCCTATGCTGATACTCTCCCCCTCATGGGGTAAAAGTGCTCAAAAAATGGATAGGAAGAGCGATCAGCGTGCCGCTCAGCGGCTTGGAACCCCCCCCCCCCCTGCGCCATGCTTCTTTCTGCAGGTCTGAGAGCTGAGAGGACCTGTAGTCTGCCGCTTGCGCGAGAAAACCCTTCTTTTTAAAATAGGGGGTGGAGGAAACGCAGGGGCAGGGCTTAGCAGCGTCAGCGTTCTCCAATGCCAGGTGCAGGAGGAGGCAAGTTTTTAAAAGCACACTGTGCTTCTGCAGGCTGTGGAGGGACACGGGCAAAGAGGTGGCATTATCAGGTTTGGTGTCACAGGCATTTCCTTTGACACATTGTTACTGCTGCATCAGGCTGAGCATTAATAGCAGCAACTGTGCTGAACTATAGCTCAAGCAGTATATGCATTCCTTCTTGTAATACCTCTGCTTTGTGCATCTGGCTATGGTAGAAGGGGGATAAAAACACCTCAATAAAGGGCTATAGAAAGACTTATTTAGTCACATGGAAGCCTTGATCCATACCAGTAAGATGGCATCCTCCCCTGAGAGTAATATGGCTGGTCACGGTGAGCAGTCAGGATGGGCAAGTGTTGCAAATACTCTTAAACACTGCAGGCCCTGTGTATATTGCTAAGAAGGTTTTTTCTTCAACCATTTTAAGTTTAACGTAAAGGTTTGATGCTTTAATCGCATCCCAGAGTGGGACTAAGCGTAACAGGTCCCCGTCCATTGCTCAGGACCCTCATATTGAGGAACAAGGAGCGAGATGGCAAACTTTCTCTCTAGGACCAGGAAAAGGCTGGTGTCTCACCTTCCGTAGAACCTGATGTGAAGTATCAAGCTCGCAGAAAAGGTTGTTTTCTGTCACTCACTGAATTGGCCTGCTCCACATTTTTACTGCCAGTAACGCAGTCAGTCGATGAGCCCACTTCTGCTTTGGGTTCACTAAAAGCCCCCCAATCTGTTCATGCTTTTTCTATCAATTCATGGCTAAGAAAGCGTATGTATTCTGAGTGAGAGCACCCAGATAAACCGTTATTTTTCCTCTGAAAATGTTCTCAATACTTTATTCTATGGAGGAAAGGCTTTATGGGGAGTTCCAGCAATTAATGCTGCTATATGTTCTGTAAACAATCCACCAGATAAGAAGTTGGAGTTCCTTGTTAAAAATATATATATATTTCACCAGCAGGTTCAGTCATACCTGCGCTGGCGTTCAGAGGCCTACGGCCACATCACCCTGAAGGTGCCCGTTCTCGTCTGATCTTGGAGACTAAGCAAGGTCAGGCCTGGTTAGTACCTGCATGGGAGACCGCCTGGGAATTCCATGTTCCGTAGGCTTCTAGGACTAGTTTATAGAGGGACTCCAAAGTTATTCCTGATCAGCAGGCCCAGGGTTTGGCCGGCATATCAGAAGCGCTCTGTTTTATGTTATCGTTATGAAAGATTCTATTCTCCAGGCCTCACGGCTCATGCTTAAGTCAGGTACATGTGCATAGAATCCTATGGTTGAAAGTTGGTCAGCCGAAACGTCATGCAAAAGTTCTTGGCCAGTTTCCCTTTTTATGGTGAATGGTTATTTGGAGACAATCTGGATAAGTATATCCAAAGAATTTCTAATGGGAAAAGTTCCCTTTTTTCAGGTTAAAAAATGTAAGTATTTTTCTTTTAAATGTGCTTCTTCTCCAGTGCCAGTGGCATCTGCCTCCAGGCAGTTACGACGGCCTCCACCGTCAATATTCAAGAGGTCAGGGTCAGTTTCAGGATCAAAAGAGGACCTGTGGGAGGTAACCCACAAACCAAAATACTAAAGCCTTATGAAAGGGTGCCCCCACTCACTTGAGTGGAGGGGAAGGCTTCTACAGCTTTCAAGGGTCTGGCAGGAACAATGTCACAGTTCCCGTCCTTGTTTTCTCAGATCAAAACATTCCCAGAGATCCAGTGAAAAGAAGTCTCTCTTTCTAGCTTGGATCATCCTCTCTTGTCTCAAGGAGTGATCTCGGTGGTTCCCTTGGTAGAGCAAGGATTAGGGTTTTTTCAAACCTTTTTTTACGGTGCCAAAACCGTACGGGGATGTCAGACCCATTTTGGATCTCAAAGATCTAAGCCGGGTTTGAATATCCATTATTTTTGCATCCAATCAGTAGGCTCCATCCTAAAAGAGGCCTCAATCAACATCAAAAATGCTTTTTTCCATGTGCCGTTTTTTCCCCGCTCACCAGAAATTTACGCTTCAAGGTAGAAAATCTTTATTTTCAGTTTTCAGCTCTGCCTTTTGATCTAGCTACTCCACCTCGAGTGTTTACAAAGGTCCTGGCTCCTCCTTTAGCCAGGGTAATGATTCAAGGTATAACAATACTAGCCTATTTAGATCTTCTCTTCATAGATCAATTCGGTAGCCCACATAATCCAAACTTTGGTCACCGCAGTTAGCTACCTGAAATACCTAGGTTGGATTCTCAGACTAGAGACATCCTCCTTAAATCCATCAAGGAGATTGCAGCACTTGGGTTTGATCATTGATACAGCTCAGAAGAGGATGTTTTTTTCTCTATTGACCAACCGACACAGCTCCTATCTGTAACAAAGTGGGTTGTTAGCCCTATCACTAGGAGAAACTAGGCAAAGTTGTAATACAACACTACAGAACTCTTAGTTCCGCCCGGGGGGCGGTCCCTTTGGCTACAATCTCCACACTCTGCCCTAGCAGCCTCAGTTTTATTTTGCCTAGTGTAGGAGATAGACCTAGGAACCCTGCGGTCCCATAGGTCCGTGTTTTTTTTTTTATGCAGAAGCTTGGCTTTGTGCGCGAGATGAATGATCCTGTGATCTTCTATCAACAGCTGGCTGGGTGACAGGCTGGTTCACTTATCCTTGTAGTCTCCCCAGTCCGGCCATCGTGCGTGTGCAGGTCGCCGCTACGGCTCGGCAGGCCACAACATACCTCAGCTCCAGAGGTGGCTGGTGAGCTTTTATGCTCCGGGGCATACATATGACCGGCTACTGATGTCTGCCTCACAGTATGCCGGGCCAGTAACCTTTCCTATACTGATCAGAGTTGGCTACAATGGAATGTCTCCCAGCTCTTCAGGACTGGTAAGTACAGCTCTCCCGGTCTCGGCAGGGTTAAGCAGCTGGGCATTCCCTGGGAGGTTGATTCAGGGGCCCCTTTGCCCTTGTGTTGGTGCAGCGCTGTGTCTCTGCCACATGTTTTTTTCTGTCTCTCATGGTGCTGGCTGGTGGCCATTTTCAGTGTGGGCAAAGGACAGCATGCTTCTGGGCTTCAAGCGGCCATGTTTCCAGTGATTCCCTATTCAGAACACTGGCAGCCATTTTCTTGAAGCCGGACCATGTTTTTTGTGCAGCTTCATGTGCCCTCAGCTTCCTGTTTGTCATTACAGAGCGCTGGACAGCTTTCTATGTAGTCTGAGCACGTTTTTCAGATCGCTCAGCGATCGTTCACCGATCATTCTAACGGACTGCCATCTACACAGCTTTAGTCCCTCTGCATCTGGGAGCACTAGGGGTCTACAGGCACTGCTGTAAACAGCGTGTAACTCCTCAGGGTGGTGAGTCCGGCGGGTTAGAACCCCTCAGTCAGTGGCAGCAAGGAGGGTGGGACTGTCACTGTCCTAAGTCCCCTTCGGGTGCCAGACAGGGAAGGGTCAGCATGGCTTCAGAAATTGGTGTTTCTTCCCCCGAAATCCAGGCAATTGCAACCGGGTCACCTGCGGATGGCGCAGTTCCCATGGACACCCTGACGGTGGTCCTCAATTCGTTTGTTGCCAAGATAGAGGCAATGCGTGGGAAGAAAGGTGCTAAAAAGCGGCCCCTGCCCCCCCCCTCGTCCTCTGGGGAGAGCTCTGACGCAGACTCGGGTCCTGCTAAGGCCGGTGGCCCCTGCTCTGTCTTGTCAGATGACACTGACCAGGACCGTTCGGACAGTGAGGATGAGTCCCCGTCCGGGTCCGTGCATGACAAGGTGCTTGTTGGAGCACTTATCACAGCTGTGCGTGATACCCTGAAGATTCAGGAGCCAGCAGATCCCTCTGCTGATGTACCGGCCCCCTTTGGGTCCCGCAAGCCAGCACGTTCACCTAAGGCAGTGATGGCGAACCTTGGCACCCCAGATGTTTAGGAACTACATTTCCCATGATGCTCAGCTACACTGCAGAGTGCATGAGCATCATGGGAAATGTTGTTCCAAAACATCTGGGGTGCCAAGGTTCGCCATCACTGACCTAAGGTGTTCCCGTATCTGACTTATTTTGACAAGTTAATTTACAAGGAATGGAGTCGCCTGCAACTGACCTTTTTATGTCCCCAAATACATGGTGGTGCGTTACCACTTTGAGGAAAGCCTCCTCAAGAAATGGTCGGCTCCTGTGGTCGTGGACCCCCCAGTATACAGGTTAAATAAAGTAACCACGATCCCGGTTGTGGGGACTCCTGCATTCAAGGATCCCACAGACAGGAAGGCCGAGGTGGTGGTTCGTTCCTTGTTTGCGGTTGTGGGGTCAGCCGTGCGACCTGTACTGGCATCCGCACTTGTGTCGCAGACACTGACTGAGTGGGCAAAACTTTTGCACCACGAATTGGGAGAGCAACAGACTTCCCCTGTCTGCGTGGAACTATCAGACCAACTAGTGCAGGGCCTTAAGTACGTCTGTGACGTGGCCCTGGATACTCTCCCCCTGTTATCCATCGCTTCAGTGTCAGCTGTGGTGCTGAGGCGCCTAATTTGGCTGAAATGCTGACAAGGCATCCAAAAAAGCCCTGACGGATCTTCCTTTCCTTGGCGATTGGCTCTTTGGAGCCTCGCTAGATTACATTATTAAAAATGCCACAGGTGGTAAGAGTACACTGCTCTCACAGGCCAGGAAAGCTAAGGAGCCACGCCGTAGGCAAGGGCCCTCAATGGGTCTGCGATCTGATCTCCACAGGCTACAAGATAGAGTTTCTATTTTGGCCGCCACACAGATTCTTCCCCTCCAGCATACCCTTATCCCCGGTTCGCCGGGAGGTCCTGTTGGAGGCGGTAATGGATTTGCTGAATCGCAGGGTGATTGTACCGGTTCCAGACTCGGAACGCTTCCAGAGATTCTACTCAAATCTGTTTGTGGTTCCAAAGAAGGAAGGGGTACGTCCAATCTTGGACTTAAAAGCCCTCAATCACTTTGTAAAAGTGCAGAGGTTCAGAATGGAATCAGTTCGCTCAGTAGTCGCTGCACTCCATCAAGGGGACTCCCTGGTGTCCTTAGATATCCAGGATGCGTACCTGCACATACCCATATGCCTTCGGCATCAAAAGTTTCTGCGTTTTGCAGTCGGGGAAACCCATTACCAGTTTGTGGCTCTTCCCTTTGGTCTGGCATCAGTCCCCCCCCCTGAGTCTTTACCAAGGTACTGGCTCCAGTTTTGGCGTTGCTGCGACAACGTGGGATCATGATCGTGGGCTACCTAGACGATCTCCTCCTGAGAGCTTCTTCTGCCTCAGAATTAGGGGAGGATGTGGTAATCACCATGCAGACCCTGCAAGAATTTGGGTGGCTGTTGAACCTCAAAAAGTCGGTGATTGTGCCGACCCAGCGTCTGGAGTACCTATGTTTACTGTTGGACTCCAGGGAAGCGAAAGTTTTTCTCCCTTCAGACAAATTGCAGACTCTCAGATCCGCGGTCAAACTGCTGATAAACCGCAAGTGGTCGTCGCTCCGTTTTTGCATGCGAGTACTAGGACTCATGGTAGCATCCTTTGAGGCAGTAACCTATGCCCAGTTCCACACCAGAGTCCTGCAGAAGGAGATTTTGACTAAATGGGACAAGTCTCAGTCTCAGGTGAGCCAGTCAGAGACTCACTGATCTGGTGGTTGAGGTCCCCGGTGATTCAGTCTGGGAAGTCATTCCTTCCTCTGCAATGGACGAGTGATGGGGGTTCAGACGGCTCAGGGCCTCTGGTCGATGGAAGAATCCGAATTGCCGATCAATCTGCTCGAATTGAGAGCGATCTGGCTCTGCCTCCACACATGGTCGAGGAGACTTCAAGGGTGTCCGATCAGGATACAGTCAGACAACGCCACGGCTGTGGTGTACGTCAATCACCAACGGGGAACAAGAAGCTCAGCCGCTGCACGGGAGGCTGCTCACATACTTCGGTGGGCAGAGCGACACTTACCAGCCCTGTCGGCCATTTACATGCCGGGAGTGGAGCACTGGCAAGGGGACTATCTGAGTCGACAGATGCTGGACCCAGGAGAATGGGCATTGCATCCGGAGATATGCAGGTTGCTGTGCCTGAAGTGGGGCACACCAGATGTGGCTCTACTGGCCTCCCGTCTCAATCGGAAGGTGCCAAGATTCGTGTCCAGGACAAGAGATCCATGGGCACACGTGCTGGTGGCTCCATGGGATCAGTACCAGCTGATCTACGCCTTTCCTCCACTGAAACTGTTGCCACGCCTGATTCGCACAGTGGAAGCCGAGGGGATCCCAGTAATACTGGTTGCCCCAGATTGGCCTCAGTGTCCTTGGTACGCAGACCTGGTGCGTCTGGTGGCAGACGCTCCCTGGCGACTGCCTTTGCGAGAGGACCTCCTATCTCAAGGTCCGATTCTCCATCCTGCTTTACCATCGCTGGCTTTAACAGCATGGCTATTGAGAACCAGGTGTTGAGGAGCCAGGGTCTGTCTGACTCGGTGATTCCAACTATGTTGAGGGCATGGAAATCTTCTTCTTGGAAGATATACCACCGTACCTGGAAGGCCTACATCTCCATGTGTGAGGAGAAAGGATGGCATCCTTGCTCCTTTGCCATATCCAGGATCCTTCTTTTTCTCCAACAAGGAGTTGACCAGAGATTGGCATTAAGCACCATTAAGGAGCAAATATCAGCTTTAGCTGTCTTTTTTCAATGACCCCTAGCATCGCACTCATTAGTGAGTACCTTCGTCCAGGGGGTACGACACATAGTCCCTCCGGTGCGTCCACCGTTGCCCCCCTGGGATTTGAACCTGGTGTTGTCGGCGCTTCAAAAACCACCGTTTAAAAATATCAGGGAGATTCCCTTGTTGACTCTTTTCCAGAAAGTGGTCTTCCTACTGGCCATCACATCGGCCAGGAGGGTTTCAGAACTGGCGGCCTTGTCCTGCAAGTCACCATACCTGGTTATCCACAGGGATAAGGTGGAGTTGCATCCGCAACCGTCCTTTCTACCGAAAGTGGTCTCAGCTTTTCACATCAATGAGGACATTGCATTACCTTCTCTGTGTCCTAAGCCGAAGCACTCTAAGGAGGTGGCCCTTCACACTCTAGATGTGGTTAGGGCTCTGAAGGTGTATTTGTCTGCCATGGCTCCCTTTCAGAAGTCAGACTCACTTGTTTGTTTTGGCGGCTGTTCCAAAGAAAGGCATGGCGGTCTCGTCGGCCACCATTTCCAGGTGGATCAGACAGATTGTAGTACAAGCCTACACCTTGAAGGGGCAGGTACCCCCCTTTCCGGTCGTGGCCCACTCCACAAGGCAAATAGGAACGTCTTGGGCCTTCTGACACCAAGCGTCTGTCACTCAGGTGTGTAAAGCGGCAACCTGGTCGTCTGTCCATACGTTTACCAAGTTCTACAAGGTAGACGTCAGAGCATCGGCTGATGCCTGTTTTGGCCACAGAGTTTTGCAGGGGGCCGTGTAGTTGCAATTGACTATGCAATCCATGTTTTTTTTCCTGGTTTTTGGATAAAAACACAGTACTGTTATGTTAATGCACTGTTTGCATTACTTTTCCGCAGTTTGCTGTGGTCCTGGGCATCACTCCTGTTGAGGGTACCCTGTTGTGCGTGGTGTTTTTTTTTCACGCACTGCCGTTCTTTTTGTGTGGGTATAGTTTCACTAGTTCCCACTTGCCATGGTGGATGAAGTTTTATGCTGTTTTTCCCACCCCTCGTTTGGCACTGGTTAGGGACGTCCCACTTTGTTACAGAGAGGAGCTGTGTCGGTCGGTGAATATAAGAAAATAGGATTTTTTGTACTCACCGTAAAATCCTTTTCTCTGTAATTCACCGACCGACACAGCACCCGCCCCTCCTTTTTCTCTTTACGTTATACTGCTTGTTGACGTACTGAGGCTGCTAGGGCAGAGTGTGGGGATTGTAGCCGAAGCGACCGCCCTCCTGGGCGGAACTAATGCCGCGTACACACGACCAGACTTATGTCCGATAGACTTTCGAAGGAGTTCTGCCGGAGTTCTGACAGTTCTGACGGACTTTCCGAATCAGCGGACTTGGCCACACACAATCACACCAAACTCAGACGGATTAGAACGTGATGACGTACGACTGGACTCGAATAAGGAAGTTCATAGCCAGTAGCCAATAGCTGCCCTAGCGTCGGTTTTAGTCCGTCGGAATAGCATACACACGTGCAAATTTTTCGGTAGGAACTGGGTACGGCAGAGTTCTGGCGGAAAAATTTGAAGCATGTTCCATTTCTAAAGTCTGTCAGACTTTTGCGAATCAAAAGTCCGTTGCAGCCCACACACGATCGAATAGTCTGCCGGAATCATTCCGTCAGACTTTGGATGTTGAAAAGTCCGCTCATGTGTACGGGGCTTTAGAGTTCTGTAGTGTTGTATTACAACTTTGCCTAGTATCTCCTAGTGATAGGGCTAACAACCCACTTTGTTACAGAGAGGAGCTGTGTCGGTCGGTGAATTACAGAGAAAAGGATTTTACGGCGAGGACAAAAAATCTAATTTTTTCCTCAGGAGAGGATCAGTTCCATAAGGGAACTGATTAAGTTACTCAAGTCAAAGAAGAATCCTTCTATTCGGCTTTGCATGAATTTGTTGGGAAAGATGGTGGCTTCTTTCGAGGCTGTTCCTTTTAAGACTGCTTCAAAACAGTATCCTGTCAACTGGGAACAAGAAGGCTCTGGACTTCTTAATGCGTTTATACCCAAATGTACGTCAAGAGCCCCAATTGGTGGTTGATATCTAAGAATCTTCAAAAAGAGGAATCCTTTCTACGAGTTACCTGGAAGGTGGTAACAACAGACGTCAGCCTTCTAGGCTGAGGAGCAGTCCTGGAAGAAGCATCTGTCCTAAGGAAATGGTCCATCATTATTCTAAAGATTCGGGCAGTATGCCTGGTCCTCAAGGCCTGGAAGTTCAAACTACGGAATTGTCCTATCAGGATCCAACCTGACAGTGCCACAGCTGTGGCTTTTATCATTCACCAAGGGGGCACAAGAAGTCGTACGACCCAGGAGGAGATTAATCGTATTCTATCTTGGCAGAAAACAACATTCCTTGCCTATTCTTGCCTATTTACAATTTTCATTCCAGGAATAGGAATTGACAGGCGGACTACTTGAAGTCACCAAAAATTGTTCTTGGGAGAATGGTCCTTTCACCTCGACATGTTTCTGTTGATACACTAGAAGATGGGGAGTTCCGGATGTGGAACTTTGTGTCAAGGACAAGGAATCCATTGGCATACGAAACGGATGCCTTGATTTTTTTCCATGGGATCAGTTTTTACTGATCTATGTGTTCCCTCCTGTCCTTCTGCTTCAGTGCCTTCTTCACAGGATCAAGCAAGAAGGGAAGGAGGTGGTTCTTGTGACCCAGGAGATCTTGGTTTGCCAAGATCGTAAAGATGGCAGTGGGGGACCCTACCACTATGGCCAGACCTTCTCTTGCGAGGTCCGGTATTCCATCCTACCTTAAAAACGCTAAATTTAGTGATTTGGCTATTGAGACCTACATTCTGAAAGATCGTGGGCGATTAGCCTCAATAGTTCTACTTTGGTAAATGCTAGGAAACCGTCCTCCAGAGTCAAGAATCTGGAAGGCATATATCTCCTGATGTAGATCCAGGGGTTGGCACCCCAGGAAATATGTCATAGGTAGGATCCTTGAATTCCTACAGATGGGATTAGAATTGAATCTGGCCTTGAGTACTATCGATGGCCAGATATTGGCCTTATCTGTCTTTCTTTTCATCAGCCACTTGCTTCTCTCTCTGGTTTGTAACTTTATTCAGGGGGTAACGTGGATTAATCCTCCAGTTTGGTCACCCTTGAACCTTGGGACTTAATTTTAGTCCTGTCGGCTTATAGTAGCAGTCTTTTTTTCAGAGCCAGTACGAGATATTCCCTTGGTCCTCTTGATGGGGGGAAAAATCATTTTCTTGGTTGCCATATCTTCTGCAAGAAGAGTATCAGTGTTGGCTGCTCTTTCTTGTAAGGAGCTGTATTGGTTGTTCATAAGGATGAGGCTGTATTGCGGCCTCATCCTAAATTCGTACCGAAGGTAGTATCAGGTTTTCATTTAAACCAGGATATTGTTCTGCCTTCATTTTTTTTTCCAGAACTTTCTTTCTGTGAAAGAAAAGTCACTACATTTTCTTGATGTGGTGAAAGCGGTCAGGGTCTATTGTAAGTGACCACTCAGATTTGTAAACAAAGGTTTTGTTTGTGTTGCCAGATATTCCTAAAAGAGTACAGGTAGCATCAAAATCTACGGTTTCTAAATGGAATCGTCAAGTGATTGTTCAAACTTATGGTTTTAAGAGCAAAGTTCCTCCTTTTCATATTAAAGCGCACTCCACCAGGGCTGTTAGTGCTTTTTGAGCAGTGCATCATCAAGCCTCCATGGCTTACATCTGCAGAACCGCAACTTAGTCTTCAGTCCATACATTTACCAGATTCTATTAAGTAGAAGTTAAAAGGCATGAGGACATCGCCTTTGGGAGCAGTGTACTACAGGTTGCAGTATAAGTCTTTTAGTCTCTTGGTGCTCTACTTTTGTTGTGTCTCCCTCCCTTCAGTTGGCATTGCTATGGGACATCATACATAGTAACTACTATGGCTCGGTGTCCCTTGATGTACGATAAGAAAATAGGATTTTTATAACCGCTTACCTGTAAAATCCTTTTCTTTGAAGTATATTATGGCACACAGAGGTCCCTCCCTTCTTGGTATACATGTGTATTGCTTTTCCTACAAAGCTGAGGTACTCCCAACAGTGGGAGGGGTTATAGAGGGAGTGCACTTTTTAATTTAGGTCGTGCCAGTGTCCATCACCTGAAGGTGGCCTATAACACACATAGTAACTACTATGGCTCTGTGTCCCCTGTTGTAAATTATTTTACAGGTAATCTGTTTATAAAAATCCTATTTTTGTGCTGTCTTCTTACCGGATTGCTGACTCTTTAGTGTAAAAAGTCCAGTTAACCACTTGCCAACCAGCTACTGCCATTACATGACAGCAGATCAGCACATTCCCGCAATTTGCCATTGGTGTACATGAGCTCCTTTTAAGGAGCCGTAGCAGGCGAGCTCCTGCAGTACGGGGACTGTTCGAATATTATTCTAAATTCCTAATTCGGCACATATAGGTGTTATATTATATTCATGGTAAGCTTGCAAAACATATTTGGTTTTATGATTAGCCATACTAAATATAGTATGTATGAATGACCTTGATCAATTGATTTGATATGATTCTTCATCTAAAGCTAAGTATTGCTGGAAGTTTCTGGTGTATGAGAATACATATAAGGTATCTTGTTATAAAATGTCATGAGAAGACAAAAATAGACATGTATCTACGTAGCTAGAGGAACAATACATATTTTTAACATCCTGTTAAGTTGGTTTAGTGTAGTCTCGGTAATATTAATAGGTATTAGTATGTAGTTAAAGTTTTTGTAATATGTGTTCATATTAGTAGTTGTTTGGTTATATGACATTACATGATGAGCACATTACTTCAAGTATACAGTGTTCAGGGCCGGATTAACATAGGGGCTATTGGAGCGGCAGCTCCAGGCCCCTTTCTCAAGATAGGCCCATTTGCCCAAAAAAAAAAAAAATGATAAAAAAAGATTGACTTCTAGGATTGTAGCTTGGCGATCAGGAGTCACAGAGACCCCATATTTTGGGGGTAGGTAGCCAAAGACCCACTCCAGCGCTGGTTAAAATATGGGGTTGCTATCATCTATGGTTCTGGAGATACGGGGCTGCTTGCACAGCCTGTCAGAAGCTACATACAGATCGGCCAGTATAAATACAAGCTGGAACACTCTGCAGCAGACTGAGAGGATGACCTCACAGTGCTTATAATAATTATTTGTATATTACTTATGATAATTAACCCCTTGGCAACCAGGCCCATTCTGACACTTCTCTCCTACATGTAAAAATCATCATTTTTTTATGCTAGAAAATTACTCAGAACCCTCAAGCATTATATATTGTTTTAGCAGACACCCTATGGAATAAAATGGTGGTCTTTGCAACTTTTTATGTTGGAAAGAAACTGTTTCATTCATAAAAAAACCCACTAAAGTTAGCACGATTATTTGTTGTGTACTAAGTGATGCTTTACATTTTTTTTACAGGTTACATGTTTAGAGTTACAGAGGAGGTCTAGTGCTAGAATTATTGCTCTCACTCTAACGATCGTGGCGTATGTAACCTGTGTGTATCTGGCTCTGATACTAACCAGTGCCTACCCAGGGACTGACTAGTATCTCTCCCCAGCCTGTCCCCACACACCCTCTCACCTGCTGATCTGTGAATGGGGCAATCACTCCCGCAGTGTTATTGTGTTCTGCCAGTGAATACAATGATTAGTGTTGCTAACTATAGCTGGCAGCACTGATTGTTTTGGGGAAAACCTGACAGGCTGGTTGTACTCAAGTCGGTTAATAGGTTGACTTGTGTAAAACCAGCTAGCCCATACATAGATCGACTATGGCTGGTCTCTGCTTAATTGGTGTAATTTCAATCCATGTATGGCCCGCTTAACCACTACGCAGTCCCTAAACATCCTTCCACAAACCTTTACATTTTTCCTTCCCAGATTACTTCATCCTCCTCTCCTATACATAGTGCCCACTGTCATACTCTCCACTCTCCTCTCCTATACATAGTGCCCACTGTCATACTCTCCACACTTCTCTCCTATACATAGTGCCCACTGTCATACTCTCCACACTTCTCTCCTGTACATACTGCTCACTGTCATACCCTCCACACTTCTCTCCTATACATAACGCCCGCTGTTATATCCTACACACTCCTCACCTGTACATAGTGGCGGCTGTCATACACTTCTCTCCTGTACATAGTGTCCACTGTCGTACCCTCCACACTCCTCTCCTATACATAGTTCCCACTGCCATACCCTCCATACTCCTCTCCTATACATAGTGCCCACCACCATACCCTTCATACTCCTCTCCAGTACATACTACTCACTGTCATACCCTCCACACACCTCTCCTATACATAGTGCCCACTGTCATACCTCCAACACTTCTCTCCTATACATAGTGCCCACTGTAATACCCTCCACACTCCTCTCCTGTACATACTACTCACTGTCATACCTTCCACACTCCTCTCCTATACATAGTGCCCACTGTCATACCTCCAACACTTCTCTCCTATACATAGTGCCCACTGTCATACCCTCCACACTCCTCTCCTATACCTAGTGCCCACTGTCATACCCTCCACACTCCTCTTCTGTACATACTACTCACTGTCATACCCTCCATACTCCTCTCCTATACATAGTGCCCACCGTCATACCCTCCCTCCACACTCCTCTCCTGTAATTACTGCTTACTGTCCTACTCTCCACACTTCTCTCTTGTACATAGTGCCCACTGTCATACCCTCCACACTCTTCTCTTATACATAGTGCCCAATGTCATACCCTCTACACTCCTCTGCTGTGCATACTGCCCACTGTCATATCCTTCACACTCCTCTCCTGTACATAGTGCCTTCTACCATACCCTCTGCACTCCTCTCATGTACGTAGTGCCCACTGTTAGACCCTCCACATTCCTCTCCCTCACCTGCACATACTTCCCACTTTTATACCATCCATACTCCTCCCCTATGCCTCTTACCCACAAAAACTGTTCTTTAAAATTGTACTGAATATCCTCAATGTTACCAGTTCTAGAATGGGCACTTTTGTCAGTTCAACTAAAGGAAATCTCACAGTCCTCATATTTGTTCTGCTCCATTATTAGTACTTATTTCATTTTGTAATTACTATTGTGATGTATAGAGGAACACGGGGGATGTCAGCTACTCTAAATATAGCACTTGTAAAAAAAGCCTCCCTGAAAATATTTTTGAAATGTTGACAACCATGTACTTAGGCACTGCCCAAGGGCCACAGGGTCAGTAGGGGCCCCATGAGAGGCTCTGGTGATAGTAAAGCGGTAGTAAACTTTTCTAACAGTACTACTTTTTAGAGGCCCTGGGGTAGGTTATGCCATAATGTACAAGTATGCCCAGCATATTAGCACATTAGGGTACACTTAAATTGTCAGACTGAGCCCTCCAGTGCTGTGCTGTGATCAGTACGGCTGGGCCCGGGCACTTCCATCTTCACCCGGTCTTCCTCCTGGGTTCTGTGCCTTCCGTCACTTGCCTTGGCCAGGCTGCGTTGATGTCATTCCCACACATCCTCATGTGCATCCTCTCTCTCCCACCCCCCCCTTTCTCTCTCATCCTCCCTCCCTTACCCCTCACACCTCTTTCATCCCCTTTCTCTCTCGCTCTCATCCTCTCTCTCTTTAATTTAATTTGTTATAACAAAAAGTAATTAGCATTTTTATTTATTTATTGTTTATAAAAGGCCCCCCCAAAATCCTCAGCACCAGGCCCATGATGTTCTTAACCACTTTCAGACCGGACCATTTTGCTGGTAAATGACCAGAGGTCTTTTTACACTTTGGCACTGCGCTGCTTTAACTGGTAATTGCGCGGTCATGCAATGTTGTACCCAAACAAAATTTGCGTCCTTTTCTTCCCACAAATAGAGCTTTCTTTTGATGGTATTTGATTGCCTCTGCGATTTTTATTTTTTGCGATATAAACGTAAAAAGACCGCAAATTTTGAAAAAAAATGATATTTTCTACTTTTTGTTATTAGAAAAATCCAATAAACTCAATTTTAGTCATACATTTAGGCCAAAATGTATTCAGCCACATGTCTTTGGTAAAAAAAAAGTCAATAATTGTATATTTATTGGTTTGCGCAAAAGTTGTCACATCTACAAACTAAGGTACGTTTTCTGGAATTTACGCAGCTTTTAGTTTACGACTGCCTATCTCATTTCTTGAGGTGCTAAAATGACAGGGCAGTACAAAACCCCCCCAAATGACCCCATTTTGGAAAGTAGACCCCCTAAGGAAATTGATAAGAGGCATGTTGAGCCCATTGAATATTTTATTTTTTTGCCTCAAGCGATTGAATAATGACAAAAAAAAAATTTTTTTTTTTTTTTTACACAAAGTTGTCACTAAATGATATATTGCTCACACATGCTATGGGCGTATGTGAAATGACACCCCAAAATAAATTCTGCTGCTTCTCCTGAGTACGGGGATACCACATATGTGGGACTTTTTGGGAGCCTAGCCGCGTACAGGGCCCCGAAAACCAAGCACCGCCTTCAGGCTTTCTAAGGGCGTAAATTTTTGATTTCACGCCTCACTACCTATTACAGTTTTGAAGGCCATAAAATGCCAAGATGGCACAAAACCCCCACAAATGACCCCATTTTAGAAAGTAGACACCCCAAGCTATTTGCTGAGAGGCATGTTGAGTCCATGGAATATTTTATATTTTGCCACAAGTTGCGGGAAAATTACAAACTTTTTTTTTTTTTTTTTTTTTTTCACAAAGTTGTCACTAAATGATATATTGCTCATGCATGCCATGGGCATATGTGAAATGACACCCCAAAATAAATTCTGCTGCTTCTCCTGAGTACGGGGATACCACATATGTGGGACTTTTTGGGAGCCTAGCCGCGTACGGGGCCCCGAAAACCAAGCACCGCCTTCAGGCTTTCTAAGGGCGTAATTTTTTGAGTTCACTTCTCACTACCTATTACAGTTTTGAAGGCCATAAAATGCCAAGATGGCACAAAACCCCCACAAATGACCCCATTTTAGAAAGTAGACACCCCAAGCTATTTGCTGAGAGGCATGTTGAGTCCATGGAATATTTTATATTTTGCCACAAGTTGCGGGAAAATTACAAACTTTTTTTTTTTTTCACAAAGTTGTCACTAAATGATATATTGCTCACGCATGCCATGGGCATATGTGAAATGACACCCCAAAATAAATTCTGCTGCTTCTCCTGAGTACGGGGATACCACATATGTGGGACTTTTTGGGAGCCTAGCCGCGTACGGGGCCCCAAAAACCAAGCACCGCCTTCAGGCTTTCTAAGGGCGTTACAGTTTTGAAGGCCATAAAATGCCAAGATGGCACAAACCCCCCCCCCCAAATGACCCCATTTTAGAAAGTAGACACCCCTAAATTTAGGGGTACACTAGTGAGACTAGGTAATAAATGGCGGGTGCCCTGAAACTATAAAAAAATAACTAACCAACCAGCGTCACCTGTAACAGTTATATGGTGATCACTGGTGAAAGGGTTAACTAGGGGGCAATCAGGGGGCTTTATGCGGTAGTATATGGGGGTCCCTGGCGCTATAAAAAGCTGCGGCGAACCTAAATACCTACCTGCCTAACTAGCGTCACCTGTGACACTAATACAGCGATCAGAAAAACGATCGCTTATTAGGCTGGGTTCACACTGGAGCGATGCGGGAACGCCACGAATGCGCGGCGGGTTCCCGCATCGCATGCCTCCCGGCGGCAGTTCACACTGCCCTATGCGAACTGCTGGGAGTGTCAGTGAAATGTTAATGACACCCCCAGATCAGTTCGCATATCGCAGTGCGATCTGCAAACTTGGATCGCATGGTGTGAACACCCATGCGATCCGATTCTGCTGCGGACCAAAAAAAGGGTCCCGTGCGAGTTTGCGGCGGGTGCGGCGGGTGCGACACGAATTCAGCCATACTATCTGTATAGCTGAACTCGAATCGCACAGAGATCGGATGTGATTTGCACTGCAGTGCGGTGCGAATCACATCCGTTCTCATAAACCGCTGCAATGTGAACCCAGCCTTAGTGACACTGGCGACGGGGGGTGATCACGGGGTTAAACCTTTATTGGGGGGGTTAGGGGGGTACCTTAGAACTAAAGGGGGCTAACCCTAACTGCCCTAACAGTTATTAGTCACAAATGACACCTGCCGGGTGATCAGGGGGTTAAACCTTTATTAGGTAATAAATGGCGGGTGCCCTGAAACTATAAAAAAATAACTAACCAACCAGCGTCACCTGTAACAGTTATATGGTGATCACTGGTGAAAGGGTTAACTAGGGGGCAATCAGGGGGCTTTATGCGGTAGTATATGGGGGTCCCTAGCGCTATAAAAAGCTGCGGCGAACCTAAATACCTACCTGCCTAACTAGCGTCACCTGTGACACTAATACGGCGATCAGAAAAATGATCGCTTATTAGGCTGGGTTCACACTGGAGCGATGCGGAAACGCCGCGAATCCGCGGCGGGTTCCCGCATCGCATGCCTCCCGGCGGCAGTTCACACTGCCCTATGCGAACTGCTGGGAGTGTCAGTGAAATGTTACTGACACCCCCAGATCAGTTCGCATATCGCAGTGCGATCTGCAAACTCGGATCGCATGGTGTGAACACCCATGCGATCCGATTCTGCTGCGGGCCAAAAAAAGGGTCCCGTGCGAATTTGCGGCGGGTGCGGCGGGTGTGGCGGGTGCGGCGGGTGCGGCGAATGGCTGAACTCGAATCGCACAGAGATCGGATGTGATTTGCACTGCAGTGCGGTGCGAATCACATTCGTTCTCATAAACCGCTGCAATGTGAACCCAGCCTTAGTGACACTGGCGACGGGGGGTGATCACGGGGTTAAACCTTTATTGGGGGGGTTAGGGGGGTACATTAGAACTAAAGGGGGCTAACCCTAACTGCCCTAACAGTTATTACAGTCACAAATGACACCAATGCAAAAAAAAAAAAAAAAAAAAAAAATGACATTGGTGTCACTGTGACTGGGGGGGCAGGGGTAATTGGGGGGGTGATCGGGGGGTAAAGGGGGGGTGTGAGTGTGCCTGGCATGTTCTACTGTGTGTGGGATGTGTTGGTGCAACTCACTGATCCGCTCTCCTCCGTGTCGGAACGAAAAATACCGACACGGAGGAGAGAATACATCACTTCCTCTCCTGTGTTTACATTACAGGAGAGGAAGTGATGTCACCGGGGATTTCCATTCGTCGGGAGCGATCGCGAGGGGGTGGCCATGAATGAATGGCCGTCCCCTCGTCCGGGATCGCTCCCGAACGAAAACCGACCGCCGCAGGCACCGGGCGGGGGCCCGATCGGGCCCCCGACCCGCGGGAGGCAAATCACGTACATGTACGTGCTTATGCCTGCCCGTGCCATTCTGCCGACGTACATCGGCGTGAGGCGGTCGGCAAGTGGTTAATCTGGCCCTGACAGTGTTACATGTGGGCTTGTCAGTTAAACTCCACATGACTCTCTGAGTTAGTATCTCCTTTTGTATCGCATATTGTGGAAGCTATCGGAAATGAATGTGTGCCATACAAGTTTCTACGTTTTTTGGAGGTTATGACATTCACATGTAACATAGAAAGCCAACGCTTCCATATTGAAGGTCGGTCAGACACACACACCCACTAGGAGAGATGACACTGACATATTTACACAAAGACTTTGATAAGTTGGAACAGCTGAATTCTCCCAGAAGTCTAAGAACGTAATTTCCTTCTTTTTTTTTGGTTTACCGAAGACATCATGGAGACAGAAGGCAGCAACCATGAAGCACACATGCTTTTATAAGCTTATTACAGCTTTAGAACTATTTATTCTATTTCATATAGTTTTACCTACCCTGAACTGAACTATATTATACTCTTTACATTATGGTGCCAACTGTGTGACAATAAACGCACACTTTGTTTTAAGTCAGTCTGACTATCAATGCTATTCATGCAAAAACGCCTTTGAGATACAAGAATATTAGATATTGAATCTATTTTTCAGGGACCTGGCGGCCACGATGTCCGTCGGCCACCCGCAATCGAGAGCCAGAACGGGGATCTGTCAATGTAAACATACAGATCCCCGTTCTGACCGGGGAGTTAGAGAGAGGGCTTCTGTTCCTAGTGATTAGGAGCAGCCATCTTTCTCCTCCTCCAGACAGCCCAGCCCCCATACAGTTAGAAACACTCTCAGGGAACACACTTAACATCTTGATCGCCCCCAATGTTACCCCCTTCCCTGCCAGTGACATTTATGCAGTAATCAGTGGCTATTTTTAGCTCTTATAGCTGTATAAATGTCAATGGTCCCAAAAAAGTGTCCGATATGTCTGCCGCAATGTCGCAGTCCCACTAAAAATCGTAGATCACTTCCATTACTTGTAAAAAAAATTTTTTAAAAATACCATAAATATATCCCCTGTTTTGTAGACGCTATAACTTTTGTACAAACCAATCAATATACCCTTATTGCGATTTTTTTTTTTACCAAAAATATGTAGAACAAATACATATTGGCCTAAACTGATGAAGAAATGTGTTTTTAAAAAACATTAGGGGATATTTATTATAGCAAAAAGTAGAAAATATTTTGTTTTCAAAATTGACGATCTTTTTTTGTTTAAAGCGCACAAAATATAAACCGCAGAGGTGATCAAATACCACCAAAAGAAAGCTCTATTTGTGGGAAAAAAGGACATCAATTTTGTTTGAATACAGCATTGCACGACCACACAATTGTCAGTTAAAGCAACGCAGTGCCAAGATGCAAAAAATGGCCTGGTCAAAATCTTCCGGTCTGTAAGTGGCTAAAGGAATGTCAGGAGATCAGAAGAAGGGGTTAAAATCTGCCTTTTATTAATTTGCAAAAATTAGAGTGGACCTTAAGCGGTTAAATAACTATTTCTCTTTTGTGTTCGCCCTCATCCCTCTTTCACAATTAAAAACTTTTATCAATTTAGAAACCTTTTTCTTTTGTTCTGTAGTTCATTATTTTCTGTTTCATTGCCTAAGCAAGTATAATGTAGGGATCATTGATGCCTCAGGATATTCACATCACACATCCTAGGAGGCAGTGTTCTTTTGAGGGTTACATGACCATTGTGAGTTTGTGCATGCACAGACATGACGCTGGTCTCTGCCAGGCATTTGGGAACTGGCAAAAATGTACAGCACATCTTAACACAAGGGGAATTTACATGCTTGTGCGCAAGGTGTCAGATACCCAAAACCAGGGCTGCTGATAAAGCAGTACAACCGATCCTCCTGTACCAGGCCTGGCCCATCAGCTCAGTAGGGAAGCTTTATTGTTCATTTATGGATACTTTATTAAATGTATTTACCAGACCATCGCCACTTCTGCTTGCTTAAATTACTTGTCTCAGGGTCCCCATTGGGTCAACAAAGGGGCCGCAGGAGGTGACAGCACTGAAGGGAGTTTTTTTCACATTTTCGGGGTGCAGGAGGATAAAGCCAGCTCCGCATATCCCACTGCACAACTGCCTGTGCCTTTCCCTAGTGGAGTGATTCTTCAAACTTCCCCACTCAGTAAGTGCCATGCTGAGGACTGAAGGAGAGACTTGAGGCTGCAAGGCACAGTGAATGTGTGGGACAGCAGCTCTAATATGCCATTGGAGGTACACAGCAAGCAGCACACAGTGACAGATGGACAGCATGCTAACTTTTAGGAAGGTACAGTCTGCAAACTCCTCACTGTAACACACACTGTACAGTCTGCACACAGCCAGAAAATTAGCACCCAACAGCTATTATAGAGAACCTGCTGTACTGTGATCATCATAGGCACAGTGAGATGCTAGTTTACTCTTTGGGGGAGGTAGTAAAACTGTTGCATTTTTACCACTATCTCCAAACACTCCCCTTTAGGGCCCTTTCACCCAAGCTTTCCAATTCAGTCTGCTTGTTTTTTTTTCATGCAGACCTAAGCAAAAGCTCCATGTAGGTTTATTGTGGCCAAATGTAAATGTCCATTTATACCTGCCTACCTCTGAGTCCATCTGGGTATGGAAAAAAAAAAAAAACAGACTGCATCCTTTTCTATTTTTTCAAAACTAATCATGATGGATCAGAGGTAGCCTGATGTAAACGGGCACAAGTGGGGGGCGGTCTGTAGGTAGGGTTGAGGACTGGGGTAGAAGGCAGAATGTAGGTGGGGTCGGGGACCAGAGGGCTGGTGTGTAGATGGGGTTAGGGACCGGGGGGTGCTGTACAGAGCCCAGTGATTTCTAACAGCGGCCCTGCCCAAAATCAGTGGTATGTGCGTGCATGTTCAGAAATCTCCCTTGCATGTGCATAGAAGCTTAGCACTTAGTCTCTTTTAAGCTAGCCATACATGACTCAAAATTCGGCCAGTTCAGCAGGCACTGCCTAAGATTTGATCTATGTAAGTACAGGCTGATTGTACCCAAGTCGATTCATCGATTGGTACAACCAGCATGTCAGACTTTTTACATGCAATTACTGCCAGACAGCTGTAGCCACTAGCAGTAATCAATGTTCTGCTGGCCAGGAAGGCTCTATGCAATAGTGCTGCAGGAGGCATTCCCCAATCTACTCTGACTTTGTTGATGGGGAATCGAGTGAATTTCTTTCCTTCCACCTGTGGACGAAGGAAAGACAATCAAATCATCTATGAGCTGCTTAAGTCATGCAAGCTCCTCTAGTTGGGCATGTCCCACTCCTGTGGGCCAATCCCCCCACTTTGTATTTTCCAAGCAGGCCATAATTAATTTGAGAACTACCACCAACCTGCATTTGAAGAAAGCAAAGTCCAGGGCCTCTATTTTATTTCAGGTCCCAAATGCCTTACAGAGACCTGAGGCACATAGATACACATGCCAGACTGGCAGGGTGAAGTTCCTCTTTAATATTGCGTAAAAGCACATATCGACATCAAAGCATCGTCACCATATATGTCTAAATATAAAAACAACTACAGGAGCCTGTCTGGTAGGGTAAGTGCAGACAACCCTTCCGACACAACAATAAATCATCACTATACCATGTGTAAACCTTCCACAGGAGTGGCTTGATTGCCTAGGATTACAGGCTTATGTTCACTTTAACATCAAGTGGATGGCTTCAAACTGATGAGTAATTGTGTCTAACAATACAAGTAGTTGTGACTTAGGAATGCCTGTATAGTAAGTATCCATTTATCAATAAGCATTCCTCCTCTCCACTGGTAATCACTTCTGTTAGATGTCAGAAAAACATTGTGGACGTTAAAGGAAAAAAAAAATGGCTAAAAGAATCAGTTTAAACGAGGGCTGCAGAAATTAACGATTAATTCCTTGATTAATCGTTAATTTTTTTGATCGATCAAAATTCTTTTGATCGGTAGGCTGCCTGCCCTGGGGCCGCTTTGGGCCAAGCTGTAGCTGCAGCGCTCTGCTCCCTCCTCTTCCTCCTCCTCCACTATACGTCATACACAGTCTGCGGGCATCTCCTGCTGTGTGTCTCCGAGCAGAGTGTGAAAACTTTGGCCACGCTGTGAGAAAAGTCCCACCCTCCTAGATCAGCTCGTGTGTTCTGTCTATCACACAAGCTGACCTAGGAGGAGGGCGAGACTTTTCTCACAGCGCGGCCAAAGTTTTCACACTCAGCTCGGAGACACACAGCAGGAGATGCCTGCAGACTGTGTAATCCAGGCACAGGCACTGACTACAGTGAGGCTGCGATTATGGGCACGGTGAGAAAGCATTATGGGCACGGCGAGGCTTTGATTATGGGCATAGTGAGACTGCATTATGGGAAAGGTAAGTCTGAGATTATGGGCATGGTGAGACTGCATTATGGGCATGTTGAGGCTGCGATTATGGGCATGGTAAGGCTGAGTTTATGATGTGTGATGTCCTAGCCATGCCCCGCTATGTTCAGCTTCGGCCGTTGCCATAACAACGGTGCTAAATCGGCTAAAAGTAGTTGGAGCTGTATGTGCATTATAATTAATCGAAAAAAGTCGATTGATTGATTTAAAAAAAAAACATTAATCAAACACTGAAATTTTAATCATTAACAGCCCAAGTTTAAACCCTTGTCTTCCCACTGCTCTTATGCCACATACACACGACTGGACTTTTTGACAGCATAGGTCCGACGGAACAAATCTGACGGACAATTCGATCATGTGTGGGCTCCATTGGACCTTTGCTGTCCATAAGTCTGATGGACTTTAGAAATAGAACATGTTTTAAATTTTCCCGCCGGAACTCCGCCGGACCCAGTTCCTAGTAGGAAACCCGTTCGTCTGTATGCTGGTCCGACGGACCAAATACAACGCAAGGGAAGCCACAGCACCTGCCCGCGAGAATGTTTCCAGCGTGATCCTATCGCACTGGTTCTCGGGTGCAGGGTACTGTACATCTCGCCCTCGCTGCAATAGGAAAAACACATTGAGAGGCGACAATGTCCCTTAGGTCTGGTATGGATTTTAAGGGGAACCTCCTACACCGAAAAAATAGCGTGGGGTTCCCCCCAAAATCCATACCAGACCTTTATCCGAGCATGCAGCCCCGCCAGTCAGGAAAGGGGGTGGGGAGGAGCAAGAGCCCCCCCTCCTGAACCATACCAGGCTGCATGCCCTCAACATGGGATATGGGTGCCCCATACCCCAAAGCACCTTGTCCCTGTGTTGATGAGGACAAGGGCCTCTTCCCAAAAACCCTGGCCGTTGGTTGTCGGAGTCTGCAGGCGGGGGGCTTATCGGAATCCGGGAGCCCCCTTTAATGAGAGAGCCCCCAGATCCCGGCCCCTCACTCTGTGAATAAGTATGGATTACATTGTACCCCTACCCATTCACCTGGGGGAAAGAAAGTCAATAAAAAAACACACTAGACAGGTTTTTTTAAGTAGTTTATTAGGCAGCTCCGGGGTCTCTTCTGTCTTGGGGGTCTCTTCCGACTCCTGCGCTCTCTCCGGCCTCTTCTCCCGCTCTCCAGCCTTCTCTCCCGGTCTCCGGCCTCTTCTCCCGCTCTTTGATTATTCTCCCGGGCTCCTCCGCTATCTTCTCCTCTTTTGCCGCTCTTTTGTTAGCGGGGGCCCATTCTCTTCCGTTGTCTTCTTCCCTCTTTTCTTCCGATGTTGACATGACCCTCTCTCCTGCTGTAATTCTGTGTACACAGTGTGCAACGACTTATATAGGCATGGGGCGGGGTCACCGGGTGATGTCACCCGGTGACCCCGCCCCTTATGACGGCACAGTCCCGGGGCAAGTCCGTTCATGTGGAAGTCTGCCGCAACTCAGTCGGAAGTCCGGCGGACCTAGTCTGCCGGAAAGTCCGGTCGTGTGTCATGTGTGAGCAAGTCTGTTAGTTCGGAAAGTCCGTCAGAACTCTGCCGGAAGTCCGGCGGGAAGTCTGTGTCGGACCTAGTCTGCCGGAAAGTCCGGTCGTGTGTACAGGGCATTATACAAGCTCCATAGAGTTGTAGAAATTCTTCCGTGAATAACTTTTTTATTTTTTGTTTCCGAGCAATCACCCCTGTGTTTATTTTTTCTTCTCTTCGATTGAATGTATAATACACTGTATCTTTTTCTACTTGCTAGAGGAGAAAATTGTAAACAAAAAAAGTGTGTGTGATCAATGTGATCAGCTGTGTCCAATCAGAGCTCTTTACATGTAAACTAATGGCAGTTATTGGCATTGCCTTTCCTCTGCGCTGTCACTGAGTGAAAAGAGGAAGCCACTAGCTATCCTGTGACAGCGGTCTTTTACACTGATCATCAGTGCAGCCTTATCACCTCACATCAGTAAAGAAGAACAATTACTTATTTGCTAAATTTTATAACAAACAAAATTAGTTTTTGTTTTTTTTCAAAAATTTTGGTCTTTTTTGTTTCAGCAAAACATAAAAAACCCAGTGGTGATACCCCGAAAAGAAAGCTCTATCTGTCTCAAAAAGTGATAAAAACTTACCGTAATTTGTGTACAATGTTGCATGACCGCGCAATTGTCATTCAAAGTGCAACAGCGTTGAAAGCTGAAAAATTGGCCTGGACAGGAAGGGGGTGAGTGTCCGATAGGCAAGTGGTTAAGTAGGATAAAAAGAAAAATTTCTTAATTTGGAATCAGTGCAGTTAGTGTCAGTATGTTTTAGGTAGGATAGAAAAAGCAAAAGGCACACTATTGTTTCTTGGCCATACTATGGATACAATAATCAATCACATACACATTAGTATTACTGCAGTCGTCAAGAACAGAATTTTTATTTTTAGCTGTTCTTTGGTGGTAGGTCATGGTATTGTATTACAACTGTGAAAGACTGAAGGGAAGGCTGGAGTTCAACTTTTACTACTTTACACTTAGAAAATTAGCCAAACAGGTCTTTTGACCAGGGGGCCTGGACTTTTTGGATATGACTGTTTATTTGGTAAAAAGATTTGAGTGCATTGTCATCAATTTTTTAAGAAGACTGTAAGTACAGCTAATGCTTGTTACATAATAAAGTTTTTACATTGAGAATAAAACATACACTTTTACCAACATAACGCCGAAAATGTCTTCTTTGTGGAGAAATGTAAAACCCTTTTCATGAATGAAGGTATGTAATCATTAACTCCTGTCTCATTACTAAACCTGTTAGTTTACTTTGTTTTGTTTTGTGATTGGTAAACTCTAAATTACCCAGAGGGCAAAAATCCCCACCGTACCTCCATCTCTGAACACTGTAGACTCTGGATAACCAGATCAGCACCAAAAGATTAAAGGATATGTAAAGGTTCGATTTAAAAAAAAAAAAAAAAAACATGTCATACTCACCTCCTCTGTGCAGTTGGTTTTGTACAGAGTGGCCCCAATCCTAGTCTTCTGGGATCCCTCAGCGGCGCTCCTGGCTCCTCTTCTCGATTGCCCTGTTAGAGAGCCACTCTCCCTCTGGGGCACTCGTGCGGGTGCTCTCCTGTGTCCTTCTGCTGCATCCATTGACACAGACAGCAGGACTCAGCCCTGCCCCTGGCTCCAGTGTCATTGGATTAGATTGACAGCAGTGGGAGCCAATAGCTGCACTGCTATCAATCAGGACCAGAGACACTGGCTGGAACTGCTGTGCTCATCCCTGTCGCTGGAAAGATTGGGTTCAGGTAAGTTAAAGGGAGCTCTGGGGGGGGCTGCTGCATTACAGGAGGTTTTTCCCCTTAATGCATAGAAACCGAGCAGCGTATTAGTGATCTAGAGGACAATATTAAGCCCATCCTGCCCCAACTTAATACACATGGGGGGGAAGAGGAAGATTGCCAATGTGGAGCACAAGGTTGATAACCTCGAGAATCGTTCCGCAGAAATATCCTGCGTCTGGTTGGTCTCCCGGAGCAGGTGGAGGGTCCTGACCCCATAGCTTTCCTTGAAAGCTGGCTCGAGCAAGAATTTGGCCGCACTCAACTATCCCCCTGTTTTGTGATTGAGAGGGCCCACTGAGTCCCTGGCCGCCCCCTCCCTGAAGGACACCCCCCATGTACTGTGGTGATTTGTCTCCTCAATTACAGGGAGTGGGATTTTATCCTGGGGGCTGCCAGGAAGAAGGGCAGTCTTCGCATCAATAATACTGTGGTGTCCCTTTTCCCTGACTACTCTCCAATAGGGTTCGCCCGGCGGTCGTTTCGTGGCGAATTTCGGCTGTTTGCGGTCCGCCCGATCGGCGGACTATTGCCGCTGTTCACCCGGCGGACTTCCGTGTTTACTGTGTAAAAGAACTTTGACCTATGATGACACATCCATCATGTGGTACAGGACAGCCAATTGAGACATTACAGCACATGGATACTTGGACATTCCCCCTAACTTATAAATAGACCTGATCCGGCGGCCATTTTACATTCTTTCGTATGTCACTATAGGGAGAGGTTGCTGTGTGGAGGAGGGAGAGACTGCAGTGACCCAAATCGCTAGCTATTAGGTCCACAAAAGTTCTTTTAAGGACTGGTATGGTATAGGTGTTAGGTGTAGTTCAGGATATAGGTTTGAGGCACTGCTATTCAAGTCATTGTTGCAGCAGCCTGTCTTTTGTCAGTGTAGAGAGAGGGACAGGACGCTGTGTGCAGGGACAGTCAGTTTAATCATTAGCTGTTACTATTAGATCCACAAAAGTCCTTTTCAGGACTGGTATGGTAAAGTAGTACAGGATATAGTTTTGAGTGCTATTCAAGTTATTGTTGCAGCAGCCTGTGTTTTGTCAGTTTAAATAGGGACAGGCAGGAAGCTGTGTGTGGCAGTGAGGGACAGTCAGTTTAATCAGTAGCTGTTACTATTATGTCCACAAAGGTTCTTTTCAGGACTGGTATGGCAATAGGCTTGTACACGTATAATATTCTTTCTTCCAAATATAGAAAGAATATTATACTTGTCTGCTGCCCTTCTGCTGCAGTAGTCCTTTATGAGTATAGGGACTGAGGTACAGTCTGCTAATCACAACCTACTAGATCCACAAAGGTCCTTATAAGGACTGGTAAGGTATAGTGTACTACAGTACATAGGGTTGAGTGAGGTACAGTCTGCTATTCCTTAAGGACTGGTATAGGTCCACAATATATAGGGTTGAGGTGCACTACTGCTGACTGCTGCCCTATACTGCAGCAGTCCTTTATCAGTATAGGGACTGAGGTACATTCTGCTAATCACAACATAATAGTTCCACAAAGGTCCTTATAAGGACTGGTAAGGTATAGTGTACTACAGTACATAGGGTTGAGTGAGGTACAGTCTGCTATTCCTTAAGGACTGGTATAGGTCCACAATATATAGGGTTGAGGTGCACTACTGCTGACTGCTGCCCTATACTGCAGCAGTCCTTTATCAGTATAGGGACTGAGGTACAGTCTGCTAATCACAACCTACTAGTTCCACAAAGGTCCTTATAAGGACTGGTAAGGTATAGTGTACTACAGTACATAGGGTTGAGTGAGGTACAGTCTGCTATTCCTTAAGGACTGGTATAGGTCCACAATA
This sequence comes from Lithobates pipiens, assembly GCF_037356315.1. Classification (NCBI taxonomy): domain Eukaryota; kingdom Metazoa; phylum Chordata; class Amphibia; order Anura; family Ranidae; genus Lithobates; species Lithobates pipiens. Next base: position 149,738,105 of record NW_027507787.1, on the reverse strand, counting down.
TATAGGGTTGAGGTGCACTACTGCTGACTGCTGCCCTATTCTGCAGCAGTCCTTTATCAGTATAGGGACTGAGGTACAGTCTGCTAATTACAACCTACTAGTTCCACAAAGGTCCTTATAAGGACTGGTAGGGTATAGTGTACTACAGTACATAGGGTTGAGTGAGGTACAGTCTGCTATTCCTTAAGGACTGGTATAGGTCCACAATATATAGGGTTGAGGTGCACTACTGATGACTGCTGCCCTATTCTGCAGCAGTCCTTTATAAGTATAGGGACTGAGGTACAGTCTGCTTATCACAACCTACTAGTTCCACAAAGGTCCTTATAAGGACTGGTAAGGTATAGTGTACTACAGTACATAGGGTTGAGTGAGGTACAGTCTGCTATTCCTTAAGGACTGGTATAGGTCCAAATATATAGGGTTGAAGTGCACTACTGCTGACTGCTGCCCTATTTTGCAGCAGTCCTTTATCAGTATAGGGACTGAGGTACAGTCTGCTAATCACAACCTACTAGTTCCACAAAGGTCCTTATAAGGACTGGTAAGGTATAGTGTACTACAGTACATAGGGTTGAGTGAGGTACAGTCTGCTATTCCTTAAGGACTGGTATAGGTCCACAATATATAGGGTTGAGGTGCACTACTGCTGACTGCTGCCCTATTCTGCAGCAGTCCTTTATTAGTATAGGGACTGAGGTACAGTCTGCTAATCACAACCTACTAGTTCCACAAAGGTCCTTATAAGGACTGGTAAGGTATAGTGTACTACAGTACATAGGGTTGAGTGAGGTAAAGTCTGCTATTCCTTAAGGACTGGTATAGGTCCACAATATATAGGGTTGAGGTGCACTACTGCTGACTGCTGCCCTATTCTGCAGCAGCCCTTTATCAGTATAGGGACTGAGAGTTTTGTGACAGGGTCATTTAAAAAATGACAGGCAGAGGAAGAAGCAGGCCCTTCCGCAGGGGTGGTAGGGGTAGGGCAGGAGCAACAGGCTTGAGCCAATGTGGGAAGTTGCAGAAGGTGCTTTTAATTACTTTAAAGGACGCACCAGACTTGGTTGAGTGGCTCACTCAGCCTTACTCTTCTGCACCCTCCTCATCCTCTCGATCTGCACCCTCTTCTTCACTCTCTGCTATGTGCACCCCCAAAGACACTACCACCAACAACACCACCACCACCACATACCTTCCCCTTGAGTCACAGGAATTATTTTCCGATCCATATCAAGACATTTCTGATGCGCAGCCACTCTTGGCATTGGATCAGGAAGAGGAGGTAGCAACAACCGCCACTCAGCAGTCTGAGGACAGTACCCAGATCAGCCCAAGAAGGAGGTTGGTTCCCGATGTTGCTGCCTACTCCGAGATCTCTACTTATAGCTGTGGGTAAGGTGACGTAGATGATGACGTGTCTAGTGATGTCACGTGGGTGCCCACAAGAGAGGAAGAGGAGGGGAGTTCAGAGGGAGATATGGACCAGCAGATAGGGAGGAGAAGCAGGAATAACTTACATTGCACAGGAGGGACAAAGCAGACTGCTAATGTATCAGGAGCGAGTCATCGACCATGTACGGTCACATCTGGCGCTCCCAGGACGCCGTCACATGGCTCCGCAGTGTGGGCTTTTTTTAACATGTCCGCTGCTGACAATAGTGTTGCCATCTGCAATCTTTGCAGTCAACGCATTAGTCGCGGTAAGCCCAACACTCACCTAGGGACGACCGCCTTAAGAAGGCACATGAGTAGCCATCACCGAGCCCAGTGGGAGCAACGGAACACACAAAGCCACACTCCAGGCTCTCACCGTCCAGCCTCGTCTTCTACTTCACCTTCTCCTCTCTCCTCACAATTGTCTTCCACTCCACCTTCCATCACACCAAGCTCACGTTTTTCTGCAAAAAGGCAGGCTTCCGTGGGCCTAATGTTCAAGCGTAAAAAAATGATGACGCCGGATAACCCTCTTGCCCAACGGTTGACGGCTGGCTTATCAGAACTGATAGCCCGCCAACTACTGGCATATAAACTGGTGGACTCGGAGGCCTTTTGAAAATTTGTGGCCATTGGAACACCACAATGGAAGGTCCCAGGAAGGAAGTATTTCTCAGAGAAGGGCATCCCAGAGCTATATGGCCATGTTCAGCGGCAAGTGAATGTATGTCTGGCACACAGTGTCGGTGCCAAGATACATGTGACCACAGACACGTGGTCTAGCAAACACGGGCAGGGAAGGTATATCACTTTTTTTCTGCCCACTGGGTGAACCTTCTGACGGCCGTCAAGCATGTAACCCGTGGCACCGTGTAGATTTGGTTTTACCGCCACGGATTGCATGCAGGCCTGGCTCTTCTTCTCCTCCTCCTCCTACTCCATCCTCCTCCCTCTCCTCCTCGGCTGACTCCTCCTTTTCTGCTAGCGTCTCTTACGCTGCGCCGCCCAAGCTCCCCAGAACCTATTCGACATGCCAGGTGAGACGTTGCCATGCCTTGCTGCGTATGTTGTGCCTGGAAGCCAAGAGCCACACTGGCCCGGCACTCCTTTCAGCTTTGCGTTCACAGGCAGATCAGTGGCTAACACCGCTCAATTTGACAGTTGGTAAAGTGGTGTGTGACAACGGTGCCAATCTGCTTAGTGCATTGAAACAGGGCAAAATTACGCACGTGCCATGCATGGCACACGTCTTAAACTTGGTCGTGCAGTGATTCGTTGTCAAATACCCTGGGGTCCAGGACATCTTGCGGCAGGCAAGGAAAATCTCGGCCCATTTCAGAAGATCTTACATGGCCATGGCTCGCCTTGCTGACATTCAGCGGCGACACAATCTGCCTGTCAGACGTCTTATTTGTGATTGCCCGATGCGATGAAACTCAACCTTCTATATGCTTGATAGGCTGCTCCAGCAGAAATGTGCAGTTAACGTCTACCTGTATGAACTCTGCGGCAGAACAGGTTCTGAGGAGCTGGGTTTTTTTTCACTGCGCCAGTGGCTGCTAATGCGTGACGCATGCAGACTTCTGCGGCCATTTGAGGAGATCACCAAACTGGTCAGTCGCAGCCATGGTGCCATCAGTGACATGGTACCTTATGCCTTCTTTATGGAGCATGCATTGCGTCGTGTCATTGATCAAGCTGTGGAGGAGCAGGAGCGGAAAGATGAGGAAGTCGCAATGAGTCTGAAGAGGAGTCAGAGGAGGATGGTGCCGGGCGGATGAGGAGGAGCAAGAAGAGCATGCGTTAAACCTTTCTGGGATCCCTGTTGTTGTGCGTGGATGGGGAGAGGAGAATGAAGAGGACGGCATTATCCTGGATGATGAGCAGGAGCCAGGCCACCACACCGCTTCCAGTTTAGTGCAAATGGGGGCCTTCATGCTCCAGTGTTTTAATAGGGACCCCCGTATAAAAAGTATAAGGGTCAAGGACCAGTACTGGGTGGCAACGTACTTAGACCCCCGGTACAAACACAAAATGGCGGAAATTTTACCGCCGTCACAGAGGGCTGTCGGAATGGAGCACTTCCAGGCCTTCCCTCGAGAAATGCTGCATTCTGCTTTTGCGTGCGCTGGCAGAGGAGCAATTCCCACTCCCAGAGAAGGAGTTGCTGGTACCAATCCAACAGCGCCTGCAAGAAGAGGCTGGTTTTAAGATGTGTTGGTGACTTCGGATATGAGGTCATTCTTTCAGCCGACCCATCGACAGGTGTCATCCGGGTCCAGCATCAGGGAACACCTAGACCGTCAGGTGTCCAACTACATCAGACTGTTGGCTTGCCCCTCATACAGTGTCCTGTCCGAAAGGACGTTCAGCGCAGCAGGGGGGATCGTGACCGTTAAGCATACTCGCCTAGCTCACGACAGTGTTAACTACCTCACATTTCTAAAAATGAATGAGGCATGGATCTCGGAGGAATTCAACACATGTGACCAGTAGACCATGTATATGTCTATAAACAATTTTTTTAATTGAGCACACAGGCCTTCTTTCTTCATTTGGCTCACTTCCTTGTCCAAAAAAAGCACACCGTACTATATGCCCGTACCCTCCTGTTTGAAGAGGTTGAGCGGTGTCATATTTCTACTGGGGCTGCTTATTATGAGGGGCTCCCACCATCTCTGTGCTGTGCTGACTTCCTCCTGGGGCTGCTTATTATGAGGGGCTCCCACCATCCCTGTGCTGTGCTGACTTCTTCCTGGGGCTGTACCTCTGCTGTGCATATTATGAGGGGCTCCCACCATCCCTGTGCTATGTTCATTATGAGGGGCTCCCACCATCCCTGTGCTGTGCTGACTTCCTCCTGGGGCTGCTTATTATGAGGGGCTCCCACCATCCCTGTGCTATGCTGACATCCTCCTGGGGCTGCTTATTATGAGGGGCTCCCACCATCCCTGTGCTTTGCTGACTTCCTCCTGGGGCTGTACCTCTGCTGTGCATATTATGAGGGGCTCCCACCATCCCTGTGCTGTGCTGACTTCCTCCTGGGGCTGTACCTCTGCTGTGCATATTATGAGGGGCTCCCACCATCCCTGTGCTATGCTCATTATGAGGGGCTCCCACCATCCCTGTGCTGTGCTGACTTCCTCCTGGGGCTGCTTATTATGAGGGGCTCCCACCATCCCTGTGCTATGCTGACATCCTCCTGGGGCTGCTTATTATGAGGGGCTCCCACCATCCCTGTGCTATGCTCATTATGAGGGGCTCCCACCATCCCTGTGCTGTGTTGACTTCCTCCTGGGGCTGCTTATTATGAGGGGCTCCCACCATCCCTGTGCTATGCTGACATCCTCCTGGGGCTGCTTATTATGAGGGGCTCCCACCATCCCTGTGCTGTGCTGACTTCCTCCTGGGGCTGTACCTCTGCTGTGCATATTATGAGGGGCTCCCACCATCCCTGTGCTATGCTCATTATGAGGGGCTCCCACCATCCCTGTGCTATGCTGACTTTCTCCTGGGGCTGCTTACGGTGCAGGTGTCAGTGCTGTATATCACGGTGCTGGTGTCAGTGCTGTATATCAGGGTGCTGATGTCAGTGCTTTATGTCACGCTGCTGATGTCAGTGCTCTCTATCACGGTGCTGGTGTCAGATCACTCTAACACAGTGCAAGTGTCATTGCTGTATGTCACACTGCTGATGTCAGTGCTCTCTATCACGGTGATGGTGTCAGTGCTGTATATCACGGTGCTGGTGTCAGTGCTTTATGTCACGCTGCTGATGTCAGTGCTCTCTATCACGGTGCTGGTGTCAGATCACTCTATCATGGTGCAGGTGTCATTGCTGTATGTCACGCTGCTGATGTCAGTGCTCTCTATCACGGTGCTGGTGTCAGATCACTCTATCACGGTGCAGGTGTCATGGCTGTATGTCACGCTGCTGGTGATCATCTCCTGCACTCTCTTCTTTGCCTACCCTGACCTTCCCTCTCCTCCATTGCCTTCATGCGCTCCACAGTCCTGAATTGTCACAATTTCACATATAAAAAAAGAATGCTTGTAGTTGTCGACCCCAGATTCACCTCATACATGTGTTATGTCATTGGCCATGTGGTGGGACTATGTTTGCACAGCTAGTATTTATTTTGTGGCTGCAAATTTGACCTGAAGGTTTGCAAAGTTCGCCTCCCATTGAAGTCAATGGGGCCCGCCGCGAACGTTACGGTTCGCAAACTATCGGCCGCGTTCGCGTTCCGCGTTCACGAAACGTCCCGTCGGAAGTTCGTCCATCACTACTCTCCAACAGTCCGCAACCGTAGAGCCAGCGTGCCAAGCAGAAACTCTTGGGGGCGAATGGAGGTGGAGCCACCGAGACAGGCATGTGACAATAATCAGAGGTAACAGCTTGGAGATGGCAAGCAGAAATTGTGTCGGAAAATCCGATTGTGTGTGGGCTCCATCTGACTTTTTCCATCGGAATTTCCGACACACAAAGTTTGAGAGCAGGACCTAAAATTGGACCAACAGGACCAAAATCCGATCATTTAAATTCCGATCATGCGTAGACACTTCCGACAGACAAAGTACCACGCATGCTCAGAATAAATTACGAGACAAAAGCTATTGGCTACTGCCCTCTTTATAGTCCCGTCGTAAGTGTTCTATGTCACCACGTTCAGAAAGATCCGATTTTCCGACAACTTTGTGTGACCGTGTGTATGCTAGACAAGTTTGGGCCAAAATCCATCGGAAAAAATCAGACGGATTTTGTCGTCGGAAAGTCCGACCGTGTGTACGGGGCATAAAGCAGTGACATCACTAGAGTTGGTGTCACCTGGTGCGGTAAAAATGGTATCACCCCTATTTTTGGGCCGGAAGCCCAGCATTGGATCTCGTTGTGGCGGTCAATAAGGCCTAGAGAGTAGCAAGTTAAGTACTTCCTAATGGCTCAGGCCCTAGGAACAGTAATGAATAATGGCCAACAGGCCCTCTTATCGGACCTGGCGAAACTGCAGCATTGATCCCTCTAGCTAGACATTCGCTCACTCTGGGTTGTCCAGGCTGACTCTGGTCAGTAGTGTAGCATGTCTGTACCCTGGCAGTGGCTTCCCTTTGGTGGTGTGGATATAGTGTGGCTCCCTCTGGTGCGCGGGTACAGCGTGGCTCCCTCTCTGGTGGTGCAGGTACAGTGTGGCTCCCTCTCTGGTGGTGTGAGTACAGCGTGGCTCCCTCTCTGGTGGTGCGGGTACAGCGTGGCTCCCTTTCTGGTGGTGCAGGTACAGCGGGGTTCCCTCTCTGGAGGTGCGGGTACAGTGTGTGTCTCTCTCTCTCTATGGTGGTGCGGGTACAGCATGGCTCCCTCTTTGGTGGTGTGGGTACAACATGGCTCCCTCTTTGGTGGTGTGAGTACAGCAGGATTCCCACTCTGGTGATGCGGGTACAGCGTGGCTCCCACTCTGCTAGTGCAGGTACAGCGTGACTCCTTCTGTGTTGGTGCGAGTACAGCATTGCTCCCTCTCTGGTGGTGTGGGTACAGCCTGGTTCTCTCTCTCTGGTGGTGCGGGTACAGCATAGCTCCCTCTCTGGTGGTGTGGGTACAGCATAGCTCCCTCTCTGGTGGTGTGGGTACAGCATGGCTCCCTCTCTGGTGATGTAAGTACAGCGTGGCTCTCTCTCTGGTGGTGCAGGTACAGTGTGCAGACATCCCAACCGGCAAAAACTAATTTCAGGGAGTTGGTAAAGGCTGAGTCAACTGGTCTGGGACCTAGGCACATGCAAGCTAGATTATGTCAGAACACACTCAAGTGAGAATGGCTGTGTGACTCACCAACATAGTACTACGATGGGGGGCATTCCAGGAATTAAAACGTCACACCTCATACACTTGTTGGGCATCCCATACCAAATCCGTGGCCATTATTGGAGTGGTGCCCATATAACAACTTCAACTCTTCTGGGGAGGCTTTCCACAGGATTTTGTATTCTGTTTCTGGAAATCTGTGCCCATTTGTGAGGCCAGGTACTGATGTTGGATGAGAAGACCTGGCTCACGATCAGTGTTCCAAATCATCCGAAAGGTGTTCAGTATGGTTTAGGTCAGGGCTGGCTGCAGGCCACTCGAGTTCTTCCACACAAAACTGGTCAAACCGGTCTTTTTTTGGAGCTTCATTTGTGCATCTGAACTCAGTAATTTGGAGTAACACCTGTATATCTTTGGCCATGTAATGTATAATCTTGTTCAATTCAAGTAAATTGGATATGGCCCCAGAATAGTAGTAGCTGTAGTATAAACTGACCATAGACTTCAAAGGCCTGCTCAACACCAAGAGCAAACGTTTTAAAAAAAAAAAAACACTTTTGTTAATTCTCCAAATCCTCACATCAAAAATTTTTCAGGTCTTCTAGACTCTGACCATCCAATGTTCTGACATCCTCACAGATTTAGCCTTGTCATGAAGGATAAAGCAAATAAATGCTTACCCTCACCATGTAAGTAATGTGTGTTCTTTGTTAAAGTGATGGTAGAAAAATAACATTCTCCAAAACTATTGGTATTGCTAACATCAAATGTATCAACCAATTGCTGACCTGTTTTTAAAGCATTTGTTACCCAAACATTTCGTATTCCTGATATGTGCCGTCTGTACCATATACTTGTATGAAATAGTATCCTGTTATCTTTGTATTGCTTCCTTTATGTGAAATCCCTGGTATTCCTGCCAGTCCCTCTGCTTTCCTTTTAAAAACTGACCACAGTAAGCAGGAGAACACATCGTGGTCAGTGCTTGGTGCTTGGAACTCAGCCTGCTCTCCTCCAATGATCAGACTTGTCCTGACACACCCCTCTTGCACAGCCTTTCACTGGAGAAGATCAGTATCCTGCTGCTTCTTCTCCCCCCAGCTCTTACACAGCTGAGAACAGTGGGAATGTGATCACTTTTTTTTTAAAAAGTATAAAAAGGTATTTATATATATATATATATATATATATATATATATTTTTTTTTTTTTTTTAATCTATGCATAAATGTTTTGCTTTTCACTTCAGTCTCAAACTGAATGGGTTGTTTTAGAAGGTGATCGTTTACAACCACTTTGGGATAAGGTACACATCCTTATAGATTTGCCAAAATCATCAATGATTTAATTGCCCATATTTAATCTTCCCCTGTTGCTTATTAAAGGGGTTGTAAATCCTCAAGGTTTTTCACCTTAATGCATTCTATGTATTAAGGTAAAAAAACGTCCTGTGATGCAGCAGCCCCCCAGAGCCCCCTTTTAATTAACCTGAACCCAGTCTTTCCAGCAACAGGGACAAGCACACCAGCTCCAGATGGTGTCTTGGGTCCTGAATGGATAGATTGATAGCAGCGCAGCCATTGGCTCCCTCTGCTGTCAATCAAATCTAATGACGCGGAAGCTGGGGGCGGGGGCGAGTCCCGCTGTCTGTGTCAATGGAAGCAGCAGCAGGACACAGGAGCATACCAACACGAGTGCCCCGAGGGAGAGCGGCTCTCCAATGGGGCACTCGAGAAGAGGAGGAGCCAGGAGTGCCGCTGAGGGAACCCAGAAGAAGACGGCCACTGCTGTGCAAAACCAACTGCACAGGGAATAATGGGTATGGGTAATGACATTATTAAAAACGCACCATCTTAATAAATACATAAAGTGCTGATCGGTTAATTTCCTTAAAAGCGTGAAAGTATCAAAGTAGACCAGGAGGCAAGTAGATCCTTTACCATTTACCTTGGTGCTGGGCAGTCATTGGTAGGACCATATTCAATTGCTTGCTGGCAGAAATAATTCTGATGTATTCACTTATGGGACACTTATGGGACACACAGTCGGCTTTTCTGATGGAAAATGTGCGATCTGAGCTTTTTGTTGGAAATTCCGACCGTGTGTAGGCCCCATTGGACATTGTCCATCGGAATATCCGTCACACACAATTTGAGATCTGGATCTCAAATTTTCCAACAACAAAATACATTCGTGTGTACACAATTTTGACGCACAAAGTCCCACGCATGCTCTGAAATCAAGCAGAAGAGCCACATTGGCTATTGAACTTCATTTTTCTTGGCTCGTTGTACGTTCGCAATTTCCGACCAACTTTGTGTGACCGTGTGTATGCAACACAAGTTTGAGCCAAGATCCATCCGAAAAAATCCATGGATTTTGTTGTCAGAATGTCCGATCAATGTCCAATCGTGTGTACGGGGCAACACTGGTGTGCTGATTCTGGAACCTCAACTGTCACTTTGACAGTTTTACCTCCAAAACTTCGTAAATACTATACAGTGAGGGAAAAAAGTTTTGGAAAAAGAAGTGATCAGCCTATAGCTTTAATAGTAGGTTTATTTTGGGAGTCAGTGGGAGACAAAATGACAACAACAAAAATCCAGAAAAATGCAATTTAAAAGTTATAAATTGATTTGCATTTTAATGAGTGAAATAAGAATTTTACCCCTTTGTAAAAAAATGACTTAGTACTTTGTGGCAAAACTCTTGTTGGCAATCACAGTGGTCAGTTGTTTCTTGCAGTTGGCCATCAGGTTTGCACACATCTCATGAGGGATTTTGTCCAACTACTCTTTGCAGATCCTCTCTAAGTCATTAAGATTTTGAAGCTGTCGTTTGGCAACTCAAACCTTCAGCTCCCTCCACATATTTTCTATGAGATTAAAGTCTGGTGACTGGTTAGGCCACTCCAGGACCCTAATGTGCTTCTTCTCGAGCCATTCCTTTGTTGCTTTGGCCATGTGTTTTGGGTCATTGTCATGCTGGAATACCTATCCTTGATCCATTTTCAATTCCCTGGCTGAGGGAAGGAGGTTCTCACCCAAGATTTGACGGTACATGGCCCCTTCCATCATCTTCACGTCATTTGATGCGGTGAAGTTGTCCTGTCCCCTTAGCTCCTCTGAATCATTAGCAAACCAGACGGGCCTGTACATGTGCTTTCTTGAGCAGGGGAACCTTGCTGCAGGATTTCAGTCCTTTACAGCATAGTGTGTTACCAATTGTTTTCTTGGTGACTATGGTCCCAGCTGCCTTGCGATCATTGACAAGATTTTCCTGTGTAGTTCTGGATTGATTCCCCATCGTTCTCATGATCATTGAAACTCCACGAGGTGAGATCTTGCATAGAGTCCCAGACCGAGGGAGATTGACAGTTATTTTGTGTTTCTTCCATTTGTGAATAATCGCACCAACTGCTGTCACCCTCTCACCATGCTGCTTGGTGATGGTCTTGTAGGCCATTCCAGCCTTGTGTAGGTCTACAATCTTGTCCCTGACATCCTTGGACAGCTCTTTGGTCTTGGTCATGATGGAGAAATTGGAATCTGATTGATTGATTGCTTCTGTGGACAAGTGTCTTTTATACAGGCAACAAACTGAGATAAGGAGCACTCCCTTTAGGCCGGGATCACACTGGTACGACACGACAGTTGTAACACTGGATCCAACTTTTCCCTGTGATTTGAAGTCCGACATGCTCCCAACTTCAATGAACAGGGATCCGACTTTGATCCCTGACAATACCAGGCACGGTGTCTGGTATGAATCTTTAGGGGGAGCTCCACACCAAAAAAAAGGCTCCTGGGTTTTGCTGCTTAATAAATTACTTTAAAAACTTGTGTACTGTGTTTTATTTTTGACACTTTTTTAGGTGAATGGTTAGGTGTACAATGTACCCCACAATCATTCACATAGGGTGGGGGGCTGGGATCTTGTTAAAGGGGGGATCCCAGGTTCTGATAAGCCCCCTGCCCGCAGACCCCAACAACAAACGGTAGGGTTGTCGGGAAGAGGCCCTTGTCCTCACCCACATGGGACAAAGCACCCACCCCCCCCCTCCCCACCATGTTGAAGGCATGCAGTCTGGCATGGTTCAGGAGGGGACGCTCGCTCATCCCCACCCCCTTTCCTGACCTGTCGGGCTGTTTGCTCGGATAGATGGCTGGTATGGATTTTGGGGGAACCCCCATGCCGTTTTTTCGGTGTGGGGTGTTACCCTTAAAATCCATACCAGACCGAAGTGCCTGGTATGCTCTTGCAGGAGCAACCCATGCAGGGTTTTTTTTTTATTTTATTTGGCGTGGCGTTCCCCTTCAAGATCATCAGAGCACCAGTCATCATCAGTCAAGATGGCAATCCAACTTTGAGCAGTGATCTTCAATGGGCTGAGGTAGGATGAAAGTCGGACCAAAGTAGTGCAGGGAGCATTTTTAAATTCAGACCAACTTGCGTTGGAACAGTTAAGACAGCTCCCATCGGGACACATTGATTTTCACACGTCATGTGGCATGAGCTCCCAATGCCGGAGCGTTTGTCGTACCAATGTGAACCCGGCTGTAAGGGAGTGCTCCTAATCTCAGCTTGTTACCTATATAAAAGGCACCTGGGAGACAGAAATTTTGCTGATTGATAGGGGATCAAATACTTATTTCACTCATTAAAGTGCAAATCAATTTATAACTTTTTTGAAATGCGTTTTTCTGGATATTGTTGTTGTTATTCTGTTTCTCAGTGTTAAAATAAACCATCCATTAAAATTATAGACTGATCATTTCTTTGTCAGTGGGCAAAAAAATCAACAGGGGATCAAATACTTTTTTCCCTCGCTGTATATAACCTTGCGTGGAAATTATTCCCATGTAATAGTGTGCAGCAACAGCCCTGAAGAAGGGAAAGCCCATTTCTTCCGAAACACGTTGGCATGATATACTTGTCACTATTCTCAATAAATGTCTCTTAATTTCGTTTGATATCTGGCACAACTTCTTTCCTATTATTTCAGGTCTAACACTGTATGTGGACATTGAGGGGTAATCTGATGAAACAGTAAAGTGTCACCAAAGGCAAAGATATGTTTTGGGTTGTTTTTTTTTTTTAGTTTTGAATATAGTAGAGAGGGATTAGATCACCTGTCAGGTTGTTGTTTTGTTTTTTGCTGTCTTTGCCCCCAACAGGGAGATTCACCCTCTCTGTTTGTCCTGGTTACCATTATCCCTGAAAGTGAAAGTAAATGAAAATCCCAAAATTTTGGCTTGACATCGGAACATCGGAGGGGAAATCTTCCAATGGAGACAATGATTCAGGTGACCCTGATGACATGCTGGGATGCTGCAGCTCTGCATAGAGACCAATCAACTTCCAGAGTTTTTTTGTTTTTTTTTATTGTCAGAGCTTAATTGAATAAGCTTTCATTAGAAACTGATTGGTTTCTTTGCAGATATGCACCAGATTTTGCACTTAGTAAATCAACCTCCTTTTGGGGACCTATTTTCCCATGTAACATGTTTCAATCATTGCTGTATAAAAGGTTCCGCAGAGCTTCCCCCCACCCATCATCTCTCAAGAAAAGTGGAGACTAGAGCGGTTATGTGACTGCAACATAATTTTTTGTTATTTATAATGAGCTTTTATATTGCATAACTGCAGATAATTAAAATGTTACTAAACCCAAAACCGTGCATTTATTATATTTAGTTTCCCACAGTACACAGAACATCGAAATGCTATAATTTTGCTAAAAAAAAAAAATGTTCTCATCAGCATTTAGAGCAGTCTTGTGACTTCTATCAGTGTCTGGTTAAAGCTTGTAGGAGGAGTTTTAATCTTCCTGTTATTGTTTTATAAGGCTGCAGGTGTCAGGACCCCTGACCCACTGTCTGGACAGTGCTGATTGGCCCTGTGCTGATCACATGCACCTTCCCAACAAAAAAATAATTCTCTAGCAATACACAGCAAACGGAGCACATGCAGCTTGTCACCAATCCTCTGTTCTATCAGGAGATGGTTTGGGGACATTGGCAGAAGGGGAGGATCAGAGAAGACAGGATCAAACAGCCTTTTGACATAATGCAGAGGATTAACTCCTTAGGTTCCACAGTGAGTATAACAAGCATGCTTTACTGCATATACAAACTGATTTTACTGTTGTGAGTTTAGTAACACTTTAAGGAAGAGAAAGAGGGTGGTTAACCTGGATTGATAAGGGTTTTGCATGCCACAGTTCCATTTTGATTTAACTTTCTGCATTATCCTTTTATTGTGTATCAATATAGTCCCATTAAAAAGCAGCAGGACCCACTTAATATCTGTAAACAGATGACCCTGTAGTTATGAAATGTATCATATTCAGAAGCTGCTTATCATACGTGATAAAATATAAATTTTAACCATGGAACTTCCAAGCACCAATGCCAGGGAACATGTCTGACCACCAATGTATGTGGGAATCTTTCAAATCACCAGCAACGTACAGGGACGTGGTAATTTTCACTGTCTACGTTTCTTTTATGGTCATATTTGTATAATTTCATGATAGTTACCGAAAATTATTTTGTTACTTAGCAAAAGGTGGTGTTAAACAAATGATTTGCTCTAGCTGTCAAATTATCTAAATTGGTCACATTTTGTATAATTATACCTATAATGTCCTGACCTTTTGACCCAAAGATATGATTTTAGCATGTAGGCAGGTGGCACTCTTCCACAGCAGCCCTGCTACTGGAGAGAAAGTCAGGAGGAACAAGATTCCTCTATGGTTTTCTGGGTCACTGGGAAAGCTATCCATTGTGAATAAAGCAGCCATCTTGGGTCAGGCTGGCCTATTTAAGGCCCTGGCTCCTGGGTTTTGCCATGCTTTGGCGAGTGGACATAGTAGGGACAGGTACCCCATCTGTGAGGAACCCCACAATCATTCACATAGAGTGGGGGGACCAGAATCTTGTTAAAGAGAGCTCCCAGATTCTGATAAGCCCCCCGCCCGCAGACCCAAAAAACCAATGGTAGGATTGTCGGGAAGAGGCCCTTGTCCTCATCCACATGGGACAAAGCACCCATGTTGAGGGCATGCAGCCTGCTACGGTTCAGGAGGGGGCACTTGCTCGTTCCCATCCCCTTTCCTAACCTCTCGTTCTGCTTGCTCGGATAGAGGGCTGGTATGGATTTTGGGGAAACCCCCATGCCGTTTTTTCGGCGTGGGAGGTTACCCTTAAAATCTATACCAGACTGAATTGCCTGGTATGATTTCGGAGAGGGAACCCATGCAGGCTTTTTTTTTTTTTTTTGGCGTGGAGTTCCCCTTCAAGATCAGCAGAGCACCAGTCATCATCAATCAAGACGGCGATCCAACTTTGATCCGACTTTGGTGATCTTCAATGAGCTGAAGTAGGATCAAAATCGGACCAAAGTAGTGCAGGGAGCATTTTTTAATTCAGACCAACTTGGGTTGGAACAGTTAGGACAGCTCCCATCAGGAAACATTGATTTTCACACGTCACGTGGCATTAGCTCCCAATGTTGGAGCGTTTGTCGTACCAATGTGAACCCGGCCGTAAGGGAGTGCTCCTAATCTCAGCTGGTTACCTGTATAAAAGACACCTGGGAGACAGAAATTTTGCTGATTGATAGGGGATCAAATATCACTCATTAAAATGCAACTTTTTTGAAATTTTTCTGGATATTTTTGTTATTATTCTATCTCTCAGTGTTAATAAAATAAACTGACCATTAAAATTATAGACTGATCATTTCTTTATCAGTGGGCAAGCATACAAAATCAGCAGGGGATCAAATACTTTTTTCCCTCGCTGTATATAACCTTGCGTGGGAATTATTTCCATTTAATAGTGTGCAGCAACAGCCCTGAAGAAGGGAAAGCCCTTGTCTC
Organism: Lithobates pipiens; assembly: GCF_037356315.1. Lineage (NCBI taxonomy): Eukaryota > Metazoa > Chordata > Amphibia > Anura > Ranidae > Lithobates > Lithobates pipiens. Next base: position 149,722,993 of record NW_027507787.1, on the reverse strand, counting down.
CTGAAACACGTTGGCATGATATACTTGACACTATTCTCAATAAGGGATTAGAACACCTGACGGTTGTTGTTTTGTTTTATGTTTTTTGCTGTCTTTGCCCCCAACAGGGAGATTCACCCTCTCTATTTGTCCTGGTTACCATTATCCCTGAAAGTGAAAGTAAATGAAAATCCCAAATTTTGGCTTGACATCGGAACATCGGAGGGGAAATCTTCCAATGGAGACAATGATTCAGGTGATCCTGATGACACGCTGGGATGGTGCAGGTCTGCATAGAAACCAATCATCCAGTTTTTTTTTGTTTGTCTTAATTGAATAAGCTGACGTTAGAAGCTGATTGGTTTCTATGCAGAGATGCACCAGATTTTGCACTCTCCAGTTTTAGTAAATCAACCTCCTTTTAGGGACATATTTTACCATGTAATGCGTCAATCATTGCTGTGCAAAGGTTCAGCAGAGCTTCCCCCCCCCCCCCCCCCCACCCATCATCTCCCAAGAAAAGTGGAGAGTAGAGCGGTTATGTGACTGCAACAATCATTTTTTTTGTTATTTATAAAGCGCTTTTATATTGCACAACTGCAGATAATTAAGATGTTACTAAACCCAAGACCACGCATTTACTATATCTAGTCTCCACAGATGGGAGAGGAGAGAGGGCTTGATCTGCACCTCTTTTTCCACCCATACCCCTTTGTGTCTGCCCACACTCTAATCCCCGGGGCTGTGCCTCAAAAAAGGAACATGGGGAAATTTGAGGTGCAGCAGCCTCAGATACATCTGGATGAGAGGTGCTGACTGCCAAGGGATGAGTGAGCTCACCATCCATCCCTGTCTGTGATTTGAAATCTCTCCCTTCTCTCTCCTACCTCTGAGTGAGGACACTAAGGTAAATCAGGGTTCTCAGAGCACCCCTTACATCAGAGTTCCCCTTTACACCAGAAGCCACAGTGTTCCCCCTTACATCAGAATCCTCTCCGTACCTCAGAGTTCTCAGTGTCCCCCCTTAAATCAGGGTTCCCAGAGCATCCATTATGTTAGAGTCCCCAGTGTTCTCCCTTACATCAGAGTCTGCAGAGTCCCCCCCTACAGTGAAAGTCAACTCTGCGAGTTCAAATATAAAAGGGGAACTCTGTGGACTCTGATGTAAAGAGATTGTTATTAACTTCATATGATTAGAAATGTTATTTAATAGCAGAAAAAGATATGTATAGTTCATACTATAAAAAAAAATTACTGTGTGCCGCTAAAGTGTTCGGGTTTGACTTGAAGAAAAGGTGGCAACCCTATGCAGGACCCCTGACCCTCTGTCAGGACAGTGCTCATTGTCCCTGTGCTGATCACATGCACTTTCCCAAGAAAAAAAACTCTCTAGCAATACACACCAAACTGAGCACATGCAGCTTGTGACCAAGCTTCTGTTCTATCAGGAGATGATTTGGGGACATTTGAAGAAGGGGAAGATCAGAGAAGACAGGATCAAACAGCCTTTTTACATAATGCAGAGGATTAACCCCTTAGGTTCCACAGTGAGTATAACAAGCATGCTTTACTGTATATACAGACTGATTTTACTGTTGTGGGGTTAGTAACACTTTAAGGAAAAGAAAGGGGGTGGTTAACCTGGATTGGTAAGGGTGGTGCATGCATTGGCGTCACTAGTATGGGGCAAGAGGGGGCCACGACCCCCCCTCCCAATTTTTCTAGTGTAACACGAATCGAATAAAGTCCGCCGGCCGGCGCCGTGGCTGTCCTTGTGTTTGCCAATGACTCACTTTTCCTGACTTTCTCTGAGCCTCGAGTACGGGGCTAGCCCAGGAGGTGACGTTGGTCACATTACGTGATGGCTGCCGCTGTTTGTGGGAGTTTTAGTCTGCGGCTGCATGCTCAGGCTCCCTGCTCCCGGTGGGTGGAGTCAATCTGGAGAGCAGCGTAGCCAGCCTACAACTCCCTCACCGCCACGGTTGGATCATTTGGTGCGCCGCTGCCAATTGGTGGCTGCAGACTCGCAGAGTTGAGCAACATCACCCACCACCCCCCCCCCAGGACTGTCACTGGAGGAAGCCGTGCAAGGGGGAGAAGGAGGAAGAGAGGACCTGTCCCGCTGACTTGCTGAGCTCTGAGCTGGCAGCTGCAGAGCAAGCTGAGGTAAGTGACACCCTGACACATGTGACATGATCAATCATCCCATCGATCATCCCCCCCATACACCTCATTTACCTTGCTCACATGGCATGTGAATCCTGCTGGGAGCTGCCCATGGCAGGACCCACATGCCATGGTCTCGTTGGCTCCCAGCAGGACCCTCAGGTCCGTGGCCAGCTCCCAGCAGGACCCACAGGTCCGTGGTCAGCTCCCAGCAGGACCCACAGGTCCATGGCCAGCTCCCAGCAGGACCCGCAGGTCCGTGGCCAGGTCCCAGCAGGACCCACGGACCTGTGGGTCCTGCTGGGAGCTGGCCACGGACCTGTGGGTCCTGCTGGGAGCTGGCCACAGACATGTGGGTCCTGCTGCTGGGAGCTGGCCACGGACCTGTGGGTCCTGTTAGGAGCTGACGCGACCATGGCATGTGGGTCCTGCTGGGAGCCGATGCAACCATGGCATGTGGGTCCTGCTGGCCACTAGTCTAGTAGACCAGAATTCCCCAGCACCACCACTGTGTGCAGTCTATCACAGAAGCCCATTCAGGAGGCGGTACTTCATATGACAGCGCCCTTAAGGTGACTGGGAGACCCCTGCTCTGTGTAATCCGATGGTGCCCCCCCTTTCTACCATGCACTGCTGAGGCTACATTGATCGGCACTAGTGAGGCTGCATTAATGGGCACTGATCCAACTGCATTGATGGGCACCGGTGAGGCTGCATTGATAGGCACTGGTGAGGCTGCATTGAAGGGTGCTGGTGAGGCTGCATCGAAGGGCACTGGTGAGGCTGCATTGATGGGCACGGATCCAACTGCATTAATGGGCACCGGTGTGGCTGCATTGATGGACACTGGTGAGGCTGCATTGATGGACACTGGTGAGGCTGCATTGATGGGCACTGGTGAGGCTGCATTGAAGGGCACTGGTGAGGCTGCGATGATGGGCACAAAGGTGAATTTGTAACAAGACCTCTGGAGTACATTCTTTTCTTGAAAAAATAAATAAAAAATATGTGTGTGTGTATATATATATACATATATATATATATATATATATATATATATATATATATATATATATATATGTATATATATATATATATATATATATATATATATATATATATATATATATATTTGCGTTTTATGGTTGCCCCCCTACTTTTGTCCCTGTCCCCCCATGTGCCCTCCCGGTAATATGAAAGCTAGAGACTCCAGTGGTTGCATGCCACAGTTCCATTTTGATTTAACTTTCTGCATTATCCTTTTATTGTGTATCAATATAGTCCCATTAAAAAGCAGCAGGACCCACTTAATATCTGTAAACAGATGACCCTGTAGTTATGAAATGTGTCATATTCAGAAGCTGCTTATCATACGTGATAAAATATAAATTTTTAACCATGGAACTGGCACGTGTCCCATGTTATATCATTATTTCTATGGTTGCGCAATAGTCAATTTCACCCCTTTTCATCTCACTGAGCATTAAGCCAAACTGTCATTTATCTTCTTTGTTTCTGTAAGGAATAAGTGTTTTAGAATTAGCATTTTCCACAAATAATTCTATCTTTACGACAGTGTAATTGGACTATAGAGTGTATCTGTCTATAGCCATGATAAAATAAAATGAAAATTATCAGCATTCTTAATTCGCTTACACTGTTGGTAGAGTATGAAGCAGTGGGTTTCAACCAATAAGCCTACCTCCTCTCAGATCTCTACCATCTGCAGATTTCCTAACCTACCACAGAGCCTCCCAACTCCCATAATGCCCCCAACCTGCAATAGTTACCCATAGTGCCCCACAATACCTCCCAGTGCCACTAGGTCAACAGGAGCTCTTTACCCCTCCCCACAGTGCCCCCAGCTTGCTGCAGAGCTTCCAGCACCCCATGGTGCCACCAACCTCCAATAGTCTGCTACAGTGCCTCCTAGCCCCTCCAGTGCCCTTAGCAAAACCCCCAACCCCCTACAGAAACCTCATCTTCACTAAGTCTGCTGCAGAGTCTCTTAACCCCCACAGTGACACCCTGCCCCATCCAGCATTTTAATACATATTTTTCATCCGCATACTTTTATTGTGTTAGTATTAACTTTTTTTAAACTGGTGGGGCTTGGAAGGTTTTGGAAGATTGGAATTTACTGGGCCCTGGTCTCAGTGCAGTCGAGGACCACTGCTTTACAGGACTTTGGACCTGCAGGTACAATCTAAGTTCCTTGCACACTTCTATAAATTTACAAGCTTGGCACTGTTTATTGTAAAGGAAACTAGAAGAGCAAGATAGGAGTCCAGAGCCAACCATAAACACCAAACTGGGACTGTTGCTTCATCTGTCCAAAACCAGTGACCATTATCTTATGTATGAGAGTGTCTAGACTGGCCTTTCTCAAACAGGGTTCCATGTAACTCTAGGGTACCGCCAGAGGTTGCTAGGGGTTCATTGAGCAGCAGGCAATGGTAAATTAATCTCCTGGATAATTCCAGCTCCAACATCACTCAGAAGAGGCAGTTGCGTTGGGCATTCTTTCTAATGAACACCAGTGCACAGGCATCCTTCTCCTTCCAAGCACCAATATCAGGGAGCATTTCTGACCACCAATGTATGTGGGAATCTTTCAAATCACCAGCAACGTACAAGGACGTGGCAATTTTCACTACGTCTAAGTTTTTTTTATGGTCATATTTGTATAATTTCATGATAGTTAACGAAAATTATTTTGTTACTTAGCAAAAGGTGGTGTTAAACAAATGATTTGCTCTAGCTGTCAAATTATCTAAATTGGTCACATTTTGTATAATTATACCTATAATGTCCTGACCTTTTGACCCAAAGATATGATTTTAGCATGTAGGCAGGTGGCACTCTTCCACAGCAGCCCTGCTACTGGAGAGGAAGTCAGGAGAAACAAGGTTCCTCTATGGTTTCCTGGGTCACTGGGAAATATATCCCATTGGATGTTGTCAACCCCATGTGAATTAAGCAGCCATCTTGGGTACAGGCTGGCCTTTTTAAGGCCCTGGCTCCTGGGTTTTGCCATGCTTTGGCGAGTGGACATAGTAGGGACAGGTACCCCTACTGTGAGGAACAGTAACAACGCTAGGGAAATGTTCCTGGCGAGGAGGGTAAGCTTAGGTCCTCATCTCTTTTGGACATTCTCCCAATAGGGTAGGGTGACCAGACATCCCCGGTTTCCAGAGACAGTCCCCGGATTGAGGACACTGTCCCCGAAACAAGCCCGGTTTTGTCCCCGGATTGGATTTGAACAGGGGTTGGGGCAATTTCAAAGTCAGTGCAGCATTTAAAAAAACAACAGAATTACTCCCCCCCTCCCCGCTCTGCCGCTCCTACAAGCTTAGGGGGTGGGGGTGTATTTTTTTAATTATCTGTGCCCCTTTCTGATGATCATGTGCTGGTTGAGGCGGAGAGAATATTTCTTCAGTTTCAGGGGCATGCCCATCCAGCTCTGCTCGCATGTTCTTCTGCCTTGGCTCAAGTCCCGGCCAGCCACCTGCTCATCTACTTGCCTTCCCTGGCGCAGTGATCTTCCTCTGCTCCCCAGGCGGTAGTAGCCGAGGCCTGGAGCGTAAGACTTGACAGGCTGTGAGGTGACGGGCAGAGAGTCACTAATTGCCGCCATTACTAGTTAAACAAAAATATGTCCCCGGATTTAATTTAAAAAATCTGGTCACCTTACAATAGGGACCAGATGGCCAGGCCGCATTCGGACCCCTCTCAACAGAAACTGTCATTCTGGCTGGAATCTACTACTCCTGTCACCCTACTGAACTGTGAGTGTGCCTGGCTGGGGGGCCTTCCCACTGAGTTTGTTGTGAACTGTTGCTGCATTTGTTCAGTACAAGTTTATTGCACCTGCTGTGTCAATTATTGTCTCTGCACCACGCTGAACCCCATCCACAAGCAGGGGTTCCTTCTTGATAAAAAAGGTTGATTTAGACCCTTGCTTGACCAGGGACCTCAACTTTTTCTTAAGGACACCAGAGAGTTTTAAGGCCAGACAGCAAATACAGGCCCTACAGCACATCCTGAATTTCTTCCTAGTTTGACAAGACTGCTAGCCTCCCAGCAAGATCCATATAAGATACCCAAACTTCAACAAATGATATCACTAAATCAGGGTAGCAGACACTTTCTTTTAAAATCATGAATGACTTTGGTCCTCAACCACTGATATGTCTCCATCCTTACTTGTAGCCAATGTGCTATGAAGGGTAAGGGTGTGTAAATTGTTTGCTAAACCTTCAGTATCTTCTGAAACTTGAGATTCTTATTACCAAAAAGGAGGCTCATCTGTTTACCAGCTGTGCAGACATCACGCCATTCCAGCCTTGGCTGAGCTGATAAAGCAGCAGCCCGGAAGAATCAAGGTGCTGTTGAATTGTACATTGAGTAACTTTCCTTTTGAGATGTTCCTGCAGGCTCATGACCAGAAACCTCTTGCCAACTGCTTCTATCAGGTGGAAAATCACAACCGACTCGCCAGTCCATGCCGCTATCACAATGACTTTTCCTGAATGCCCAGAGACATATTTTATGACCAGTTAGAGCATTACAGTATTCGAACTGACTGGCTCTATTCCTCTTACTTCCGTTTATGGTCACTGCAACGAAGCACAAACACATTGAGCAACAAGGAAAAAGAATTAATTTAGAATTATAAATAGCGTGTTGTGAAATGCGTCAACACGGTGTATAATTCTATTACCGATCAGCCAAGATGTATGAACCTGCCAGTAGTTAAAGTATTACTACCAACGTTGAGTGGCAGATCAGCACCTACGCATCACTTACTTGTCGGAAATATACAAATAATAAACATGTTTGCATTATTCCCTTACTGTTATGTAATGCTGTAACGTTCGCTGGTTTGTATTTGATTTTGTTAAAGAGTAACTCCATTTTTGTTGAGAAAAAACATTTCCCTCTGGGATGATCTGTGTAGATTGCAGAGATTTTAACAAACTTTATTGCAGATTCCTACCTTTTATTATTCTGAAAAATGCATAGGAGTGACTTTATAATTATCAATCAGCTGCTGCACCTGCAGCGTTTTAATGAGGAAAGTGGTCAGGTCTGCATCCGTTTACTTGTGATTTCCCTTTTGGAGTATATTACCAAAAACAGCATTATTGTTGCAGGAGATGCCCAAAATCTGTTTGCATCTTAGTGCAGACTTTTGGGAAAATCAGTGAGCCAATCACACAAAAGCAGGAAATTACATTTCTGGGGGGAAGGGCGTTCTGTATACCATCTGTGTCAGAACACTTCCAGGTTGCCATATTGCATTGTACAGATAATCACAGTGCTGAAGATTAAAAGGGAAAGGTAATTTTTTTATAACCATAAATGACAATATGGCTTGTATAGCCATTTCCCACAAAAATGGCGCTACCCTTTAATCATTTGCCGACCCTATAACACAATAACAACAAAAATATCAAGAAAACCGCTTTTCAAACAATGTATAAATTGATTTGAATTTTAAGGAGTGAAATAAGTATTTGACCCCTTCGCAAAACATGACTTAGTATTTGGTGGAGAAACCCTTGTTGACAATCACAGAGGTCAGACGTTTCTTGCAGTTGGCCACCAGGTTTACACACATCTCAGGAGGGATTTTGTCCCTTTGGAGATCCTCTCCAAGTCATTAAGGCTTCGAGGCTGCTGTTTGGTAACTCGAAACCTTTAGCTCCCTCCGCATATATTCTATTGGATTAAGATCTGGAGACTGGCTAGTCCACTTCAGAACCTTAATGTGCTTCTTCTTGAGCCACTCCTTTGTTGCCTTGGCAGTGTGTTTTGGGTCATTGTCATGCTGGAATACTCACCCACGATTTTTAATGCCCTGGCTGAGGGAAGGAGGTTCTCAACCAAGCTTTAACGGTGCATGGTCCTGTCCATCATCCCCTTGATGCAGTGAAGTTGTCCTGTCCCCAAAGCATAATGTTTCCACCTCCATGTTTGATGGTGTTCTTGGAGTCATAGGCAGTATTTCTCCTCCTCCAAACACAGCAAATTGAGTTGATGCCAAAGAGGTCTCATCTGACCACAACACTTTCATCCAGTTCTCCTCTAAATCATTGAGACGTTCATTGGCAAACGTCAGACATGCACATATGCTTTCCTGAGCAGGGGGACCTTGCGGGTTCTCAAGGATTTCAGTCCTTCATGATGTAGTGTGCTAACAATTGTTGTATAGCAGAAAGTAAAAAATACAGTGGAACCTTGGTTAATGAGTGATTTGAAAGACGAGCAACTTTAAAAAAAAAATCCTGACTCGGTTTGCGAGTGTTGTCTCGCAAAACAAGCATAATTCAAGCCAATGTGGTGTGCAGTACTGTATTTGGCCAGAGGTACGGGGGCACCAGTGACACTCAGAACGGTTCGGAGCTGTTTGGAAATACTCTGAAGCACTCGGAAACACTCGAGAAAACACATGGAATTACTCTGTTCCCGAGTGTTTCCGATCCTTTCTGAGGGTTTCCGAGTTCAGTAATTCTGAGGCTCACCGGCACCCCCCCCCACCTCTGGCCACATGTAGTGCATGCAATCGAAGTCAATGTGGAACGAATTATCTTCCATTCCATTGACTTCTATGGGCAAACACGCTTTGATATGAGGGTGCTTTGGATTACAAGTATTCTCCTGGAACGGATGATGCTCATAATCCAAGGTTCCACTGTATTGTTTTTTTTTTTTCAAACATATCAGTCATTTTTGTTTATGGCACAAAAAAAATAACCCACAGAGGTGATCAAATACCTATTTGTGGGGAAAAAGGACATACATTTCATTCATGTACAGCATTGCATGACTGTGCAATTGTCACTTAAAGTAGCACAGTGGCCTGGTCATGAAGAGGGGTAAATATTTTGGTGGGCAAGTGGTTAAAGGCCCACTTTAATTAAAACAATTCTATTATAAACACTATTCTATTCATTATAAATAATTAGTATCTGTAAAGGATTATAAAGTGTATCTGAAATCAAATGTCAAATGTCATTGCTTTATCTGAGCACAATGCCAGTATGACCACCTGAATTCTGTCTTCATAATTTTTATTGTTTTGTTGCAGAATGAAAGCTTAGAATTTGTTATATAACAGAGGGGAGCCTAATTTTTTCCCCATACCATGAATCTTCACCATAGAAAAGGTTCATCGTATAATGCAGGGCTCTCCAATCCTTATATACAAAGGGCCAGTTTTATGTCCTTTTGGCTTTAGGGGGGTAGACTGTGGCCAGTGAGAGTAAATAATGCCCCATTGTTGGTGTCAGTGGAAGGAATGGTGTCTTATCCTTAGTATGAGTGGGAAGAATGGTGTCCCATCTATAGTTGTCAGTGGGAGGAATAGTGTCACATGCTTAGTGTCAGTGGGAGGAATGGTGTCACATGCTTAGTGTCAGTGGGATGAATTGTGTCACATGCTTAGTGTCAGTGGGAGGAATGGTGTCACATGCTTAGTGTCAGTGGGAGGAATGGTGTCACATGCTTAGTGTCAGTGGGAGGAATGGTGTCACATGCTTAGTGTCAGTGGGAGGAATGGTGTCACATGCTTAGTGTCAGTGGAAGGAATGGTGTCCCATCCTTAGTATGAGTGGGAAGAATGGTGTCCCATCCTTAGTTGTCAGTGGGAGGAATAGTGTCCCAGCATTAGTGTCAGTGAGAGGAATAGTGTCACATGCTTATTGTCAGTGGGAGGAATGGTGTCACATGCTTATTGCCAGTGGGAAGAATGGTGTCACATGCTTATTGTCAGTGGGAGGAATGGTGTCACATGCTTAGTGTCAGTGGGAGGAATGGTGTCACATGCTTAGTGTCAGTGGGAGGAATGGTGTCACATGCTTAGTGCCAGTGGGAGGAATGGTGTCCCATCCTTAGTATGATTGGGAAGAATGGTGTCCCAGCCTTAGTGTCAGTGGGAGGAATAGTGTCACATGCTTATTGTCAGTGGGAGGAATGGTGTCACATGCTTAGTGTCAGTGGGAGGAATGGTGTCACATGCTTAGTGTCAGTGGGAGGAATGGTGCCACATGCTTAGTGTCAGTGGGAGGAATGGTGTCCCATCCATAGTGTCAGAGGGAGGAATGGTGTCCCATTTTTGCTGTCAGTGGGGGGGGGGGGGGGGTATTGTCTCAATCCCTAACTTGGGTTGGCAAGGGGCAGATTCCCTCAAATTCTCAAGATTCACGCAGTTGGGGAGGAGTAGTGATTGGATTGAAGCTGGAGATGGAGTCTTAGGCTGTCGTGGCCTTTGGGTGAGCCCCCTAGTCTGGGGGGGGGGGGGGTGACCTTGGGTGTAGACAAGACCCTGTCAAGGCACATGGAGGTGTCCTGGACAGGTGGCACTGGGATCAAGGAGAGGACAGCAGGAGAACACTGCCGGGCAAGTCTCCAGGAACAGCCAAAAGGGCTGGTGAGCTGGTGACTTCACACACTTAGGAGAACGGGGGGCATGCCTGAGGGGACTGGGTGCAAGCAGTCGGATGGGTACAGAGCCAGTGGAGAGGACTGTGGTGTCATGGGCAGTGGAAAGAGGCATCTGCAGTCAGGAGGGCTGACAGGGCCTGAAGAGGTGGTGCTGCGATCAGTAGCCACGTGGAAGAGCTAGCACTAGGACTACAATATTGATACACCATAGGGGCCCTGCCTGCAAAGGGCACTTGTTTTAGGCCTAGCCTAGCCAGTATCAGGCCTTACCTACAGTGGTAGCTGGTCCTGGAAGAGATAGTTTGCAACTAAGTGAATGTGCTTTAGGTGAAGTGAGGAAGATGTATATACTGGAGGTGTATATAGTTAGTCCATGAAACCTTATTCTTCAATCAAGTGGCCTTCCTATCCAAGTTAAATCCCCTCAATAAAACATGAAAACAAAGTGCAAGGACTGCTTCTTGACTATTGAGTGTCTGAAGATTTGTGTGCCTGGCTGTGCAGGGTGAGAGACAGACACAATAATCAGCAGCCCCTACGAGAGTACCGCTACACCATAGTTTGTAGATGCTATAACTTTTGGGAAAACCAATCAATATACGCTTATTGGGATTTTCTTTACCAAAAGATTGTAGCAGGGTACATATTGGCATAAATTGATGAAGATATTTGATTTTTTTTTTTTTTATATTTGTTGGATATGTTTTATAGCGGAAAGTAAAAAATATTGTTTAAGTCTTTTTTTGTGGAAAAAAATGGACATCAATTTTATTTGGGTGCAGTGCAATTGTCAGTTAAAGTAACGCAGCGCCATATCGCAGAAAAATGGCCTGGTCATGAAGGGGGGTAAATCTTCCAGTGGTTAAAGAATGCTATAAAAAACAACTTTTTCCCAAACATTTAAGCATGTTTTTTCCTTTTGGGATAAAGGTTTTACAAAAATAAAAGCTGATCTTTCTAAACCCCAATTGTCAGTGGTAAATGTTTTGTCTCAGCCCTGTAAACTGATACATTCTGCTGGAGAGCTTGTTCTTTTGAAAAACAGATTTACTTGCCAGAACACAAGGGTGAAAATAGAAGAAAGCCCAAAAAAAAACCGAATGCAGTCATCACATCTAAGAAGCTGCAATATAGTAAATGTTTGCTTTTGGGTTTAATACGGCTTTAATCATTCCGCCTAAAACATTCATTTTAGTTTTTGTTTGTGTTTTGAATCAGTCACTGTCTACTTCTATCTCTTTGGGACCCTGGTGAAGAATTCTTGAGTTCCTAGCAACTCCCACCTACATTAGCCTTCTTTAAAACTGAACTCTGGAATAAGAAAATATTGTCTTTTCTGTGTGTGCTTTGTGTATTTCTTCCAGATCTGTGCAGTAATCCAGTGTGAGACTTTTCCTGTAATAAAGACCGCTCACTGCTGCTCTCTTTCCTTGTGCAGGGTGACTGGTCTTGTCTCTGCCCCCTCCTGTAGTTTTCTGCAGGCAGCCTGTAGTGGGTGGAGCCTGTTGGGCCCCTCCCATAGCTCTGCTTTCCGCACATGCTATGTACAGCACAGTGATGATGTCATAGCTACTTTTGGCTCAAAGTAAATTTATATTGAGGAATATATTTAAATAAAAGTTATAATTAAAGCCACCATGCTATGAAGCACTCCACTACTAGCGAGACAATCGAGATGTTGCTCTTTCACTAGCGAGAGAAATTCAGCAGCACTCGGGGTTGGCGAAGCAGCAATTCCATTAAGATAAGTGAAAGCCTCTCATCTGTAATTCTGCTGCTGGCAATGTGTCACCATTGCATTCTCAATAATTCACAGTAAAGTGGACCTGTCATAAGATTTTTATATATATACCGTATTTATCAGCGTATAACACGCACATTCATTTTAAGATGGAAGTTTCAGGAAAAAAACCTTACATTTTAAATAAGGAGCTTTGAAGCAAAATAAAATCCAGTGCCCATCTGCAGCATCACCATTGCCATCAAGGCAGCCTGATCAATGCCCATCTGCAGCCTCACAAGTGCCATCAATGCAGCAGCCTCACCATTGCCTCAATGCAGCAGCCTCACCATTGCCTCAATGCAGCAGCCTCACCATTGCCATCAATGCAGCAGCCTCACCATTGCCTCAATGCAGCAGCCTCACCATTGCCATCAATGCAGCAGCCTCACCATTGCCATCAATGCAGCAGCCTCACCATTGCCATCAATGCAGCAGCCTCATCATTGCCATCAATGCAGCAGCCTCACCATTGCCTCAATGCAGCAGCCTCACCATTGCCATCAATGCAGCAGCCTCATCATTGCCATCAATGCAGCAGCCTCACCATTGCCATCAATGCAGCAGCCTCATCATTGCCTTCAATGCAGCAGCCTCACCATTGCCATCAATGCAGCAGCCTCACCATTGCCATCAATGCAGCCTGATCAATGCCAATCTGCAGCCTAACAAGTGCCATCAATGCAGCCTCATCATTGCCATCAATGCAGCAGCCCCACCATTGCCATTAATGCAGCAGCCTCATCATTGCTTTCAATGCAGCAGCCTCACCATTGCCATCAATGCAGCAGCCTCACCATTGCCATCAGTGCAGCAGCCTCACCATTGCCTTCAATGCAGCCTGATCAATGCCAATGCAGCAGCCTCACTATTGCCATCAATGCAGCAGCCCCACCATTGCCTTCAATGCAGCAGCCCCACCATTGCCATTAATGCAGCAGCCTCATCATTGCCATCAATGCAGCCCGATCGATGCCCATCTGCAGCCTAGAAGGGACAGGGAGGGGGGCGGGCACGAGTGCCAACAGATTACATACAGTGCGAATCTCCTATGATAGACAGAACAGTGGTCCAATGGCGGCCCAGGAGACGGGACTCTCTGATTCTCACTGTATGTAATCTGACAGCGCTCGTCCCCCCCCCCCCCCCCCATCCCTGTCCTTTCCGAGGCAGCTAAAAGTATCGGCGTATAACACGCACACGCTATTTGCACCCAATTTTCAAGGTGAAAAAGGGAGTGCTATACGCCAATAAATACAGTAACACTTCCAGGTTTTTATTACCTCCCACCAGGGCTTTAAAGAAAAATCACTTCTTGTCTCTGCCCTCTACCCACCCCCGAGGACATCCCTTGGTCCCACCCTCTATCCACCTACAATTCCCGCCCCCTTTAGAGAATACAAAGCCAATTATCATTTTGTGGTGCTAAGTAATTTGTATTGATAACAAAACAAAAGCAGTAAAATAGATCCCCTGTAGTCAGCAGCAATAGACCACCCCCAGCAACAGTACATTCCCCCAGCAATATAAAGCCCCCCCAGCAACAATAGACCCCTGAACACAACAACAGATCTCTCAACAGCCAGGATCAATAGGCTCTCCAACAGCCAGGATCAATAGACTCTCCAACAGCCAGCAGACCCCTCCTTCAACAGTAGATCCAGCTCAGCAACAATTGACTCCATGGCAACATAAGTGCCCCCTTCTGCCACAGTAGATCCCCCACAAGAAACATTAAATCCCCTCCAGCAACAATAGATTCCCCAGCAACAATAGCTTCCCCAGAAACAATAGATTCTTCAGCAGCCAGCATCAACAGACCCTCCGGCACACCCCAGCACACCTTGCCATTACATACATTCAGTGCTGGAGGTGGCTGGAACTCTGTTCCCCCACATTCCCACTGAAAAAAAAGCCCTACCTCCCCCAGAGATACAGTACTCACCCTGACAATGCCTTCATCTTATTTTCAGTCTGAAAGAGCCGTGCCATCTTTGTTCAGGCATCATACGGGACCACCATTTACTGAGATCTCAGCTCTAAGATTGCACAATCATGTAAATCTTGGTGCCCAGTTCTTTGTCCCAAATGTCTGACACAGATCAGCCGCTGCTGCAGCCTCTTACCTTGTGACTTGTTACAATGTTGCAGCCTGATCACTGGAGGAGAGGAGACTGAGGAAAGGCTTCTTTCAGCCTAGGCAAAGTCATTGACTGGAACTCAAGGACGGCTTTTTATTGATAAAAGGTGGAGGTGTTTTAAAAAATTATTGTTGATGCATTTTGTGACATGTCAGGAAGGTATTTATTGGCTTGGTCAGCTTTAAGAAAAATATAATTTCTAGGACCTTCACTAAAACTCCCAATAAAGACAAAATATTTCATTCAGTTCTATCAGTAAAATTCCTAAGAAGTCTGCATTTTGCCGGGTTTTTAATTGATGGCTTGCAACATGAAACTCCACTCCACCGCAGCCAAGAAAATCTCATTAAGTTACAAAGTCTCCTGTAGGCTACAATCCGTGGAGTACTCGGCGCATGGATGGCGCGGCTCTATACTCTGGGGAATGCAGAGATATTGAGCCCTCAGGACAGAGGGGAGAATCGTCGGATGATGAAACGCGTCGGATGATATTACGCGTCCAGCGTGGGTTTACTGAAAACAATTAGAATATTGGCTTTTGGCAACCAAAACTGCACGCCTGACTGAATTACCAGATTTCTAGTTGTGTCTAACAGGTTGAAAAGAAACCTCTACATTGGTTGCTTCCACTATGTAAAGGTACACTCCGGACAAAAACAGCCATGATTGAATGCATAGAGGGCTTTGCATTCACTGAGAAAAATAATGGCACCCATGCCTAGCAACCAACCTCCTGTGTTCGCAAGTGCAACAGGGCCGCCGCTCGGCATAGTGGTGTCTACCACAGTGATTTCCAGGGATCCCATATAATTACACTGGCCCAAGCTGGAACAATGTAACTATGTAAAAATATTCAGACCTGGAATTCTTCTTTAACCACTTGCTTACTGGGCACTTAAACTCCCCTCCTATCCAGACCAATTTTCAGCTTTTTTCCCCCAAATAGAGCTTTTTTTTTGGTGGTATTTGATCACCTGTGCGATTTATTCATTTATTTTTATTAAAAAGACCAAATAAAAAAAAAAAATGTTTTTCCGTTTAAAATTTTTATAACGGGTATTTTTTGCCTGTCATTGATGTATGCTGATGAGGCGGCACTGATGGGCACCAATAGGTGGCACTGATGGGCACTGATGGTTGGCAATGATGGGCACTGATCGATTACACTGATAGGCAGCACTTGTAGGTGGCACTGATTGGCACCATTGGTAGGCATTGATAGGTGGCAATTGTGGGCATCGATAGGTGGCACTTATGGGCATCAATAGGTTGCATTTGTGGGCATTGATAGGTGGCACTTGTGGGCACTGTTGGTCGGTATAAATGAGGCATAATTGCCTCTTCCTCTTAGGGACCGATGTCCCTTTAAAATAAGCCGGTGATCAGCATATTTTTTTCCTCCGCTGTCAGCGTGAAGAGAAAAAAAACAATCACCAAGCTTTTGTTTACATCATCTGATCAGCTGTCATTGGCTGACAGCTGATCACATGGTAAGGGGCAGGGACCGGTGACTCGGTGATCACAGCGTGCGCAGAGAGCGTGCACAGGGGAGGCCGTCATATGATGGCATCCTGGAGTTATTTGGCCAGAACAGGGATGTCAGGTGGTTAAATATAGCCTCACCAGCCACCTTATTAGGTACACCTTGCTAGTTCCAGGTTGAACCCCCTTTCGTCTTCAGATCTGCATTAATTCTTTGTGGCATGGATTCAACAAGGTATTGGAAACATTTCTCAGAGATTTTGGTCCATATTGACATGATAGCATCACGCAATTGCTGCAGATTTGTCGGCTGCACATCCACGATGCTAATCTCCCGTTCCACCACATCCCAAAGGTGCTCTATTGGATTGAGATCTGGTGACTGTGGAGGCCATTGGAGTACAATGACCGCATTATGTTTAAGAATCTGGTGGTGAGATGACTTGAGCTTTGTGACATGGTGCATTATCCTGCTGGAAGGAGCCATCAGAAGATGGGTACACTGTAGTCATAAAGGGATGGACATGGTCAGCAAAAATACTCAGGTAGGTGGTGGCGGGGGGCCCAGCACCTGTTGAGCAGGAGGTCCGGCTGTACTATCTTATTGCAGACACCCATCCTCTTTTGCCTCCCCCTATAGCGCTGGGGGGGGTTTAACCCTTTCTCGGCCACTAGCAGGGGGGTAAACCTGCCCCACTAGTGACCGAATACCGCCGCTAAATCTATCGCTGTTTTACCACCGGCGCCCGCATCACCCCATTGTGAAAGGGGCCTAAGCCCTGATGTAAGCAGTGGGCTGGCTCTTGGGAGGAGTTATGAAAAGATCAAAATGTCTTGATTCGTGGATGTCGGTCTGGAGGAGTGGAGCATTTGGCAGGTTGTATTTGCATAGGTAACACCTATATGTGATGATGAGCCTCAATGATTGAAAGAACTGACATCCAATGAATGAAAGGGGCAGACCAAGAACAGTCTTGCAGGGGAGCAAAGTGCTAGATGGCACTGGACTTCCTCCTGGCAAGAAATGAGATGGGCTCTATCTGACTTCCTGCAGCTTCTAATGCACATTGTGAGAAGCTCACAGTGTGCAGTCATATCAAAGTAAGCAATTTCAGTACAGATGCCATAGGTATGCACAGGGGGTGCCTGGACACACCCTAATCACTCTGTGCTGTGCAGATTCCCCCTGCTGATATTCCCCCCCCCCTTCCCCCCCATATGTCCACTGCTCTACTGATACCATCCACTACCCTACTTTTTAAAATGTTTTTTACATTTATATATGAGCGTGTGTGTATGCAAGTATGTATATATGTGTGTGTGTGTATATATATATATATATATATATATATATATATATATATATATACACATATACAGTATCTCACAAAAGTATATATATATGTAGCACTGGCTCCTGACCAACAAGGGCTATGTTTTTTTCTAAAGACAATGTGCCTGAAACCACAGTTGGGTTTCAGGACTATTTCTCTAAATTTCTGGTTTCAGTACCAGTCCAGTTGCTTTGCACTTGGTTCTCCTTGACCGCAGGTGTCGCTGTCACCGCCGGCAAGAGTAGAAACGCAGTCTAGCTGGGTGTATTGAATGCCATTGTTTTCTCGGAACCAGCCCAGTGGGAGTGTTCTCCTGCTGCGCATTCTGGGAGGTGGTATTTAAGGTATCAACGCCACGTGGTTCAGGGTACCAACTTTTTTTCTGTCTGTTCAGTTCTGGTGGTTCTCCTGACCCAGCCGCATGGCCCTCCTGGCCTGGGGTGTGGAACCATGCATCCCAAGTCTCGGGGGCTGGCTGGCCGAAGGCGACTGCAGGGACAGGCCTGACTTGGTTTCGGGGCCTACTGATCCAAGGGTGTTCTCATCTGAAGGGAGAGGCCTAGCAACTGAAGAACCCCAGGGGAGGACTCTTCAGGAGAAGGCCGTGTGCAAGGCTGGCTTCTCTGAAGGAGCCTGGAGGCTTAGTTGAAGGACACAACCTGGATCAACACACATACGGTATCACCGGATCGGCTGAGAGAACCTGGTACCGTATGTTAGCTCTCTAAATTTATCTATTTCCCTCAGTAACGCTCAAGTGTATCTCACAAGTCTGTGGCAATGACTTTGTCGAACACCCCACCGGCTGCTAGGCCTAGTAAGAGGAGGTCTATCCGGGGATTGTTAAATCCAGTTGTGAAATGGTCTTTATTCTCTGTGTTCTCTATAAGGACTTCCATTATTTTTGCAGTCTAAAATACCTGAACTTACTCCTGACCCTCTACCCTTTATTGAAAGACTCTGTTTCTGTTCCAAATAAATAACCCAAAAGAAGTTTCAGTGTCAGTTTCCACATTCTTTGGGCAATCTATCACGGGAATCCCTATACGGAGAAGCAAACTAAGAGGTAACGGTAACCCCAATAAAACCAGCAGCTCCTTCGGGGGTCAGTGCTACATATATATATATATATATATATATATATATGTGTATGTATGTGTGTATATATATATATATATATATATATATATACAGCCCTCACATTTATGTAAATGTTTTATTATATCTTTTCATGTGACAACACTGAAGAAATGACACTTTGCTACAATGTAAAGTAGTGAGTGTACAGCTTGTATAACAGTGCAAAATTTTCTGTCCCCTCAAAATAACTCAACACACAGCCATTAATGTCTAAACCGTTGGCAACATTTTTGTGAGATACTGTATATACACATATACACACGTATGTGTGTTTGTGCTTTAGGGTGCACACCCTAATGCAATAGACTGCACACACCTTTGACTAATACTATGCTATGAATAAAGCTTTGGCCGAAACGCGTTAGTTCAGCTGCCATGTAGTCAATAAAGATTAATGCATTGAATGTTACCAATTAGCTAGCCTCCTTATATTAGAATTCTGGAGGTTAGCTTTAAAGCGGGGAAGCTCAGCTTGTCTGCCTCCCCACATTTAGCACCTTTTGGGAGGGGTACCTAGTTTTGACAGGTACCTGCTCCCACTTCCAGCTCACTTCGCCATGGCAAAGTGAGCTGGAAGTGGGCCCCCCTCTTCCCCCCCCCCCCCCCCAGCAGCCAGCTCATTCACAAAGTGCCACGTAATTTGCGCATGCACAGTAGGAAACCAGCTGTGAAGCCACAAAGCTTCACTGCTGGTTTCCTTGGCCACGATGGAGGCGCCAGCACCTGAGAGTTAATTCAAAAATCAGCTTGGGTAACGACACCACTGGATGCTTGGACAGGTAAGTGCCCTAATAGTAAAAGTTAGCAGATACAGTGTTTGTAGCTGCTGGCTTTTAATTATTGGGGGTGGGGGGGGGCAGAACTCCTCTTTAATACATAGTATAGCTGGGTGTCCATTAAATAGCAGGCCACGGTGTCCCACCTTGGTAAGGTCATCACAGTTTTTATAAAGACCCCCTAAACACGCACCATGCATCTTGTCTTGCCAGGACTGACATAAAGCCAATTTCTGCAATAAAACAAATGAAGGCTGGGGGTAAAATGCGTCACAAATCCACGCATTTATTGAAGCGTTGGAGAAGAGATTTAACTGTAGAAGAACTGCTGTGTCTATAAAGTATGGAGGCGGCAGAGCGAAGGCGACCAAATCAACTTTAAAGGATTACTCTTTTTTTATAATGGATTAGCAACTATTAAGGAAGAACTTGGCTGAGCTTTATAAACTGGCGAGATTTCCCCAGACGCACGTCTGAAGAGAATTAGATTCAGCGAGCATTTAGGACATTTAGAAAGCTAACAGCAACCTGCTCAAGCTTTTAAAAGCAGACCTAAAGGCAAACTTTTTTTTCATTTTGGATAAAGGAGTGTTATAACCCCTGTCAGATTTTATGCTATCTGTACCCCATTGGGGACATTCCCCTTCTCTTCCTGTCCCATAGCCAAACTGGAAGGAGAAGAAATCCCTGCAAATTAGAGGAATACATTTGGCCACCGCCAGGTCACCAGAACTAGTGACCTTGTTGGAAAATTAATCCTGTTCTCGGGACAGCCTAAAATGTTGTATTTCCTTTACATTCACTTTCAGTGATAACATAGCTCTCAACTGTCCCTGATTTGTAGGGACCAGGGCAGGACTTAGGGTGGTGGGGGCTCCTGGGCTTGAGTCACTTTCGGGCCCTACCTTCTATACATTACCGTATTTATCGGCATATAACACTCGCTGGCGTATAACACGCACCCCAAGTTTAGGAGGGAATTTTTTAGGAAAAAAACTTATAGGAGGGAAGTTTAAGGACAAAATTTACATTTAAATGCCCATCAATGCAGCCTTATCAGTGTCCATCTGAAGCCTTGCCCATCCATCTGCAGCCTTTTCCAGTGTCATTGCAGCCTTGTCATTTGCAGCCTTGTCATTGCAGTCTTGAAGTTTAAAAATGGTGCCGTCGAGATACAGAGTCCTGTGTATCTCGGTGGCTCTCAGGTCCTCTTGGCCGCTCTTGGGTCCTCTCGATAGCTCTCGGGTCCTCTCGCAGTTCTGACCAGAGCTGAGAGTAGCTTGGCTCACAGTCACGCCCGGTCCCTGTGCTATGTCCATCATAGGGCAGGACTGGGCGTGACTGTGAGCAGAGCCGAGCCAAGTACACTCGGCTATGTATCTCGGTGGGCTTGAGCCCAGTCAAGCCCAATGGTAAGTCCGGCCCTGGTAGGGACTGTCCCTGATTTGGAATAATGTCCCTCATGCCTCCTCATTTGTCCCTCATTTTGGACTGATCTATATAGTTGCATACGCTGTAGACAGTGGCACGCAGGCACACTGGGCAGGTCGCAGATCGCGGCGATATGCAGCGAGTGTCTGCTCCCGTGCGCATGAGCGGGAGTGACGTCATCGCTGCTCCGGCGAATCACAGCGCCGGAGCAGCGAGACCCACCAAGAAGATGGACGCTCGGAACTACAGGGGACAGCGGTGACTTCGCTGGCTCCTGTGTGGGGGGGGGGAGCAACCTGCAAGGCAAAGGCATAATGAGCTAGTATGCATAGCATACTAGCTTATTATGAATAACTTACCTGAGAACAAAGCCCCTGAAGCGGTCCCCCGTCTTCATGTCTGCCGCTGCCAAGGATACCGGAGTGACTTCCAGGTCTCGCTGCTCCGGCGAATCACAGCACCGGAGCAGCGAGACCTGGAAGTCACTCCGGGATCCATACTAGCATACTAGCTCATTATGCCTTTGCCTTGCAGGTTGCCTCCCCCCCCCCCCCTATGGGTTTACAACCACTTTAACCCCTTTCTAACCAGCTAGTGGTTAACCCCTTCACTGCCAGTGCCATTTTTAAAGTAATCAGTGCAATTTTATAGCACTGATTGCTGTAAAAATGGCAATGGTCCCAAAAATGTGTCAAAATTGTCCGACGTGTCCACCATAATGTCACAGTACTGATAAAAATCACAGATCGCCACCATTACTAGTAAAAAAAAAAATAATAATAATAAAAATGCCATAAAACGAACCCCTATTTTGTAGACGCTATAACTTTTGTGCAAACCAATCAATAAACTCTTATTGGGATTTTTTTTACCAAAAATATGTAGAAGAATACATATTGGCCTAAACTGAGGAAAAAAATTGTGTTTTTATACATTTTGTGGGGATATTTATTATAGCAAAAAGTAAAAAATAATGTGTTTTTTTCAAAATTGACGCTTTATTTTTGTTTATAGCGCAAAAAAAAAAACGCAGAGGTGATCAAATACCACCAAAAGAAAGCTCTATTTGTGGGGAAAAAGGACTGGGTGCCACATTGCACGACCGCGCAATTGTCAGTTAAAGCGACACAGTGACGAATCGCAAAATGTGCTCTGGTCTTTGGCCAGCAAAATGGTCCGGGGCTTAAGTGGATATGAGGAAATAGTAGTGGTAAAAAAAGCACTTGTGCCCATACCTCACAACTTTTTGAGATGGGAATGAGGGACACCTATCAGTAAAAGTATGCAGGCATAGGACACACCCTTTCCACGCCCCCTTAAAGAAGAATTGTACAGAAAAACAAGATTGGTTAAACCCACAAGTGCTTTTTATACCACTACTCTTCCTTTATATTGGCTTTTGGAATTTACAAATGCAGCAATTTAGCAATCAGATGAAAGGTTTAGCGCTGGAAAACACTTTTTGATAGATAAAAAGGTGCATTTTATATACAGCTATATAGATCAGACCAAAATGAGGGACTAATGAGGGGGAAAGAGGGACATTACTCCAAATCAGGGACAGTCCCTCCAAATCAGGGACAGTTGGTAGCTATGCTTGTGGGTTTAACCAATCTTGTTTTTTGTACAATTATCCCTTAAGGGGGCGTGGCTAGGGGTGTATACTTTGCCGGCATACTTTTGTTAAAAGATGTTTAATTTTTTTTTTTTGTTAAAAGCTTGGGAGGTATGGTGATAATGGTGAACAGGACACATAGAGAGGGTGAATCTCCTTAATGGGGACAAAGGTAACAATAAAGAACTTACAGGGGTTTTAATCCCTCTACATTGTATCCTAAACAAAAAAAAATAAAAAATGTTTAGTTATACTATAAAAACACCTATTAGCTCCGGTCTGCCAGACCTGCAGGGACTGGTGGCTGTAGCTTTTAGCTGTAGGTTTTAGCAGACTTTAGCACTTTTACTTTGTTTCCAGGTCCTGGTAGCCTTAAGGGCCGGTTCACACAGCGAGGCGAGGCGAGGCGACACGGCTCGCCTCGCCTCGCTCCCGCAAGTCGCCCCCGTTCTGTACAATGGAACCGTTCTGAGAGGAGCGACTCGAGTCGCTCCGACTCAGAAAAAAGGTTCCTGTACTACTTCGGGGCGACTTCGGGGGCGACTTGCATTGACTTCTATACAGAAGTCCTCTGCAAGTCGCCGCTGAGCTCCCCGCAGGTCGCGGCGAGGTAAGTCGGAGACGCTTCGCCGCGCCTCGCTGTGTGAACCGGCCCTAAAAGCCTTTTAAAAGTTAGCAGCTACAAACACTGTAGATGCTGACTTTTAATAAAGTCACTTACCTGTCCAGGGCACCCGCGATATCCCCCCCCCCCCCCCAGGTCGATACATCCCTCGTGTCGGCGCCGCCATCCTCACTA
This sequence comes from Lithobates pipiens, assembly GCF_037356315.1. Classification (NCBI taxonomy): domain Eukaryota; kingdom Metazoa; phylum Chordata; class Amphibia; order Anura; family Ranidae; genus Lithobates; species Lithobates pipiens. The sequence continues at coordinate 149,699,902 of NW_027507787.1, read as the reverse complement.
AGGGAAACAGGCAGTGGAACCTTCACCACCCGTTTCTTACATGCAGTTCCCAGAACACAGCGCGCCCCATTCCCCAGAAGACAACGTGAGGAGGAGAAGACTGAAGATCATCACGGAATAGGAAGAGGCAGATTAGGACGATCTGCCTAGCAACAGGCATTTCTGGTACGTTAATTTTTTTTAAAAAATTTCAAATGTTTTTTAATGTATTTAAAGGGTTGTTTTTATGTATTATTTTTTTTAGGGTGGCCCTCCACTTTAAGTGCAGTCCTTCAATCGTTTATTTTTTATGCATATCAGTTCTGCTGATCTCTCTAAGCCTTTTTCAGAGGCTTCCTGTCCACAGACACTCACTCTAGTGTTGGCTGCAGATCATTGCTCTATTCCGAATTCCTGATCTATGAACCATGACTGTGTCAGCACGGCTTTTTGTAGCCTAAGGCCTGATTCGCACCTATGCAGGTTGCGGTTGGCATTTTCCAGGTGCCTTTTGCATTTTTCAATACACGTTTTTGATCCATTGAAGTCCATGAAACCAAAAACCAGAAAAAAAGTCGCTGGCCCTTTCCGTAAAATGCATAGATGTGAACTATATCCATAAAAAACCATGTTAAATGGACTGTACTGTGATATGTGAAAAAAATGCATAGGTGTGAACCAGGCCTTAAACCACGTGATAGGGTGACAACAGCAAAGTGTAACTGGGAGACAGTTGTCATCCTATAACAGGAAGTACCTAAACAAGGACCTTCATGGATGGATAACCAAGGATTAGCTTATTTAAAAGTGGACACCGACATATATTTTGGAGCGATCGGCGCACCTGCTGGAGTGTTGATACACAAAGGAAGTCCTTGTAAAGTTCAGAAAAGTTCAGAATATTTAAAAAGAAATAACAATGAATTAAAAATAAACATGAGCAAAATAAAATAAAAAAATTAAATTAGGATTAAAATAATAATAAATATTTCAATGTGTTACTCCAGCTAAACCTGTGGTGATTTCTAGGCTAGGGAGTCAGTATAGGCAGCCAGCTATTAGAGAAGAAGAGGAAGGACTGTGTGGAGATAAAAAGGAAGAAAGGAAGCAGCGCCAATCTGAGTGTAGCATTTCGGTAAAAAACAAACGTTTTTACTAAAATGCTACATTCAGTTTAAATCAGTATTTTTTTGCTAGAAAACTACTTAGAACCCCTAAACATTATTTATATATATATTTTTAGCAGAGACCCTAGAGAATTAAATGGCTGTTCTTTTATGTCACACATTGTTTTCAAATGCAACTTTATTTGGAGCAAATACACTTTAATGAATAAAAATAAATAAAAATAATATATACTCCAATTTTTTTATATAATATGAAAGATGATGTTACTCAGAGTAAATAGATACATTTTCTTCTTTCTTTAATTTTTTTTTACACTATCACTTAAAAAAAAAAAACTATTCTGATAACTTTTATTGCTTGTCACAAGCAAAGTAAACATCCCTTGTGATAGCAATAGGCAGTGACAGGTACTCTTTATGGAGGGATCCGAGGTCTAAAAAACCCCAGACCCCTCCTCTGCATGCCAAGATCGGCATTTCGAATACTATGTATTTTTTTTAAATGGCGCCGTTGGCTGCCGAGTAAACCAGAAGTGACATGGGGGGAGGTTGAGGGCTTGAGGGGAGGTTTGATTTTTTTTTTTTTTTTTTAATTCTTTATTTAATTCCTTTTTCTTTTCCTTTACAAAATAGAGTATACAAAAAAAAAAATCGAAAAACTGTACAATCGATCACAAACTCAATCTTTTCTTAATATCTTTTACCACCAAATATGCTTAACATTTCTTCTCCCGCCATCCCACCCCCCCCCCCCCCCCTCCCTTCCTTGCAGTAGGTTCAGAGTTGTATCCACCATCACCAACCCTATGTATATCTATCCCGGCTTTATTTTATAATTTCCTCTACATACCTCCAAGAATTTTTGAATTCTTTCCAAGATACCCATTTGCCCGTACGCCCTTCTCCGGATACAATTTCCTCCTCCTCTTCCACTGGGCACTCCATGGTCTGTATTTCATTTACCCGGAGTATCCAGTCCCGTATTTTATGGCTATCCGGCTCCCGCCATTTTTTTGGAATTAGACTTTTAGCGGCACTGAGCAGTGTGGGGATTATAGAGGACTTATATTGCCTCACCGAGCCTTCGGTCCCGTGAAACAAAACAGTCCATGGATCCTCAATTATGTGTTTATTCGTTACAACCTTTATTAACTCCAACACCTCCTTCCAATATTTTTTAATAATCGGGCAATCCCACCAGATCTGAGCCATAGTTCCTGTTATCTTACACCCCCGCCAACACTCTGGGGATTGTGCAACTACATATCTACTCACTTTGTCTGGGGTCGCGTACCACCTTGCAAGACACTTATAGTTCAACTCTATCATCTTATTATCTACCGTCGCGCTATGAGTTAATTTCATTATTTTCTCCATGGTCTGAGTGCTGCAACGAGTCCCCAACTCTCTTTCCCATTTTTTAATATAGGGCGGGCCCTCCAGTCCTTCCCCCCCTAATAGAATTTTATAAATTCGAGCTATATTATTTTTTGATTTGTCTCTCAGACAAAGCCGCTCAAAAGGCCTATATTCTTCCTCACTCCGAATTGGATGGGGAAATTTTGTAATAAAGTGGCTTAACTGAAGATACCTCCAGGCATCAATCCGCATAAGTTCCCTGTCCTTCCTAAGTGCTTCAAACGTGTTAATTTTACCTCTGTAAATAATATCTTTTACTTGTGCATTACTTTTTATTATCCAATTACCCCCCACCTCCTGTTTCCCAGGTATAAAATAGTCGTTGTCTTTTAAATAAATCAAAGGTGAGTTGTAACTCCATTTATTATGTGCGTGAATTCGATCCCATAACTTAAGTGCATTACGTGTTATTTCATGTGTGTTTACTCCTACAGACCTATACTGGGGGGGATTCCAAATTATCCGTCCTAACTGTGCTTGGCTCATCGCCTTTTCTACACTTACCCACCTTTTATTATTTGCCTCTTTCCCCCATTCCACCACTCGTGTAAGAACCACCGCATTGTAGTATTTTTTAAAATCCGGGACTGCAAGGCCCCCCTTTTTTTTTTCCCTGCTCAGAACCGCATAAGCAATTCTTGGTTTTTTATGTTGCCAAATATACCTTGAGATTAGCCCTTTTAATGTCCTGAAGAAAGCTAGGGGGAGAGAAATGGGCAGCATTTGAAACTTATATAGAATCTTTGGGGCCAGAACCATTTTGACCGCGTTGATTCGCCCAAACCAGGAGAGGTGGCATGTTGAAAATTTTTTTATTTCTCTCTTAATTTCCTCTAGTAATGGAATATAATTGTTAACATAGATTTTCTTAATAGTATCGGAGAGGAGAACTCCCAAATATTTAATCTCCTTTCGCCAAGGAAACCGGAATTCCTCGATGAGTCTTGCCTTTTCCTTTCCCTTGATATTAATATTTAGAACTTCGGACTTGTTGATTTTTAAATTCGAGATTTCCCCGTATTTTTCCAACAACCTCAGCAAGTTCGGAATCTTGATCCTTGGGTTGGAGATGTAGAACAGCACATCGTCCGCATATGCTGCGAGTTTGTGCTCTTCCTCACCCACTTTAATCCCTTTTATGTCTGGGTTATCTCGGATGGAGGCCAATAACGGTTACAAAAAGAAGGGGTGACAAAGGGCACCCCTGTCTTGTTCCATTCTCCATTTGAAATTGGGAGGATGACATCCCATTCACTTTTACAGATGCCTGAGGATGATTGTATAACACCTTGATCCATTGGGTCATTCTTGGTCCAAGGCCCAACACTTCCAGCGTTTCAAACATGAGTCCCCAGTCTACCCTGTCGAATGCCTTCTCCGCATCTATGGACAGGAATAGTCCTGGGGACCCACTCATTTTTAAGGCCTGTAGCAGGAGCAACGAACGCACTCCGTTGTCCCTACCTTCTCTCTCAGGGATGAATCCGACTTGGTCCGGATGAACCAGTTCGGTCATCCTTTCCTTCAGCCTAGATGCTAAGACCTTGGCGAATAGTTTGGTATCCGCGTTTAATAAGGCAATCGGTCTGTAACTAGAACAAAGCGTGCTATCCTTCCCTTCCTTTAGCAGCACCGTGATTGAGGCCCGCAAGGCCTCCCCTTCCATCCCAAAATCTCTGCCCAGGCCGTTCATGTACTTGCAGAGCTTAGGGACCAAGATCTCTTTATATTTTTTCAAATACGAGATCGTGAATCCGTCTGGTCCCGGACTTTTGCCGGAGGCGGTTTCTTTCAGAGCCTTAAAGATCTCTTCTTCTGTAATGGGTCTGTCTAAGTCACTTCTATCACTCTCTGCTAAACTCGGTAGTTTCACTTTATTCAGGAATTCTTTAATTTTGTCTTTTTTTCTAAAATCTTTTGCCCCTTTTTGTCCTAAATTATACAGTGCTTCATAGTATTGCTTAAACACCTCGGCTATCTCCCTGGTAGTATGGATCATCTTCCCGTTCTTGTCTTGTATTTTATCAATAAAATTAATCCCTCTCTTCCTTTTCAGCTGTCTTGCTAGATGACTACTTATTTTATTTCCCAAATAGTATCTCTCTCTAGTTCTCCTGTCCAATGTCCTCTTTGATTCCTGTTCCATCATATCTTTAAGTTCGTCCCTCTTAATCACCAATAAATGGAGATATTCCTGCTGTTGCCGCCTTAATTTTTTATGGGCCTGTTCTAATTTATATACCTCTTCTCTTAAGTTTTCTATTTTCTCAAGTCTTTCCTTTTTTTTTTCTTGTGCCCATGGAGATGAGGATGCCCCTAGGGAGGTTTGATTTTGATGTATTTTGTAAACATTTTGTAAACAAAAGAAATACCTTAATAAAGAAATAAAGTAAAAAAACAAAAAAAAACAAAAACAAATTATTAATAATAGTAATAATAATGAATAATAATAATAATAATACAAAGTTATTATTATTTATTATCATTAATTAGTTATGTTCTATTCGTTTAGATGAGGCATTCGTTATTTCGCATAATTCGTAGATTCGGATAAATTTGTATTCATTACGTTCACTAACAGCCAAATTTGAAAGTAAATTCCAATACCTATAATTTAATAGTTAGTAATAGTTATTATTAGTTCGTTATTATTTCAGATTTTCGAATTTTCTGGTTTTTGAATTTTCATTCTTTAGAATATTTGGATTTTCAAATTGACGAATTTTCGATGTTCGGATTTTCGAATTTTTTGGAATTTTGAAAAAATTTGTAAAACAGGTTTTCGATAATTTTAATATTTCCGAATTAACTAATTTGTAAAATTTCATTGAAAAACGATTTTGGAGTAAAATGAATTACACATGTTTAGTTCCCACCCTATTAGATTGTAAACTCACAGTAGCAGGGCCCTCCTAACCCTCTTGTATTGAATTGTATTGTCTACCTTTATATTGTAAAGCGATGCGCAAACTGTTGGCACCATATAAACCCTGTATAATAATAAGATTGAAGTGTTTCAAATTTGAACTGTCCCAAAGCCACAGAGCAATCAATGGTGTTTACATATGTACAGAGTCATGTCATATGGACAAATTGTATAAGATTAGCCATAAGAAAAAAAAGGATTTGCGCACAGAGATGGCGGCATGGGCTTGCTGCTCCCGTCCTGTCCCGGGGCTGTCAGGTGAAATGTCCTCCTGGTGTAATGGGTTTAAGATGCCCCCCCATAGCGGTCTCCAAGTACAGAGCTACGACTAAGAACATTAAAAATCATGACAGTTACAGATGACGGTATTTGGTCTGATCAGGCGCAGGTGGGGACCCAGATGTGAAGACGCCGAGTGAAATGTTTCCATGTTAATAATTCATCTTCCATCCACTAATCATAACAAATGATGTGAGTGGTCGATGCCTATACTGTACGAAGGCGAGAAATCACAGCTGTGGTTCACTTGGAGAGCAAAAATTTAAGGGGGGAACCCCTAAGGCAACGCCGCGGCTGATATGGAAATCAATTACCTCTGCACGTGGTTTTTGAATGTATTTAGAAGAAAATAATTTTAAAATAAAGGTAAAGATTAGAAAACAGAGAAATTAACATGTACAGAGATCCTCAGACATGGCAAATGCACAAAACATCTGATCTTGATCAAATGGAAGGCTTTGAGGCCTCATGTACACTGCAGCTGCTAAACTCACTGCTCCTGAACTCTCCTCTATGTTATCTTATCAGTACATGTACATTCAGTCATTTATAGTGGTTTAGAAGCACTTGAGTTTAGTGGCTTTTTTGAAAGCAGGATGGATGTAGAAGGATGGATGGAGAGGGATGGATGGAGAGGGATGGATGGAGAGAGAGGAATGGATGGATGAATGGATGGAGAGAGAGGGATGGATGGATGAATGGATGGAGAGAGGGGTGGATGGATAGAGAGGGATAGATGAATGGATGGATGGATGGAGATGTATGGAGATGGATGGATGGAGAGAGATAGATGGATGGAGAGGGGTGGATGGATGAATGGATGGAGAGAGAGGGATGGATGGAGAGGGATAGATGTATGGGTAGAGAGGGATGGATGAAGAGGGATAGATGGATGGAGAGAGAGAGATGGATAAATGTATAGAGAGGAATGGATGGAGAGCAAGGGGTGAATGGATAGATGGATGGATGGAGAGAGAGAGGTGAATAGATAGATGGATGGATGCAAAGAGAGGGATGGATGGATAGATGGAGAGAGAGGGATGGATGGATGGATGGAGAGAGAGGGATGGATGTATGGATGAATGAAGAGGGATGGAGCAATGGATGGATGGAGAGAGAGGGATGGATGGATGAATGGATGGAGAGAGAGGATTTTTTTTTTACAATGTTGGCAACTATGCATCATATGACATCACAGGTGACATCACTGAGCACAAGGAATGTGTGCAGTGAAAGATTATCTCACATTTGCTTAGAAGGCTCAGCGCTAAGTATAACTTTTCTTGCAGGGGCAGAAGATGGGAGCTGGCTACAAGTGAGACCATGGGCCCTGGTGCTCTACCAATGCTCTAGGCCTGCCCCCTACTTTCATTTCATTGGGAATCATGATACATAACCACCCACAAGGGAAACCAGCGAGGAACCTTTTCAAAGGAGATCCCAAGGAAGTCAAGCAGCTGTGATCCAACCTGGATACATTTTCCAACCCTTCACTGCTTTTTGACAAAGTCTTGGCTTCAGATATACTTTAATGCCACCTTAGGGCGGTGAGAACATGCCAGGCATCTGTGTTGGCACCCAGGGAATGGAGAAGTCGCAAACACGTCAGGTACCAGGTTATTGATGAAAGGCATTAGTGTTCAGGTAGCCATTTCCAGCATGTCTATTGCTGGTGGGGAGTAGTTATCACCCCGGGCAATTCTGTTCCCAGCTGGACAGAAGAAGCAAGTATTGTATTGGGCAGTTTCTTGTTCCTGGGATTTACAATGCTGGAAACAGTCCTGAACACAGAGAACAATGCTGGCAGGAGACATTCATTTGCTCTGGATGGCCTTTTTGGATATCTGCAATGTCTTCATATTATGTACATTGTAGCTTTATGTCATCTGATGGAATTGTGTCTTCCTAAAGGGAACCGGGACTGGAAAACTGTTTTTGAACATTCATTTGCTTTTTTTCCCCAACTCCAGACCAAAAAAAAGTAAATTCATCACTCCCACCCTTCTCCTTTGTAGTCTCTGTATTTTAAACCTCAAAAACCCATAAAGACTTACCGTAATCCACTTTAATGTAATATCCGGTGCACCTCTACCTGTAGTAGTGGGGTCTTAAGCTGTAATCCATGCTCTTCACTAAGGATGAGCTGACAGGCAGTGAGGTGGCATTACTGTTGCTTCCTAACCGCCTGTTTTAAACTCTACAAACCTGCCCAGTAGGGATTAATCGTGCCTTTGCAGCTTAAGGGGGGGATAGTTTAAAGGTTAAAATGCAGCAATGCCTGGCCTGGCTATATCCCAATCCCAATGCAGATAAATGTATGATGACATTTCTACACAAAACTTTTTCTACTGCAAGATACTTAATAGCATGTGTCTGGATATAAGATCTGACTCCTTCCTTCCATGCTTAGCTTGTGAAAATAAACACCACCCTAACCATATAAAAAGCTCAACTACATTCATAGAGGTTGTCTGTCTAAATATAACAACATTTAGGACCTCTGGTTGCAACATCCTGGTATATGCAGGTATCTTATACTTAAGCCTTTTTAGACCTTGAGTCATGCCACATATCCACTTAACTAATTTGACCAACGACAGTGGATTTTACGTAGATTGATGCCTGGTTACTTCAGTTTCAATATAGCTCATCCTCTCCTTTGCCCATTCAATGGAATGCCCACTCATTGTTATTTAATTTCGATTCTTATGTGCACTGCCTCGTGAATGTGACCAATGATGTATTTTGTCAAATTGCACTGTCACAGATTGTTTGGTTCTACTTTTGTATATCATACTATGCTGATGTAGCAACCTCCTTGCTAGGCTGCTAGTTAGGCTAGGTAATTCAGCCCTGTAGCTCTCCTGTAATCAATTGAGCAGTTTATGATTAATTTGGGCTGTTTGGGGTCTCACTGGTTGCAGATTTGACTGCTTCCCCCTGTTTTCTGGAGGATTCTGGAATGCAGTGGTCTGGGAGAATAAAATAAGCAGCCTGAATATTTATGAGCTCTCAGACAATCCCAGCTGAGGGTGCCCAGTAGGTGACTAGGGAGCACATACATATCCTGAGGCTTGGCACAGTGAGGTTCTTGGCAGAAGGAGAAGTTCCCAGCCTGTCCTCCTACACTTGTTCATCGAGGTCCCAGCTACGTTTAAGTTGGGGGGCCTGCTCTATTGTTCATAGAGGTCCCAGCTGTGTTAGAGCAGGGGGGGCCATTCTACTGAACCGTACTGGGGGGGGGGGGGGTTCACTGAGGATCTGGTCTGGAGTTTTCACAGGAGAAATGACTGGCTGCTATTGGAAGTAGGCATCCAACTATCCAGGGACATTTGTGAGTACAGACCTATGTGAGAGATCCTAGTAACTGCCTGCTGCTACTATCCCTTTTGAGTCAGTACTAGCTCTTACTCAAACTTTGGAATTTCCTATGGTGTCCCAGTGTAGCTCAGTCCCCTAGTTGCTGCTGCAAAGGCTATGCTAAGAAGCTTTAAGAAGTTTGAAAAGTGTTCTTGTGTCACAGTCTTCCCTATACCCTGTCCAAGTTCAATCTTAATCATGCATCAGAAAGAATACCCATAGACTGTTCACTGAGCCAGAAGGCAGACTGAGACTGTGTGCTTGGTTGGTAATACACTAGTTTGGGAATAGAACCTTGGTACTACTCAGCGAGTCCCTTAAAAAATAATCACTATGCTCATACTTCAATAAAACATGCTTTTTTTTTTTTTTACCAAAAAAAGTTAGAATGTGTCTCAACTACACTGGATAGACATGTCGCTTCCTAGCGTGAAGGAATGGTTTACCTGTTTGAACAAACTGGAGGGAATGGAGGAGCTGAGCCTGACAGTCCAAGATAGGATCTCTTCGTTCACCACAACTTGGGAGTGCTGGTTACATTATAAAGCCACAGGCGCCTATAATAAAATTACCGGTATGTCCTTGATCTAGGTAGATCACAGAGCATAGTTCCTTCTGGCATTCCCCTTGACCTCAATTCTGTTTTTTTTGTTTTGTTTTTTTACGAAATGTATCGTCATTGTCCCATCTGGGCACACAGCTGATGGATTGCGGTACTATTTATGGATAGTTGGGCCTGGCGGGGGGGGGACCTTCGTCCCCTGATGCGTGTTGGTGCTCGGCCAAGCGTGATGATCCCTTTTCACTCACTTTTTTCTTTCCTACTTTTAGATTCTCCCTTTTCCATTTTCTTTCTCCTATCTTCCTTTTTTTTTTTCATTTTTCCCTTTTCTCTGTGAGCTTGCAGCAGTTTCTCCAAGATTGGATTTTTGTACACTGTTCTTACTGACATCAGGGCCTCCTACGTATTATTTTGAGATTGAGATCTCACCCTTGAATATTTAGTCATTTTATGTCACCATGTTCCTGTTTTTGCATTTGCTTTTTCTTTTGTATTAACTTTGTTTTGTTAAAACTTATGCTACACTGTGGGTACGACCCTATATTTTTGGTTGATCTTACTAGACAGGTGACGACCCATAGGTTGAGGACTTTCATACCTGTGCCAGTACCTCCAAGGAGTCCTGGATTTTTGTTATTTTTGTCCTTTTGTTTTTATTTTTTGTACTTATTTTCTAATAAAAATATTATGGGAAAAAAAATGTTTCTCAACTTCATGTTTTTACTGTAAGGTGTGAAGAATTGCTTCAGGATTAGGGATGCACTCAGGTCGGTGTGCCTGCTCTGTGTGGCACACATACAAGAGTCGGGGCTGCTTATGATTGGCTTTGTGCAGTGAAAGCTCCCTGGCGGGATAACTCAGATGGGTTCAGACTAGGATCAGTCTGGACAGGTCTGGGCTCATCCCTAAGCAGCATGTGCCATGTGCTGAGGGCCCTGGAAACAACTGTGAATGACCCCCTACCCACTGAAATGCACATCAGACTAATATCAGCTCATTGGTAGGCTCGGTGTGGGTAAAATGCTCCAGGATTTTACCCGTAAAAAAGGACATAAACTACAGTGCCCGGGTGAGCTACAATAGAAACGTGTGCAGAGAAAAAAACTGTGAAAACTGCTGTTATTGAAAATGCTAATTGTATGGTTGTCACAGCACTTCCTGATCCGGAGAAAGCATGCTGTCATTAATCTGTAATCTTGTTTCATAATCAGTGGCTTAGAGAAGGGGTCTATTTAACCACTGGCTTATTGGGCACTTAAATCCCCCTCCTGCCCAGACCAATTTTCAGCTTTTAGCTCTGTCACTCTTTGAACGACAATTGCGCGGTCATACAACACTGTACCCAGATTACATTTTTCTAATTTCTTTCCCCACAAATAGAGATTTCTTTTTGGGGGTGTTTGATCACCTCTGGGTTTTTTATTTTTTGTTAAAGAAAATTAAAAAATAAAAAGACAAAACCGTTTTATATTTTGTTATTAAATTTTGCAAACAGGTAATTTTTCTCCTTCATTGATGTACGCTGATGAGGCAGCACTGATGGGCACTGATAGGCTTAACTGAGGGGCACCGATAGGCTGCATTAATGGGCACTGATAAGGCGGCACTGATAAGGCGGCACATGTGGGCACTGATAGGTGACTATAGTGGGCACTGAGAGGTGGCACTGATGGGCGGCACTAAAGGGCATTGATAGGTGGCAATGAAGGGCACTAATAGGTGGCATTGATAGGTGGCACTGATGGGCACTGATGGGTGGCAGTGATGGGCACTGGTATGTGACAATAATAGTCAACTCTGCTTGGTGGCACTGATGAGGCACCGTTTGGCACCACTGATGGGCATTGATAGATGGCACTGATTGCTGGCACTGTTATGCACTGGTGGACACTGATTTGTGGCACTGTGGGCTCTGGCAGGTGGCACTGGCAGGCGGCACTGGTGGGCAGAGATGAGATGGCTGTGCATCTTCCTCTTTGGGACTGATGTCTCTTGCACAGAACCTTTATGTGCTGTCAGCGTAAGGAGAAAAAGAAAAGATTACCGGTCTTCTGTTTACATCACGTGATCAGCTGTAATTGGCTGATAGCTGATCATGTGGTAAGGGCCTCTTACTCCAATCTGTGATTACCCAAGTCTCATTGACTCAGTGATCACAGCGGGCGCCGCGTTTGCCCTGCATGGAGCGCTCAGGGAGAGTGCAAAGGGGAGGACGTCTATTGACGGCTTCTTGGAAAAATAAATCCGTTCTGTAGCCATCATTCGGCTATTGTGTGGATCTGAAGGGATTAAACAAGGGGCCAGTTGACTGTCCTTCAGACTTTAGGAGGGCCAGACTGTGGCCAGTGGGAGTAGAAAATGTTTTGGTGTCAGGAGTAAACAACACCACAAATTTAGTAGGAGGAATAGTGCCCCATTGTTGGTTTAAGTGGGAGTAATAGTGCCCTATTGTTGGTGTCAGTGGGAGGAATAGTGCCCCATTGTTGGTGTCAGTGGGAGGAATAGTGCCCCATTTTTGATGTCAGTGGGAGGAATAGAGCCCTGTTGTCGGTGTAAGTGGGAGGAATAGTGCCCTATCAATGGTGTCAGTGATGCCGCGTACACACGATCAGACTATCCGGTGGACTTAGTCTGGCGGACAACCCACCGGACTTTGCAGTGGAGGTCCATCTGACTTTCTGAATGAGGGGACTTGCCCACAAACGCCCGGACTTTTCTGGCAGACTAGGTCCTCCATCGACGAGATTGACATCCTCGCTAGCCCTGTCGCCTGGTATGGATTTAAAGGGGAACCCCCACGCCAAACAAACGGCGTGGGGGTCCCCCCAAAGTCCAAAGCAGACCTTTATCCGAGCATGCAGCCTGGCCGGTCAGGAAAGGGGGTGGGGACGAGCGAGCGCCCCCCCCCCTCCTGAGCCATACCAGGCCACGTGCCCTCAACATGGGGGTGCTTTGGGCGGACTCCCCATCCCAAAACACCTTGTCCCCATGTTGATGAGGACAAGCGCCTCTTCCCGACAACCCTGGTAGTTGGTTGTCAGGGTCTGCAGGCGGGGGGGCTTATCAGAATCCGGGAGCCCCGGAGAGAAGAAGAAGAACGCAGTGGTAGCGACAGCAACAAGACCGGGCCAATGCTAGTAAAAGAGCTGGAAGAAGAAAGTGGAGGCCCGGCAAGAAGAACCGAAGAGCGGGACAAGATCCCTGAAGAGCGGGACAAGACCCCCAAAGTCGAAAGAAGACCCCCGGCGGTGATGAAGGAAAAGGGCTAGCAAAAGAGCAGAAGATAGCGGAGGAGTCCAGTGAGAAGACCCCCAAAAAAGGAAGAAGACCCCTGGAGCTGTCTAATAAAGACCCCTGGAGCTGTCTAATAAAGTATTTTAAAAACCTATGTTGTGTTTTTTTTATGTACACTTTTTTCCCAGGTAAATGGGTAGGGGTACATCGTACCCCGTGCTCATTCACATGGGGTGGGGGGGCTAGAATCTGGGGGCCCCCTTATTAAAGGGGGCTCCCGTATTCTGATAAGCCCCCCACCCGCAGACCCCGACAACCAACAGCCAAGGTTGTCGGGAAGAGGCCCTTGTCCTCATCAACATGGGGACAAGGTGCTTTAGGGTGGGGGGTCCCCCTTCTCCAAAGCACCCCCCTTGTTGAGGGCACGTGGCCTGGTACGGCTCAGGAGGGGGGGGGGGGCGCTCGCTCATCCCCACCATGTTTCCTGACCGGCCGGGCTGCGTGCTCGGATAAGGGTCTGCTATGGACTTCGGGGGGCCCCACGCCATTTTTTTCCCCTTTAAGTCCATACCGGGTGACGGGGCTCGCGAGGTGTCAATCTCTCCGATGGAGGCGGCGATATTAACTTCCTTCACTAGTTCCGTCTACCTGGAGTCATGTTCAAAATTAACAGAATTTTCTCCGTGTGTGGGCAAGTCCGTTCATTTCAAAAGTCCGGCAGACTAGCACACAGACGGGCGGATTGTCCGCTGGACTGCCAAGTCCAGCAGACAATTTTGAGCCAAGACTTCTTTCCAAGTCCGCCGGATCGTCTGATTGTGTGTACGCGGCATGAGAGGAATAGTGCCCCATTGTTGGTATCAGTGGCAGGAATTATGCTCCTATTGGTGGTGTCAGTGGGAAGAATAGTGCCCCATTGTTGGTGTCAGGTTGAAGGAATAGTGCCCCATCATTGGTGCCTGTGAGAGGAATTGTGCCCGATCGTTGGTATAAATAATGCCCCATCGTTGGTGTCAGTGGCAAGAATAGAGCCCCATTGTTTGTGTTAGTGGCAAGAATAGTACCCCATTGTTGGTGTCAATGGCAAGAATAGTACCCCATTGATGGTTACATAGTTACACAGTTAGTCAGGTTGAAAAAAGACACAAGTCCATCCAGTTCAACCATAAATAAATAAATAAAATAAAAAATATCATACAATCCCATATACCCAATCCTATACCAACAGTTAATTCAGAGGAAGGCAAAAAAAAAACAGAAAAGAAGGATCCAATTTGCTACAGCAGGGGGAAAAATTCCTTACTGATCCCAGAGAGGCAAACGGATTTTCCCTGGATCGATGTTACCTATAAATGTTAGTACCCAGTTATATTATGTACATTTAGGAAAGAATCCAGGCCTTTCTTAAAGCAATCTACTGAGCTGGCCAGAACCACCTCTGGAGGGAGTCTATTCCACATTTTCACAGCTCTTACTGTGAAGAAACCTTTCCGTATTTGGAGGTGAAATCTCTTTTCCTCTAGACATAAAGAGTGCCCCTTTGTCCTGAGCGTTGACCGTAAAGTGAATAACAACACCAAGTTCACTATATGGACCCCTTATATATTTATACATGGTGATCATATCCCCCCTTAAGCTCTTCTCAAGAGTGAATAAATTCAGTTCCTCTAATCTTTCCTCATAGCTGAGCTCCTCCATGCCTCTTATCAGTTTGGTTGCCCTTATCTGCACTTTCTCCAGTTCCCCAATATTCTTTTTGAGAACTGGTGCCCAAAACTAAACTGCATATTCCAGATGAGGTCTTACTAATGATTTGAACAGGGGCAAAATGATATCTCTCTCTCTAGAGTCCATACCTCTCTTAATACAAGAAAGGACTTTGCTCGCTTTGGAAACCGCAGCTTGGTATTGCATGCTATTATTGAGCTTATGATCTACCAAAACCCCCAGATCCTTCTCCACCATTGATTCTCCCAGTTGCACTCCCCTAAGTATGTATGATGCATACATCTTCTTAGCTCCCAAGTGCATAACTTTACATTTATCAACATTAAACCTCATCTGCATAGTAGCCCAATTAGACAGTGCATTGAGGTTGGCTTGTAAATTAGAGAAATGCTGTAAGGACATTATTCCACTGCATAGCATGGTGTCATCTGCAAAGACAGAAATTTTACTTTTAATCCCAGACCCTATATCATTTATAAAGGTATTAAAAAGTAAGGGTCCCCACACTGAACCTTGGGGTACACCACTGATAACCTTAGATCATTCAGAGTAAGATTCATGGGGTGATGGTGTCAGTGGCAAGAATAGTGCCCCGTTGATTGTGCCAGTAGGTGGAATAATGCCCCAAGGGCCAGATAAAGGCTAGCAAGATGCTGCATCCAGCCCCTGGGTCCCAGTTTGGAGACCACTGGTTTAGAGCATCATTATGACAACCAGAGACATAGCATTTTGAGAACAAGGTCATTTATGGTAGTCAAAGTACTTTCAGAAATCATTGATATCACTGATGGTCCATTCTAAAGGGTCTCTCACACTTGTGGGTGGATGGGGAAGGGGTGGGGGCAATGTCTGTTCTCTATCCTGGAAGTAACAAATTCTAATGCAGTTGAGGCTAATAATGCATTGCCTGTTCTAAACAGCAATCAGGTTGAATCAGCAGTAATTAATGAGCTGTCTCTCTGCTCCAATCTGTATATTAATCACACCTAATGGCTAATCTTTACATCATAACATTCTATTCTGGGGAAAACCTTTAAAGGAGACACTTCCAGAAAGAAAAATGGAGCTGCCATTTTCAAAAATACTAAACCCCTGGCTGTCATGCTGACCCTTTGGCATTGATAGATTGACTCCCTTGTCCAGATGTAGCGCTTACCCCTAAAAGGACCCACTTAGTAGTCCCAAGGTTCTTTTCCCAAACCAGTGTATTAGCAGCCAAGCACACAGTCTCGGTCTCTCTTCTGGCTCAGTGAACAGTCTAGAGGTATACTTTTTTTAATGCTTTATTTTAGCCTACATTTGGAAGGCGTGCAGGATAACTGCTGTGATACTTCAGTAACATAAAGTAGTAACCTGAGGACACTTTTTTCCTTCTGAAAGCTTCCCAGCAGAAACCTTGCAGTAGCAAATAATGGACTGAAGTATGCAGGGACACCATAAGAAATGCCCACTTTTAGGCACAGGTTGATGCTGGTACAAGGGGGATTGCAGATTGGTCACCAAGATCTCACACATGCTCTGTACTCACAAATGTCCTTGGATATTTGGATGCTTCTTTCTAATATCAACTAGACACGTATCCTATGAGGTCTCCAGACCATATTCACAGAAAATCCCTTAGTCAACTCCAGCAAAGTTCAGTAGAACAGGCTCCCCAGCTTCATACAGCTGGGACCTCGATGAACAAATAAAAAAAGCATGGCTGGACTGAACTTCTCCTCTTGGATAAGAACCCTGCTGTTCCAAGCC
Organism: Lithobates pipiens; assembly: GCF_037356315.1. Lineage (NCBI taxonomy): Eukaryota > Metazoa > Chordata > Amphibia > Anura > Ranidae > Lithobates > Lithobates pipiens. Next base: position 149,683,539 of record NW_027507787.1, on the reverse strand, counting down.
CCAGGCTATTTATGCACTCCCCAGCCACCTACTTGACACATTCCCCCCAGGGATTGTCTGGGACCTCATAAACAGCCAGGCTGCCTATTTGACTCTCCCAGCCCACTGAATTTCAGAATCCTCCAAAAGACAGGCGGAAGCAGTCAAATTTGCAACCAGTGAGAAACAGAACAGCCCAAATTAATCACAAGCTGCTTAACTGGTTACAGGACAGCCAAATAACTAAATTTAAAGGACCTAGCTAGCAGCCTAAAGAGGGTGCTACACAAATAAGGAAGGATTTATGTATTTTTGTTCAATATAATTGATCAGTGTACAGGTTTCTGGGTCTGTGACTCAAAACAAATATCAGCCAGAAGTATTTTTCAAAAGGTCAGCAATGGCACCCTTCATATTTCTACCAGTAAAGATTACTCCACTTTGTACCAAGAAAGGAGACCTTTATATCAATATTCAAATTTAAAGAGCAACTAACTTTACAAATGTGCGTGTACAAATTCATGCCATCACAGTTTACAGCAACAGTCAAATTCTCCTCCTTCAAAAGCCATTCTTGAGCTCCAGCCGGTGGCTTTGCCTAGGCTGAGATGATGTCATTAGTCAGGAAGGGTAGTGAGGGGAGATCTCTCAAATGGAACACAGATAACAAGGGTATACCCGCCATAATGTATCCAAAATGAAAAAAATATATATATTTGATTCTTCTTCAATGACTCTGCTTTTTCTTTTTGTTGGACAAACACAAAGACTGCAAATATCACAGGTGGAAATTTATGAAGGGTGAATTATTTGCTTTGCCTTATGTAACCAACAATACTTCAGGAAGTGTCACTGCCATCACAAGTATACACAAATTTGTGCTGCTGGCAATAACACACATGACTGTCACTCTGGGTACTGTACTGTATATACACGTCATAGGACTTTTCCACAGCCGCTGGCTTAATCTGTTTATTAAGGTCATAATGGGAGTAATAGAGAATTTTACAGGGGGAGGTTATTTTTAATGAAACATGATTTAGCACTGCTAATAGATTGGTAAAAGCAGTGGAAACTGCAGTTCAATGTTTTTAAATGCAAAATGATGTACATAGGGAAAAATAATCCTCTTACAGAGTACAAAACTGGGTGTATATTGATGGCGAGAACTACATAGGAAACAGATTTGGAGGTGTTTGGTCTCCAACATGGATCTCCAGCAGGTGGAAGGTGGTCCCGATTGCTCTATATAGATCATTATATGACTTGGAGGATCACCATCAGAAGAAAGGAGGTCCCAATTCCTCTATATAGATCTTTAGTTATCAGTAGAGGGATCACCAGCAGTCACTCCTTGGCCTTTTGGCTAAGATCAATGTAGTGTTTGTTCTTATCAATGTCCAGTAGGGGTGCTATGCTGTTGTTCCAGATTGGATAGAGCTGGTATGAAGGGGGCTCTGAAGGCTAGTACCAGCTGGAATGGAAACCAGGGCACTCGCAGGCTGTCGGGGCACGGGAGTAATTCCCCAGGAAAAACTGGATGGTCCTCCTGATTTGAGTGGATCTACCTTGTCTGGCCATGGGCTGAGAAGGCAGAGAGTCTTCAGCGTCTGTGGCCCCTGGAAGTGGTCACCCTAGGGGTGCTCTTTGTAACACTTGAGTGTGGGATCCCACTTTGTGAACAGGCACATGGTCACAGTCACTAAAACATTTTCTGCACTGCGACTTTTAGGGCTGGGCCTTTTGCCGGGGCAATTTTTGTCATGGTTTTTTTCAACGCAAAAGAGATTTATTGTCCCTTAACATAACTGTGGAACAGCGGGTTAGGGCCAGAACACCCTTAAGTAGATCCAATGATAGTTGGCAGACTCTGAGACTTCTATAGGTAGACAGCTATACAGTGAAAGGCCCCCAGCCGCATACCACTTCTGTATAAGTAGGGCCGCTGTCTCCTATGGCAACAAATCTTGTAAGAGTCACTAACGGTATTGTACTGAACCATTGGTAACACAGAATAGTTCTCCCCGCACTCTACAGTCTCTCACTGTAAGTCTTCACTCACAGAGCTTCTAGTCTCTCAATAAAATCTTAGACCCAATCACCACTGGATCCCCTGAGCTCATTCACTTTAATGCAGGGGCGTCGGGAGGGGGAGGGTAGCGGGGACTGAACCCCCGAATGTGACCTCCTAAAGCCCAGAGTGTCAGCTCTGCAGGGTCTCCATTGCTAGCCCCGAGCGCCTCGACCAATCTGATCCCAAGCACCGCCGAGTGTGGCCGAATGCGGCTGAGTGCCAGAGCAGGTCCCGCCTTCTGGAGCCTACACGTCTATGATGGACGTCCCACTGGTCCAATGCCGGGACAGTGGGACGTGTGACATCCATCATAGGCGCTGTTGGCTCCAGAAGGCGGGAATTACAGAGCGGCTGCCACGCCACAACCTCGCTTGGCGATCGGGCGAGTCGCTCTCCTCTCCTCCTCGGCTCCTCCTCTGAGGACTGGCTGCTGTGACACCGCACACCACGGCTGAGACAGGTCAGTGTGTATTAATGTCAGTGTAAGTTAATGTCAGTGTAGGTAGGTCAGTGTATGTAAATGTCAGTGTAGGTAGGTCAGTGTATGTAAATGCCAGTGTATGTTAATGTCAGTGTAGGTAGGTGAGTGTATGTAAATGTCAGTGTAGGTAGGTGAGTGTATGTAAATGTCAGTGTAGGTAGGTCAGTGTGTGTTAGTGTCAGTGTAGGTAGGTCAGTGTGTGTTAATGTCAGTGTAGGTAGGTCAGTGTGTGTTAATGTCAGTGTAGGTAGGTCAGTGTATGGTAATGTCAGTGTAGGTAGGCCAGTGTATGTGTAGGTCAGTCAGTGTAGATAGGTCAGGCAAGTCAGTGTAGGCAGGTCACTACCGTTAGTGTATGTAGGTCAGTATATGTATATGTCCAGTGTATGTAGGTCAGGCAGGTGAGTGTATGGGGGTCACTATCGTCAGTGTAGGTAGGTCAGGTAGGTAGGTCACTACCGTCAGTGTAGGTAGGTTAGTGTATGTAAGTCATTACCATCAGTGTCACGGCCCAGCCCAAACAAACCTGTGTCGCGTAAGAAGAAAGCCGGGCTCCTCCGCTAGCAAAAGAGCTAGCAGAAGATAGCGGAGGAGTCCGGTGAGAAGACCCCCGAAGACGGAAGAAGACCCCCAGAGCTGTGCAATAAACTATTTTAACCCTTGTGTGTTGTATTTTATTTTTTATTTTTTCACAGGTGAATGGGTAGGGGTACATTGTACCCCATACTCATTCACATAGGGTGGGGGGCTGGGATCCGGGGGCCCCCTTAATAAAGGGGGCTCACGGATTCCGATAAGCTCCCTGCCCGCAGACCCCGACAACCAATGGCCAGGGTTGTCGGGAAGAGGCCCTTGTCCTCATCAACACGGGGACAAGGTGCTTTGGGTTTGGGGGGCCGCAAGGCCCCCCCTTCCCCAAGGCACCCCCCGTGTTGAGGGCATGCGGCCTGGTACGGCTCAGGAGGGGGGGGGGGCGCTCGCTTGTCCCCACCCCCTTTCCTGGCCGGCCGGGTAGAGTGCTTGGATAAAGGTCTGGTATGGATCTGGAGGGGACTCCCAAGCCAGTTTTTCGGCATAGGGGGTTCCACTTAAAATCCATACCAGACTTAAGGGCCTGGTATGCTCTCGGAGAGGGGGAACCCACGCCAATTTTTTGTAATCATTTGGCGTGGAGTTCCCTCTTGAGAGCTGATAATTCTGTCAGAGTCGCCTCTGTATAGACGGAGATCCGACTTGGGGGCGACCTCCATTGAAATCAATGGGTACTAGTCGCCTACAAGTCGGATTGAAGTAGTACAGGAACCTTTTCTGAAGTCGGTGCGACTTCAGTAGTGTGCATTAAGACGGCTCTCATTCACTTACATTTATTTTTACATGTTGTCCGACCTGAGGTGACTAGGGGCGACCTGAAGTCGGATCTGAGTCGCCCCTGTGTGAACCGGCTCTAACACATGTCAGACAGCCACCAGGTAGCACAGAACCCCGATCACCTGACATCCAAATAAATAGGCTCTCCCAGCAGGCTAAGGGGCTTAAAGAAAACTCTGCCCATTGGCTGAGACACCCATCCATTCATAACCTGACCCTGCTGAGCCATTGTCTATCTAATTTCACCAGCCTAATGCCACCTAACAACAGAAGAGAGAAGGGGCAGCAAGTCCAGATCTATTAACAATTAACCAGGGCAACTACTGCCTGACAAACTACATTTTAAATTCTATTTTAATAGATTTTTCCTCCATTGTTTGTAATGCTTTCACTATTGTGCGTCTCCAAACTTTACAAATAAAGGGCCAGTTTACTATCCTTCAGATTTTGGGGGGGGGGGGCAGATTTTTGTCAGCGCGGGTATCAAAATGTCCAAGGTGTGGTGTTCAGTTGCATAGTGCCTGTGGTCAGTAGGAGGAGGCATGGTGACCCATCATTGATATTAGTTGGGGGAATAGTGCCCCATCATTGGTTTCAGTTGGAGAAATGATGCCCCACTGTTGGTGTCAGTGTTAGGAATAATGCCTCAAATCAGCAGGAGGAATAATGCTCCAAGGGCTGGATAAAGGCTAGCATAGGACAGCATCTGGCCCTCAGCTGTAGTTTGTGGAGGCCCCTGCTCTATACAGATCTTTAGTTATCTCTAGAGGAATCACCAGCAAGAGTAAGAAGGTCCTGATTCCTCTATATATATGTAGCACTGACCCTCTGAGGAGCTGCTTTTTTTCTTTGGGCTTACCGTTACCTCACCTGCTCACTGTGTCCATCTTAGGGGTCCCGTTGTATAGAGTGGATTAAAGAATGATAGCTCCGACACTTAGTCCATTTTCCAAAGATTTATTTGAAAGAACATGAAGTTTTGCATTAGAGGGATAGAGGGTTCGGTGGAGTTCAGGTACCTTGTAATTGCCGGTTAGAGGTATTTCCTTGATCCAGAGGACAAATGGCTTCCACAGGCTGGATCTAGCAACCACCGGATAGGTCTCTCTCACTGACCTAGCAGCCGGTGAGATGCTCGAACAAAGTCTCTGCCACAGACTTGTCAGTATAACGGAATCGTTGTGCAATATTCTGCCACAGGAAGGTACAACCATCAGCTTGTTGAGAAATTAAAGAACTGTCACACGGTACCAGTTTCTTTCAGCCAGTCCAGTGGTACTGAGTGGCAGCTTGTGAACTTTTAGGATTTGGGGGCGCCAGACCCCGCCCTTCCTTTTTGACCCCCCCACTTGGTGAAAATGGGCGTGGTTTCAGTGAAATAGTGGGCATGGCTCTAAGGCCGCGTACACACGCGGGGACTGTTCGCCCAACTTTGTCCGCTGAACAGTGTTTCGGCGGACAGTCCGCTCGTGTGTGGGCTTCAGCGGACAGTTTCAGCGGACAGTCTGACGAACAAAGTTTTTCGGAAATTCCGTAAAACTGTCCTGTCTGACTTGGTTTGAGCGGACAGTCCGCCCGTGTGTAGGCTTGTTCGTCAAACTAAGTTCCGCGCATGCTCAGAAAGGATTTACACGGCGAAGGTTGCATTGCAGTGTATAGGACGTCGTATTTCTAGTCCCGTCGTACGTGCCGTTCACGTCATCGCGCAAGTTTCAGCGGACTGTTCGTTCGTCGTGTGTGGCCAAGTCCGTCCATGCTAATTTTGAGCGGACTGTCCGCTCAAACTGTTTGATGAACAAAGTTGGGCGAACAGTCCCCGCGTGTGTACGTGGCCTAAGGTGGTGTGGTTAGTGTCTGTGATGAACGAGGGACAGAGGGGTGGAGGGACAGCAGGGACAGATCCTACACAACAATAGAAATATGTGTATTCTAGAAAGTTTAACAATCAGCAGATAAAGATATTTCAAACACCTGGTGTTAGCACTTCAATCATCCCGGCACCATGGTTGTTATGGTGTCCGTATGATTGAAGCGCATTATTTCTATTATAACATTGTAATATAAAATGAAATCATTCAACTCACCATAATGCAGAATCAGTGGGAGCCCTGAGAAAGTCACTAGCCACGTCGCCTGCCACCAGATGCCATCAGGTGTCCCCAGCGGAGTCCCTCCTTACATGCAGCCTGTATCCCACCAAATGCAGCCTGTGTCACCATCAATTGTAGCAGTATGAGTCATCACCAAGTTGCAGCAGTCTGTGTCACCATCAATTGCAGCAGCATGTGTCATCACCAAATTGCAACAGCATGTGTCCCCATCAAATTGCAGCAGCATGTGTCACCATCAAATTGCAGCAGCATGTGTCACCGTCAATTGCAGCAGCATGTGTCACCACCAAATTGCAGCAGCATGTGTCACCATCAATTGAAGCAGCATGTGTCACCGTCAATTGCAGCAGCATGTGTCACCACCAAATTGCAGCAGCATGTGTCACCATCAAATTGCAGCAGCATGTGTCACCGTTAATTGCAGCAGCATGTGTCACCACCAAATTGCAGCAGCATGTGTCACCATTAATTGAAATAGCATGTGCCACCACCAAATTGCAGCAGCATGTGTCCCACCAAATTGAAGCAGCATGTGCCACCACCAAATTGCAGCAGCATGTGTCCCACCAAATTGCAGCAGCATGTGTCACCACCAAATTGCAGCAGCATGTGTCCCACCAAGTTGCAGCAGCATGTGGCACCAAGTTGCAGCAGCATGTGTCCCACCAAGTTGCAGCAGCATGTGTCCCACCAAATTGCAGCAGCATGTGGCACCAAGTTGCAGCAGCATGTGTCACCAAGTTGCAGCAGAATGTGTCACCAAGTTGCAGCAGCATGTGTCACCAAGTTGCAGCAGAATGTATCACCAAGTTAGAGCAGCATGTGTCACTAAATTGCAGCAGAATGTGTCACCAAGTTGCAACAGTATGTGTCACCAAGTTAGAGCAGCATGTGTCACCAAATTGCAGCAGAATGTGTCACCAAGTTAGAGCAGCATGTGTCACTAAGTTGCAGCAGAATGTGTCACTAAGATGCAGCAGTATGTGTCACCAAGTTAGAGCAGCATGTGTCACCAAGTTAGAGTAGCATGTGTCACCAAGTTGCAGCATAATGTTTTGCACCAATTTGCAGCAGAATGTGTTGCCAAGTTGCAGCAGAATGTGTCACCGAGTTGCAGCAGAATGTGTCACCAAGTTGCAGCAGCATGTGTTACCAAGTTGCAGCAGCATGTGTTACCAAGTTGCAGCAGCATGTGTCGCTAAGTTGCAGCAGCATGTGTTACCAAGTTGCAGCAGCATGTGTCGCCAAGTTGCAGAAGAATGTATCACCAAGTTGCAGCAGAATGTGTCACCAAGTTAGAGCAGCATTTGCACCAATTTGCAGCAGAATGTGTCACCAAGTTAGAGCAGCATGTGTCACCAAGTTGCAGCAGAATGTGTCACCCAGTTGCAGCAGAATGTGTCACCAAGTTAGAGCAGAATGTGTCACCAAGTTGCAGCAGAATTTGTTACCAAGTTAGAGCAGCATTTGTCACTAAGTTGCAGCAGAATGTGTGACCAAGTTGCAGCAGAATGTGTCACCAAGTTAGAGCAGCATGTGTCACCAAGTTAGAGCAGCATGTGCCACCAAGTTGCAGCAGAATGTGTCACCAAGTTAGAGCAGCATATGTCACCAAGTTGGAGCAGAATGTGTCACCAAGTTAGAGCAGCATGTGTCACCAAGTTAGAGCATAATGTGTCACCAAGATAGAGCAGCATGTGTCACCAAATTGCAGCAGAATGTGTCACAAAAGTTAGAGCAGCATGTGTCACCAAGTTAGAGCATAATGTGTCACCAAGTTAGAGCAGCATGTGTCACCAAGTTGCAGCAGAATGTGTCACCAAGTTGCAGCAGAATGTGTCACCAAGTTGCAGCAGCCTCACATCAACCCCCCCCCCCCCCCTTACTTACCTTGCAGTGTGTTGTCCTCTCCAGCGATGTCTCCTCATACTTCCTGGTTCCTCTCTCCTGGGCGCAATTGGAGAGAGAAAACAGGAAGTGACATCCTCTCAGGTGTCAATCAAACCGCCCGGCCGTAGTAATATATACTCGGCACTTCACAAAGCGCCAAAGGCGGGCTAAACACCCGCAAATGAAGCGCCATGTCTGCAATCTCGTGATTGCATAGACATGGTGCTTCCCATAGGTGCAATGTGTCTGGCGTCAGACTGTCCGAACACAATGCACTTAAGGACTTTTTTTTTTTAAAGGGCCAGCTTTAAAAAAAAAAAAAATGTTAACATTTTTTTTTTGGGGGGGGGGGGGGGGGGGGGTGCACAGCGGGTGAACCACTCCCACTGGGCTATTTCTGAGTAAAAGGGGTACCCAATGCATTCAGCCTGTTGCATTTTCAACACTTACTGGTGGTGACAACAACACCCACGGCCAAGTGAAAACTAGCACAACCCAGCTGAACTGGTACAGAAACCAGAACTTTGACATAATTAGTCTGAGCCAAACTGCAGCTTCAAACAAACTTAAATTGACAAAAACAATGGCGTCTGCACATTAGGAGCAGGACGCTACATAGATTTTTAGTTATCCCTAGACGGATCTCAAGTAGGAGGAAGGAGGTCCTCCTGATTCCTCTATAATAGATCTTTATATCACTATAGGAGTCACCAGCAATAGAAAGGAGGTCCTGATTCCCACATATAGATCCTTATATCACTAGGGGGATCACCATCAAAAGAAGGAGGTCCTGATTTCTCTTTATAGATCTTTATACCACTAGAGGGATCACCAGCAGGAGAAAGGAGGTCCTGATTCCCCTATATAGATCTTTATATAACTAGGGGGATCACCATCGAAAGAAGGAGGTCCTGATTCCCCTATATAGATCTTTATATCACTAGAGGGATCACCAGCAGGAGAAGGAGGTCCTGATTCCTCAATATAGCGTGTTTTTTTACTAAAAATAATTTTGTTATAAAGCAGCCCAGTGTGTCAAATATTTTAAGTATATCATCCTCCTCATTATTTTATTCATTCTTATATCTCTACTCACGCCAGCATACCCTGAGCTGTATATTTAATTATTATTAGCAGAGGTTCCCTTAGGCCTGAAAGTCATTGGTTGAGAAAGGCTGCTGTAGCTTTTAACATTGTGTCGTCCTTTATTAGCTTACCCAGAGAAGTGGAGTTCCAAGTCTATGTGTGACAGATTTGATTGGTGATCACAGAGCAGTCTTTGATCCCTTGATTGTAAACAGGATCTTTTCTATTATATTGATAATCCGTGTGGCAGCATTCATAAATCCACAGGTTTAAGCTTTACATAAGGTCATTTTGCTGTTCCCATCACATGGATTAACTGGAACCAGCTAATTAGGGCTTGTAGCATCTCTGATACTCTGTAGCCAGGACCAGTGGAAAAATATGAATATTTATGGCCATTACATCGGGACAGCATACATAACCAATGCACGGAGAATAAATAGATGGCCGTGTGTTTAATCTCTCTAGTTGCAGCTGCAATATGTTTATTTCTATCCATCACCATCCTTCTAAGACGGGGAATCCCTTCGATTACAGAGGATTTCCCCAGCTGGGGATTTTGTACCATTATTCAGCTTAATTCGCATTTGTTGTGTTTACAGTACAGCAGAATGTTCATCATTATAGATAAGCTTGTGAGTGGGAGATTGTAATCAATTCTAAAACCACACAGAATCAATAACAGTATTCTTGTGAGAGGAGAGGCTATGTTTTTCTTCTTAAAGCAGAGCTCCAGCAAATTTACCTTCAAGTCAGAAAATTCCCTTGCAGCACTTTTTTCTGCCACTGGATAGCCTCAGGCTAAGGCCGCGTACACACGGGCGCATTGTCTGCCCAACTTAGTCCGCTGAACCGTGTTTCAGCGGACAATCCGCTCGTGTGTGGGCTTCAGCGGACTTTTTCAGCGGACAGTCTGACGGACTAAGTCTTTCGGAATTTCCGTAATTTTGTCCGTCCAAACTTGGTTTTGTCCGTCCAAACTTGGTTTCAGCGGACAGTCCGCTCGTGTGTAGGCAAGTTGGACGGACTAAGTATGGCGCATGCTCAGAAAGGATTTACACGGCCGAAGGTTGCATTGCAGTGTATTGGACGTCGTTTTTCTAGTCCCGTCGTACGTGCTGTACACGTCATCGCGCAAACTTTCAGCGGACTGTCTGTTCATTGTGTGTGGTCAAGTCCGTTCATTCAAATGTTGGACAGACTGTCTGTCGGATTGTCTGACGAACTTAGTTGGGCAGACAATCCGCCCGTGTGTACGCGGCCTTATTGTTAGCGTCATTTAACCCACTTCCTCTGAGCCCAGTTTGTCCTGCACCTGTCCCCAGTCTGTGACTGGACATTGAAAGGAGAAGTAGCACAGAGATTTAAGATTGTAAACACCAACTGGATGGCGTGTGCTGTGTATTATACACAATTGCCTTTTTAAAAAAAAATAAAACCCTTGGTTTCCAGGTATTTTCATCTTTTATTACAGCCATCTCAATGCTGCTGATCTCCAGCAGCCTTTTACTATCGACATGATCTCAAGCAATAGCAGAATGGCTTTCTCAGAAAAGGTTTCCTGGTGGTGATAACAGTGGACCATACTTGTGTAATGCGTGATAAAATGGCCACTTTTAGTCTGCATTGGAAGACCATGTGACAGGGTGACAACACACAGCACAATTGAAAGACAGAAACAGAATGTTGTCACCCTCTAACCACAAGTCTTCAACAAGTTTCTTTATGGCAGGATCACCAGCGATTGTTTTAACCACTTCCTGACTGCAATACATATACATATACACACACACACACACACACACACACACACACACACATACATACATATACACATATACATATACAGTATAATATAATATACTATATGTTGTGGATTGCAAATGTTTTATGCGGATTATGGCTGAAGCTATCAACCATAACCCCAGTACTTTTTTTGTTCAGCCGGCGGCTGGCTTTCTGATGAAAGCGCTCCGACCACTCGCTGGTATTTCTCAGGCTTACTCTTTTTACCAGCGTGCCCGAGAAATGATCTAATAATGCGGCCAGCTGGTTACAGAGGCGATAAAATTCCGGATCATCGTTGGTAGCCTCTATAGTCTTGGAGGACCGCAGCGATGTCATGATGTCACTTCTGGTAAACAATTAAAGTAAACAATTTACTTTTGATTGCTTGCTTTTAAAGGTAAAGGAGAGATTTTGGGTATTTTTAATCGTAGATCTTTCCATAAAGAGGACCTGTCATGCCTATTTATATTACAAGGGATTTTTACATTCCTTGTAATAGGAATAAAAGTGATACATTTAAATAAATAAATGGGACAGTGCAAAAAAATAAATAAAATGAATAAATAAAAAAAATAATTTAAAGCTCTCCCATCCCTCTGTGCTCGTATGTAGAAGCAAATGCATACTCAGCTCACGTACACATTTGTAAACGGTGCTTGCAACACATGTGAGGTATCACCACAAACGTTAGAGCAAACATAGAAATTCTAGTTCTGAACCTCCTCCATAAGTGATGCCTATGGAGATTTATAAGTACCGTAGTTTGTCAGCATTCTACGAGGGTGCACTATTTTAAAGCGTGGCATGTTAGGTATCTATTTACTCAGTGTAACATCATCTTTCATATTTTACAAAAATTGAGGTATATATTGTGTTTTTTTTTTATTCATTAAAGTGTATTTTTTTCCACAAAAAATTGCTTTTGAAAAATCACTGTGCAAATACCAAGTGACATTAAAAATTGCAACGATTGCCATTTTATTTCCTTGGGTGTTTGCTAAAACAGTATATATATATATATATATATATATATATATATATATATGTTTGGGCGTTATAAATAATTTCCTAGAAAAATATACGGATTTAAACTTGTAAACAAAAAGTGCCAGAAAATGCCTGGTCTTCAGGTTCCAAGCACACTAGTGTTTTTTTTAAGCTCCTAGAAGCTGTTATTGTTAAGGTTAAAGGGTTAATTCTGCTTAGACCTGGACAATCAGTAGAATTATTTCGGAGCTCCGGAAGCACTAGTGTGCATGGAACCTATAGACCAGGCATTTCCTGGCACTTTTTGTTTACAAGTTTAAATCAGTATATTTTGCTAGGAAATTACTTGTTTACCTGTTAAATCATCAAACATGATTTCACCATGATCACTTAGGCCGCGTACACACGCAGGGACTGTTCGCTCAACTTTGTCCGTCAAACAGTTTCAGCGGACAGTCCGCTCAAAATTAGCATGGACGGACTTGGCCACACACGACGAACGAACAGTCCACTGAAACCGTGCGCGATGACGTGAACGGCACGTACGACGGGACTAGAAAGCGACGTCCTATACACTGCAATGCAACCTTCGGCGTGTAAATTCTTTCTGAGTATGCGCGAGACTTAGTTTGACGAACAAGCCTACACACGGGCGGACTGTCCGCTCAAACCAAGTTTCAGCGGACAGTTTTTCGGAATTTCCGAAAAACTTTGTTCGTCAGACTGTCCGCTGAAACTGTCCGCTGAAAGCCCACACACGAGCGGACTGTCCGCCGAAACACTGTTCAGCGGACAAAGTTGAGCGAACAGTCCCCGCGTGTGTACGCGGCCTTAGTGTTCTCTATGTGGGGTAATTTTGTTGAATTGTATAATTATAGATACATTGAATAGGCTTGAACAATGTATAACAAGGAAAAAAACAGGCACATTAAAATTAACATTCCTGCCTGTCAGAACCCAAGAAAAAATTGAACCAAAAAAAATCACCGAAACTTCCTAGTCCCTTAAAGGAGTTCCACCTATCTTTGGCAATCTCTCGCTTCAGCTTGGAGGTTTGACACCTTCTTTCGGTGTTTATCAATTATATCATAATAACTAGGTATTTCAATACTGGTATTAAGAATCCATGTGTAGCACTTATAGCCCTTGTACACATGGTCGGACATTCTGACAACCAAATCCATTGGATTTTGTCTGACGGATTTTGTCCGAAACTGTTGCATACACACGGTCGGACAAAGTTGTCGGAAAATACGATTGTACATAACGTGATGACATTATTTCGTTACAGCGGGACTACGTTCAGGCTAGTAGCCAATAGCTTTGGTCTAGGAATTTGATCTGAACATGGGTGGCACTTTGTCCGTTGGAATAGGCTACACATGATCGGAGTATGTCCGATCGGAGCATGTTGTCGGAAAATTTTATAGACAAGTTGGAAAACTTGGTCCGTCGGATATTCAGACGGAAACAGTCCGATGGAGACCACACACAGTCGGATTATCCGTCAAAACGGTCCAATAGGACACATTCCGTCGGAATCTCCGATCGTGTGTACAAGGGCATAGTCCTCCATTACTTCAGAGTCCAGTCAGAGCAGCACTGGATTTGATAGCTTCTTTGGGCATATCTAGTGGTTTACGAATAGCCCTTTGTTCAATACTTAACAGATTGATGTCTACAGATTTATTTTCCAATTTCACCCATAATTTTATAGTAGTTATTCAATCTTTTCATTATTTCTATTTCCCATCCTGTCCATGAGGGAAAACATGCCTAGGCTTGGTCTTTATCATAAACCAACTCTCTTTTCTCTATGTTTAAGGGGGTACCTGGGGTATGCTATAGCTCTCAAAATATGTTGGTGCTTTCCTTTTTCTTCCTCTAAGAATTCCATAACTGGAATCAATGAGGCCAAATAACACCACCCACGGGTACCAAACGGTATCCATGGATAGCATTCTTTGCCGCAACATACATAAACAATATCCCCTAGGGAAAATTATCGTTGGCTTATAGTATCCTGAAAACTTTCAGAGTGGTGGCCATGGTCAACTGGTTCAAAAAGAAACTCACAGGATTGTTGATACCATCTCCCCTATTCAAAACGGTTCTTAAATTTGTATTAAGTTCTGGGTTATAATTACAGGGGCAGCTAAGAGAGGAATTTGGAGTGTGCTTGGATGCAATTTACTACATACCCAACATTTGTCATAACCTGACCTCTGAGAAAAATAATACTTATACTGAAGTAACAACATTTTATCAGTAGGGTGGTATGAGTCATTTGGGCCCTCCACGTTGGATTCCCCCCTTTGTCTAGTTCCATTAGAAGGGGGCTACATATGGCCTTTAGGGTGCCCAAGTCCTCAGTATGATAGATACAGTTAGTGATGATCCATGTGGGCGGAAACACCATTAGTGTCAGCATAAAGAGTAGGCACAAGGCTTTCCCAAAAGTCTGTGGTGGGAGAAGTGCCCATCAGTGAATATTTTTCAGAGTCTTATTATCACCTGTTTCACTCGCTCTTCGGTGGATTTGCATCACCTATTTGACCTCCTTTATCTGTGTCTTGCTTCGGGGTTCTTTGTGTTACTTTCTTTATCCTCTCGTTATGGATCCAGGCTCCGGATTGTTTCGTGAGGACAGTGGTTCTGGTCACTGCAACTATGCAAGTGGGCGGGCCAAAAGGGTAATCTTGCTTCTTGGTTCGGTTCAGCTGGTGAATTACAACCACATCTACAGGTTGAAACTCGTGTGTTGGTTCCTGTGAGGGTAATGAAAAAGAATACTTTACCATAGATGCCATTCAACTTCATAATCAAGTTTCTACAATATTCTTCCTGTATCAAACTCAGATCTCTCTGCTCTATTACCAAGGGTTTCTTAATTCAGGGTGTGGGAAAAGGTCAACCCATCAGGGTCTTAAAAGGGGGCAAGTAATTGGTCTTGGAAGGGGGTCATTCTTATTTCTGCTAAAACCGCAGGCAGCACAGTTTTCCATTTGGCAAATGTGCCACCCATAGCTTCCCTTATTTTATCTTTAATTGTTCGGTTCATTCTTTCCACTATACCTTAACTCTGTGGGTGATATGGAATTTCTATTCTATCTGCAAAGTCTTGTGTTAACATTTCAGCTTTAGCTTTCCATCCTTTATGTCCTATGCCATGGTACTGTGAGATGAATAAAGGTGAACTTGCTTTTGTTATGCTTGGTTTCACCTCTTTGGCAATGAGTCCTGTCTTAGGACACATTGTCAAACTCTGTTTATGTCAATAGGATAGATTTTCTGGTGAAGCCATAGCCTATAGATCCTGCAAAACCTGTTCCGAGGGCAAAGTTGGTGGTGTAAGGGGGGCATTTGAATAAAAGCTGGGACCCTCAAAGCAGCTTGTGCATTTCCCTTTGAAATGTCATCAGTACTGTGTGTGTGCTCTTCCATAGGGTGACCTAATGTAAATAATGTAGCCATTTCTACAGCCATGTCACAGGAGGCCAAAGCCCTCAGACATGCCGGCATGCCTTGTACCAGAACTGGGACTACTCTAGAAAAAAAAGGCTACAGGTCTCAGCTTTCCTCCATGCTCTTGTGCAAGGACCCCAGCCATGGTTTTACAGTTGTCCTTTGCAAACAAATGAAACATTTTACAATATTCAAGTAATCCCTGACCAGGAGTCATTACCATAGCAGTTTTAAGATACACAAAAGCATTAACCATTTCATTTCACAAGATCAGGACTGTTAGGTAGAGAAGCTTGTCTCAGCAAGTTATCATGGTAAGAGCAATCAGATATCCATTGGCAGCAGTAACCAATCATACCTAAGAAGGTTAACACTTCCTTCTTGGTATGTGGGCAGGGGCAGACCCACAGAGCCATAGCTCACTCGTGACTGATTCTCCTTTCACCATGGAACAGAGTAAAATCAAGACACTCAACAATTTCCTTACACCATTGCAACTTTTCATAAGACACTTTGTGACCTGTCTATGCTAAATTTTCTAACAGTAAAACAGAGTCTTTCTGACAGGCTTCCTGGAAGGGACTACACAACAGTAGGTCATTGAAGAGGGATGGAACCATGGCTAGGTGCCTAAGACTGTAAGGTTGCCTTGAGAGCTATTGAGTAGACTGCAGGTGAGTCTATATAGCCATGGAAAGTGATTCCAGGTTATCTGGCACCCTCTATAGGAAAAAAAAAAAAACTAGTAGTAGTTGTGTCTCTTCATCAACAGGGATGGAGAAAAAAACAATACTTCAATCAATGACTAAAAAACACACTGCCGAGGCAGGTATGGAGGTCAGGTACAATAGGGGCAATTGGAATCACAAGGTTATTTATGGCTCGGAGATCCTGCACAAACCTGTATGATCCATCACTCTTTTTGACTGGGTTTATGGGAGTGTTATAAAACGATATGATGGGTCTTAAAATTCCTTGTTTCAGGAATTGCTCAATAATGGGTCTGATGCCTTCCTCCTTCTCTTTGGAGAGATGGTACTGCTTGTGGTAAACTGGAGATACTCCTTGTTTTAGTCTTGCTTTGTAAGGGGTACATGAAATGTATCCTATATCAAGACTGTCTTTAGCCCAGAGGGGGTGGTCCTGTGGAAATGGAGGAGGGACTTTAGTTTGATAGAACAGTGGTAATTCTATTACATCTCTTTCCAAAACATTTACCGGACATGAAGGTATGATCCTGAATGAATGATGTAAGAGGACAGTTCCAGTGACAAATCACTCACTATAATGGATCTTATCTGCTGAAGAGGTAGCTTCCTCTTGGCCTATTTGAGTGGTGGGAGATCCCTGTTTCCTTCATGTCCCACTCAGGGTCCCCTGACCATATCCATATGGAATTAGTAATTTGCGCCTGTGCGCGAGAAGGGTGAGCTACTGCACATACTTTCAGTTTATCCAGCCAGATCGTATATGAAAGGATATATCAAAAATAATCAGTTTTGCATACTATGACCACATGTCTTTACATGTCTTTACATATCTTTACATGTCTCTCCCTGGGATAAGCTGGTGGTATTCTTTACTTTCTCCCTTACCCATTCTTAATTTGGTTACAAACAACTTATACAAACTTACCAAAGGGTGATTGTCTTACCTTACAAGACTCTCTTGCAATGTACAACAATAATATAAGCTCTAAACAATATTCCTATACAGTACAATATTCTTACACAGTATAATACAATATTCTTATGCAATATAATATTCTTATACAGTACAATGTAATATTCTGCGATAGAAAGAAGAAGGGAAAGGTTGGTAGAATTCCACTGATTGTCCGGCTCCTTCCTTAAAAGCCTCTATTTTAGTCTCCCAAAGACTAACATTAATGTGCCTGCCAAAAGCACAGCAGTTTACAATTAACATCTCTACAATTTTGCACTAGTCTACCAAAGACTTTCCGCCTTTAATGTGCTTGCCTAAAGCATGGTAGTTTGCAATATCAGTCTACCAATGACTTTTTAATGTGCTTAACAAAAGCATGGCAGTTTCCATGTCATGGTTATGCAGTGATCTTCCTGTGTTTGCTTACCTCCCCTCATGTGTTCAGACTAAGAGGCCAGCCACTTCCACCTGGTGGTTTTTATAACCTCTCCTCTAAGCATGGCTCCACCCCAGGCCCTATCAGGGAACCCTATATTAACCTGTGCACTGCAAGCCATTAGGGCTGATCAACCATTGTGTATTCATTGTGTGTTTGGCTTCCTGGTTCCTGCTTGCCGTGTGCGCTCCATTTGTCTCTGTTACCGACCTTGGCGTGTTCTCAATGATTCCTGTCTGCTTGTGACCTTGACCTTTTGGCATGTTCCTGACCATCCCTGTCTGCCTGTGACCCTGAACCTTTGGCGTGTACTCTGTTGTTCCTGTCTGCTAGTTGCCCTGACCTCTGCCTTATCCCCTTACTATTCTTGTTCTTCTAGCCTGCTGCTTCCTTCTCCTGTAGTCTACTGTGAGTGTGAGCTGTGAGACCCTAGGGGCCGCGACCTGGAGCCAGACTGCAGCCAAGTCCATCCTCACCACTGGAGGCTCTGGTGAACACCTGCTGGCCCTTAGACTCTGCGCCCTGGGGAATCTATGCTCTAGCTCCTACTGAGATCTGTGTTAGTGATCCAGTAGACCTGTGTCCTGAATCTCCCTGGGTACAATCCGCAGCAGTCAGTCCTAAGGTCCACTACCTAGCGGTGCACTTCCGATTCCTACGGAGTGCATCTCTCACCTGGTCTCAGGTGACCTGACAGTTTGATCAGCCATGGACCCAGCTGATGTGCTGCTACCCGCAGATGATCCATTTCAGGGCTTAGTTCGCAGACTTGAGACCCAAGAATCGCAACAGACCCAGGTGATGCACTTCCTTCAGGATTTGGCATCCCGTGTTGAACAGGTTCAGGCCTCATTAGGACCCCCAGTTCAACAACCTCAACCGCTATCTGCCGCTGCACCTATCGCATCAGTCACAGACACACATTCATTGCAACTACCAGCTCCGGCCCATTTCTCTGGGGACTCCAAGGCTTGCAGGGGGTTCCTTAGCCAGTGCACAATTCATTTTGAACTTCAGCCCCAAAACTTCCTGTCCGATGGGGCGAAAGTAGCATATATTATATCCCTCCTGTCCAGCGAGAGTCCGCTTCTGTGGGACAGAATGCTCTTCAGTTCTGTATCCTCACAGCTGAATTGAACTGGAATAATGAGGCCCTAGTTGCAACCTTTTTACATGGCCTCTCTGATAGAGTGAAGGATGAATTAGCAGGAAGATCCCTTCCTGCTGATCTGGACAGTGTCATCACCTTGTGTCCTTGTGTAACCAGATTGATATTCGCTTTCAGGAGAGGGCCCTGGAAAAAAGACGCCAGCACTCCTCATTCTTTAGGCAGCCTGAGCTCCCAGTCCCTTCTCTTCAATCCGAGGAGCACCCCCTGCCTGCTGAGGAACCTATGCAGTTGGGCTGGACTAAGTTATCTCCCAAAGAACACGCTAGGCGCAGAACTCTGGGCCTATGCCTCTATTGTGGGGTTAAAGGTCATTTCCGTGACACTTGTTCTCTTCGTCCGGAAAAACGCTCAGGGCTAATACATCTGGAAGGTGGAGTATTAGACCCTGACATATCACCTTCACCTTCTCGTTTTCTCCTTTCGGTGTTGCTTCATGTCGGTGCTTCCTCTCGTTCAGTCTCAGCACATCTGGATTCCGGAGACGCTGACAATTTCATGGATTGGGAAACTGCATCCTCCATGAGACTTACCCTTTTTCCCCTTACAACGCCATTGGTGGTCTTGGCGATTGATGGCACTTTTCTCCCAGGGGGCCCTATCCGCTTCCAGACCCTTCCTGTTAAGATGTCAGGGAACCCTATATTAACCTGTGCACTGCAAGCCATCAGGGCTGATCAACCATTGTGTATTCATTGTGTGTTTGGCTTCCTGGTTCCTGCTTGCCGTGTGCTCTTCGTTTGTCTCTGTTACCGACCTTGGCGTGTTCTCAACGATTCCTGTCTGCTTGTGACCTTGACCTTTTGGCATGTTCCTGACCATCCCTGTCTGCTTGTGACCCTGAACCTTTGGCGTGTACTCTGTTGTTCCTGTCTGCTAGTTACCCTGACCTCTGCCTTATCCCCTTACTATTCTTGTTCTTCTAGCCTGCTGCTTCCTTCTCCTGTAGTCTACTGTGAGTGTGAGCTGTGAGACCCTAGGGGCCGCGACCTGGAGCCAGACTGCAGCCAAGTCCATCCTCACCACTGGAGGCTCTGGTGAACACCTGCTGGCTCTTAGACTCCGCGCCCTGGGGAATCTATGCTCTAGCTCCTACTGAGATCTGTGTTAGTGATCCAGTAGACCTGTGTCCTGAATCTCCCTGGGTACAATCCGCAGCAGTCAGTCCTAAGGTCCACTACCTAGCGGTGCACTTCCGATTCCTATGGAGTGCATCTGTCACCTGGTCTCAGGTGACCTGACAGTTTGATCAGCCATGTACCCAGCTGATGTGCTGCTACCCGCAGATGATCCATTGCAGGGCTTAGTTCGCAGACTTGAGACCCAAGAATCGCATCAGATCCAGGTGATGCGATTCCTTCAGGATTTGGCATCCCGTGTTGAACAGGTTCAGGCCTCATTAGGACCCCCAGTTCAACAACCTCAACCGCTATCTGCCGCTGCACCTATCGCATCAGTCGCATCCACACATTCATTGCAACTACCAGCTCTGGCCCGTTTCTCTGGGGACTCCAAGGCTTGCAGGGGGTTCCTTAGCCAGTGCACAATTCATTTTGAACTTCAGCCCCAAAACTTCCTGTCCGATGGGTCGAAAGTAGCATATATTATATCCCTCCTGTCCAGCGAGAGTCCGCTTCTGTGGGACAGTATGCTCTTCAGTTCCGTATCCTCACAGCTGAATTGAACTGGAATAATGAGGCCCTAGTTGCAACCTTTTTACATGGCCTCTCTGATAGAGTGAAGGATGAATTAGCAGGAAGATCCCTTCCTGCTGATCTGGACAGTGTCATCACCTTGTGTAACCAGATTGATATTCGCTTTCAGGAGAGGGCCCTGGAAAAAGACGCCAGCACTCCCCGTTCTTTAGGCAGCCTGAGCTCCCAGTCCCTTCTTTTCAATCCGAGGAGCACCCCCTGCCTGCTGAGGAACCTATGCAGTTGGGCTGGACTAAGTTATCTCCCAAAGAACACGCTAGGCGCAGAACTCTGGGCCTATGCCTCTATTGTGGGGCTAAAGGTCATTTCTGTGACACTTGTTCTCTTCGTCTGGAAAAACGCTCAGGGCTAATACATCTGGAAGGTGGAGTATTAGACCCTGAAATATAACCTTCACCTTCTCGTTTTCTCCTTTCGGTGTTGCTTCATGTCGGTGCTTCCTCTCGTTCGGTCTCAGCACATCTGGATTCCGGAGCAGCTGACAATTTCATGGATTGGGAAACTGCATCCTCCATGAGACTTACCCTTTTGCCCCTTACAATTCCATTGGTGGTCTTGGCGATTGATGGCACTGTTCTCCCAGGGGGCCCTATCCGCTTCCAGACCCTTCCTGTTAAGATGTCAGTAGGGACACTCCACCAGGAGTGGATATCCTTCCTTGTCTTACCTAAGGCTTCATCTCCTATCATATTAGGTCTTCCTTGGTTATAGCTCCATTCTCCACATGTTGATTGGTCTGCTAGACAGATCCTGGCTTGGGGTTCCTCCTGTTCCTCTTCCTGCCTACTCAAGGGTACCCCAAAAGAGAAACTTCCTGTTACCACCATCCCAGTATCTTCTGCTCTTCCTGCTGTATATAGCAATCTCTGGGATGTGTCCTGCAATAGTCGGACTGATGCACTCTCTAGGTCATGTGATACTCTGGATGAGGGGCCAACCTGTGAACCTGAGTCGATCATTCACTCCAGTTTGCATAACCATTTACCTTTGCCTGTCCCTAATCTCCCTTGGACGCACAGCCAGGCTAACTTATCTGCAAGTTCCACAGTCGCTATGCCCTGTGATGCGATTGAGATGGTTGCTACACCTGACAATACTATTCAGTCGGCCTCTGCACCAGTTATGCCAGTCCAGCCCATGCCCAAATGAGCTTCCTGTTTCTTGTTCAGGACCTTCTGTAACCTGGCCTCACCCTACTGCTACTATGCCCGTTCAAACCCGTTTAAGAGGCTCAATCTATCCTTTGGATAGAATACCTCATTCGGCCAGGTGGGGTTTTCAATCTTTTTCTCAGGGCTCTCGGCATTCTGTTTGTGTTCCTGCTATCCAGCTTGACTCTTGTGACATGTCACCTTCTAACCAACCTGACCTCAGGGATCCACTGACCTCTGCCCAGTCTGCTGGTCCTGTGCTGGATGTCCAGCTCATCTTTAAGGGTCTGGGGGACCATGCTCAGACTCCTGATCTTCTCATGCCCTTACCCATTCCTAAAAAGCCTTTAGTCCTCAAGCCCTCTCATCCTCTCCCTACCTCGGTTCCGGTCTGTGAGGATAATCTAAAATACGAGGTTGGTCAAGTTTTGGATTCCCGGCTCCGTAAAGGCATTCTTCAGTACCTCGTACATTGGAAAGGGTTTGGCCCTGAGGAGCAGTCATGGATCACTGCATCTGAGGTCTTTGCTCCCTGTCTGTTAAGGAGGTTCCATCTGGAGTTTCCCTTTAAGCCTGGACCCAGGTGAGGGAGGGGGAGGCCTCGTAAGAGGGAGGGTACTGTCATGGTTATGCAGTGATCTTCCTGTGTTTGCTTACCTCCCCTCATGTGTTCAGACTAAGAGGCCAGCCACTTCCACCTGGTGGTTTTTATAACCTCTCCTCTAAGCATGGCTCCACCCCAGGCCCTATCAGGGAACCCTATATTAACCTGTGCACTGCAAGCCATCAGGGCTGATCAACCATTGTGTATTCATTGTGTGTTTGGCTTCCTGGTTCCTGCTTGCCGTGTGCTCTTCGTTTGTCTCTGTTACTGACCTTGGCGTGTTCTCAACGATTCCTGTCTGCTTGTGACCTTGACCTTTTGGCATGTTCCTGACCATCCCTGTCTGCCTGTGACCCTGAACCTTTGGCGTGTACTCTGTTGTTCCTGTCTGCTAGTTGCCCTGTGTCACGGTCGTTCCACCACCCCGGTCACCCAAGTAAGACTTACCCGCAGGTTCCCTGTACGAGGGGATCGTCGGTGCCTTCGGACGCGGGTTGGCGCTAACAAACGCACGCAAGTGCACATAGTCCCCAACAGGCGCACGCGGGTGCGCGTTGACACGAGCGGGCGCACGCGGGTGCGCGACGAGCCGAACGGGCGTACGCGGGTACGCGGGGTCACGAACGGGAGCACGGTCACCCGCGGGGGTACGTAGACGTACCGTGCGACCGTTCTTGGCGCCCAGTTGCCTACTTAAGGGACCTGCTCCTGCTCCTCTGTGCTGTCCCGTCTGCAGCATTCCTGTGACTCCTGCTATCTGTTCCTGTGTGTGTGTTCCTGATTCTGTACCCGGCCTGTTCCTGGACTTTGCCTGTTTGCCGCCTGCCTCCGACCCTTTGCCTGATTGACCACGCTTCTGCCTTCTGCCTTGTACCTCTGCTGCCCGATTGTTGCCGACCCAGCTCGTCCCTGACTACTTCTGCCAGTCTGCCTACGGACCTGCACTGACTACTACTTCCACAGCTCCTGCCTGTTCGCCTGTGCCAGCCGTCCAGCAGTTCCTGTCCAGCATCCTGCGCTGGTTGCACCTTCCGCCCCGGTCCACCATCTGCTCCGGTCTCTTCTACCAGCTGACCAGTCTGGTACTTGTGCCCTCCGGACTCCTGAATCCCTGTTCCCATCTCCAGGGGCTCTCGAGCCGGGGCTTACGAGGCGCCGCTCCCTGCACGCTTGGGCTCTCCAACCAGGTACGTGACACCCTGACCTCTGCCTTATCCCCTTACTATTCTTGTTCTTCTAGCCTGCTGCTTCCTTCTCCTGTAGTCTACTGTAAGTGTGAGCTGTGAGACCCTAGGGGCCGCGACCTGGAGTCAGACTGAAGCCAAGTCCATCCTCACCACTGGAGGCTCTGGTGAACACCTGCTGGCTCTTAGACTCTGCGCCCTGGGGAATCTATGCTCTAGCTCCTACTGAGATCTGTGTTAGTGATCCAGTAGACCTGTGTCCTGAATCTCCCTGGGTACAATCCGCAGCAGTCAGTCCTAAGGTCCACTACCTAGCGGTGCACTTCCGATTCCTACGGAGTGCATCTGTCACCTGGTCTCAGGTGACCTGACATTCCAATTTTGCACTATATATGGTATGGATATGGTATATATGGTATGGATATGGTATCGCCGGAGCCAAGGCAAGAAGAACTGCCAAAAAAGCAGACACATTCCTACATTACCTCAGATGAACACTGCATCCCCCCACTGCAACTATGCTGTAAGGATTAATTCTGCTTAGACCTAGACAACAGTAGAATTATTTTGGAGCTCTGGAAGCATTCAATGCACAAGACAAGATAGTCATGGAATGAATGCTTTGTTTTAATGGCAAGATTTGCATCTTTATACAAATTATGGACAAAGAATATTGCACAACTCAAAGATAATAGGAGGGGGAGGAGGGAGGACAGAGTTCATCACATGACACATAATTCCTATAAAAAACATCTAGCATCTCAGACATAGTCTTAAACTAGTATTTTATCTGATGGGGAATATTATCTGAAAACATAATTTAAACTATTTTTTTTTGTGTTTTTTTTTTCTTTTGCCATCTCAGTGATTTCATTTGGGAGACTTAAATCAACTCTTACGTTCATCTTAGTCTCAACCCATTTCCACATCATCGTAGCAAAAACAAAATATATCCACTGAGTGTGGGTTTTTTTTTTTTTTTTGCCCATGGGCATCAAAAAGTAAACATTTCACCGTATACACTGTTACCAAGTAATATCCCATCTAACCCATCTCCCCACCCACACCCACCTTGGGTCTCGCTAAATATCTAAAATAAAAAATCCTACTCTCTTTCGGCCCTGGGTCCTGTTATGCAACCGCCATCCTTTCAGCATATCTCGATGATAGCTTACATTTTTTCCCAATCTTTCCATCTCGTTACGAACTCCACTTCACCTATTTCTCCACTAAACTTTACATACTCTAAGTTGTAGATTTTATTTATATTACAAAACCAACTTTTCAGAGAGGAACTTTTGGGGTTTTTCTACATCTGGGGAATAAAACTCTTTGCTGCATTTAAAAAGCAAGGAATAAGTGTTTTCTTGTATTGATTAATGGGCGACATACCTCCATGTAGCAAACATACCCTTGGCTCTTCTGGTATTTTTAAGCCTGTAATTTCCTCAGTTGTTAATATTACCTCTTTCCAAAATTCTCTAATTTTGGGGCATGTCCACCATATATGGATCATGGATCCTATTTCTGAGCATCCTCACCAACATAAATTAGAGGTCTCTCTTTGAAAATGGTATGTTTTGTCTGGGGTTAAATACCAACGAGCCATACATTTATAGTACAATTCCAGAACTCTGCAATCTGGTGAAATTGGGTTCGGCATCCTTAGTATTTTATGCACTTCTGTCTCTGTGCTACTTGTCCCAATCTCTTCATCCCATTTTTTTATATATGGGGGGGGGGGGGGGCTCCGATATTTTAAATCCCATCAGGATTTTGTATATCTTCGAAATCCCTCTGCTTTCGTCCGTCGCCACACACAGCCGTTCTAATGGACGCAGACTGTCTGTCGACCTGATCGGAGAGGGGATTGATTCCACAAAGTGTTTCAACTGTGCATACCTCCACCAATTTATGTCTAACACCTCTTTTTTTCTCCTGAGCTCCTGAAAAGTGCATATTTTGCCTTTACTTATAAAGTCTTTTAATTGTGCGTCCTTTTAATAATTTATTTTTTTATATCATTCATTAATGGAATAAAATTATGTTGGTACATCAATTCATATGTAGATGTTATTTTAACCCCCAAATACTTAATTTCCTTGTCCCTCCAGATAAATTGGAAAGCCTATTTGAGCCTACTTACTTCCTTTGGAGCAACATTTATATTTAGAATTTCTGATTTTAAGGGGTTCATCTTAAAGTTTGAAACTTCACCATACATTTTTAAAATATGCATTAAGTTGGGAAGGGTTGTCCTAGGTCTAGAAACGTAAAACAAGATATCATCGGCATATGCCCCTATTTTGTGTACGTCATCGTTGATTTGCACTCCCGTAATATCGGGGTTCGATTTTATCCTGGCCAACAAAGGTTCCATTGTTAAAATAAATAGTAGAGGGGACAAGGGACAACCCTGTTGCGTCCCATTGAAAATTTTGAAGGGGCGCGATAGAGACCCATTTATTTTAACCCTCGCAGTGGGATGTTTATATAGTGCGAATATCCACTTTAACATCTTAGGGCCCACCCCCATTACCTCCAGAGAGTTTTGCATGAATCGCCAGTCCACTCTGTCAAATGCTTTCTGGGCGTCTATCGACAGTAGTAGCCCTGGGGATCCACTCTCTTTCAGTTTGTGTATAGCCAAAAGAGTTCTTATGCCATTATCCTTACTCTCCCTATTAAACTATTTAATGCTGATGTTCTGACTTTGTCTGAAGACATAATTTCAAAAACTGTTTTTACGAGACCTTATTTATACTGTGGAAAAAGAAGACCCTAACATAAGGATATTCCTCTGTCAGCTATATCCAAGTTTCAGTCATGTTAACTCTTTCTCCTCCTTCATTTATTAGCTCTTTTCTCTTCTCCTAGAAGTTAAATAGTGCTATCCTATGTGTCCATGCACATTACTTTAGGCTATTATTAAATGCTCCTAAACGCTCCTGAATGATACTAATAGCATTTTTTTCGCTTTTTTTCACTTTTACTGCAGAAACAACAATAAACACTCCTAAATGCTGCTAAAATGCTTCTAAAAAAGCTATTACCAGCGTTTTTTATCCAGTGATTTTTCCAGCATTTTTTATCCAGTGATTTTTCCAGCGTTTTTTATCCAGTGATTTTTCCAGCGTTTTTGTAGCTTGCATGGAGCCTCAAGTGTTGGAGATTAACCAGAGAATATAGCTAGGGTGGTGAATCCAAAGCAAACACAGTTAAAACGGTAGATACAGACAGTATATACTCTATAGTGAATGTGCTTAAATGTTGATATTACATTTTTACAAACGGGACCCTTAGCCTAGCTTCACACTGACGGCAGGATTGAAATCGTGCGAGTTCATTGAACATGATTACATACCCGCATGTCAGTCCGACTTCAGGGGTGATTTCAGAGACATCTGTGTGGGTTCCTGCACAGAGGTCTATACAAATTGCACCCTGAAGTCGCCAAAAGTAGTACAGAAGCTACTTTTGGGAATCGGTGCGGCACCGCAAAGTCGGTGTCTCACCATTTTGGACAGTGTCATTGCCGGCAAAAGCCGCCGATTTCGGATGCTATTTGACATGTCAAATCACATCCCAAATCGCTTTAATGTGAACCTAGGCTTAAACTGCCTTTGTTGTCTTAGTAAAAGAAATGTTACAGTTCTAACAATAACAAAAAACAATAGCACATTGTTGAGGTCTCTCACTCACAAACAGCGTATCTGACCACTACAAGGTTGTACTCTCCTTTGTACCATCCAGCACAAAGCAAAAATCCATGGGGCAGAGAGCGATTGCTGTATCCAGTGCAACCATTCTTATATGACTGGTACTGCCATAAATCTTCCATAGAAGCTGCACCACCAGTTCTGTCAGTTTACCCAACATGGGCAGCAGAAATGGTTACACCTACTAAATCTACTGCTGCTAGCATTCATACAACCCCAGGGGCTTAACAAAAAGGTTGATGCAGTGATAGCTGATGTTGTGAGTGGAGATGGAGCTGAATTGCAAGCGGCATCTTGTGTCTCTTTGGGATGCCATTGATTTGATTTCCCTATTCAGATATTGTCTATCTATGCAGTCTCATGCCTCCTGTTAAATTCTAGGGACCAGACTGGTGTGCAAGCTTCTAATCCTTTTTCCTTCAGGCTGTCCCCCATATCTATTTTTATACTGCATTCACACTATAGCATTTATTAAACACATGCAAAACTGAGCAAGTTTGCTCTATTTTACCCCTCCCACCAGCCTTGATCTTTTATCAGTGATACATTTTATCAGTGACGGCCCGTACATTAGGGGTGCATGGGCACTGCCCCCCCATCTATGTGTCTGGCCTCCTGATCTACATGCAGGGTGCCGGACGCATAGATTACAATTGTTTTTTTTTTTATTGAAGCAAGTGATTAGAGCCAGGAGGCTTTTATAGGCTTCAAAAAAGGGTGGGCTCGGGTGTAGAGCACCACGATCGAAGCCCACCCAGTTGTGTGACAATAGCCAATGAATATTCACTATTGTAACACTGATCCTCCTCCTGGCCAATCAGGCAGCAGGTCATGAGACCCATAACCGATTGGCTGAAAGGACAGGCAATCAGATTGGATTCCTAGGAGGAGGAGGTAGGAGACGTGATGGAAGACGTAAGCCACTGCCCGTCCACAACCTTCATGGAGTAAATGCAAGGTTGGATGACCAACCAACGTCGATTGAAACCACCCGCAGGGATGGTGCAGGTGATACGACCCGACTGACTGACAGCGGGGAGCAGGGGGGGTGCCACTGGCTAACCGTTCGGGTGGGGGTTGTTTGCTGCTTTCCAAAAAACCATTAGCCACCACTGCACACCACCTTTTAGCAGACACCCGATGCCATAAATTATTAATGGCACCCCCACGCATCTGCTAACATGCTTGTTTTTGCATGCAATAAAATGCATGACGCTGCAGCACAATGCACTTTAGTGCAGCACGATTGCAAAAGGGTCAGGGACATCTTTTGCACGTTTCTCACTCATCCGGCAGCCAATTGAAAATAAAGTGCTACCCTATATTCGACAAGCAGGAACGCACGTGCGCTCTGTCACATTTGTATGGTGTGAACAGAACCATAGAGCAGAATGTTGATACATTGATAATTATACATGATTCAGAGGTATGTTTCAGAAAAGTATCGGTGTCTCTATATATTTCTCAGAGAAATAGAGAAAGAAATAATTCAAGGCACATTTGTGGAGACACATTTACATAGGAGAAGAAATCCTTACATTTCCTACAATCTCTCAGATCCTGATCTGCACTCACAAGTTTGATTGAAATAGAAATGTCACTTCAATCACAGAAAGTGTTATTTCCCAAAGATTTTCTTACAGTCTGCTTGGTGCAATGTTAATAGAACAATCATAATATTACAAAGTAACAAAAACTAGATTCTCTGGTAAATTTTGATGTATGAAAGTGTCTTATCCATTACAAAGGATTTGTCTGTGAAATTGCTGGCAGTGTGGAAGATGAAGGTGACTTTTTATTCTGCTAAATTCTTCTGGTATGGCGTGTCAATGAATATCAACATTGTGCCATATAAAGAGCATAACAGGTATTAAATTATAATCTACAGCCATTTCCAGGATTACCATGTGTTTGATATTGGTGGATACTTGGTGCGCGGAGGTCTCCATAGGAGACACAGATGTGCAGGGAGGTCTCTATAGGAGACACAGATGTGCGCGGAGGTCTCTTTAGGGTGCCCACGTGTCCCGGATTGCCCGGGATTGTCCCTTAATTAATATTTTTGTCCCGTGTCCTGGGCACCTTCAAATCCCGGGACAATACAGTGCCCGGAATGAAAAAAAAAAAACACACCACCTGTGACCACCAGTCCGCCACCCTGATAAACATTTGCTGAACTGTATGGTTGCTAGGGGCGTCTTGCGTCTAGCAACCAGTGACGTCGGCTGACACGTGGGCAGTTACCCTATGGCTAAGCAGCGCGCCTCCGAGTCCACTCCATCCACCTCCTCTCCTTCTCCGCCTCCGGCCGCAGCACCAGAGAGAGAGAGAGCAGCCGCCAGTATCTCGGATCTCTTCCTCCCGAGTCTCCTGACTGGTAGTGGCACTACTGGTAAGGCAGGATCCAGCCTGTGCCCAGTGCCAGTCCCGGGGGCCGCCGACGACTACTTCCGTAGCCGCTGCCTGCAGCAGCACATTGCCAGCCAGCAGCCCAACTTCTCCAGTTCTCCTCCTGAGCCTTCTCCCGCCCACGAGGGCCACGACCTAATTCTGAGCTGCCAACAAAACTTCCAGGTTTGTGTTTGTTGTGGCAGGCTGGCAGCAAATATCATGACCAGCTCTATAATGTGATACAGCAACTTGTTGGCAAAAACGACTTGTTTCTCTTTACACTTCCCTTCATTCTTTAGTCACTATTAAATTATTAAAACCTGCAGACGCTCCACATCAAAAAATAACTTCAAAAAATAACTGCACTTTAGTGTGGGCATGTTTGTCTTATGTACATGTATTTCTATTACAAGGACAATATCACTAAAAGCCTTCTTAAAAGCCTTAAAAGACTTAAAATAGTTTCTGTCATAGGCAGAACAGAATTCTTCCTGTTCCCAAATTAGGATGAGATATTATTGATGAAGTTTCCATCTGAATATCTGAAAGTTTCATATAGGTTTATACATAATCAAATTTTTTTGAAAAAAAAAACGCAATAAGCGTATATTGATTGGTTTGCGCCAAAGCAATAGCGTATACAAAATAGGGGATAGTTTTATAGCATTTTTATATATATATTTTTATTTTTTTTTAATAGAAATGGCGGCGATCAGCAATTTTTTTTTTTATCGGGACTGAGACATTATGGCGGACAGATTGGACACTTGACACATTTTTGGGACCATTGTCATTTATACAGCGATCAGTGCTATAAAAAGGCACAGATGACTGTAAAAATGTCACTGGCAGGGAAGGTGTTAACACTAGGGGGCGTGATAAAGGGGTTAACTGCATTCCCTGTGCGTGTTCTAACTCAAGGAGGAGGGCACTGGCAAGTATCAAAAATCATCTTTTTTTGGACAAGCTGGCGTGCGGGGGGGGGGGGTGTCCCTAAATGGCAGTTTGAAAATGTGGTCACCCGAGGTCTCTATAGGAGACACAGATGTGCAGGGAGGTCTCTATAGGAGACACAGCTGTGCAGGGGGGTCTCTATAGGAGACACAGGTGTGCGCGGAGGTCTCTATAGGAGACACAGGTGTGCGCGGAGGTCTCTATAGGAAACACAGGTGTGCGCGGAAGTCTCTATAGGAGACACAGATGTGCAGGGAGGTCTCTATAGGAGACACAGGTGTGCGTGGAGGTCTCTATAGGAGACACAGGTGTGCGCGGAGGTCTCTATAGGAGACACAGATGTGCAGGGAGGTCTCTATAGGAGACACAGGTGTGCGTGGAGTTCTCTATAGGAGACACAGGTGTGCGTGGAGGTCTCTATAGGAGACACAGGTGTGCGCGGAGGTCTCTATAGGAGACACAGATGTGCAGGGAGGTCTCTATAGGAGACACAGGTGTGCGTGGAGTTCTCTATAGGAGACACAGGTGTGCGTGGAGTTCTCTATAGGAGACACAGGTGTGCGTGGAGGTCTCTATGGGAGACACAGGTGTGCGCGGAGGTCTCTATAGGAGACACAGATGTGCGCAGAGGTCTCTATAGGAGACACAGATGTAAGGCCCCATGCACACCTGGTTCATAAGGCTCTGCTATTTAGATGCGGACGGAGGATACAGGTACGCCATCCAGCCCTGCTGCTGGCAGCTTGTCAAATGTTATTCTATTCTGCTGCTGTGAATTAATTTAAAAATAGGTAATTTCTTTTCGACCTGCAATTATGTGAAAAATCTACGATGTGGCTCTTGAAGTGAAAAGTTTGGAGACCCCTGCTATAGAGGGTCACAAAAAGCTGCTGGAATTGGCAGCTGTACCTTTCAATTTTCCATCAAAACTCTGATCACTCCTGGCAATTTTTGGTGCAGATCACATATTTACATCTTTGCTTTCCTCGTTTCTCCTGAATTGTGACAAGTCTTGGAATGTTATTTATGGACTGTGTACATCTTTTCTTAATGTACTACTTTTGTGGTTTGACAGACATTCGTAGGAGTGTTGTGGGATGGCGAAAGTCAGGGAATCTATATTTTAAATCAGTGGAACTCCTTTTCACAAAATAAGTATTTTTAGGAGTTGTTGGTGAACGCTAATGTCCCTGCAAATGAAGGAAACGTCATCACTGTCACATCCCTGTCACCTGGGGCATAAAATGTGAACAAGATTATGATATTGACAAAAAAATGACTGTATCTTATGAAATTTCCAATTATAAGTATTGCCTGATAGGGGCTCAAAAAAAGATGCTTTTACAGACATTAGAGCTTTTATTTCTCTGCTTAAAAGCTTGAAGACGTTTATTTTCATTTTTTGTTCTGTAGCACCCTTGTGTTTAGACAGGGTTACTCCTAAATGTACCTGTCAAATTTACCTGGCTAATTGTTGAGAATCAATTGATTTCACTCTGTCTGTGATTGCTGAACTTTTCTCTTTTGTCACAAGGTGGCTGGGTACTTGGTGGCGCTAGACAAGACAAGGGCACTGCAAGGTCAGATTATGGGTATAAGTGGTATTTCAGCCAATGGGCAGGGGTTTTCTTGAATTCCTTGGACTGCTGGGAGAGCCTATATATTTGGGTAGAGTCAGGTGCTCACTGTTCTGTGCCACCTAGACGGCTGTCTGGGTGGATGTGTGTTGTACTGCTAGGCCGAAGCTTGGGCCTATCCTGGGCACATTTGGCCGCTAGGCTGTCTGAGGGCCTATCAAGAAGCAAGAGGGCAGCGCAGGGTTGGGATTGCAGTTTGCAGTCCAACCAGAAGTGAGGGTTCTGCTGGCAGGAGAACCTGTCGTGGTCAGACGTAGAGGGTAAGCTGCCGCCACTAAGGGATCAACCACCTTATTACCAGGGACCACAGTGAGTAGCAGAGTACTGGAGCAGTATTCTGACCAACTGGGGGTGGCGAAGAATCTGGAAACTTCAGCCGGTATCAAGCCCCCCTATCAAGCACCTAGCAAGCAGAGGTGACGCTTGCAGAGCAGCCTTGTGTGTCAAGCCAAGGACTGGGCCAGTGGGGTGAAGCTTAAGAAGTATCTGGAGTGCCAAGCTAGGGACCCAACAGAGAAGCGGGGCTGACGCTTGAGGAAGATACTACCGTGAAGACTGGAGGAGCTCAAGGGGTTCAGTGGCAGGGAATAAACTAGTCTGGTGAGAGACTGGGAGCTCAGTCGGTTGAAGAACTACAAGAAGGGATTATAGTGGAAGTGACGGAACTGTTACACTTTCGTGTTAGAAACTGTTAAAGACTGTTGCCATAGGAGAGAGTATTCTTACACATGCAGATGTGGCGTCTTGCTGGATGCCTTTCCCTGCAGTCTGCCAATTGAAGCTGCAACTATCTGGGTGTCCTGGCCCTAACCCTTTCTCAGAAAGTTCTGTTAAAGCCCCGTACACACGAGAGAACTTATGTCCGACAGACTTCCGAAGGAGTTCTGCCGGAGTTCTGCCGGAGTTCCGACAGAGTTCTGACGACTTTTCGACTGAGCGGACTTGGCCACACACAATCACACCAAACTCCGACGGATTCGAACATGATGACGTACGACTGGACTCGAATAAGGAAGTTCATAGCCAGTAGCCAATAGCTGCCCTAGCGTCGGTTTTAGTCCGTCGGAATAGCATACACACGAGCAAATTTTTTGGAGGGACCGGGTCCGGCGGAGTTCCGTCGGAAAAATTTGAAGCATGTTCCATTTTCTAAAGTCCGTCAGACTTTTGCGAATCAAAAGTCAGTTGCAGCCCACACACAATCGAATAGTCTGACGGAATCATTCCGTCTGACTTTGGATGTTGAAAAGTCCGCTCGTGTGTACGCGGCATAAGAGAAATAAAATTCTCTTTGCGTTCAAGAAGTGTCTGTTGCCCATAAATCTACCTTGCACTACACCCACTATGTCTTGCAACCCACCGTATACAGAAATATGTCAGCTATCTCTGGCCCTGGATGTTCTCATTACACTGAAGGGGGCCTGGGACCTTGCTACAGTACTCTTTTGTGCGCTTTTATCGAGCTTCTCCAAGCTTCTTTGATATAAGCATTTTTGTTCCACGAAGCTCATTTTATGGGTATTTTGTGCATGTTCGAGCTTCTCTGAGCTTTTTTTTTTTAGCTTTTTTGCACGTTTTTGGGCACTTAGGTGTCTTTTATCCTCAAAATCTCCTCTCAAAAACATGAGTTTGGTGGGGGTTTTTAGGCTTGTAAGCGCATATGCCTGTAAAATGGTGAAAAAGCCATAGTGTGCAAGGACACATTGGCTAACATGGAGGGGAGTTTCCAGGCTGGAAGAAAATGAGAGCTCAAAAGCCTGTAGGAGCAGCTTCTTTGAGCTGCAGTGTGCATGAGCCCTTAAAGACAAAATAACAAAACCAACTTTTGCTGCAATATTGTATTTCAATCCAGAGATTTACCTGCAGTACTTTTTCTGCCAGTAGTCTGATGGCCAGCTTCATTTAATCCACTTCAGCTGAGCCCTCAGCTTGTGACTGGCCAGTGAAATTAGAAGAAGCACAGTGATGAGCTTGTCAGCACCCGATTGGCACCTTCTTCCTCACACACTCCAGCCTTGGTATACAGGGAGTGCAAGAGGCTAATACCAATGTCATTTTCAGAGAATTACACTGCTTGCATTTTTATCTGAACTCCAGGAAAGGCAAATATTGTCTAAATACATTCATCATGTGTATTCTTCCTTGAATCTTGGTGAGCTTTGTGTATTTCTTCCAGATCTGTGCAGTAATCCAGTGTGAGACTTTTCCTGTAATAAAGACCACTCACTGCTGCTCTCCCTCCTTGTGCAGGGTGACTGGTCAGGTCTCCGCCCCCTCCTGTCATTTTCTGCAGGAAGCCTGTAGTGGGTGGAGCCTGCTGGGCCCCTCCCACAGCCCTGCTCTCTGCACAGGCTATGTACAGCACAGTGATGATGTCACTTCTGCTTTTTCAAGGTGATATCTGGGTTTGGAAAGGCATTTGGTGTGCACAAAGTGGACTTAATGTGTATTCAATATCTGCATGGATTTAAGCATTAAATAAATTACGTGAATATAGCAGCTGTATTAATGAACAAAAAAAACAAAAGAAAACAATACTAAACTAATACACACTCACAGGCCACATCAATAGGTACACCTTGCTAGTACTGGGTTGGGCGCCCTTTTGCCTTCAGAACTGCCTGAATTCTTCATGGCATAGAAACAACAAGGTTTTGGTCCATAGTGACATGATAGCATCACGCAGTTGCTGCAGATTTGTTGGCTGCACATCCATGATGCAAATCTTCTGTTCCGCAAACATGCCAAAGGTGCTCTGTTAGATTGAAATCTGGTGACTGTGGAGGCCATTGGAGTACAGGGACCTCATTGTCATGTTCAAAATACCAGTGGCCAGATGATTTGAGTTTTTTGACATGGTGCATTATCCTGCTGGAAGGAGCCATCAAGAAGATGGGTACACTGTAGTCATAAAGGGATGCACATGGTCAGCAACACTACTCAGGTAGGCCGTGGTGTTTAAACGATACTCAGTTGGTACCAAGGGGCCCAAAGTGTGCCAAGAAAATATCCCCCACACCATTACACCACCAGCCTGAACTGCTAATACAAGGCAGGATGGATCCATGCTTTCATGTTGTTTACGCCAATTTCTAACCCTACCATCTGAATGTTTCAGCTGAAATCAAGACTCATCAGACCAGGCAACGTTTTTCCAATCTTCTGTTGTCCAATTGTGGTAAGCCTGTGTGATTTGAAGCCTCGGTTTCGCCTTCTTAGCTGATAGGAGTGGTACTCTGTGTGGTCTTCTGTTGCTGTAGCCCATCTGTTTCAAGGTTGGATGTGTTGTGCGTTCAGAGACGTTCTTGGTTGTAATGAGTGGTTATTTGAGTTACTGTTGCCTTTCTATCATTTCAAACCAGTCTGCCTATTCTCCTCTGACCTCTGACATCAACAAAGCATTTTCCTCCACACAACTGCCACTCACTGCATATTTTCTCTTTTTTGGACCATTCACCGTAAAGCCTAGAGATGGTGTCACGTACCTTCAGATAGAGCTTGTCGAGCAGAGGAAGGCCTCTTGTACAGCCCCAATTCAAGGACAACTGAGATTGCAACAGCCACTGCAAGAACGTGGTGGGGTTAAAGTGCCTGCAGTGACAATATCACATTGGGAGATAACTAGGCCTGCAGTGCTTACGCAATTGATCACACCATTATCCCGGAAGGGACAAATCTCCTCTATATACAGCCCACTTCTTTGTCATGTCTCCAGGGCGATGACTTTGAGTTGTAGAGCTGGTTGGGGAGAGGACATAGGGCACATTACAGACGAGGAATGGAATACCATACTAGATAATGTACTTAAGGTGTCACTGTCCGCCCCCCAAAAACTCACCCAACTATTCATTATTCACCATACGTACCGCACACCTGAGAAGCTATACAAGTGCCACAGAAGGGACAACCCACTATGCCCCCAATGCCTTGTCGACAACGGTACATTGATCCATATGCTGTGGAAATGCCCGAAATAGCAAAGATATTGGGAGACGGTGATGAATACAATTAACAGCAGATGGAATCTCAACCTTAGCACTCACCCTAAATTATGCTTACTGGGATTTTTAGATGAAGAAGAGTACACGCCTTTTATACACACAGCCATTATAAGGGCACTATTTTTGGCTAGGAAGCTTATTGTTAGGAAATGGCTATCCACAACGGCACCCACACAGATGGAATGGATAGTGTCCGTGAATGATTCTCTTATCAGAGAACAACTCGCGTACCAGCACCGGGGTAGCCCACAAAAATTTGAAAAAATATGGGATCCTTGGTTAGACACCCCAGGACTAGCACCATTACGCCTGGTCCACAATAGAATCCTAGGGGGCAGAACCACTTCAACAAATATGTCAGGTAAAATCTGTCACGAAAATAAAAACATAAAAACAGCCAGAGTGAAAGAAAAGTGGAAAGGAATACTACCTCATTCTCACAAATATGTTTGATGAGAGACAAATATAAAAACACAGGGTACTGCAGAGGTTACGATTATGTATATAGTTGGTTTTGCACAATGTTCAACATTTGAAATTATATGTACCGCTCCCCACTGGTTAGGGGTTGGTGACATCCTGCTCTGCTCCACGGCCCAGATATGGCTGGAAGCGGTAAGGGGGGAAGACACGTGGCAGAGGACACGTGAAACACTGAGACTAAAGAACTATGCCTACTACAGCCATAGCACACAAGCGATCTTTATTTCTGATTATATGAACACAGTGCCGTTGGTAATATAAATGACAGGCCAGACTGAAGGTCAAGCAACATTGGTCTCTATGTGTCCTCATAAATATACAGGAATCCCCCTGTCATGTAATAGGGGAAAAAGACATTGTTATTTTTGTTTTTATTATTGATGTATGTATTGTAGAGGGTCATCCTGGGGCAGGGTTAAGAGGGGGTTAATCGAAGAAGGCAGGTACTTCCCCTTCAGGCCTGCTTATTATCAGGTGTGCTGAAAGTGTCAGTGTGGAGCTGTTGAGTAGGAGAGAGAGACACAGCAGCACGCTGTGTGGAAATGTCCATTGCTGGATGGTGTACCTGCTGGGTGAGCTTAAACCACAAAAAGACTGTAGCTCTGTTTGGACCCATGAACTGTTACCTCTAAGCCTGTGGGCTGATGAACTGTGAGCTGTACCTGTGTGCACATCCGTGTGATAAGACCAGTCTGTCTGGTCTTATGTTTTTTTGCTGAATAAAAGCCACTTTTATTTTACTGGACTGCCTCTGAGCCGGCTCTTCACCCCTCTGATCCCCTACAGTATGTTTTGTTTGTTTGTTTTCAATAAAAAATTATCTGATTAAAAAAAAAAAATGGTGCCTGCAGTGTTCTCCGTTAGTGTGTGTGTATATATATATATATATATATATATATATATATATATATATATATATATATATATATATATATATATATATATATAAAAAATATAATATATAGGAGAGGCAGGCAGTAGCAGAGGGTGCTGCTTGACTTGGATGCAGAGATGATGCTGATGCCAGGTGCTGCAGAAGCAGGGATGAGGCATGTGCCGAGTGCTGCAGATGCTGGTGTACTTCAGATGCAGGAATGAGGCAGGTGCCAGGTGCTACAGATGCAGGTGTACTGCAGAGGCAGGCTGGTGGGGTTGAGAAGACTAGTGTAGACAGGGCAGGACTTAGGGTGGCGAGGGCCCCTGGGCTTGATCCACTTTCGGGCCCTACCTTGTGTACATTACCGCATTTATCGGTGTATAACACGCACTCCAAGTTTGGGAGGGAATTTTAAGGAAAGAAACTTTTAGGAGGGAAGTTTAAGGAAAAAACGTACATATAAATGCCCATCAATGCAGCCTTATCCGCAGCCTTACCCATCCATCTGCAGTCTTATCATTGCTGTCTTGAAATTTAAAAATGGCACCGCCGAGATACAGAGTCCTCTGTATCTCGGCGGCTCTTGGGTCCTCTTGCAGTCCTGAGCGAAGCCAAGAGTAGCCGAGTATACTCGGCTCTGCTAACAGTCACGCCCAGCCCCTGTGTTATGTCCATCATAGGACGGGACTGGGCAGGACTGGGCGTGACTGTGAGCGGAGCTGAGCCAAGTACACTCAGCTATGTATCTCGGCAGGGCCCGTGGGGCCCCCTATTGGGTGGGGCCCATGGGCTTGCTTGAGCCCAGTCAAGCCCAATGGTAAGTCCAGCCCTGAGTGTAGAGTCAGACAAGCCAGGGCCATACACAGGAATGCAGATACAGCAAGACATTAGGCAAGGAATAGTCAAAAGTTCAGGCAGAGGTATGGCATCAGGAGATCAACAGAATAACAAAATCAGAGTCAAAATAAGCTGGGGTCAGGTTTGGAGATAATCGGGATATTCAGGAAAAGCTGGGTCAACAAGAACAAGGATAGGCATAGAATACAGGATACAGGGAGAGACTGCAGATCAGACAGCAAAGGCCCTAATATTAAAATATGTAATAATGTTATATGTAACAATATTAGAAAATGTAATAACATACACACACTGTCAGTATCTGCAAATATACCGCATTTATCGGTGTATAACACATGCCGGTGTATAACACGCACCCCAAGTTTAGGAGGGAATTTTAAGGAAGAAGCAACCTTGTCCAGTGTAATTTGAAGCCTTGTCAGTGTCATTGCAGCCTTGCCAGTGTCATTGCACCCTTCCAGTTTAAATATGGTGCCACCGAGATACACAGAGCCGGATGTCTTGTGTATCACGGAGGCACTCGGCTCCTCTCGCCCTATGATGGACATAACACAGGTCCAATGGCGGCGATATACACATAGCCGAGTGTACCCGGCTAGGCTTGACTTCTCTCGGCTCCACTCACAGTCACACCCAGTCCCTGTGTTATGTCCATAATAGGGCGGGACTGGGCATGGCTGTGAGGGGAACCGAGAGGAGCCGAGCCTAGCCGGGTACACTCGGCTATGTGTATATCGCCGCCATTGGACCTGTGTTATGTCCATCATAGGGCGGGAGGAGCCGAGTGCCTCTGAGATGTATATGTATATATTCACAACACATTACTATATTACATTAAGTATGTTCAGTATACCAAGAGCTTCTAACATACCCAGTTGTTAGAAGATATGCTCATGCAACAAATGCTGGAACCAAAAAAAGAAATAATGATATATAATATATGCCATTAAAGACTATATGAGACACTTCATGCTTCTATCGGTCTTTCTGGATGGAATGCCTCTGGGGGTGGCGAGTAAGTGGGAGAGGGTTGTAGGCAACTTTGAGGATGAACAGTGAGAGGAGGCCCTACAGGCTGTCCAGATGTGTTCCCTGAATGTGGCTCAACGCCTGTCTTAGCTATACATTGTGCTGCAGATACACTTTACACCAACTAGACTGTTAGAGATGGGGGTGACACCGGACCCGGACTGCCCCAGATGTCTGATGGACCATGGGGATCTTATTCATTTGTTATGGTGCTGTCCCAAGCTGCATTTATGTTGAACAGGTGTTCTAACTACTGTTAATAGAGTTTTTCAGGTCAATATAATAGCGAACCCTAAACCATGTATATTGGGTATTTTGAATGATCTCTCAAGTGATGATCATCTAAAGCAGGCTATTGCTAGAGCCTTGTTTCAGGCTCGCAAGCTCATTCTTAGGCATTGGAAGGCAGTCAACCCTCCAACAGTGACACAATGGTACAATGGTAGCTCAGATGGGAGATACTTTCCAGAATGTCCTCTATGCTGGAAGATAAACTTCTCCAGCCGTAGAGAATGATAAATTGTGGGCACCTTGGTTAGATACCCCTAGCCTCTCTCCTGTAGATCTAGTATTTAATAGACTATTACTATAATGATGTGGGTATAGAAATCTTGGGCGCTAGGGATACCTGCTAGCTTGATGTTAAAGTGGTTGTATACCCCCAAAAATTATTTCTTTTTTCTACACCTGTAAGGCAAAAGACATAATGAGCTAGTATGCACTGCATACTAGCTCATTATGAAATACTTACCTTAGAACGAGACGTCGGTAACTCACCTGGTCCACGCCGAGGGAGCTGACATCTTGCCTCGGCGTATCTTCCAGGTATCATGGCTCCAGTGCTGTCAGTGGCTGGAGCCGCAATGTCGTCACTCCCGTGCATGCGTCCGGGAGACTTCTTTCCGGCAAAGTCCGGCATCTGCCGGGCTTTCGGCCGAGAATCCCCTGTGCACATGCGCCTCTGAAGTAATTCCTGATAGGATATGCACTGGCAGTATGTAGATTCTACTTGATCCATGTCATAAGATGTTGCAAAGTGATTGCTACTTGTAATGAACATGACATTGTATTCTCTGTAACTGGAAATTATGACAGATGTTGATGATTTCTGTATGTTTTATTTTTCTTTAATAAACTTCTTTGAGGAAAAAAAAGACTATATGAGAAAATATTGGCTTAAAGAATATTTATATTTGTGTTCATATAAAAGGCATGCCTGATTCTAAATTAATACATGTGTGTAGATAAGTAGCTTATATTTAGAGAAAAATAAGCTCCATATGAGACTGTAAAGGGATAAAAAGGTGACGAGCAATAGCTTTGGTATATCCTCAAGAAAGAAAAAGAGAGGATAAATGTAGAGCAGTAATGCCTTCAGACTGTCCATCATAGTGAGTGACCCTGACCACTAAAGGGGAGATGGTAAGACTGCTCAATTTATAGCAAATGCCAAGATAGGTAATCAGTGTGACAGCCAACAGCTGACGCCTCACAATAGATCCACTCGGTGTCCCAGATTAGTGACCTCCCGACTTCAGCTTGGCCGAGCAAAGCACATGTGAGAAGGTTCACGCACACGCTGAGCCTTCTGGATAGCGGCGAAGATGGCTTGGGGCTTAATTTATGGGTGCCGCTCATGCGCTGAGCACCCCGAAAAGATAGTATTGGTACGGGGACACCGGCAGCGTGGACAGTGTTCCCAAATTTACAAGCTTGCTTGTGGAAAGGCATAACAGGGAGTGCATCCCAGAATAAATGCTGGCTCCCCCACGTGCACACTGGGAGGTCAATGAGCCTCAGACCAAACAGGTGTCATAATGAACAATATATAAAAATTATGCAATCATATATTAGAAAATATTTTTCACCCTAAGACATGGATGTTTCTACAAATTTGTTTGTTGTTTTACAAAAAAAAAACAAGTATATGTGTGTGTGTGTGTGTGTGTGGGGGGGGGGGGGGGGGGGGGTGAAGAGAAAAAGAAAGGTTATAGAAGTCAAAGTAATATATATGCTGATCAGTTTTGCTGGATGCAAAATTTTTAAGAAAGGGTTTCGATTATAGCATCATTTAACGCCAGAGAGGATGTGGCCTTTAATTTATGAATCTATCTCTGTTTAGACTGCAACAGGATTTTATTCCAATCTTCATTTCTTTGAGGTATATGCACCTGGTCAATAGCGGTCATTTTGAATTTTGGAAATTTGCCTTTGTGTATTTGAGTGACATGCCACCCTAGTGGTAAATCGGGACTGCAAGTCTGCACACAACGTATATGTCTATAAAGGTGCTGCCATAGTTCTTGCTTAGTCTTTCCAATGTAGAATGATCCACAATCACATGTAAGCATGTATACTATTCTCTTTGTGTGACAATTTGCAAAGTGTTTTAAATTCAAAAGGTTCTTGTTTGGGAGAATAACTTGGCTTCTGCTCCACATGTATTTGTGATAGTGGCATCCACCGCAGGGACACGTGCCGAGCTGTCAGCAAGGATCCCCTTTCTTTTCCTGGTATTCGCTATTTACCAATTTGTCTCTAATTGAAGCAGCTCTTTTATAGGTAATGTCCAGTCTGTTATTGCCAAAAGTGCCAATTACAATGTCTTCAGATAAAATCAGCCAGTGTCTGTTAAGAGTCCTCCTAATTTCAGATTGTTGGCTGGTATAGCATAAAATGACACGTGTTAGCAGGTATGTTTTGCTATACCCTCTCTCTAAGAATCTATTTTTTAATTTGTCAGCTTCAAGTTTAAATGTAGAATTTCTAGTGTACCATTACTACTTAGTACAGACTGTATGGTATTGAGCTAATGAGATTTGTTGGATGGAAACTATTGATGTGGAGTATTGTGTTGCCTGCTGTATCTTTGTGGAAAAGACCGCTAGTGAGATGGCCATCAGGAGTCATAGTGATTCTAGTATCTAGAAAAGTTACCGTGTTTCGGTCATACGACATTGTAAATTTTAAATTTAGAGAGTTCCTCTTCATAGCCTCCAGACAACTACGCAACATGTTTTGTGATGCCTCCCAGGCGAGGAATATGTCATCAATGTATCGCTGCTCTGTGAAAATGTGGCAGCCATATTTGGACAGATCATTGTCTGAGGAAATACCACTCCCACTCCTCCAGGTACAATATGTACACTAGATTCTACATTTAACCACTTGAGATCCGCGCTATAGCCGAATGACGGCTACAGCGCGGACCTCCTTTGCCGGGACGACGTCTATTGACGTCGTCCCGTGCACGAGCAGCCTGCGCGCCCCCTGAGGGGCGCGCGCGGCACGCTCTGTGATCGGCGAGTCTATGAGACTCGCCTGATCACGGATCCGAGGAAGGGGTCGATCCCGACCCCTTATCACGTGATCAGCTGTCAGCCAATGACAGCTGATCATGTGATGCAACGGAATCGGTAATCGGCTATTATTCCTCCTCGCGCTGACAGCGCGAGGAGAAAAAAAAAGAGCCGATCACCGGCGGCCGTGATCGGGACATCAGTCCCGATCACGGCCAGCCCTGCCAGTGCCCACCTGCCCCCTGCCAGTGCCACCTTAATAAAATATAAGTGCCCCCGTCAGTGCCACCCAGCAGTGCCCACAGTGCCACCCAGCAGTGCCCACAGTGCCACCCAGCAGTGCCACCCACAGTGCCACCCAGCAGTGCCACCCACAGTGCCACCCACAGTGCCCACAATCTGCCTCAACAATGGTGCTTCACCCCAGTGCCACATATCCGTGCCCATCAGTGTCATCTACCAGTGCCCATCAGTGCCCAGCAGTGCCACCTATCAGAGCCACATATCAGTGCCACCTATTAGTGCCCATCAGTCCCATCTATCAGTGGTACCTATCAGTGCCCCTTAGTGCCACCCATCCGTGCCACCCATCCGTGCCCATCTTTGCCCATCAGTGCCGCCTTATCTGTGCCCATCAGTACTGCCTTATCTGTGCCTATCGGTGCCACCTTATCTGTGCCTATTAGTGCCGCCTTAACTATGCCCATCAGTGCCCACCAGTGCAGCCTATCAGTGCCCACCAATGTAGCCTATCAGTGCCCACCAGTGCAGCCTATCAGTGCCGCCTCATCAGCGCACTTCAATGAAGGAGAAAAATTACCTGTTTGCAAAATTTTATAACAAACTATTAAACATGATTTTTTATTTTTCTTTTTTTTGCATTTTTTTTGTTTGTTTAGCAAAAAATAAAACTCCGAGCTG
Source organism: Lithobates pipiens (assembly GCF_037356315.1). Classification (NCBI taxonomy): domain Eukaryota; kingdom Metazoa; phylum Chordata; class Amphibia; order Anura; family Ranidae; genus Lithobates; species Lithobates pipiens. The sequence continues at coordinate 149,640,218 of NW_027507787.1, read as the reverse complement.
TAATTAAATACCACCAAAAGAAAGCTCTATTTGTGGGAAAAAAATGATAAAAATTTCATTTGGGTACAGTGTTGTATGCCCGCGCAATTGTCATTCAAAGTGCATCAGTGCTGAAAGCTGAAAATTGGTCTGGACTGAGGGGGGTTTAAGTGCCCAGTAAGCAAGTGGTTAACCTTGAAGCTGACAAACTAAAAAATAATAAAAAATAATTGATTCTTAGAGGGTATTGGAAAACATGCCCCTTCGAAAGCTTGTTATTAAAGCCAGATTTTAAAGATATGACCTTCTTTTCAAACCAAAAAAGCTTCCAAAAGATCCCCCACTAACACATGTAATTTTATGCTATACCAGCCAACAATCTGAAATTAGGAGGATCCTTAATAGACACTGTCTGATTTTATCTGAAGACTCTCTAATTGGCAAGTTTGTCAACAATAGACCGCTGCTTTAATTAGAGACAAATTGGTAAGCAGTGAATATCAGGAAAAGAAAGGGGATCCTTGCTGACAGCTCGACACATTTCCCTGCAGTGCATGTCACTATCGCAAATACATGTTAGACAGAAGCCAGGTTATTCTCCCAAAATGGGGACCTTTTGAACATAAAACACTTTTTAGCTTAGAATAAAAAGATCACGATTGTCTCACGATTCTCGCAATGTAAAATCTTTCACATTATACAAAAAAAAGGGCTAACTTTACTGGTTTTTTTTTAATTCATTAAAGTATTTTTTTTCCAAAAAAATTGCATTTGAAAGACCGCTGCGCAAATATAGTGTGACATAAAATATTGCAACAGCCATCATTTTATTCTCTAGGGTGTCTACTAAAAAAAATATATATACTGTTTGGGGGTTCTAATTAATTTTCTAGCAAAAAAAAAATGATTTTAACTTGAAACCAACAAATGTCAAAAAAAGGTTTAGTGTTAAGTGGTTAAACTTTTTTCACATACACAGTCTATTCCATTGACAAATCGTTACAATGTTTATACTTAAGTTCAACTGATAAAGAATGTTTGATTCTTTTATATGAATACTTAATGTGATTGTAGCCGTATTAGTGCAATTGTGACATTGCAATCAGTACTGCTTGGACCTTGAAGAAGGGGACATACCCCGAAAGCTTGTCCTGAAAAATTGTATGTTAGTGCAAATAAAAAAAGTATCACGGACAGTACTCAATTTTCTCTTTATATGAGTACAAATACAAATATCCATTAAGCCAATATTGTCTCATATAGTCTTTAATGGCATATATTAAACACCATTTTTTCTGTTTTTGGTTCCAGTATTTGCTGCATGAGCGTATGTACTAACAACTGGGTATGTTAGAAGCTTTTGGTATACTGAACATACAGTGCCTTGAAAAAGTATTCATACTCCTTGAAATTGTCCATATTTTGTCATGTTACAACTAAAAACATAAATGTATTTTATTGGGATTTTATGTGATAGACCAACACAAGGTGGCACATAATGTGGAAGGAAAATGATAAATGGGTTTATATATTTTTTAGAAATATCTGAAAAGTGTGGTGTGCATTTGTATTCAGCCCCCTTTACTCTGATACCCCTAACTAAAATCTAGTGGAACCTATTGCCTTCAGAAGTCACTTCATTCGTAAATAGAGTTCACCTGTGTGTAATTTAACCACTTCAGCCCCGGAGGATTTTACCCCCTTCCTTACCAGAGCACTTTTTGCGATTTGGCACTGCGTCGCTTTAAATGACAATTGCGCGGTCGTTGCACCCAAACAAAATTGGTGTCCTTTTTCCCCCACAAATAGAGCTTTATTTTGGTGGTATTTGATCACCTCTGCGGTTTTTATTTTTTGCGCTATAAACAAAAAAGAGCGAAAATTTTGAAAAAAAACACAATATTTTTTACTTTTTGCTATAATAAATATCCAATTAAAAAAAAAAAAAATTCCTCAGTTTAGGCCGATACGGATTCTTCGACAGCAATTATTGATTGGTTTGCGCAAAAGTTATAGCATCTAACAAAATAATTTTTTTTTGTTTTGTTTTTTACTAGCAATGGCAGCGATCTGCGATTTTTTTTTGTGACTGCGACATTATGGCGGACACATCGGACACTTTTTACAAATTTTTGGGACCATTCACATTTACACAGCGATCGTGCTGTAAAATTGCACTGATTACTGTGTAGATGTGACTGGCAGGGAAGGGGTTAACACCAGGGGGCGCTGCAGGGGTTAATATGTTCCCTATGGAAGTGATTCTAACTGTGGGGGGAGGGGACTCACAAGGGGAGGAGACCGATCAGTGTTCCTCTGTACTGAGAACACACCATCGGTCTCCTCTCCACTGACAGGACGTGGATCTGTGTGTTTATATACGCAGATCCATGGTCCTGCTGCATTCCCGGGCAATCGCGGGTGCCCAGCGGACATCGCGGCTGCCGGGCACAAGCGATGCCGCGGGTGTGCGCGTGTGCCCCCTAGGCGTCATATGATGGCCACCCAGGATGGGAGATTCCATCTGTGGGCGTCATATGACTATAGGCCGGGGCTGAAGTGGTTAATCTCAGTATAAATACAGCTGTTCTGTGAAGCCCTCAGTGGTTTATTAGAGAACCTTAGTGAACAGATAGCATTGTGAAGGCCAAGGAACATACCGGACAGGTCAGGGATAAAGTCGTGGAGAAGATTAAATCAGGATTAATCCCAAACTTTGAACATCTCACAGAGCACTGTTCAATCCATAATCTGAAAATGGAAAGATTATGTCACAACTGCAAACCTACCAAGACATGGCCGTCCCCCTAAAGTGACAAGCCGGGCGAGGAGAGAATTAATCAGAGAAGCAGCCAAGAGGCCCATGGTAACTCTGGAGGAGCTGCAGAGATCCACAGCTCAGGTGGGAGAATCTGTCCACAGGACAACTATTAGTTGTGCACTTCACAAATCTGACCTTTATGGAAGAGGGGCAAGAAGAAAGCCATAAGAAGCGCTGTTTGCAGTTTATGAGAAGCCATGTGGGGGGACACAGCAAACACGTGGAAGAAGGTGCTCTGGTTAGATGAGACCAAAATTAAACTTTTTTGGCCTAAAATCAAAACGCTATGGGGTTGATTTACTGAAGGCATATCCACTCTGCACTACAAGTGCACTGCAAGCACACTTGAAAGTGCACTTGTAAGTGCAGTCGCTGTAGATCTGAGAGGAAGCTCTGAAATTAGGGGAAGCTCTGAAATTAGGGGAAGCGCTGCTGATTTTATCATCCAATCATGTGCAAGCTATAATGCTGTTTTTTTCTTTTCCTTGCATGTCCCCCTTAGATCTACAGCGACTGCACTTCCAAGTGCACTTTGCTTTAGCTGTGATCCTCAGCTTTTGTGATGGGGAAGAAGTTGGGTGCAGGTCCCTATTTCAGGGAGGAGGAGGACTGTCATTGGCCACTGCTAAAGCCAGCCACAGTCCTGCTAGCCACGTCCACCATCTGGAGGAAGATGACTGGCTTTGTTGCCACTACCAATCTCAGAAAGAAGGGATTTTACTGTGATTGAGAAAACCCCAATCAGGTGACAGTTTGTGGAATTACTGTTGAGCTTCTGGGAACTTTGTTGAAATTATTCCTGAACTTTTGCGCCACTTACTACTAAACCCCCGGCACTCTGTGTCCCTTTAAGCCACAGCCAGTATTCAGTGCAATGAAAATCACACCCAGTTTTTCCTGTGGTGCAGAGCGCCCCACACTTATTCTCAGCTGCGGGGGCCCAACTTATGATCCTGCACACAGGCCCACTGCTTTCAGAAAATGCCCCTGACCTGAGCTCATCATTGCACATCCATTCCAGATGCTTGTATGTGACATCACATACATCCCATACATCCCATACATCACATACATCACATACATCACATACATCACATACATCCCATACATCCCAAACAAGCACGTGGGCTGATTGCGAGAGTTGGATCAGCAGGATGAGTGTGCCAGGACAGGTAGATGTGTTTCATCTCTGCTTCCTTATCTGAGGTGTGGAGTTGCAGGAATTGGGATTGATCTGAGACGTGAGAGTTCAGGATGTTAATTTCTCACTACTAAAGTCGTTTACAGCATTTACTTTATAAAAAATCCTTTTCGTGATTGAGAGTGTGAAGTTGACATTTTTTTTTTAATAAAATCGCCACGCTCAATTTCTTTGAAAATATTTTTTTGGCACGCTGTGCTCAAAAGGTTGCCTACCCCTGGTCTATCACATAAAATCCCAATGAAGTACATTTACGTTATTGATTGTATCATGACAAAATGTGGTGAATTTCAAGGGGTATGAATACTTTTTCAAGGCACTGTACATAATCTAATATAGTATTGTGTTGTATACATACATATATACTGTATATACTTTTGCTCATAGCTATGCACGATGATCTGGTTCTGGGTGTGACCGCATGCATATGACCACCTTTGATCCACTGTGAGCTCCTGAGTTAGCCTCTTGTCTATGACCTCTGAAGCGCATTACAGCCCTTTTTCTAATTGGTCTATTACTTTGTTAATGCATTGAGTAGATGCCATGTGATTAGCTGATAGCATTTTGTGTTACCAAGCAATTGAGCAGGTGTACCTAATAAAGTGGCTGGTGTGTGTATATTCAAAAATAATATATATGCAGCGCTATTCACCCCTTAGGGTAATCCCAACCAATGCATGTGTATTTATTAGGATCATCATAATAAAAGGGTTAAAGCATATCTAAAATTGAAAACAAAAATCAAATAAAGATCAGCTTACCAGACCTTAGATTTGGTGGCTGCATTCGTTTTATTTTTTCAGACTTCCTGCCCTAGGGTGACAATGCAGTACTGTAATATATGTAATACAGGGCTTGACAAATTTGCTTTGAATCTAGGAGCCAGTTTTTTTAGAGTGGTATGAATTGTCAGCTCCCGGGGTGAGGCCAATAATTTTCACCCCCTAACCCTAACAGCACCCAGTCAATAACTCCAATGCAACGCTGTTACATCAGGGTTATGGGCTGACCAGAAAGGGTAAGGCTGGCAACAGATGGAACTGGTTGGCTCTGGTAGGTGCCACTGGTTGGCTTAGGCAGGTGGCACTGGCAGGTGGCACTGACTGGCACCGGCAGGGGGCACTGGATTGGAACTGGCAGATGGCACTGGTTGGCACTGGCAGATGGCAGTGGCAGGTGGCACTGGTTGGTGGCGCTGGCTTGGGACTGACAGATGGCACTGCTTGCCACTGGCAGATGGCACGTGGAACTGGCAGGTGGCACTGGCAGGTGACACTGGCAGGTGGCGCTGGCAGGTGGCACTGACTGGCAGGTGACACTGACTGGCACTGGCAGGTGGCACTGATTGGCAGTGGCATTGGTTGGCACTGATTGGCAGTGGCACTGATTGTCCTTGGCACTGGTTGGCACTGGCAGGTGACACTGGTTGACACTGGCAGGCATTGGCAGGTGGCACTGGTTTGGAACTGGCGGGTGGCACTGTTGGTGGTGGCACTATTGGCACTGGCAGGTGGCACTGATTGGTGGTGGCACTGGTTGGCACTGGCAGGTGGCATCGGTTGGCACTGGCAGGTGGCCTTGGCACTGATTGGCAGTGGCAGGTAGCACTGATAGATGGAACTGATTGGCAGTGGCACTGATTGGCACGGACAGGCATTGGCAGGTGGCACTGATTTGGAACTGGCAGGTGGCACTATTGGCACTGGCAGGTGGCACTGGTTGGTGATGGCAGGTGGCACTGGCAAGTTGCACTGACTGGTGGTGGCATGTGGCACTGATTGGCGGTGGCACTGGCAGGGGGCACTTGATGGCGATGTCAGGTGGCACTGGTTGGCGATGGCACGTGGCACTGATTGGTGGTGGCACTGGTTGGCACTGGCAGGTGGCACTGATTGGTGGTGGCACTGGTTGGCATTGGTGGTGGCACTGGTTGGCAGTGGCACTGGTTGTCACTGGCAGATGGCACTGGTAGGTGGCACTGATTGGCAGGTGGCACTGGTTGGTGGTGGCAGGTGGCACTGGTTGGCACTGGCAGGTGGCACTGGTTGGCAGTGGAAGATGGCACTGGCAGGTTTCACACAGACCACTCAGTAACTATGTGAAACTGACAAGTAACAGAAAGGAGGGAGGAGCTGTCAGAAATGAGCTTAATGTCGGGGTGGGCGGGACCCAGCCGGGGTGGGCAGGACCCAGCAGCTATCAAACACCAGCCAAATGATTGGGCTGCTTAAGAAAAGGGACAGGGCCACATACACGTAGCGGCCTCCCAGATCCCATTGGCTGATGTTTGATATCTGCTGGGTCCCACCCACCCTGGCTGGGTCCCGCCCACCCCTGACATCACGCTCAAATCTGACAGATCCTCCTCTCTCCTATCTCTCAGTTACTTGTCAGTTTCACACACTCAGTGGCTCTGGCAAGCATCAAGCGCCGCACTGAGTGTGGAGAAGGGAGGAGGACAGCGGGCAATGTTAATGCGCTGCATGTCTGGGGCATCGGGAGTTATAGTGAGTGGGCTGGTGGCAGCCTAGGCGCCAGGGTGCGATTTCTGGTCGCCTGTTGCCTGGGGTTTGTCGAGCCCTGATGTAATATATGAACAATAGGTATTGTGATGTTAGGACAGGACTACAGAACACCTTTCCTTATCTCCATAGAAAGAAAGGAGGGATTCTGTCAGGGGCAGCCCATCCATTAAGGGCGCACAGGCGCCGCCCCCACCCCCATCCATGCATTGTTCCCCTTGCAGGATGCCGGATGCATGAACTCCAATATGGGAGCATTGAAGCACCTCATTAGAGCCAGAGGCTAATAGGCTTCAAAATAGGGTGGGCTCGGGGCACAGAAAATGCAAATTGAGCCCACTCAGGTGTGTTACAACAGTCAGGAGGTGGGTTTTGAGACCTGCCACCCAATTGGCTGAAAGGACAGACAATCCTATTGGGTGCCTAGGAGGAGGGCATGAGCCGCACGCTGGAAGCCACTGTGATGGAGGAGATAACACGGAGCCGCTGCCGTCAACCACTGCCCGCCTAGATAGGGTAAGTGCCGGACTAACTGGCAGACAGCGGGGGGTGAGGTGTGCTGCCCGCTCGGGGGGGTGTTTTTTTGCTGCCCCTCCCCCCAAAAAAAACACCACCAGCTGCCACTGGATTCTGTAGTCCACAGAGAGAGATGGGAACAATGTAATTGATTACAGTAAGCCCAGGCAGAGTACTGGATGTTTTGCAGCTCGCAAGATTTCTGACAGGATCATCAGGTATTTCTATGCATTTATTGAACAGATATAACAAAACAGTTACATGGTATTATATAAGAGACCAAAGAAGAGCAAATGATTAGAATGTATATTAAGGGTTCTTCCACATGGGCAGTTCGCTTGACGGAGTCTGCTTTGCTCAGCAAGGGAACCGCTCCGCTGATCCCCGTAGAGCAGGTCACTGTGACTGGCGCTCACAGAAACTGACCTGTCAGAACCCAGTTCGCCTCTATGGGAGATCGGATGAAAACGGACCGCCTGTCCACTTTCATTCGATCCCATCTGATCTGATACACCAGATGGATGGAAAAAAGGGCCCACCATCCGTCTGTATTTCACGAACAGGATTGGATCGGATAGCAGCGGAAGTCAGCGGACATGTCATCGCTGACATCAGCTGCCCCATAGGGGCGAATAGAGCGTCGGATCAGGTCCTCCTGAAAAACTGACAGGCGGACCTGAACGGAAAGCCTCTGTGAAAGGGGGCCTTACATTATCCATACCTCCCAACATTTTGAGATGGGAACGAGGGACACCTATTAGCAAAAGTATGTAGACATAGGACACACCTCCTGTCACGCCCCCTTAAAGGTGAATTTTATAAAAAATGGTTAGTTAAACCCACAAGTGCTTTTTTTTTTTTTTTTTTTTTTTTACTACTACTATTCCTTAATACTGGCTTTTAAAATGTACAAATGCTGCAATTTAGAAATTGGATGAAAGGTTTAGCACTGGGAACACACATTTTGAAAGATAAATAGTGCATTTTATATACAACTATATAGATCAGAACAAAATGAGGAGGAAAGAGGGCCTTTGTTCCAAATCAGGGACAGTTGGGAACTATGCTTTCTTGTAAAGATCTCCAGCTTTTTTGTATTGTATATTTACATTAAGATGACACAACTAGAAGGTCATTTCAAGGATTGTGTGATCGCTGTTCTACCGATCTCCAACACTTCATCACATTCCTGGAACAAAACTACATCTATGGCAGTGATGGGATCTCCATAGGAACCTTTCTGTTTTGACGTGGAAACATATATCACAGACACTGGATGTATATGGCACACAAGACAAACTACTACCTCAATAAGAAGAGGGATCATTAATATAGTAATTCCATGACTAATAATGGGAGAATTAGCCCACCCGTCTTGTAATAGCTCCTCATTGTTCTATAAGCAGATGGTGGAATTTTCCACACTCTAGATCCCTGGTTTCCAACATATGATCTGGGGCCATTGGTGGCCTGTCCATACGTGGTGCAGGGGCACCCCCCACCTAATCCATGCGCCCGGCCCCTAATCTACATGCAGGGTGCCACCCAGTTGTGTGACAATAGCGGTTTAAATATTCACTATTGTCTTCCTGATTCTCCTCATGGCCAATCAGGAAGCAGGACCAGAGACATGTCACCTGATTGGCCAAGAGGAGACGCAAACCTATTGGCCACCGAGGCAGAGGAGGGAGGAGATGCAGGGGAAGCCTCCAAAGCCGAGGAGGAGGAGACGCAGGGTGAAGCCACTGCCTGCCACCTAGAGGAATCGCTGCCCGTGACCTAGATGGGGTAAGTTCGGGGCTGGTGACCAAGTAACCAGGGGAGGGGGTGCCTGTGACCCTGCCGCCACAGTCTGGGGTCGTGCTATATCCCTGATTTTCATACGGCTGCTGTACTGGATCGGAATACAATCTAAGATATAAGTTATAAACATACAGTGCTCAGCAAAACTACAAAAAATCCCAACTGAAAAACGAAGAGAAAAAAATGTATATGTAAATAAGCAATTATATATAAAGTGCTACTTGCTATATACAAAAATGCCCTTAGTTTATACATAAAACCACATGATTATATATAAAAAATAAATAAAAAGTCCCAAATAAAGTGCCTTGTACAAGAAAACGTGCCTTAGTGTCCCATGTGCTTTACGGGTGTGTCTAAAAAGTTTGGTGAATGGTCCGATATCTCAGGTGCGTCAGCCATGTACATACTGTATCTCAGCCATGCACATGGCTATCCAGAGACATGTGGAGAAGCGCCACCTAGCGTGAAGTACATGTGACCTTCAGGGTAAACCTACCGAAGGTAATCGAAAGTAGTCAGTGTGAGAGGTAGGGTCACAGTGCAATGGAGCAACAAGTGAACATCAAGTTCTACTACAATTTAGGGAAAATGGCGACGGAGACGAAATGTTGGTGCCAGTGTATGGGACAGAAGCCATGAGCAGAAAATGCGTTTACAACTTGTTCAATTGCTGAACTTTGTCGAAAAGCAGAACCCCAGACATGTTTGAACGAGTGCGAAAAGTACTCGGCGACTGACTCTACCATTGATGGTGGAGGAATTGGGCATTTGCAAGGACACATCCATGAAGATTTGAGTAAGCAGAAGATCTGTTCAAAAACGGATAGAAACCTCTGGAGATTTCATTACCATGTGTGAACAGGATCCATCCTTTCTGTGTGATCCGTGTGCGCCAATTCTTGGCTCAGTGTGCCTGTTCTTGATCATCCACCGTACTCCCTTGATCTGGCGCCTGTGGACTTCTTTCTGTTGCCCCGCCTGAAGAGCGTCATGAAAGGCGCATATTTTGTGGATGTGGCAACAATCCAAGAATGTGTGACAGCAGTTTTGCGATTGATTCATAAAGAGGCCTTTGCTGACAGTTTCCAGAAGCTTTATGAACGTTGCCAAAAGTGTGTTGTAAAGAATGGCGATTATTTTGAAGGCCAGTAAAGGTAACTTGTTTGTATCTTCTATTTTATTGGTTTTCTGATACCATACACCAAACTTTTTAGACAAACTTCATACAACCACCGTTGTACTTTTCACTTTAAGCCCACATTCACACAATTTGGCATGCGATTTGACATCTCAAATTGCAAATCAGCGGCTATTGCTGGCAATAGCACTGCCCAAAATGGTGCGGCGCCGACTTTATAGCTCCCAATTCCCAAAAGTAGTTCCTGTACTACTTTTGGTGACTTCGGGGGTGATTTGAATAGACATCTGTGCATGAACACACACAGATGTCTGTGAAATCGCCCTTAAAGTCGAAACACATTGCCGGTTAGGAATCGTGCAAGTTCAGCTGAACCCGCATCAGTGTGAACCTGGGCATAGCCTGCATTCACTGTGTGCAGCCTGTACCTTCACAAACCACTCACCAGATATATATACAGTAGACCCACTGCTGTTTAGGGTCAAAAAACGCTTAGGATCATGGGAGGGTTTTCTCCACTCCTCCACCTTACTTATTCAACAGCACCGTCTCAATCCTCCTGCTCTCCATGGTCTGCACCGCTTATCTCTCCTAAGAGGTTCCACCACTGCTGCTCTTCTTTACTCATCAGCTAGACCAGTCTGCCAATCACCAAACTTTTATTCTCACATGGATGCTGGCATAGGGCTAAAATCCAATACAACTTTCACAGTTTAACACCGTTTATTTAAAAAAAAAAAAAACATACTTAAAAGCAATAAAACTCACAATGCTTGGTGCTGTCTCCCAGCATTAACCTGTTGGTTAGACGTGTGCAATTTGTTTAGTTCAACAAATATTTTAATTCGGAAATATCAGAATTAACGAAAAGCCATTTAATTAATTTTTCCAAATATTCGTAAATTCAAATATATTTGAAAATTCGTACATTTCTAAATTCGTAAGTCCAAAAATTCGTAAATTTCTAAATTCGGAAATCCAAAAATTCGGAAATCCAAAAATTCGGAAATTCGAAATTCGGAAATTCAGAAATTCTAAATCCAAAAAGCTAAAGATTCGGAAATTGGAAGATTGGAAAATGTGAAAATCCAAAGATAAGAATGAAAGAGCGAAAATCCGAAAACCAAAACGAAAATCTGAAAATTCAAAAACCCAAAAATTCTAAAATCTGAAATAATAACTAACTAATAATAACTTAACTATTGCTAACTATTAATTATAGTTCTTGGAATTTCCTTTCAAATATGGCTGTTAGTGAATGAACAAATACGAATTTATCTGAAGTTATGAATTATCCAAAATAACAAATGCCGTACGAATCAAACGTAACAAATTATTAATAATAAGTAACAATAATAATCAGACTTAAAAATTGCTGTTCACAAGCGCAAACCATCCAACTTGAAGGAGCTGGAGTATTTTTGCAAGAATGAATGCGCAAAAATCCCAGTGGTAAGATGTGGCAAGCTCATAGAGACTTATCCAAAGTGACTTGGAGCTGTGATGGTCACAAAAAGTGATTCTACAATGTATTGACTTTAGGGGGGTGAATAGTTATGCATATTGACTTTTTCTGTTACTTTGTCCTATTTGTTGTTTGCTTCACAATAATAAAAAAATAAAAATAAACATCTTCAAAAGTTGTGGACATGTTCTGTAAATTAAATTATGCAAATCCTCAAACAATCCATGTTAATTCCAGGTTGTAAGGCAACAAAACACGAAAAAATGCCAAGGGGGGTGAATACTTTTGCAAGGCACTGTAGATTAGGTGGCCGGATGAATGGATTGGGGGTATGGTGACCATGCACCCCTAATGGATGGGCTGCCACTGCTTTAGGCATATGTAATATCTTGAAGTTTATATTATCTGACCAGATTGTATAGCTCATAAGAGTATTTTGGTTGCTTCTAAATAAAGAGCACTAGTAACAGCTTTACTGCTGGCATTTGTGGATTGCGTGCTAGGACTGTGCTGCCAGCAGTAATAGGGTTAAATTCAAATCATATTCATGAGCACCTCTCTCTCTCTCTCTCTCTTTCTCTGTCTTGCTCTCTGACTCCAAAGACTCAATGAGAAAAGCTTTGGGGAGATTAGACAAATACAAAAGATCAAAAGGCTTCAGATTCCATTAAATCTCAGGGTCACCCAAATGAAAGGGTCAGACAGCCTTCACCCATCCAGACTGCTTGAAGCCCCATAATTACCGCCATGGAGGAGGAGGCGCAATGCAACCTCACTTCTCCATAAAAGACACTAAATTGTCAATTTACCACTATTGGACAGGACAATTTACAAATGCCGAAATTGCAGTGTAGTTGTTGTATGCAGGAAACAGAGAATCCAGCAGGTTAATTTCTTAATATATCATCCCCCATTAAACAATCAAATATTTTTAACCGCTTCAGCCCCGGAAGATTTTCCCTCCTTCCAGACCAGAGCACTTTTTGCGATTTGGCACCACGTCAATTTAACTGACAATTGCACGGTGCGACATTGCACCCAAACTACATTTTTTCCCCACAAATAGAACTTTCTTTTGGTGGTATTTGAGCACCTCTGCGTTTTTTTGGGGGGTTTTTTTGCACTATAAACAAACAAAATGTTGAAAAAAAAGCAATTTTTTTACTTTTTGCTATAATAAATATCCCCCAAAAATATAAAAAAAATATAAAATAATAAAAACTATTTTTTTTCCTCAGTTTAGACCGATATGTATTGTACATATTTTTGGTAAAAAAATAAATAAAATCACAATCAGCGTATATTGATTGGTTTGCGTAAAAGTTATAGTGTTATAGTGTATAAATTGGCGATAGTTTTATGGCATTTTTATTATTATTATTTTTTATATTAGTAATGGCAGTGATCTGCAATTTTTATCATGACTGCGGACACATCGGACAATTTTGACACTATTTTGGGACCATTGTCATTTATACAGCGATCAGTGCTATTAAAATGAACTGATTACTGTGTAAATGACACTGGCAGGAAAGGGGTTAGACAATAGGGGGTGATCAAGGGGTTAAATGTGTCCTAGGGAGTGATTCTAACTGTGGGGGGGGGGTGGACTACCTAGGACATGACAGCGATCACTGCTCCCGATCACAGGGAGCAGTGATCTCTGTCATGTCACAAGGCAGAACGGGGAAATGCCTTGTTTAGAGGGCATCTCCCTGTTCTGCAGCTCCATTACATGATTGCCGGGACACCGGCAGACATCAAGTACGTGGGTCCTAAGGGCACAGTCATGCTGTACACGGTGGTGCAAGTGTGCCCGCTAGCCCTGCCAATTAAAGGGGACGTATGGGTACGCCCATTTGTCCACCGCTGCCATTGTGCCGACGTATATCGGCGTGCAGTGGTCGGCAAGTGGTTAAATGAATTTACAGTGTTATTATCTTTTCTCATATATCTATATCCAGAATTATTTTGTCCCGCTTAAGACAGGTTCACATTTGTGAATTTCGACCCCTCTATGGGCAGGTTGGTTGCACTGAATTCAATCAATTGATCAACTTCAGTAGAGTTCTTTTCACCTGATCCCTACTGGTGGCTATAGATGCCAACAGTATAGGATTGGGCCAAACACCCCCCAGTTCGGTTGGCGCCAGAACTCTCGAACATTGCAAAAGTTCGGACCCAAACCCTATCAAAGTCTATGGGACCCGAACTTGAAAAATCAAAAATCCCCATTTTGAAGGCTTATATGCAAGTTATTGGCCATAACAAGGGGTATGGGGGTCTGGGTATTGCTCTGGGAGACATGTATCAATGCAATTTTTATTTTTTTTTTTTTAAAGATTGTTTTTACAGGAGCAGTAATTTTAATATTGCTTAAAGTGAAACAATAACAATGAAAAATTCCTTTAAATATAGCACCTGGTGGGTCCCCTTAGTCTGCTTGTAAAGTGGTGCATATGTACTGTGTATAGATCCTGCTGCAGAAAAACTGACATTTCTAAAGAAAAATAATTACAATTACATTCCCGGCAATACAATACCATTTCCAGCAATACAAAACTGTTTAAAAAAATGGTGTGGGCCCCCCCCCCCCCCAATCCATACTAGACCCTTAGGGTCTGAACCCATGGTTGAAGTAAATAAAATTGCATTATATATGGCCTGCCTTATTCTTATAGGCATCCCATTGTACCTTATGGTCCCGTTCACACAGGTGTAAAAAATGCTGCATACCGATGCATGTGGTGTCTAGTTCTGCATGCATTTGTATGTGACATAAAACTCTGTTTACAATGTAAAAAAAAAAAACAGCAGAGATGCGCCTGTGGGTGTACGCATTCAGTGTTTTTAGTAGCTGTACACATACAAATTCACTTAAACTAGTAGCGTATCATTCATGGGTTCAGGGTGTTCACTCCCCGGGGGGGGGGGGGGCACTGTGGGGGCGCTTTAAAAAACTGCTTTGCCGTCGCTTTCCCCTTTGATTTCAATGGGCAGGGACGCTTTAGGAGGGGTGCATACACCCCTCCTAAAGCACCTCAAAGAAGCTACTAGCAGGACTTTTTGGACATCCTGCCAGCGCACTGCTCCAGCTTGAAAGCACTCTGGCTTTTACATTTTAGTGACAGGACAGGCACTTTACAGGTGCTATTTTTAGCACTATAGCGCCTGTAAAGCACCTCAGTGTGAAAGGGGTCTAAGACCCCTTTCACACTGGGGCGTTTTTCAGGCATTTTTCATGCGCTTTAGCGTTAAAAAAAAGCGCCTGAAAGAAGCCGCAACTGCAATCCCAATGTAAAAGCCTGAGTGCTTTCACACCGAGATCCCTTTCACACTGGGGCATTTTTCAGGCGCTTTAGCGTTAAAAAAGTGTGAAAGGGGTCATAGGCTGCTTTCACACTGGGGCGGGAGCGGCGCTTTACCGTCGTTTTTAGCGGCGGTCTGCGGGCGCTAGCGGGGTGGTTTTGCCGCGCTGTCCCATTGATTTCAATGGGTAGGAGCGGTATAGGAGCGGTGAATACACCGCTCCTTCACCGCTCTAAAGATGCGGCTAGCAGGACTTTTTTCACTGTCCTGCCAGCGCACCACCGTTTTTTTTCAGGCGCTACACAGGCGCTATTTTTAGCACTGTAACGCCTGAAAACCGCCCCAGTGTGAAAGGGGCCTAAATGAAATATTCATTTTGGATGGAGTGACCCTTTATCTATATAACTTCCCAGTTCCATTTTCTCCAGCTGTATCTAGCGGTATCTTCTTTCCGTATCCTCGAAGCTCCTCCTATTTTTTTTTTGGCTTTCCGCCATCACAGCTTGTCAAAGAAGCACTGCTAATAGCTTGCATTCCTAAATAGATGTATACATTACAATGACATAAATGTCGGGGAGTTATCAGGCGTATACTGACGCGACTCCCACCAACGATCACTGCAAAATATGACAATATGCAAATGAGGCGTCAATCACCGGGCTGATTTGAATACATGAATCTTAATGTATACGTGACTCACTTATTTAATGTTCAATTAACAAGTCTCTCTGTTCACCTTTCCCGCTGTGATTACATCTTCCCGTCCCCCAACATCTGCTGTATTTAATGATCAGCTATTTGCCTTCATTTATATGTTATGGCTTTTCAAGGTGTCAGTTTAGATAAAGTTTCAGTTCTATGTGGATGTCCGTAGGATAGATGACTAATGGTGTTTAGTTTCTCTTGGGTAGTCCATTGGTGAGATCCCCCCATCATAGATGCCTTTTACAAACTGATTATCAACATGCTGTATCTTTTTAACATCTTTCCTACTGGGGCAATGTTCACATACATGTTGTTGTTTTTTACAGACTTTTTTTAACTAGAAAATTACTTAGAAACCCCAAACATTATATACAGTATTTTGTAAAATCAGCAGCCCTGGAGAATAAAATGGTGGCATTTTTTAATGTCACACAATATTTGCAAGCAGTTGAACTGCAAATTTTTAGGAAACAAATACACTTAAAAGAATTTTAGTGCACACAAACACAATATAATATCCAATTTTTTGGCAAACTATAAAAAGGATGTTGCACCAAGTAAATACAGTAGATATCAAACATGTCAAGATCACTTTTACAAGAAAGCTGATCACTGGCTGTAAAAAAATATATCATGATCCTGTTCTAACTACTTGCCATCCAGGATGTTTATATACTGTAACACTGTCAGAAAAAATGAAAATGAAAAAACAGAATAAAAAAAGGTCAAAAGGATCACCCCTCTTATGCCAGTATTTTGTTGGACCACCTTTTGTTTTAATTACAGCTTTTGTCTGTTGGGCTATGTCTCTACTAACTTTGCACATTTAGACTTTACAATATTTGCCCGCTCTTTGCAGAACTGCTCGAGTTCAGTTAAATATTACCCCCTGCATGTCTTACTGTAGGAATAGTGTTATTTGGATGGTGAGCTGTATTGGATTTCCGCCAGACATATTGTTGGGTGTTGAGGCCAAATAATTCAATTTTAGTCTGATCTGACCACATTAAATGCACCTTGAAGGTTCTGAGGCCACAGGGAAAAAGGGATTATGGTCAGATGAGACTAAAATTTAATGACTTGGCCTCAACTCTAAATGATATGTCTGGTAGAAATCCAATACAGCTCACCATCCAAATAACACCATTCCTATGGTAATATAGCATGGGGTGGTAATATCCTGTTATGGGGGTGCTTCTCTGCATCAGGGTAGAAGGAAAAAATGGATGGGGCAATATTCCTTCAAATTCTTGAGGGAAAATCTGCTGCCCTCTGCCAGAAAGTTGTCAGTTGGAAGAAGGTTTACCTTCCAACATGATAATGACCCAAAGCACTCAGCAAAAATGACCATACAGTGTTTGTAGGAGAAAAAGGTGAATGTCCTTGCATGGCCTAGTCAGAACCCAGAACTAAACCCCAATGAAAACCTGTGGAATGATTTGAAGACTGCAGTCCACAAATGGTCCCCATGAAATTTAACTGAACTTGAGCAGTTCTGCAAAAGAAGAGTTGGCAAATATTCTAGATGTGCAAAGTTAGTAGAGACATATCCCAACAGACTAAAGGCTGGAATACAGCAAAAGATGGTTCAACAAAATACCGACCTAAAGGGGGATGATACTTTTTCCAACTCAGTGATTCTGTTTTTGATTTTTTGATTTTCTCTGACATGTTGGTGTTATTATATAGAAATAAATCTCACTAGTGTGTTATCAAAAGTAAATACAGAAGCTGTGCACTAAAACCTAAATACCAGGTTAATAAAATATGTATGTCCTAAAAGTGCAGCGCTAAATAAAATTACCATGTGCAAAATACCATATATGACATAGTGCAAAACCTTTAAAGTGAACAGAAAATCCAATCAAAATATTATTCAATCCAAAAATGTCCTTATGCAAAAGTGCAAAATATATTATATTCATAAAGTGCAAAGTTCATAAATTGAACACTAAAGTGATCACAGTCATTAATTCCGCTCATGACATTACATATGATGAAACGATCGTAGGGACGATGCACACAAACACTGCTGTACAGATGCTTTTTGAATTAATATACTGTTTGAAGGATAGCACTGGCTATAGTGGAGAGATTTACAGCCAGCAGCATCTTTGTTTTATATGTAAGTGCACTGATTTTAAAATAAAATGGTTGAGACCTTACTTCACCATGAGCAGTTACTCTTTTTAACCCATCTGAGACGGTGAGCTGGATCATCTTGTCACTATAAGGGGAACACAGTGAGGCTGGCGGGGGAACATTTCCGGATTTCCATCTGAGGATCAGAGATCCCAATAAGCGCTGAATGATCTGGTCTGGTAAGCCCCCATCTGATTTATGGTGAAGGTGTCACAATGGTGAATGTCTGAGCACTGCACCATCAGGATTGATCTATCCAGTGTGGGACACTGGCATGCATGAACTGTTTGCACAGGAGCACTTTAGTGATCAATTTATGAACTTTGCACTTCATGAATATAATATATTTTACACTTTTGCATAAGGACATTTTTGGATTGAATAATATTTTGATTGGATTTTCTTTTGTATACCCACTGTATGCCGGCTGACGCGTCTTAAAGTGATATTAACCACTTCAATATCTGTGTATTGTCATATGACGTCCGCAGGTGGGATCTCTCATCCTGGGTGGGCATCATATGATGTCCTTGGCTTCCCGGCGGTAAAGGGGGTGCTCGCGGCAGCTTCTGGGCATGCTCATTGGCTCCCGAGTGACCACGATGTCCGTCGGACACCCACGATTGCTGGTGGCAGAGCAGGAACGTGGATCTGTGTGTGTAAACACACAGATCCAAGTCCTGTCAGGGGAGAAGAGACTGATAGTGTTTTCCTAGTATATAGGAACACTGTTTGGCCTCCTCTCCTAGTCAGTCCCATTCCCCCACAGTTAGAATCACTCCCTAGGTAACACATTTAACCCCTTGATTGCCCACTAGTGTTAACTCCTTCTCTGCCAGTGACATTTACACAGCAATCAGTGCATATTTATAGCATTAATCGCTACATAAATGTCAATGCTCCCAAAATAGTCTCAAAAGTGTCCAATCTGTCCGCCACAATGTCACAGTCATGTCGCAGATCACCACCATTGCTATTAAAAAATAATAATAATAATAAAAATGCCATAAATCTATCCCCTATTTTGTAGGCGATATATAACATTATTTGCATATAACATATAACATTTGCACAAACCAATCAATATACGCCTATTGCGTTTTTCTACCAAAAATATGTAGAAGAATACATATCAGCCTAAACAGTTTTTTTAAATTTGAGGTATTTATTATAGCAAAAAGTTAAAAATATTGTGTTTTTTTTTTTTCAAAATTATCTTTTTATTTATAGCACAAAAAATAAAAACTGCAGGGGTTATCAAATACCACCAAAAGAAAGCTCTATTTGTGGGGAAAAAATAATAAAAATTCCATTTGGGTACATTGTCGCAATTGTCATTCAAAATTTTAAAGCGCTGAAAGCTGAAAATTTAGCTTGGGCAGGAAGCAGGGGTGGATCCAGGGGGGGGCAATTGCCCCCTCCGAGAATACCGCCAGCTGATGGCAGCGCGGCCGGTTCCGTGGGTGCAATCGCGGCCGGTTCCGTGGGTACCAACGCGACCGGTTCCGCGGGAACCAGCGCGGCCGGTTCCGTGGGTGCCAGTGCGGCCGGTTCCGCGGCCGGTTCCGCGGGTGCCAGCGAGGGGGGGGGTAGCTGGGCAGCTTAGGAGGGGTGCTGGCCAATCAGGAAGCCAGCAGGCAGGGGAGCAGGGAGATGACATCATCTCTCACTGCCCTGCATCCCTCCAGTTCCGCCCTCACTGTGCGGGAAGCTGTGTGCAGCAGAGAGATTACATCATCTCTCTGCTGCCTATCTTCACTCTGGACTCAACAAAAGAACACCTTAGCAGAAAAGTGACACAGTAGGTGACAATCCGCAATGTGTGCCAGGCTACGTGGCAAGTGGCAATCCGCAATGTGTGCCAGACTACGTGGCAAGTGGCAATCCGCAATGTGTGCCAGACTACGTGGTAAGTGGCAATCCGCAATATGTGGCAGGCTACGTGGTAAGTGACAATCCGCAATGTGTGGCAGACTACGTGGTAAGAGGCAATTCGCAATGTGTGGCAGGCGACGTGGCAAGTGACAATCTGCAATGTGTGGCAGGCTACGTGGCAAGTGACAATCAGCAATGTGTGGTAGGTGATTTGGCAAGTGACAATCCGCAATGTGTGACAGGCTACGTGGCAATCTGCATCTGGTGGCAGGCGACGTGGCAAGTGACAATCCGCAATGTGTGGCAGGTGACGTGGCAAGTGGCAATCTGCAATGTGTGGCAGGCTACGTGGCAAGTGGCAATCCGCAATGTGTGGCAGGCAACGTGGCAAGTGACAATCTGCAATGTGTGGCAGGTGACGTGGCAAGTGGCAATCCGCAATGTGTGGCAGGCTACGTGGCAATCCGCATCTGGTGGCAGGCGACGTGGCAAGTGACAACCCGCAATGTGTGGCAGGTGACGTGGCAAGTGACAATCCGCAATGGTCAGGCAGGCTACGTGGCAAGTGGCAATCCGCAATGTGTGGCAGGCAACGTGGCAAGTGACAATCCGCAATGTGTGGCAGGTGACGTGGCAAGTGGCAATCCGCAATGTGTGACAGGCTACGTGGCAAGTGGCAATCCGCAATGTGTGGCAGGCAACGTGGCAAGTGACAATCTGAAATGTGTGGCAAGTGACAATCCGCAATGTGTGGCAGGCTACGTGGCAAGTGGCAATCCGCAATGTGTGGCAGGCAACGTGGCAAGTGACAATCCGCAATGTGTGGCAGGCAACGTGGCAAGTGACAATCCGCAATGTGTGGCAGGTGACGTGGCAAGTGGCAATCCGCAATGTGTGACAGGTGACGTGGCAAGTGGCAATCTGCAATGTGTGGCAGGCTACGTGGCAAGTGGCAATCCGCAATGTGTGGCAGGCAACGTGGCAAGTGACAATCCGCAATGTGTGGCAGGTGACGTGGCAAGTGGCAATCCGCAATGTGTGACAGGCTACGTGGCAAGTGGCAATCCGCAATGTGTGGCAGGCAACGTGGCAAGTGACAATCTGAAATGTGTGGCAAGTGACAATCCGCAATGTGTGGCAGGCTACGTGGCAAGTGGCAATCCGCAATGTGTGGCAGGCAACGTGGCAAGTGACAATCCGCAATGTGTGGCAGGCAACGTGGCAAGTGACAATCCGCAATGTGTGGCAGGTGACGTGGCAAGTGGCAATCCGCAATGTGTGACAGGTGACGTGGCAAGTGGCAATCTGCAATGTGTGGCAGGCTACGTGGCAAGTGGCAATCCGCAATGTGTGGCAGGCAACGTGGCAAGTGACAATCTGAAATGTGTGGCAAGTGACAATCCGCAATGTGTGGCAGGCTACGTGGCAAGTGGCAATCCGCAATGTGTGGCAGGCAAGTGACAATCCGCAATGTGTGGCAGGTGATGTGGCAATCCGCAATGTGTGACAGGTGACGTGGCAAGTAACAATCCGCATTTGGTGACAAGTAACGTGGCAAGTGACAATCCGCATTTGGTGGCAGACGACATGGCAAATGACACCCTCAGGGCTCCCACTGATTCTGCATTATGGTGAGTTGAACCATTTAATTTTATATTACAATGTATTAATAGAAATAATGCGCTTCAATCATCCTGACACCATAACAACCATGGTGCCGTAATGATTGAAGCGCCAATACCAGCCATTTCCCATATAAATTGCCCCCAAAAAAACATATTTTATAGCAGTGCCCCTCCCGAGACTGGACTCTGGATCCGCCCCTGGCAGGAAGGGGTGAATATGCCCGGTTTTGAAGTGGCTAAAGGTATTTTTTTTTATAAAAAAAAAAAAAAAAAAAACATGTTATACTTATCTGCTTTGTGTAACATTTTTGCACATAGCAGCCCCAATCATCCTCTTCTCAGGTCCCCCGCCAGTGCTCTTGGCACCTCCTCTTCTTCAAGTTCCCCTAAAGCAACCCACTTCCTATGATGACACTCATGTGTGCTCGCTCCTGAGTGCCGCTCTGTGTCCATAAGACTCACAGAACGAGGCGAGCCCCACCCCCTACCCATTCCTCACTGGGTGTGAGCTGTGATTGACAGCAGCATGAGCTCCCACTGCAGTCTCTCTGGCAAACAGGAGGCAGAGGCCTGGGAGAACAGCCTCTCTCATCCACATCGCTGGATCGCAATTGGGCTTGAGAAAGTATTAAGGGGCTGCATACTGATGTTTTTTTACCAACATGCACAGAATGCATGAAGGTAAGAGTAATAGCATCCCATTGTATTATATATTTTTTGATAATATATTAGTTTATCTTATATTATATATTTAATATATTATATATTTGTAGCACCCTCTACCAATAGGTAAGTGCTAGTAATGTTTTTTTACTAGGAATAGTCAGCACAGGCAAATTTAGGCAAGCTAGGTCTGTCTGTTTTCATCTGGGGGCTGGGAGTGGTCAGAGTAGCAGTGGGTGTGACCACCTGTGTTCTAGTTCTGGGGCACCCCCCCTGCTTCCAGAGAGAATGTTCTGGAAGAAGGGCTGAGCCTAGAACTAGTGTGGCAGGCAGCTAATGTGGGAGCCCTGACCAATCCCCAATTGGTATTGGAGCTGAGGTGATATGCCACTAGGGGGAGATGTCAGCTGAGTGAAGTGAGGAATGGAATTCTAGGCAGCAGCAGGAGGGAAACCCCCATCTGGTGGGGGTGTACTAATCACAGGAGGAGGCCCGAGGAGAGCTGTGAGGGAACTTTGCCTCTACGCGGTCATTGGCAATGTCTCTGCCACCACACGGTCAGTGGTAAAGAATTCCTGGAGCAGAGGGCAGGTGAAGCTGTCAGAACGTATGGTCCAATCAAGTTCCTCATCAAAGACTCAGGGTAGTGGAAGGTCGGTGAGTGTACCACAGTGGAGGGCTGGATGTGCCAGGAAGTCTGTGAGGGAAAATTGCTTCTACACGGTCATTAGCAAAGTCTTCATCATTTCACACAGTGAATGATGGGGAGTCCTGGATCAGAGACGAGACTATGGGGATATGTGGCAAATCGATGTGGCCTGAAGACACAGGATTTGCAAGCTGGGGTAGCTGGGAGCAGTTGTCTAACATTCAAATAAATAAATATGCTTTTAACCTACTGGGCCTCTGGGGCGAGGTACTGCAGTCCTCAGGCCCAATAGCAGCAAGCAACTAGAGCCAGCTTAAGGACTCATTCAGAGGGGGTCCCTGTTGCTTAATAGAAGAAGATGTGACATTGGGGGTTATTTATGAAAGGCAAATCCACTTTGCACTGCAAGTGCCCTTGAAAGTGCAGTCGCTCTAAATCTAATGCTGTGTACACACGACCGGACTTTCCAGCAGACTATGTCCGACGGTCTTCCCCATGGACTTTTCAGCGGAGTTCCAACGGACTTTCAGAACGAACGGACTTGGCCACACACAATCACACCAAATTCTGACGGATTCGAACGTGATGACGTACAACCGGACTAGAATAAAGGAATTCATAGCGAGTAACCAATAGCTGCCCTAGCGTCGGTTTTCGTCCATCGGACTAGCATACAGACGAACGGATTTTGACCGGACTTGAGTCCGTCGGAAAAATTTGAAACATGTTCTAAATCTAAAGTCCGTCTGATTTTTAGACAGCAAAGGTCCGATGAAGCCCACACAAGATCGAATTGTCTGACGGATTTGTTCTGTCTGACCTTTGCTGACGAAAAGTCTGGTCATGTGTACACGGCATTAGGGGTAGATTTGAAATGAGTGGAAGCTCTGCTGATTTTATCATCCAATCATGTGCAAGCTAAAATGTTGTTTTTTAATTTCCTTGCATGTCCTCTTCGGATCTACAGCGACTTTACTTCTAAGTGCACTTGCAGTGCAAAGTGGATTTTACTTTAGTAAATAACCCCCATTATTTCACTTCAAGAAGTTTTGTGCAGGAGGAAAGAAGTTTGGGCAGGAGAGGAGAAGTTCTATACGGTCAGGAGTGATGTCCCCACCCTTTACATGGTAATGGAGGGAGAAATCCTAGAAGGAATAGTCTGTGTGACTTGAGCAGAGGAGGAGCAACAGTCTGCATGGAGATGCAGGAGGAGAATTATTCTGAATACAGATGCATGTCATTCTCCTGGCTTCAACTTTGTGCTAGGAAGATAATCTTTGAAATATGATGGAAAACAAATGATCATATGGGCATCCCATATCCCTTCCCCCTATCCAAGCTGTACCCCCAATAAAACAACAAAAACAAAACCAGCAAAAGACTGTTCATTGTCTCTGGAAGTGACTTATGAAGTCTGGCAGCAGGGTGAATTGGTGGATTGTTTGTTACTAGCGGCAACTACATCGCTACATATTATATATCTTTCTTCATTAAGATTTTTGTTGCACAAACATACAAAGATGTGTAGAGAACAGATAAACACTGGAAAGTACATGGACACCTTTGTAGTTCTGCAGTTTCCTTCCTGCGGCACATAGTCAGGTCCAGAAACTGAAAATAAAATGCAAAGAAGTTGAACTATCCACCCTCATGTAATATTCACGGTAAAAGATGTCAAACTTTTTTATTGCTCCTCAGGATCTCATGCTGTGATTACATAAAGATTAATATGTTCAAATCAGATCTCACGTAATAAATTGAGCACAGAGAGTCATAAAACGTTATTTGGGGTGCACGGGGTGACAGTCCCAGTCAGTGCTGAGAGGTTCCCAGAGGACACTGAGCCAAGAATCACAGCCTTTTTTTGTCTTGCTTTTTTTTTATCTGGGTTGCCAAGCAGCAGAGTGCTGAGTGATGGGATTCTGCATCCAAAGGAAGATGCAGGTAAAAGGCATTTACTTTGATATATTACTCAATTTTGCCTTAAAGTACAACTCAAGGCTGGATGTCTCCATTTTATCCAACCTATGCAACCTTTTAGCATTGCTCATTAGAAGTTAACGGCATGACTCAGTTTTGCTTAGCTCTACAATTATTACTAATTGTAATATCAAGGTTCTGATCACCGCCGCTCGTAGCCAAAGTCCGAAGAGTGAAGTGGGTGAGGTTACCCACACTCCCCATATTGTCTGGACCCCCATTAAATTAGCCAGTGGTGGGGGGGATTATTTGGGAATACACACGATCAAGAGACAAGTTAAAAGTTTAGGGCTCTCCTTTGACTCTGACGTCATCACGTTGCAGCAAGCTTAGCTGATGCAAAGGGTGACAATGGGTTATTGTGGCAGGGTACTTTGGAATTGTCCCTTGAAGAGAGGAACTAGTGAACGAAGGCTTCAGAAACTGGGATTATGTTGAATTATGCAGTTTAAGGCCTCGCACACATGGACATTTTTAGGCATAAAATATGCATATCGGAAAAAAAATGCATTTCCCCATGCCTGAGCCATAGGTGGGGCATACAGCTGTCTAGACATATGCAATTTTTTTTGCGTTCAGAATTAGTTTTTTAGCGAATTTCGACAAATCTGTTTAACAAATCTTTCCAAATATTCGTAAATCCATAAATTTGAATATTTGGAAATTCGGAAATTCTAAATTCGAAAATCCGAAATTTCGGAATTCGAAAATTGGGAATTGAACGAATTGGGAAAAATCAAACCTTGAAGCAGATGGGCTATAGCAGCAGCAGACCTCAACAGGTGCCATTACTGTCAGCTAAGAACAGGAAACTGAGGCTACAATTCACACAGGCCCACCAAAATTGGACAACAGAAGACTGGAAAAACATTGCCTGGTCTGATAAGTCTCGATTTCAGCTGCAACATTCAGGGGATAGAGTCAGAATTTGGCGTAAACAACATGAAAGCATGGATCCATCCTGCCTTGTATCAATGGTTCAGGCTGGTGTTGGTGTAATGGTGTGGGGGGTATTTTCTTGGCACACTTTGGGCCCCTTAGTACTTCAGTAATTTAGCATTGTTTAAACACCATGGCCTACTTGAGTATTGTTGCTGACTCTTTATGACTCCAGTGTACTCATCTTCTGATGGATACTTCTAGCAGGATAATACACCATGTCACAAAGCTCAAATCATCTCACCAATGGTTTCTTCAACATGACAATGAGGTCACTGTACTCCAGTGGCCTCCACAGTTAACAGATCTCAATCCAATAGAGAACATTTGGGATTTGGTAGAATGGGAGATTCACATCATGGATGTGCAGCCAACAAATCTGCAGCAATTACATGATGCCATCATGTCACTATGGAACAACGTCTCTGAGGATTATTTCCAACACCTTGTAGATGTAGAATATCTACCACGAAGAATGAAGGCAGTTCTCAAGGCAAAAAGGGGTCCGACCCGGTACTAGCGAGGTGTACCTAATAAAGTGTGCGGTGAGTGTATTTTATCCCTAAAATCATGTGCATGTAGCCTAATGCCGCGTACACACGAGCGGACTGTATGGCCTACTTAGTCCGTCATACAATCCGACGGACAGTCCGTCATACTTTCGACTGAACGGACTTGACCACACACGGATGCAC
Source organism: Lithobates pipiens (assembly GCF_037356315.1). NCBI lineage: Eukaryota > Metazoa > Chordata > Amphibia > Anura > Ranidae > Lithobates > Lithobates pipiens. Next base: position 149,614,185 of record NW_027507787.1, on the reverse strand, counting down.
AAACAGTCCGTCGAAAGCTTGCGCGATGACGTGTACAGCACGTACGACGGGACTAGAAATAGGAAGTCCAATACACAGCAAAGCACCCTTCCGCCGTGTAAATCCTTTCTGAGCATGCGCCATTCTTAGTCCGTCGAACTAGCCTACTGACGAGCGGATTGTCCGCTGAAACCAAAGTACGACGGACAGAATTTCGAAAAATCCGAAATACTTAGTACGCCAGACTGCACGCTGAAAAAGTCAGCTGAAGCCCACACACGAGCGGACTGTCCGCTGAAATGTGTTTCGACGGACTAAGTACGCCATACAGTCCGCCCGTGTGTACGCGGCATAACAAAGACTTGAAGGTAAATAAGGACAGCTATGTATCTTTACTATCTATGCTGGATTACATGCATGTTTTTGTGTTTTTACAGTTTTACTTTTTGTTTACTTTTTTTTAAGCACCATTCTTGGTTGAAAAACAGATGCAAGGACGGCCTCACCTGGAAAAATAATACGCCTACACCCTTGGGTTCCCCTCCAGCCCTGTGACATAAGAAGAATGTCAAAACACCACAGATCATACAACTCTACAGACACTGTGTCACTGCCATACCTCTCCTAAAGTCAGATTTTCAATCATTCACACTAAGCATATCATTAACATCTGTAGAGTTTGCCTTTAGTAAAAACATCACATCAAAACAATCAGCAGATTGTCACAGACATGGGTCCATATCCACTGCGAGAGACTGAAAGAGATAGACAGCCCAGGAAATTACAGGAGTGAATCTGAGGTGTCACAGAGGAGCTCAAGCTGCACTGAAGTCACTGGGTGACGCAGGATTCACTGGCGCTACTGGGCGACACAAGATACTTTGGGGGACTGTGTGACATAGGGTTCTCTGGGTCACTAGGTGACACAGAATGCTGTGTATGCTTTGGAGTCACTGGCATCAATGGGGGTCACTAAAGGCACACAAATCTCAAGGGTCCGTGAAGACACAGAAGCCACAGGGGAGCTTTGAAAGCACAAGAATCTCAGTCACTGTCGAAGCATAAGTCTTTGGAGGTCGCTGGAGGCACAAGAGTCTCCGGGGGTCACTGGAGACACAAGAGTTGCTGGAAGCACAAGAGTCTCTGGAGGTCCAGGTGTCTTAGAGGAGTCACAGGAGTCATGAAAGACAGGGGTAGGTCACAACAGCAAGGAGCTCTGCTTGAGCATAGCAAAGCATTGCTTGAGCTCAAAACCATACGCTACTTCGCCATTTGAAGCCAACATCAATGAGGAATGCAGTCTTCTTATTGGCTGCAGGGCTAGCACTATAGGTGGAACCCGGAAGTGCTGGCAGCCATGTGCTAATGAAAAGACCCAGCTCTGGATGCCTGAGGAGGTAAGTGTAACACAGATCATAATAAAAGTACAATTGTTCAAAGATCGAATTGAAAAATAAAAAGATTTTATCAACCACAGAATATTCCAAGCCCATTACAAAATTTAAAAAAAATGTTGCCAATTCTGTCTATTCAATCTGAAGGAAATGGATTGAGACATCGGACAATAACCGGTGAATCAGTTGCTCCCAGGTTGGAACATGTGTGGAAAGAAAATGACAAAACGTTCTATTTTTCAAATGGGAAATTTTCATCCCGGGGCAAATTTTGAAAATACTTCCACATTCTCCATCATGGTGACTCTAAGCTGCCCGTTACCTGGAGATGTCACAATGTGTGCTCTACATGTACCTACCACTGGGGGCTCCCCAGAAGGATGTGTGAACAAAGATGGCTCAGTCATTCTGGAGAAAAAATCAGACAGCAGACTGTTCTCTCTCAAGGACATATAGCTAACCTTCTTGTCCCAATAACTTCAGGTGAAGCCAGGTGAACCTACAAATAACAGAAATAGACTTCAATAAGTACAATATTGCATACAATACAGCATACATTGCAGAAACAACGATATACAATATAGGATCAGATAGTTAAAGCATACTTTTTAAGTTCTCTAAGGGGTGATGGTGATGGATTGAGAAAAACATGTTTTCCTTCCTGCAATGTCTTGAACAGGGAGCAGGGATGAGCTTTATGTTCGAGTCAAACTCATGTTCGACTCGAACATTGTCTGTTCGCCAGTTCACCGAATAGCGAACAATTTTTGGTGTTCGCAGCAAATTCGAAAGCCGCGGAACACCCTTTAAAAGTCTATGGGAGAAATCAAAAGTGCTAATTTTAAAGGCTTATATGCATGGTATTGACATGAAAAGTGTTTGGGGACCTGGATCATGCCCCAGGAGACATGTATCAATGCAAAACCAAGTTTTAAAAACTGCAGTTTTTTCGGGAGCAGTGATTTTAATAATGCGTGAAACGTTAAAAGTGTAATATTCCTTTAAATTTCGTACCTGGTGGGTGTCGATAGTATGCCTGGCCCTTCAGGTCTTCTTTGCGCTTCTTCTTTCATCTTCTTTCTTCTGGTCTTCCTTCGGATTTGTTCTTCTTCTCCATCTTCTTCTCCATCTTCTTCTTCATCTTATTCATCTTCCTCTGCTCTTCTCTTCCCACATCTTGCTCCAGCTTCTTCTCTGCGCCATCCTCTGTGGGAGTCTTCAGCAGTGTGACGCTCCGCTTCTTCTGACAGTTCTTAAATAACAGAGAGCGGGGCCACCTGGTGAAGAAAAAAGTATTAGACCCCTTTCGCAATGGGGCAGTTTTAAGGCACTTTAGAGCTAGATATAGCCTCTGCATTCATTCCGCCTACCATTTATTCCAGTGTGCCTTTTCACACTCGAGCTGTGTGCTTGCCGGTTGGGAGTGCTGTATTTAGTGCTCCCAAAACGTCCTGCCCATTGAATGGGCATTGTTTTCAAAGCGCCTTAAAGAGGTTCATTTTTACCTAGAGTTAAGTCTATTATAAGACTTACCTCTAGGTAAAATTTATATCTCCTAAACATGTACGGTTTAGGAGTTATTCACCTTGCATGCAGTACATGAATAGAGAAGGTCCGGCGTATCACGTGGGAACGTTCCGCACCAGAGCCCCCCCCGCGAATGCTTGGGAGTGACGTCATTGTGGGTCTGGCCACTCACAGCACCGGAGCCGGAAACTCGGAAGAAAAACAGAGGGAACATGTCAGCTCCCTCAGTGGTGACCCGGCGGCCCTGTGGGAGCTTCGTTCTAAGGTATTTCATAATGAGCTAGTATGCAGTACATACTAGCACATTATGGCTTTGTTTTACAGTTTTTTAGTTTTTTTTTGGGGCATACAACCTCTTTAAAAGCACTTTGGAGTTTTAAACCTTTTTTTGGTGGTTAAAAGCACCCTGCTAGTGGCCGAGAAATGGCGCAGGGAGCTGGGCGCCTCCTCCAATGGGGCCGGCTGCCACTATGGGCTTTAACTGCCCTTCCCCGCCAGTGACACTTATACAGTAATCAGTGCATTTTTACAGCACTGATCTCTGTATAAATACCAATGGTCCCAAATATGTGTCAAAAGTTTCCAATATGTCCGCCATAATGTCGCAGTCCCAATAAAAAATGACAGATCACAATCAGATCATAATAATAATAATAAAAATTTCATAAATCTATCCCCTATTTTGTAGACGCTATAACTTTTGCACAAACCAATCAATATACGCTTTTTGCGATTTTTATTACCAAAAATATGTAGAAGAATAAACTTGTTTTCAAAATTGTTGCTTGTGTTTTTGTTTATAGCGCAAAAAATAAAAACTGCAGAGAGGCTCAAATACCACCAAAAGAAAGCTCTATTTGTGGGAAAAGAAGAACATCAATTTTGTTTGGGTACAGCGTCGCACGACCGCACAATTTGTCAGTTAAAGCGACGCAGCACTGTACCACAAAAAAATGACCTGTTCATTGAGCAGCCAATTCTTCTGAAGTGGTTAAACTGCCGGCGCTTTCAGTGAGAAAGTAGCCTTAAGCCGCGTACACACGATCGGACTTTCCCACGGGAAATGTGAGATGACAGGCTGTTGGTGGAAAATCCAATCATTTGTACGCTCTATCAGACAATTGTTGTCAGATTTTCCACTGACAATTTGTTGCCTAGCAGGTTTTAAAATTTTCCACGGGCAAATGTCGGATTTTACGAGCGTGTGTACACAAGTCCGTCGGAGAAAAGTCCAAAGTACAAACACACATGCTTGGAAGCAAGGACGAGTCGGAAGGGGTTGGTCTTGTAAACTAGCGTTCGTAATGGAGAATTAACATTTGTGACGCGGCAAATTATGAAATCTCCAAATGCAGCGCACATTCTCTTCTTCTTTAATGGGATAATAATGAAGCTGCTTTGCTGGTGATACTGATGGAGTTATTGCAAACAAATTTCCAAAGGCTTTTTTTTCTAGTGAAATCAAGAATAATATTATTATGCTTTTTTTTTTTTTTCTTATTTGGGCAAGTTACCACAACACCATTATCCTGTAGTTTTTAAGATAAAAGATACAACTATGTTGGTGTCCCTTGTCAATTTTACATTGTATTTTTTTTAAATGTAACTGCCTACTTCCAAACCGTCATTTGAAGGAAAACACATAGCAAAGTATTATTCTCCACAATTATTTTATTGTGCATTAAAAAAAAGAAAACAAATTAGACATGCTATCTGCCAATAGAACTTAACCAAAAAGTACATTCTATGCATCGAAAAATATAGAAAATATACCAAATCAAATTATTCAACCAAAAAAATAATGTCGAAGCAATAACTCCAAGGCCAATAATAAATAACACGTTATCTCCTCCAATTCCGCAACATGTCTGGTTGACGAACGGCCGTTCAGAAATGAACTGAAAAGCTTGAAATGAAAAGCGCGAATCAACACTCACCAAACTTCTACTAACACAAAATTACCAGAAGGAGCCCAGAGGGTGGCGCTAAAGAGCTGAAAACCAACGTAATAAATTACTACGTTCGTAATTGTTGGCCAACAATTGTATGTCGTGTGTATGCAAGACAAGTTCGGGCCAATGCCCTTTGGACAAAAGTCCACGGTTTTGGCCAACAATCCAATTGTGTGTACGAGGCTTTAGGCTCAGCTGTGGGAATCGCCGGTGTCTTGCCGAGAAAGTTATCCCGGCGGATAAGGACCCCCCTGTACTGCACATGCGCTGCGCTTGCGCAGTACGAATGTCTACGGAGCTGCCGAAAGTCTCCGAAGATGAACAGCTGATTGTCAGCTCTACACGGCACCTGCACACTACATTCTCCCCTATGTCCAGGTTCAAGGTCCACCATCCAAATGGACATGAAGTTAGAATATTAATATGCCAAGCCCGCGAGGTGCCCTGTTACAGGCGCCTCGTACAGCTGACTCACAGGTGTTCAGCTTCGGCTATTTTCGACGGCTTTGTTGTGGCTCGTACTGCGCAAGCGCTGCGCCTGCGCAGTACAGGGGGGTCATTAACCACCGGGGGGAACTTTCTCGGCAGAGCACCGGCAGTTAAAGCCCATAGTGGCAGCCCGGCCCCACTGAAGGACTGCTTTGTTAGTTAGAGAGTTTACTGGTGATTGGTGAAACTGTTGTAACCAGTACAGGTGGTAGCAGATATATCTTTAATGGAGCCCTAGATAGCAGTAACAACTATCTTATTCACACAATTAAAAAAAATGTAAAAAATTCTGCTGAACTTACACAATAGTACAAAAACAGCTACAACTTTTTTAGTTGGGGATGGAGTAGGAAATGATTAGGACCCAGCATAGAGGGGGGAAAAAAGAACAGTGGGACCTATATATGTAAAAGGTCAGCAGCACAGACTGCAGTAAAACCTGTCAGAGATCTAACCCTTAGGCCTGGTACACACGGTCTGACTGTTGGACGACCGAGTGTCTGATTTTTGTCAAAAGGGCGTGTGCAGGATTTTGTTCACCATACTAACTATCTGCAAATTGTCGTTTGACAAACACGAACGTAGTGTGGTACTATAAAAGTATAAAGAGGAAGTTAATTTCTCAAGCGCCACCCTTTGGCCCCCTTATGCTAATTTCTTGTTAGTAAAAGTTTGATTCGCGATTTTTAGATCCAAGTTTGCACAAACTCCATCAGTATCACCAGCAAAGCAGCTTCATTATTATCCCATTAAAGAAGAGAATGTGCGCTGCATTTCGACATTTCATAATTTGCCACGTCACAAATGTTAATTCTCCATTATGAACGCTAGTTTACAAGACCAAACTCTTCCTGGTCGTTCCTTGATTCCAAGCATGTGTGTACTGACCATCCGAAAATCAGAAAATCTGAAAATTTTCTAGCCTACACATCCAGCTTTTGTCTAAGGAAAAAGTCAAATTGACTGTCAAAAGCATTGTACTAACGATCCGAAAATCCACAGCTCGGCTTACAAATTTTCCCTTCTGATTTTCATTTCATGTGTACGAGGCCATAAGCAGGATTCACACTGATGGGAATTGGATGTGGGTGTTTCCGCATCCAATTGGCATGACAGGAGACTGTGACTGGCTCTTAATGGAGCTGGTTTACACAGCTCTGGGGTGGCTACAAAGCACACTGGACACCAGTCCTGTGCGTCTTTGGCTCAGTTTCAGGTATGAATTCAGGCTACAAATTCAGACCTGATTTGCACCTGAAACCGTGATCAGACACGCACCGAACCCCTGCTGTGAGCCACAGCCACAGAAAGTATGAACCAAAGCATAGAAATAGCTAAAAAGATTAATGGTGTCAGTGGGAACTTATTTGAGAGGAAGAAATCACTCATTGCTCATGGAACCCCTGGCAAGCTGGAGGAACCCTAGTTGGGAAACCCTACTCTAGCCGTCATACCGATATATCTGTTTTTATATATCTGCACTGTTTTTACAATAATAATCATCTTGTGATTCTTTTTTTTTGATTGATCATTTAGGCCTGGTTTGCACAAATACATTTTTTAATGCATTTTCAGTTTTGTAGAAACACACTACAGTAGGGTGACCAGACATCCCCAGTTTCCGAGGACAATCCCTGGATTGAGGACACTGTCCCCGAACCAAGTCTGTCCCCGGTTTTGTCCCCGGATTGGATTTGAACAGGGGTTGGGGCAATTTCAAAGACAGTCAGTGCAGAATAATAAAAAAAAAAGCATAATTACTTCCCCCCACCCCAAACTCCCCCCCCCCCCCTCTGCCGCTCCTACTAGCTTAGGGGATTTTTTTATTTTCTGTGCCCCTTTCTGATGATCATGTGCTGGTCGGAGCGGAGAGAATGTTTCTTTAGTTTCAGGTGCATGCCCGTTCCCCTCCTGCTCGCATGTTCATCTGCCTTGGCTCGAGTACCGGCCAGCCACCTGCCCATCTCCTTGCCTTCCCTGGTGGAGTGATCTTCCTCCGCTCCCCACCCAGTAGTAGCCGATGCCTGGAGAGTAAGACTTGACAGGCTGTGAGGCAACGGGCAGAGAGTCGCTAATTGCCACCATTACTAGTTAAACAAAAATATGTCCCCGGATTTCATTTAAAAAATCTGGTCACCTTAAACTACAGTCCATTTAACATGGTTTCCGATGGGTCACATTCACATCTGTGCACTTTATGGAAAGGGTCAGGGACTTTTTTTCTGGTTTTTAGTTCCATAGACTTCAATGGATCAAAAACGTGTATTAAAAAATGCAAAATGCACCTGGAATATGCAAACTGCAACCTGTATAGATGTGAACCAGGCCTTATATGGATTTTTTTGACTTAAGTTTGTATTTTTGTCAGTTGTCTGTAATAACTGCGGTTTCAGCAGGATTTCTTTGCATTTTTCTTGGTCTTTTTTCTCAATTATACAGGGAGAGGCCATTTCATGGTAGGACAGCATTAATAACCCTCCTTATTAAAGTGGTTGTAAACCCTTACAAACCACTTTGACCAACAGGTAAGTCTAGATTAAGGCTTATCTGTAGGTCCAAGAAATATATCCTAAATCTACACGGTTTAGGAAATATTTACTAAAAGACAGTGACAGCTGTCTACGGACGCATGTGCCGTAGACAGCGGCACGCAGGCGCACTATCACCGTTAGCAGCATGCCACTGCCAACTGCAATATACTGCAATATGCCGTTAGTGACGGCTCCCTGCACATTATGTCATCACTGCTCCGGCGCTGTGAGTGGCCGGAGCAGCGATACCTAGAAGAAGATGGATGCTCCGGACTACAGGGGACAGCAGTGACATCACTGGCTCCTGTGACAGGTAAGTGACACATAATGGGCTACTATGCGATGCATAGTAGCCCATTATGCTTTACCTTTGCACGGAGACAAAGAGGAAGTAAACCCATCAGGGTTTACTTCCTCTTTAATCCTAGCATTATGCGAGATGGACTATAAATGTAATCGCACTCCTTTAATTATTTTTACATGCTAATTTCATGCCTTCCAGCTCCTCCTTGTCTTTGATGAAGCCCAGTTTGAGAGCAGTTAGCAGAGGAGGAGGTCCCAGGCGGTCTGGAACAATGGTTCACTTACCAAGGATATTATGGTATGCCACTGGCTTCTTTTATTGGATAAACAGAAAAATTAAACCTGAGAGAAGTTCTAACCCTTCCCTAATCTATCCTGAAAAAACAAAGTTTTGGCTTTACATGTAATTAACCACTTTACCCCCTGAAGGATTTACTGTCTTCATGACCAGGCCATTTTTTGCGATACGGCACTGCTGTATTTTAACTGACAATTGCACTGTTGTGTAACATTGTACCCTTTTCCTACAAATAGAGCTTTATTTTGATGGTATTTGATCATCTGTGCATTTTTTATTTTTTGTGCTATAAACAAAAAAAGAGCAGCAATTTTGAAAAAAAATTATATATATATATTTTACTTTCTGCTATAAAGTTTATTCAATAAAAATATGTAAAAAAATTGAATTTCTTCATCATTTTTTTTTTTAATCACTTTTTTTTTATTGATTTTATACACAAACAAACCAAACAAACATACAACCCATGTACATTGTGAAATACACAGCAGAAAAAGAAAAAAAAATTAAATTTAGGACAATTTGTATTCTGCTACATATTTTTGGTAAAAAAAAAATAGCGTATATTGATTGGTTTGCACAAAAGTTATCACTTCTACATTGATTTAGGGACTTTTTTTTTTTTTGCATCACGGTGATCATTGTTGCAGGGTGTCAGTCTGACCCCCCGCAACTACGATCTCGGTAAAGAGTCTCCGACGGAGACTCTTTTCCACTTGATCAGCCGTGTCCAATCACGGCTGATCCCAGTGTAAATAGGAAGAACCAGTGATCGGCTTTTCCTCACTCGCGTCTGTCAGACGCGAGTAGAGGAGAACCGCTCTGCTGCTCCTCTGACAGGAGGGGTCTGTGCCCACACTGGACCACCAGGGATGCCACCAGACCACCAGGGATGCCCAGCACCAGTTATGCCACCCTAGACCACCAGGGATGCCAGTCAGTGCCCACAATGGATGCCAATCAGTGCCCACAATGGGCATCACTGCATTGCATGCATTATTGTTTGGCACTGATTGGCATCTATCAGTACAGTATAATACAATACAATGCCGCCTATCAGTGCCCATCCATGCCACCTATCAGTGCCCATCCATGCCACCTATCAGTGCCCATCCATGCCACCTATCAGTGCCCATCCATGCCCATCTGTGCTGCCTATACATGTCCATCTGTGCCGCCTATCCATGTCCATCTGTGCCGCCTATCCATGCCCATCTGTGCCGCCTATCCATGCCCATCCGTGCCAGCTATCGGTGCCAATTTGTGCCGCCTATCAGTGCCCATCCGTGTTGCCCATCAGTGCCACCTATCAGTGCTGCCTATCAGTGCCACATATCAGTGTCCATCAATGCCACCTCATCAGTGCCACTTCATTGGTGCCACCTCATCGGTGCCCATCAGTGCCGCCTTATCAGTGCCCATCAGTGCAGCCCCATCAGTGCCCATCAGTGAAGGAGAAAACGTACTTATTTACAAAGTTTTGAAACTGAAACAAAAAAAACATATTTTTTTTCAAAATTTTTGGTCTTTTTTTTATTTGTTTAGCAAAAAATAAAAAACGTAGAGGTGATCAAATACCACCAAAAGAAATCTCTATTTGTGGGAAAAAAATTATAAAAATTTCATTTGGGTACAGTGTAGCATGACCGTGCAATTGTCATTCAAAATGCGACAGCGCTGAAATCTCAAAATTGGTCTGGGCAGGAAGGTGTTTAAGTGCCTGGTATTGAAGTGGTTAAGTATTCAAAAAAGGTGAAGATGATGATCAATCCAGATTCAAGGACAATTCACTTTACAAGATATCCCAAAGGATCTCCCTCTCATTAGACCATATGTGAAGAAATCTTAGGAGCCTTTCCTCTCAATCCGAATGTGGCAGATTTATTCCAATGCACTCACAATAATTCAATAATCATGTAGATTTAAAAGGCAGAGGAAGAACGCTCATTGCGCAAACATCTTATAACAGATATTTATTATAGAAAGTAGTAAAATAGACTCACATGTAATCTATAGTAAGCAAGCATTAAAAAGCTACCAGCGCTTCGAACCATCAAGATGGCCTCCGCCTCTCCGTCTGTCCACGTCCTGCATCACTCGTCACTGATGTCACCCAACGTTTCGTCATTAACATGCATCTTCAGGGGTGGGAAGTAATGGAGGCGAACAGCGATTTTTAGTGGGAGTGCGACATTGCAGCGGGCAAATTAGACACTAAGTGACACTTTTTGGGAACCAGTGACACCAAAACAGTGATCAGTGCTAAAAAAATTCACTGTTACTGTATTAATGTCACTGGCAGGGCCAGGGAAGGGGTTAGCATTAGGGGCAATCAAATAGTTAAATGTGTTCCCTTCTCTATGTGTGCTTTCTAAGTGTATGGGGGATGCTGACACTAGACAAAGAGAGAGATCTGTGTTCCTTATTAGTAGGTATCACAGATATCTCTCTTCCTCTGTGACAGAGACGGTGTGCCTTGTTTACATACTCAACTGTGCATGTGCATGAGAGTTTATTCATTTGAACACTAAGACATGTCGAGAATGTACACTGAACTGCACATGCGCACTGGAGTTCATTCATTGGCGTGCCAAGAATGTACACGGAGATGTCCATGCGCAAAGAAGTTCATTTATTCCAGCACCATTCATTCATCTTGATTGGCTGGTGGAAAATGTCATAATTCTTGCACATGTGCACACAGGAATTCATTCCAGCACTAAGGTATTCTGAGAATGTAAACAGAGTTGTGCATGTGCACAGGAGTTTAATTATTCTGGTACATGCCACAAAAGTACTCCGAGCTGCAAATGCATGGGAGCACATTCAGTCCAGCACAGAGGTGTGCTAAAATTGTATGCTGAGCTGCACATGTGCAAAGTTTATTCATTCTGGCATTGAAGCAAACATACAAAACCATCTTTTTAATGGGACTTTTAAGGCAGATATAGCAATCATGTGCATTTCAATAAAAGGCTAGTGTGTCAAATTTATTGCAAAAGATCCACAGAGTACACAAACACTGTATGAATGTTATTACATAAACACGGCTAAAAGTCTTAAAGCCCCCATTTGTCAATAATATATAAAAACATTTATGTAGTATGCCTATTGTGGCTTGAATTTTTTCAGAGATTTTAGGAAAATCCAACGCGTTTCAGAAAAAATCCTTCTACAGGGCATAAAGCAGGAGTATGCCATGTATAATGCATCAACAATATAAAAAGTGGTTGAATATAGATGCTTACAAGAATAGGGCTGCCAACAAACTGCTCATCCACCAGTGGCAGCCCATCCATTAGGGGCACATAGGTGCGGTCCCCGCATTCATGCATCCAGCCCCCTAATCTACATGCAGGCCGCCTAATGCATGGTTTCCAATGGGGAGGGCTGAAGCACATGATTAGAGCCAGAGTCTCTAATAGGGCTCAGGTTCAAGATAGGGTGCACTCGGGGCGCAGAGCACTGCACTTCGAGCCCACCCACTTGTGTGACAATAGCAAATGAATATTTGCTATTTTCACACTGATTCTCCTCCCAGCCAACCAGTACGAGTGCAGGGGAAGGAGAAGCCACCTGTGATGTCAAGGAGGAGAGCAGGGGAAGGGGAAGCCACCTGTGATGCCAAGGAGGAGAGAAGGGGAAGCCACCTGTGATGCCAAGGAGGAGAGCAGGGGAAGGGGAAGCCACCTGTGATGCCAAGGAGGAGAGAAGGGGAAGCCACCTGTGATGCCAAGGAGGAGAGCAGGGGAAGGGGAAGCCACCTCTGATGCTCGTGATGCCGAGGTGGAGAGCAAGGGAAGGAGAAGCCATCCGGGTGAAGTACTGCCGGGGGGGGGGGCTGCCATGTGTGAGACAGAGCAACCACCCACTCCCATCTAGTTGTCAGCCATGAAAGCAAGGTTCATAAAGACACAGATGAGCGAGTTTGGGGTGGAGAAACTTGACTGGCCTGTGGTGCAGAAACCCGATAGAACACCTGTGAGATGAATTTGACCGGAGACTGTGAGCCAGGCCTTTTCTTCCAACATCAGTGCCTGACCTCACAAATCCACTTCTGGTAGAATGGTCAAACATTCCCATAGACACATTCCTAAGCCTTGTGGACAGCTTTCACAGAAGATTTGAAGCTCCTATAGCTGCAAAGGGTGGGCCAACTCAATACTGAACACTACAAACTAAGACTGGGATGCCATTAAAGTTCATGTGTGTGTAAAGGCAGGTATCCCAATACTTTTGACAATATAGTGTAGCTTTGCTTTAGTGCAGACAAGAAAATGTTTTATTTTGTCTCTTTGGTTCTATTTTAAAGCTGCACAGGACTGGATGTCTGTGGACAGTAGTTCCCATTATTGTACACAGTGATATCTCCAGTATTGTAGGTGTTGGTGGACCCGGTTATTCTATTACAATTCTATGTTAGTAAAATGATACAGATTGACTTTCCAGTGTTGTAATTATGGATACTTCTTCCAATATTTGCTCACCACCTTGGTCTGGTGATTTCCATACGATCGGTATTGCACATTGATTTCACAATATGGATTATTCATAATATATTACCGCAGAAGAATGCACGACTGCCAAAGATTTCCCGATCACCCGATGGAGGCCGACACACCATATTTATATATACATTGTTCCAAAATCACAGGATGGGAACAAATCTGGAGGAATTTCTCTGAAAATGAGGTTAAAGAATAAAGATGATCAATTACCTCCATCAAGATGTTCTATTACATAAGATGATGTCCGCCTCGGCTTGACAGAATAATTGAACACTGTGATAGAACTGAACATTCAGGATAAAACCGATTCATATAAAATTACAGGTTTTTATCAGTAAAGAATAGAAGCCTCTGGCGAGGATTGCCTTTCCTTGGCTATCTGCGCTGCATTATGACTAAAGTGGACCTGTCATCATACATAATTTTCATGGTAATGTGTCAGTGTCACCCTGCCAGGTATTTATTACCTCTCACAGAGATCACAGTACTCCCCTGACAATGCCTTCATTTGCTGTTCTCTCCAGAAGGATGGAGTCCAGTGGTGGCCCATCCATATGGGGCACAGGGGTGCCGCCCCCCTAATCCATGCGCCCAGCCCCTATTCTACATGCATGTATTCCAATGGTTTTTTAAACATTTTTTATTCAAAGCACGTGATTACAGTCCGGGGGCTCAAAGAACTCCTACCATCCATTAAAGTTTCCAACTCTCTCTCCTGGGGCAATAAGCTCCACCCTGAGGCCTGGCTATCTCGGGTGATAGAGCATGAGGCTCTTAATTCCCGGGTTGTGGGTTCAAGCATTGAACATTGCAAAGAAATGTTTTGCCCAGGGTCCAATCAATATTAAATATGGCCCTGCCCAGAACAGTATTAGAGGGGAATTCTTCCATTGGGGACACTAGCTCTGGTGATCTAGGGGGACCCAATGGATTCCCTTCATTTGCAGGAATTTCCTCTCACTTCCTGTTTCGGCTATGGGACAGGCAGTGAAGGTACAGTAAATCTCCCCAATGTGACACAGATGGCAAAATAACTGGCTGGGTTATAACCCTCCCTTTCTGTATCCAAAGTGGCAACATACATTTTACATATAGTTGTACTTTAACTGCTTGCTGCCCGCCCACCGTCAAATGACAGCGGGGCGGTGCAGCTCTCGTTCTGGGATGACGTCATATGACGGCATCCCAGAACCACCGTTCTCGTATGCCCGCGAGGCGATCGTGGTCACGCCATGTTTGCGGCTCTTTAACCATGTGATCGGCTGTGTCCAATCACAGCTGGTCGCATGTAAACAAGGAAGTGCTGGTAGCTAACTAACAGAGTGTGTGGCGAGGAAAGCCGATCAGCACCATCTCCTCACAGGGGGCCATGTAGGAATTTAATCAGGGCACTGATCATCAGTACCCTGGTTACAAAAGTGCAATACACTGTCACCAATCAGTGCCCAACATGGCCCACCAATGCCAGCTATCCGTGCCCACCAGTGGCAGCAATCAGTGCACACCACTGCCCACAAGTGCCACCAATCAGTGCCCCTTAGCGATGCCAGTCAGTGCTGGCAATCAGTGCCACCTATCAGTGCTGCCCATCAATGCCCATCACTGCTGTCAATCAATGCCCATCAGTGTCGCCCATCAGTGCCATCCATCAATGCCCATTAGTGCCCATCAGTACCACCTATCCATGTCGACTATCAGTGCCCACCAGTGCTACCTCATCAGTGCCCATAAGTACCACCTATCAGTGCCCATCAGTGCCGCCTCATCAGTGCACATCAGTGAAGGTGAAAAATTACTTAGTTACAAAATTTACTGATAAAAAAAAAGTAGAAAAATTTTTGTTACAAAATTTTTGGTCTTTTTTTTTGTAAAAAATAAGAAACCCAGCAGTGATTAAATACCATCAAAAGAAAGCTCTATTTGTGCGAAGAAAAGTATAAAAAATTTGTGTGGGTACAGTGTAGCATGACCGCGCAATTGTCATTCAAAGTGCGACAGCGCTGAAAGCTGAAAAATGGGTTGAGCAGGAAGGGGGTGTAAGTGCCTGGTAGGCAAGTGATTAATTAATCCAATGGGGAAATGAAAAGCAGATAGCCTGAACTTTTTATATATATATATTTTTTTTTGTTTGTTTTTATGGAAAGTGTCAATATATATAGCAGTTTATGGGTCATCAGGGGATGGGGGTCATTATTATCTATGCTCTATTCTGGTAATCAGATTATGTGCCATTGCCCAGGATTCATTTTGCTGATAGAACTCGCACGATTTCAAACCAGCCTTTCAGTCCGACTTCAGCGGCGATTTGACAGACATCTGTGCAGGTTCATGCACAGATGTCTATTCAAGTTGCCCCGAACTCACCAAAAGTAGTGGGGCGTAGACATCTGTGTAGTGCAGGAACTACTTTTGGGAATCGGTGTAACGTCGCACCGATTCCGACGGTGCTGTTGCCAGCAATAGGTAGCGATTTGGCAATGCGATTTGTCAAATCGATTGTCAAAATGCCCCAATGTGAACGTGGGCTTAAAGATCAGTCCACCTAAAACCAGCATCTAGTTATAGTTGGGAACCACACCTGGCTTATTATATGTCTAAGCCCTGGTACACATTGCAGTGATTGGCATGCGATTTGACATGTCAAATCGGTCGCTATTGCCGACAATGACGCCATACGAATCGGTGCGATGCTGCATTTGCAGTGCTGCACTGATTCACAAAATTTGTTTCTGTACTACTTTTGGTGACTCAGGGGTGTGCTTTCAATAGATGTCTTTGAAATCGCCCCCCCCCCCCCCCCCAGTCAGGAACTGACATTCAACCGAACTCACACAATTTCACAATTTCATTCCCGCTGTAAGTGTGAACCAGGGCTTATGCTCCAAGTTGATTACTGACCCTGCTTCTGCCCACCTTGAAGATTTAGGTGTTAGCTCCTGGATGGTTGAAACCCCTCATAATGGGCACAGCAGGTGTATAGATCTAGGAACTCAGCACAGGGATGGTGGGAACCAGCCATGATAGACACGGGAGGTGTACAGATCTAAAAACTCAACACAAGGATGGTGGGAACGCTTCATAATAGGCACATCAGGTGTATAGATCTACGAACTCAGCACAGGGATGGTGGGAACAGCTCAAAACAGGCACGGGAGGTGTTCAGATCTAGGAACTCAACACATGGATGGTGGAAACCCCTCATAATGGGCACAGCAGGTGTATAGCTCTAGAAATTCAACACAGGGGTGGCAGGAACCCCTCATAATGGGCACAGCAGGTGTATAGATCTAGGAATTCAACATGGGGTGGTGAGGACCCCTCCTAAAGAGCACAGTAGGTGTACAAGGCCAGGAACTCCACTCAGTGATCTCACCAATGGAGTCTCTAACAGGTCAAATAGACTATCAGAGGGTTTAACACTCCAGAGTCAACCAAACGTTGAAATAATAGTTTTAGGTAGCTTAACCTTTTAAATAGACCTTGTTGTCACATGATCCAACAAAAGCAAAAAATATGCATGGGGGGGGGGGGGGAGACTGAGGAAATGCTTCCTCCTGCCTGCAGTAGACTGATGATGTCATCTCAGCATAGGCAAAGTTACGAATGAAAAGCAGGCATTTTGCTGATGATTATAATGCTGTGTTAAGGTGCATAAAGTAACATTGTTATTCCAAACACTGGATATTTATATTCCATGTTATGTATACATACTCACTGGAGTAATTTATGGCTTTTCCCAGCTGGTAAATAGAGACAGCACAAACACGACCCATACAAGACATAATAGGTTCATTGCACCGTTCATTTCACCATTTAATTTATAGCCTATCAATTACTCTATTTATACCGAAATCACGGCCTAATTATCCCTTTGGAGTATGGGTTGTGTAAACTGTTGACCTGGATTCCCTGCACACTGTTATTACAGGTCAAAATCTGGTCATTCCCCATTACCAGTATCATATTTAGGATTTCATTCTGTACGGGGAGTGTGAATGAATGTACAGGGAGGACATTTTTTACGGGGTGTACGGGGAGGAGGAAACCTGGGAAGGCAAAGTATAAGTAGATTAAAATTCAGCTTTAAAGAGGTTGCAAATCATTACATATATCCATTGAAGGGACTGGCCTCAGGTGATACACAGAGAGGAAACAAATCCTCCTACATAAGATGTACCTGTTTACCTGCAGCCTTCCCTCCTCTGCAGCTTCCTAAAGCACACATTTTAAACAGCATTTTTGAGCCCTAAAAGGTTGAGATGGGGATCTGATGTCACTTGTCACAATGCTAAGCACAGAGCAAGGAACTGAGTGTAGTCTGGGAAGTGACTGGAGGGCAAGGCCACATGCCCCCTCTACACAGTCTCTTCCGGAAACAAACATAGCTGAGGCTGTCAATCGCCTGCTGTGTGCTGATGGATGCTGAGTGGCCATGATTCTGTGGTGTAGGCATAGGCTGTTAGAAGTGACTAATGCAGATGAGCAGGTAGGATCCACATTAAGTGATTTGGATTGAGGCAAGTACACACTATAGAAGGATATGTTTTGTTCATTTATCATTTCACAGGTTTACAACCACTATTGCCACCTCAATACAGGGCACTTAAACCCCCTTCCTGCCCAGACCAATTTTCAGCTTTCGGTGCTCTCACACTTTGAATGAAAATTACACAAATAGAGCTTTCTTTTGGTGGTATTTAATCCCTAATGGATTTTTTTTTTTTTGTACTATAAATAAAAAAAGACCATAAATTTTGTGAAAAATTGCCTTTTCTATGTTTCTGTCATACAATTTAGCAAATTAGTAAATTTTCTTCATAAATTGTGGCCAAAATGTATACTGCTATATATCTTTGGTAAAAATAACCCAAATTAGTGTATATTATTTGGTCTTTGTGAAAGTTATAGAGTCTACAAACTATGGTGCCAATCATTGAAAATTGAAAACATCTGATCAGGCCTTCAGTACATCAGGTGAACCTCATTTCTTGAGGTGCTAACAAGTAAGAAAAATACAAATTCCCCCCAAATGACTCCTTTTTAGAAGGTAGACATTCCAATGAATTCTCCCACCTCCCTATACGTCTCACAACCTGAGGGTCCCATCTGGCCGCCGCCGCCATAGCTGCCCCCACATGAAAGGAATGAGTATTGAACTGGGAAAACCCCGCTGCCTGCCCCAGCAAAACGGCAAAAAACAGCCAAAAAAGGCACCAAGTAAGTAGCATGGTGAGTTTTTTAAGTTGTAATTTTTTCACACAATTCTTTGCAAAATTATTATTTTTTTTTACAAAATTTACATATTAACTGGTTATTTCTCTCACAGAGTATATGCATACAACAAATTACACCCCAAAATACATTCTACTACTCCTCCTGAGTATGGGGATACCACATGTGTGAGACTTTTACACAGCCTGACTACATATAAAAGCCCAACATTAAAGTAGCACCTTCAGGCGTTCTACAAGCATAAATTGCACATCTCATTTCTCAACCACCTATTACACTTTTGAAGGTCCTGGAGCACCAGGACAATGGGATTTCCCACAAAATGACCCCATTTTGGAAAGCAAACACCCCAACATATAATCTATGAGGCATAATGAGTCTTTTGAACGGTTATTTTTTTCCAGAAGTTTTTGGAAAATGTGGAAAAAAAATGAAAATGCATTTTTTTTTACACAAAGTTGTCCATTTACGAGATATTTCCAACACATAGCAAATACATAGCAAAAATGACAAGCCAAAATACATTCTGCTACTCCTCCTGAGTATGGTGATACCACATATGTGGGATTTTTACAC
Source organism: Lithobates pipiens (assembly GCF_037356315.1). Classification (NCBI taxonomy): domain Eukaryota; kingdom Metazoa; phylum Chordata; class Amphibia; order Anura; family Ranidae; genus Lithobates; species Lithobates pipiens. Next base: position 149,595,396 of record NW_027507787.1, on the reverse strand, counting down.
AACCTGGCCACATACAAAGGCTCAACATTGAAGAAGCACCATCAGGTGATCTACGAGCATAAATTGCACATTGCTCATTTCTCAACCACCTATTACATTTTTGAAGGCCCTGGAGCACCAGGACAATGGCATTGCCCACAACATGACCCCATTTTGGAAAGCAAACACCCCAACGTATAATCTATGAGGCACAATGAGTCTTTTGAACAGTCATTTTTTTCCAGAAGTTTTTGGAAAATGTGGAAATAAAATGAAAACTTTTTTTTTTTTTTCTTACACAAAGTTGTCCATTTGTAAGATATTTCCAATATATAGCAAAAATGACACCCCAAAATACATTCTGCTACTCATCCTGAGTATGTGGATACCACAAGTGTGAGACTTCTACACAGCTTGGCCACATACAGAGGCCCAACATCCAAGTAGCACCATCAGGTGTTCTAGGAGCATACATTACATAGATAATTTCCTGGCAACCTATCATTTTTGAAGGCCCTTCATATTTCTAACACATAGCATATACATATTACCTGTGCTTTTAGTAGTGTCCACAGAAGAGAGCACTGGTCCAGGCAGCAGTCAGGGATGTGCTTATCAACAGCAATAATAATTATCCAGGCAGCAGGCAGGAATATTGTCTATGGTCAGCACAAGGATATTGTCAGCACAGCCAAAGCATTTGTCCATAGAAATTGTCCAGGCAGAGACAGCTAGTACAGCCATAATATTGGTCCTGGTACACTATTACCTGCAGACACTCATTATTGTACCACTCTCCAGCCCTTCATAAACATACTGCCTCTTGCTACAGCAAATTATTTGCATAGTCCAGGTAGCAGGCAGAGGTGTGGTCTGTTCATGTAGCAGGCAATGGCATGATGGCAGTAAGTCAGCAGCAGGCTGATGGCCACAATTGGGTAAGACTTGTGCACAGGGGCACAGAGGTAGAGGCTTCGACCCACCCAAATCTCTATGAAGCCTGCAGACTCCAGACCCTAGCCTGAAAATTACAAAACTTCGTCTTCGCTGAACTACAAATGTAGTGTCATTGTGAATGGTGGACATCATGTGCACGTTCCTGTTATCCTTCCATCTCAAGGCCAGCACTTCATTGCATCTCAGTGTTACTCCCCCCCCCCCCCCCCCACGCAGCTTTTTTGTTACTATCGATTGTGGGAACCCTTCCTATTTTTTCTGGATGTTCCAGAGCCAGGGTTTTTCCGATGCATAGGTGTTTGAAAAGGGGCAGGCTGGTATAGAATTTGTCAAGGTATATATGATATCCTTTTTTCAGAAGTGAGTGAGCCAGGTCCTATACGATTTTTCCAGTTGTGCCCATGTAGGCCGGGCACTCACTTGTTTTATTCCTAGCCAACCTGAAAATGGTACCAGGGACTCATCCACACATACATGCTTGTCGGGGACATAGAGTTCTGCAATTCGTTAGGAAAATAAATTTATCAGTGGGCGAATTTTATATAGCTTATCGGAATTTGCATGATTGCGGGGAGGGCACTGGGTGTTGTCGTTAAAATGAAGGAATCTCATAATCATCTCATATCGGGACCTGGGCATTACGGCAGAATACATGGGCGTGTGGTGGATGGGGTTGGTGGACCAATAAGCATGTCCTTCATTTTTATTTTTTTTGTAAGCCCCATGTTTAGGGTAAAAAAACAAAAACAATTTGAACTCCTCAAAATTCAGATTTCTCCACCTAAATGGAGGGGCATAAGATGATTGGTTGGCAATATACTGCTGGGCATATAAATTTGTCTGGTCCACAATGAATTGCAGCAAAGTGCCGGGCAAAAACAGATGTAAGCAATTTATCGATATGAAATTTTGGGTGTTGGCCTGCACACCTTGCTGTGCTGTGAAAGGGGGAATGATTGGTGATCCAGAGTCAGAAGGCAGCCGTGTTGGGTTGGCAAGACCATCTGGCATGTATGTAGCGACCTTGGCTCTTGGGGGACGTGACACTCCAGTAGTTGGGGGAGTTGAATTTCCTGTGCTGGTACCCAGGTGTGATGTGGCAGCACTGGTACTGGCCCTGGGCATACTGGCGGGGCCTATTGCTGGCGGCAGCGCTGGTACTGGGCCTTTGCTCCTTAGACCTATTGCTGGCGGCAGCGCTGGTACTGGGCCTGGGAATATAATCCTGGTTGCTGGTGGCTGCCTGGTTTCCAGAGTGCCGTGCCCTTTTAGGAGGGACCCATTCTTCATCCGAATCATTACTACTCTCGATCGGTTCAAATGCCGAATTTGATTCAGAATCAGAATTGGAACTGGAATCTGATGAGAACTCCCCGGTGCTCTCATCAGTCATGGAGAGGATCTGGAACGCCTCCTCACTGTTATATACTCTTTTGGACATGGCTGTGTGGTGGGTAGCTGTGCGGACAGATGTGGAGTTGGTGCACACACTACTAAACATAGATCTGTAACTCACTGCTCCAACTCTTCTCTCCTCACACGGTGTGTGAGGAGAGAAGAGCTGGTAACAGTTACCAGTCTTTGTTTACATTTGTAATTGGCTGTGAATGGATCACAGCCGATCACGTGGTACACAGCCCTGGCCAAAGGCTGTTTACTATCGTCGGTGGCGAGCAGTGTTCCCGGGAACATGCTGCCACTTACAGACACACGCAGCACACTCGCGATTGCATGCATGCGCAGTGTAAAGTGGTGGAATTACCATCCGTGATCAGCCGTGACTTCATCACGGCCAATCACGTGGTAAACAGCCATGCCCAGTGGCTGTTCACCCCTGTTGGTGACGAGTGGTGTCTCAGTGACACGCCACCACCGATAATACAGGGCTGCGTGCATGTCATATGACGTCTGCCCAGAACTAGAGCCCTACCGTCCTGCCGTCATATGACAGTGGGTGGTAAAAATGGTTAAATTTATCATAAAGTTAGTGGTTAGGCTCACATCAACTTTAATAGGAAACAAGCAGCTTTTCTACCCCTTTTCACCCCAGAGGAACCCTTATGACAGTTTTCAGGTCTCAGTGAATCCCCTATTGAGATTAGTCCATCAGTGGTCATTAGGGAAAATGCCCCTTACATTGGTGGTCAGTGGGAAGAATGTCCCCGTATAGCCAGCTAAAAAGATAATTCTTGCCATGCTGATGTCAAAGTGGTGCTGAACCTGGAACTATGCCGGCACAATAAGGCCGCGTACACACGCGGGGACTGTTCGCCCAACTTTGTCCGTCAAACAGTTTCGGCAAACAGTCCGCTCAAAATTAGCATGGACGGACATGGCCACACACGACGGACGAACAGTTTGCTGAAACCGTGCGCGATGACGTGAACGGCACGTACAACGGGACGAAAAATACGACGTCCTATACACTGCATTATAACTTTCGGCGTGAAAATCCTTTCTGAGCATGCGCGCAACTTTGTTTGACGAACAAGCCTACACACGCGGGGACTGTCCGCTGAAACAAGGTTTCAGCGGACAGTTTTTCGGAATTTCCGAAAAACCTTGTTCAGCGGACTGTTCGCTGAAACTGTCCGCTGAAAGCCCACACACGAGCGGACTGTCCGCTGAAACTTGGTTTCAGCGGACAGTTTCAGCGAACAGTCCCCGCGTGTGTACGCGGCCTAAGATGGGAAGTCAGTTAGTCACTGCTCAAGAAACCCCTAGAAACCTCTGGAGGGATCCTAAGGTTCCATGGATCCCTGCTTGAGAATGGCTCCATTAGGGGGTCAGTGTTGCGACCTGGGACATATGTAATTGGCCCCATAAAATCAAAGTCTTTAGGAATTGAAAAGAACAGATAAATAAAACTCCACTATGATGATGCATGTTACACGCAGAAGATGATTAGCTGAGTGCTAATGTACAGATACATAAACTGCTATTAGTATCTAGTGGAGCTGTGACGAGCATTCATCTGTCAGCGGGAGAAGCTCAAGTTCATTGATTTTGACCATTTAATTTTTCCAAAGGACTTGTCGCTGAGCTCAGAGAAACAAAAATGATTTAACAGCTGCTCCGTATAATGCCAACGCTTACTCTATCAACACCATTAACCTCAATCTCCGCAGTCAGTAATATACTAAATGCATCCAATATAAGCCTTGAAGAGGGTGATATGGGCTGAAGGAAGATTCCTGCAGACAAAGCACATCCGAGCACTCTGATGTTATAGACCCGTAATGGGATGCCTGTAGGAGAGCACCAGCAATGGTTCCAGAAATCCAGAGATCACTCAGACAGGACATAGGAGAATCTTCAATATGGACATAACAGGATGTACATTTCTGTCTGCAGCCCTCAAAATTTCCACTCGCCTGCTCACATTTGTAGAGTGGAAATAAGGGCATAAATGAGGGCAAGTGTCCCGGCTCGGCTTCGCTATTGTCAGACAACTGGGTAGGCTCAGGGTGCAGTGCTCTGTGCCCAAGTCCACCCTTTTTGAAGCCAATTAGAACCTGTGGCACTAATCATGTGCTTCTAAAAGAAAAAAAAATACCATTGGAATCCATGCGTCCCGCGCCTTGCATGTAAATTAGGGGCCGGGTGCAGGGGCACTGCCCCTCTAATCCATGTGCCCGGCCCCTAACATGCAGGGCGCGGGACGCATGGATTCCAATGGTATTTTTTTTTCTTTTAGAAATGGATGGGCTGCCACTGTTCAGTGGGCACTGAGCCCATTGAAAGTGATTGGGGGTATAATTCTTTCTGCAGCTAGAGGGGGTGGTAGTTGGGGGTATGGGGGCCTAAAAAGCATGGCTCAACTGCGTTATTTTACTGCTCCCTAATGGCTAGTGTGATTGAGCCCTAAACAGCCAGTGGGGTGATGCTTGAGTAGTATCTGGGGTGCCAAGCCAGGGACCCAGCAGGGTAGCGGGGGGTGACGCTTGATGAAGATACTGAGTAAGAAGATTGGAAGAGCTCACGGGATTCAGTGGCAGTAGAACAGCAAGTCTAGTGAGAGAGACTGGGAGTTCAGTGGGTTAAGAATCTACAAGAAGTGATTATAGAGGAGTAAAGGAGTTTGTTACAACTTGTGTTAGAATAGGAACTGTTATAAGACTGTTGCCTTAGGAGACAGCGATCCTACACATACAGATGTGGTGTCTTGCTGTATGCCTTTCCGTGCATGGCTGTCTACCTGTAGAAGTCTCAGAGTCTGCCAATTAACATTGCAACTACCTAAGGGTGTCCTTATACTAACCCTCTCTCCCACAGTTCTGTTCAAGAGAAAATAAATCTCTTTGCATTCAAGAAGTGTCTGGTGCCGATGAATCCATCTTGCACTACACCCCCATGCCTTGTAACCCACTTTAAATAGAAGGATATCAGCTGCTCCTGGCTCTGGAGGTTCTCATTAGACTAAAGGAGGCCTGGGACCTTGCTACTTTTGTATAAATGGGCCCTCAATGCAATTACAATTGAAGTTTGAGCATTTATCTAGCAGGGCAATATGGATCGTAACACTGGCTGAGCAGAATATGAAATCTTTGGGTATGTATGTAAAAAACTGTTCACGAGGAAGACCCAGGTGTGGTCCAGGCTCCCTCTTGGGGTTATGGGCCGCCTGGGTCTTATTAAAATGATTATCCTCCCTAAATTATTGTATCTGTTTTGGCATGCCCCGCTTCAGGTGCCATCTCACCTGTTCCGTGACATGGAATCGATCCTTAACTCGTTTGTTTGGGGCTCTTCCAGGCACAAATTGGCCTGGCAGACCCTCAAATGTCCGGTCCGCCTTGGGGGCGTTGCGCTGCCTGATTTGGAAACGTATTACCTGGCCTCCCAGCTTTCCCACTTTTATTATCTCAACACATACGATAAGATGCGGTACTTGTATCTGGTATGCACCACGGCGACGGACGTGATCGCGCATCCCTTCCAAATTGTTTTCTGTAAACACAAAAATGTCCGTCGCTCGGGGCCTGGCCGCGGCATGCTCACACACCACTGTCAGGTATGGCTGACGGGAAGAACTGGGGCTCCCTCCTTACACGCGCATACGCCCCTTTGGGATAATCCTGCATTACCTGAGCTGTTGCAGGTCCCGGACTATAAGGTGTGGATATGCAGAGGTATAGTATTTCTATCCCAACTCCTTACTACTCGGGGCGTCAAGACATTCCAGGCCCTTAAGGAGGAATTTGGCCTCCCTAATCACCTGTTTTTTCGATACCTGCAGGTACGTCACGCCCTGCAGACGCAATTTCGGACTACTCCCCCTGCTCTTGCGGACCTCCCACTGGCAAAGTTGCTTTTTGGTGAGGATTCCCGAAAACTTATTTCTACCTTGTACATGTACTTACTCACTCCCCGGGCTACAACTCATGCGTATACTCTCAAAGCTAGGTGGGAGGCTGACATTGGGCGGGTGGAGGATGATCAGTGGGAGGAGATGCTGGCAGTGTCGACTGAGGTATCCCCTAAATTGTCTGACAGACTGACCCACCTTTATGTATTGCACCGTTCCTATTTGACTCCCAACCGCCTTGCCAAATATAAGCCTGACTTTGACCCTACATGCCCCAGGTGTGGCGACAGAAATAGCACGTTTTTCCACCTCATCTGGACCTGCCCCCCCGTTCACAGGTACTGGGCACAGATTGTACAATTTCTGCATGATCATATGGGTTCTCCTCTCACGCTCTGCCCACGCCAGTGTGTACTTGGACTCCTCCCCCTTCAGGAGGAAAGCAAATACTTACGTACCTTTTTACAGGAGACACTTTTTGCTGCTAGGATGCAGATAGCGCAATTGTGGCTTAGGCCGGATCCTCCTACGTTCCAGCAGTGGAAGGTGGCTGTTAACCGCACTCTGCCCTTCAAAAAAATTATATACTCCAACAGAGGGTGCCCGCTAAAATTCAATAAAGTGTGGGATAGGTGGCTGGAGAGTGCAGACAGCTGCGAGGACTAGCCCTTTGGGATCATTCTGGTTGGTGTACTTGCTGCCTCTCCCCTGGGCATGCCTGGACGGTTTATTTGCAGTATCTCTATGTGTATTACTGATGGACATGGTAATGTGAATATTGTGCTCTTATTATGCTGTGTCAGATATGGAATGTATCCTTCTTTCTCTGTTGTTTGGTGCCTGTTGCACCGTTCTAGGTTTGACTACTCCTATGTAATCTTTTTTTTGCATCTGCTCAATAAACCTTTTCTTGGTTAAAAAAAAAAAAAAAACTGTTCACGAGGATCTATTTTAGTTTTGTAAATAACTGCTTGCTTGGAATTTAGCGTTAAAGCATTTTCATTTGAAAACACAAAAATTGCATATTAAATAAATCTGAGTAGGTGTTCTTATTTATTTAAAAACAGAAGAGGTTGTAAGACCACACTTTTGCATACAGAAATAAGGAAATGCATGTAACCAACTGGGATAAAATCATTGACAACCGACAGTACTTATAAATGTCCAGCTGCTGTAATAAAGATTGTAATCAGTTATGCAAAGTGTTTATGTGCTGTTCTGTGTCCCTCTATCTGAAACGCTGCAAAGAGTCTATCCCGTGTGTTCCCAAGTTCATACAATTCTGTGCAGTCTTGGATAGCATGTTTTCTTTGCAGGAACACCCAACGCTCTAACCACAAGACGGTGAAAGGCATTTTGCTGCATGGTAAAATGTCTGTCACCACAGGGACACATAATAAACAATTGTTTCCTATGTGTCCCATTCACTCTGCAACGTATCCTGGTGAAGCGGTAATATGTGTAGTGTCGGCTCCTGTTTTTTGAAAGTTAAGGTTACACCTGAACTGCAGTTTGGTTTAGGTATAATTGTTTTAAATTTAGACCTCAGCATCAGTCTGACTGGACTACAGGATGTTCAGCCTGGCCACAAGGCCTCTTCTGGCAGGCATGGAACCACAGTCTGGTTGGGCGCTTTAAGGTTACTCTCTCTCGGAGCCCACCCAGTGGGAGTGCCACTCTTGCTGTGCTTTCTGGGAGAGGGTACTTAAGATGCAGATGTCACATGGTTCGGGGTTTCCAGTCCAGAAGTATGTTCTGACTCCATGGTCCTGATCCTCCTGACCAGCCCCCAGGAAGGCTATGGCCTGGGGTGCGGATCCACCCAACTTGTTGTCTTGGGGCTGGCTAGCCCGAGGCAAGGAAACTAAAGAAGGATTCCAAGGTGGTCCGGTGCCGTCTCAGGTAGTTGGAGAGGCCCAGTAATTTCGTAGCTATCCAGAGGAGGACTCTTCAGAAGAAGGCCACGTATGGGTTGGCTTCTTAGCAAGAGCCTGGTGGGGCTGAAGTACCTAAGTGAATCCAGTCTCGTGGGTATCGCCAAGCTGGCTGAAAGATCCAGGTATCACAGGAGTGTTCCACAAGTTTTAGTTTCCTGAATGTTCTACAACAACATCTGTGGCAGAGACGTATTCCTGTATGTTCTACAACAACGTCTGTGGCAGAGACTTGTTCCTGAGTAAAGCACCTTGTTGGCCACTAGGCCTTGTGTGAGAGGGGCTATCCAACTTGAGTGAACATCCGGTTGTGAATGGCTATTCTCTGGATTTAGTCAAAGTAAGAAAGTCCTTCATCATTGACTTTGACACTAATGCCCCGTACACACGATCAGACTATCCGGCCCTGTGTCGGCTCCGGCTGACTTTTTTTCCCCAAAAGTCTGGCGGACTTAGAAAGTAGTTTTGACTCAAAATTTGTTAATCCGGCCGTCTGTGTGCTAGTCCACCAGACTTTTGAAATGAACGGACTTTCCCGCAATTTAGAAAAGTCCGTTCGTTTTGAACGCGGCTCCAGGTAGCTGGGACTAGCGAAGGAAGTCAATGTCGCCCCCTTTGGCGGCGAGATTGACACGTTGCTGGCCCCGTCACCTGGTATGGACTTTAAGGGGAAGCCCTACGCCAAAAAAACGGTGTGGGGGTCCCCATGGTCCATGTAAGACCCTTATCCGAGCACGCAACCCGGCCGGTCAGGAAAGGGGGGGGGTTCGAGCAAGCACCCCCCTCCTGAGCCGTACCAGGCTGCGTGCCCTCAACATTGGGGGTGCTTTTGGGAAGGGAGGCCCTGCAGCCCCCCCACCCCAAAGCACCTTGTTCCCATGTTGATGAGGACAAGGGCCTCTTCCCGACAACCCTGGCCATTGGTTGTTGGGGTCTGCGGGTGGGGGCTTATCAGAATCCGGGAGCCCCCTTTAATAAGGGGGCCCCCAGATACCGGCCCCCCACCCTATGTGAATGAGTATGGGGTACAATGTACCCCTACCCATCCACCTGGTGAAAAAAATTTAAATAAAACACAACACAAGGTTTTAAAATAATTTATTGCACAGCTCCGGGGGTCTTCTTCCGTCTTGGGGGGTCTTCTTGCTGGACTCCTCCGCTATCTTCTGCTAGCTCTTTTACTAGTGGAGGAGCCTGGCTTTCTTCTTCGTCTCCGCCCGGGGGTCTTCTTCTGACTTCGGGGTCTTGTCCCCCTCTTCGGTTCTTCTTGCCGGGCCTCCGCTTTCTTCTCCCAGCTCTTTTACTAGCGGTGGCCTGGTCTTCTGTCGCCGTTGCCTCTTCTTCCAACTTCGGAGGTCTTGTCCCCCTCTTCAGTTCTTCTTGCCGGGCCTCCGCTTCCTTCTTCCAGCTCTTTTACTAGCGGTGGCCCGGTCTTCTGTCGTCGCCGCCACCTTCTCTTCTATTATTCTCTTCTTCTTATTCTCTTCTTCCTTGAGATGTTGACTCGACGCTGTCTCTGGCCGCAATGACAGAGGCGCGTTGTGCAGCGACTTATATAGGGACAATGGGCGGGGTCACGGTTGATGTCACATGGTGATCCCTCCCGCTATGATCTCACAGTCCCAGCATCCTCCGGCACTGTGACAACATGAGGGCCCCCCTTTCCCCGAATGCGGCGACATTAACTTTCTTTGCTAGTCCCGTCTACCTGGAGCCGCGTTCAAAATGAACGGACTTTCCTCAGTGTGTGGGCAAGTCAGTTCATTACAAAAGTCCGGCCATAGTCCGGAGGTTTATCCGCTGCACCTAGTCCGCCGGAAAAGTCCGGTCGTGTGTGGGCAGGTCCGCTCGTTTTGATGTCCGGCAGACCTCTGCTTCAAAGTCCAGAGGTTTGTCTGCCGGACTAAGTCCACTGGATAGTCCGATCATGTGTACACGGCATAAGAGTACCTGAACTTCCTTCCTAATCCTCTGATCCTATTTTAAGAGACTGTTCCTTATCTACGTTTTTGCAAATAAAAATCCCTTTATGCGGATCTGTCGTCAGACTCTAAAATTACTGGGCCATCTACCATGGGAAACCCCTAGACACAAATCAAGGAGAAGAAGGTAACGGTAAGCCCAATCAAACCAGCAGCTCCTTCGGGGGTTAGTGCTACATGTAGGGGCGCAGTCCAGAATTTACCGTCACCCCTCGAAAGAACTGTACACGTGGTGAATACAGGACAGAGGGTTGTGTTTTTTACTACGCCATCTTGTGTAATGATGGACTTCCACTGTTGGTGCGTAAGCGTGGGAGGAGCCTAGCCTGTTTCGTTTCCCTGCACGAGGCACCACGTGAGTGTGTTGCAGGAGAGGAAGAATCAGGTTGCTTTGTTTGGATGCAGAGGAAAGAAACTTTTAATGCGAAAATATTCCGAGCTCCGTGAATGCCATCCAGCATGGGACCCCATATGCCGTCAGGAGAAGGTCTGATGGGTGTGAGACTCCCGGGAGCTACTTTGACTGATACAGGGATTCGCCTGGCCCCTCAAGGGCGGTTCGTCCTGTATGCATCAGGAGATGTTGAGGCCCTGGGGATGCTGTGCGGAAAGTGTGAAGGACTGTTCGTGAACCCCTGGCCATTTGTCCACTGTCCTGCTTGTGGGGAATGCTTCTTTAAAGTCGAGCAGTCAATCGCGCTACCAAGTCCCTACCGTGTGGACTGGGCCACGGGTGTGACGACCGAGGAGTCGGCCATCTTTGCTCTGTCAGTGAGGCCTTCCACAGCGATGATACCTGTTGTTGCTGACACCCCTGAGGGAGATGCTGCTACTTCCACAATTGCCACTGCCAGAGAGACCACTTTGGAGCAGATGGACACTGCTTCAACCACCGTTACTGAAGCCACCATGCCTTCTTTGGAAAAAATGGGGCGTGCAAAATCCTCCCGGAGTCGCAATGGAAGACCTCTACTGAGTCCGGCTGGACCCCATAGGTGGAAGAATGTTGCTTTGGGGAAAGCTCAGACTGTAAGTAAAACTTTGGTGAATTATTTACTGCCAGAGGAGTACTGGGACGCAGAGTTGGAGTCCTTGTCAGATATGGGGGACGATGACATTTTTGAAACACTGTCCCAGGAGTTGTTATGGGCCAAATGGGATGATGTAGCCGCCACTTGTACAAATGTTTTGGGCTGGTTATCCCTAACTTCAGGGGGTGAGACGCAGAGTGCGGAAAACCCCATCACGGTGAATGTGACTCTGCCTAAACCCGTGAATTTGCCCACACTTCAAAAGGACTCTGCCGCGCTGGTGCAAAGGTCCCCAAACTCCTGCATTCCTCCCGGGGAGGGAAGTGCTCGTGCACTGCCAAGGCTTGCGAGGTCACAGCGGCTCCTTAATAAAAGAGTAGCAAATGAATATGGGCTGGAATTCCCTTATGTCCCGAGGGACATTATGGATGTCATTGAGGAGAACCGCGAGGCATGGTACAAGGACGATGTTTGGAACTACTTAAAAGTACCAAAGTCGCTTCGCAAGAAGGCCTTTTCACCGGAGCTATATGAACGGTTTGTCAGATGTCTGTACGCTGCAGGATTGGAGTTACGGTCGGCACATTTATGGGGACAAAGTGTCATTTGCCAACTGGACAAAGATAGTGCCGCTTATTTCATTACCACCGTGGATACACGAGAGAAACACTTAACTTTGCCAGATCCACGTTTCTATTGGTAGGAGGAAAAGCTACCGGAAGTGTGTCTTTAGAATTTAAGGAGAGTTTACCTTTTTCCCCTAATTTTCCTGAACAAAGAAAGGAAAAAAATCCAGGAACTGTGGGGTAGTTAGACAGGGCCAGCTAAATGGAACGCCATGTCAAGGTTACCTTATTGATCACAGAACCTGTACTAGGGAAAGACTGCACCTCAGTGACTCTTACCACTAAGTGGCATAAGTCGCCACAAATAGTACTGTGCTTTTACTTGTGAAAAAAAAAAGTTTTTACGTTTAGGAGAGAGGGCTCTGCCTTCTAATAAGTGTGTGTGCAACTTGTTGTTTGTGTGTTTTTTTCTTTTTTTTTTTCTTTTAGGATTCACCAAAAGAACATCTATCAAGCTACCAGAGAGTGGGTGGTTTAGGTAGATAGGTTTTGGGTTGTATTCTATGTGTATGATAATCCTGTGTCACTAAACTATGTTCCAATAATATTTAAAGTTTTATTGTTCTTTCCCTTTCCCCATTCTTACCCCAAAGTTCAGGTACTCCATTTTTTGATAGAGCTAGTTTTTGTCTCTGAGTTTTTTCCTGCCCTTCCCAGATGATGAGGACATCGTCTAAATTGGCAGAGGAAGTATGTAGCGCCGGTTCCTGAAGAGCACACGCTATATTTTTTGAAAGTTAAGGTTACACCTGAACTGCAGTTTGGTTTGGTTATAATTGTTCTAAATTTGGACCTCAGCATCAGTCTGACTGGACTACAGGATGTTCAGCCTGGTCACAAGGGGCACTGTCTCTTCTGGCAGGCATGGAACCACAGGCTGGTTGGGCGCTTTAAGGTTATTCTCTCTCTGAGCCCGCCCAGTGGTATCACACGAGTGTTCCACAAGTTTTAGTTTCCTGAATGTTCTACAACAACATCTGTGGCAGAGATGTATTCCTGTATGTTCTACAACAATGTCTGTGGCAGAGACTTGTTCCTGAGTAAAGCACCTTGTTGGCCACTAGGCCTTGTGAGAGAGGGGCTATCCAACTTGAATGAACATCCGGTTGTGAATGGCTATTCCCTGGATTTAGTCAAAGTAAGAAAGTCCTTCATCATTGACTTTGACACTAAGAGTACCTGAACTTCCTTTCTAACCCTCTGATCCTATTTTAAGAAACTGTTCGTTGTCTACGTTTTTGCAAATAAAAAAACCTTTATGCGGATCTGTTGTCAGTCTCTAAAGTTACTGGGCCATCTACCATGGGAAACCCCTAGACACAAATCAAGGAGAAGAAGGTAATGGTAAGCCCATTCAAAGAAAGCAGCTCCTTCTGGGGTTAGTGCTACATATGCATACATGATGCATTTTATCGCAGCACAGTGGGCTGCAATTTCGGGCAGTGCATCGCATCACACTGCCTGACATTGCAGTGAATAAAGTGTGCATTTTGTATACTACAAATAAAGCTTATGCATAAAAAAAAGGGGTGAGCCCCACACTGCCCCCTAGCGCAGCTGAGAAGGTAGAGTGTCCGGAGCGGTGAATTGCTCCAGCCACTCTGCGTTGTGTGAATTCACCCTTACAATCTGGTGTGAATTGCATGCACAACATTAACATAGCGGATAGAATTGCTTCAAGTCTATCTGCGCCACCCACGCTATTTTGTATTTCAGACAGAGGGAACCAAAGCAGCCAGCTCTGGCTGTCTTGCTTTCTATGCAGTGTCTGGTGCAGACACAGCATAAAAAGACAGAACAGATGACTCTGAAATAACAAGGGGGCTTGGTAATTAAGAGCAGGGTCTGATCCATTTTCTCAGTTGAAAAAAGTGTCATGGAATTCATGCCTAAGCCACTCTGTTAATCCCTCCAATGACCTAGATATCATGCTCATGGCATCAGCCTTGACAGCTAAAGAACTGTGGATTACTGTATATTAGTGGCTTCAATTACAGACCTCCCAATAAATTGCCAAAAGATTTCCCCATACCTTCATTACTAAACTATCCAATCACATTGTTCTGGTGGAAAGTCCCACACCTTGTCCCTCTGTCTCACTGATGAGGTGTCCCAGGCCATGTTCAGGGATCACAACATCGACCCTATTTAAGTTACTGCACATCAGTGGCGGCTGATGGTTTTCTTTTGGGGGAGTCAGAAACAACTACCACCACCCCCCGCCCGCTTGCTGTCTGTTGGTCTGGCACATACCCCATCTAGGTGGCAGGTTGCTGGCATCAGACAGCGGGCATCGGGCAGCGGCTCATGTGTCCTTTCCTCCATCACTGTGGCTGTGCTTCTCCTCCCCTCCTCCTAGGCATCCAATAGGATCACCTGTCCTTTTAACCAATCAGGTGACAGGTCTCAAGACCCACTTCCTGATTGGCCAGGAAGAGGATCGGTGTTACAAAAGCAAAGGTTCATTTGCAATCGTAACACACCTGGGTGGGCTCAGTTAGCATTCTTTGCTCCCCGAGCTTATCCTATTTTGAAGCCTATTAGAGCCTCTGGCTGTAATCAGGTGCTTAAAAAAAGCACCCACCCCGCATTGGAATCCATGCATCCTAAAAGGAGCTGCATGGATGGGGGGGGGGGCACAGATGGGGGCGTGGCGCCCCTGCTGCACACGTACTGTAATTCAGACAACAATTAACTGTGGGGATCAGGGCTGGGAGTGGGTGGTCCCGGCAAATTTAGAGATGGAGTCTGGGCAGGACCAACCCATAAAGTGGGCATGATGGACGGTTCTTGCCTTTTTATGGGTGGAGCGCAAATGAGACCAACCCATAGAGAAATCAGGGATTTTTTCACAAACTGCCCATGAAAATACAAACGGTTGGCAACCCTGCATTACACAGACAGCTAATTGAGTCAGAGAAGGGATACCTCTTCTTTCCTTCTTCCTATGGTTAGACCAGCCTTTTTCAAACAGGGTGCCTTCCGGTTTCTTCAGGGGTGCCTTGGCAAAATGCCCCAAAAAATGTATACAAGCCAGCAGCTAAATCAAGCCTAACATTTAGTTCCACAAAAAACACATGTTTTCATTGTGCAACGCTCAAAACCTTCTAGCCGTTGGCACCCTTACAAGCAATGGCACCATCAGTTCATTGTTTGCTTCTCCCCTGCCCCTCTCCATCAGCCCTGGGGTCACATTAGCTAAGTGTGGAAGAGAAATTGACTGAGGGAGAAGAGAAACACTGGAATACTAGTCAGTGCCGGTGTGCAAAGGTGTGTTTGCCTTGGAAGAATATATCACCTATAATATAATAATAGTTTTATACATTTTAGAATGGGGTGCCTTCAGCAGGAGATTGTGCTGAATTTTAAAGGGTGCCTTGACTTAAAAAATGTTATAAAACACTGGGTTAGACAAAGCAAAATAGGATTATCTTAATCAAAGCCAGACAGTCTGAAGGTAAACAGCTACCGTTCACCTCTCCCATAATGATCTATGACACCAGTCTCATGGTAAAATAAACATTTTATATAAAACGGAAAAGATAACAATACCAATTAAAAAAAAACACACATGTAAAGTGGAAATTATCCAGATTTACTTATCCACTTACAAAGCTGCTCCAGGCAAATTTTTCTGCTCGTGTTTATCCCTTCAAATTCGATTTGAATAACTTTTCTTTGCCAATTTGAAAATAACTTTTTTTGCCAATAAAACCACCTGAAGCCTTTCTGTTCTGTATTTGCAAAAAATTTCCATTGCTGTTTAGAATAAAATAAGTTGTTTTCTAAGTGCACTGATCCAAGAACAGCAAACGCTCCATGTGTCGTGAACTGAGCAGCCATGTACTAGTCCAGGGTCACTTAACTGGAGCACAAATATCCTCCTAGTACAGTGCCAGGATAATTATTAGCAAGAAATCATTCAGAACCAAGTTGTTAGTCACTGCACTTAGGGCATCAAAATTAAATGTGTATCTTGGCACATGGACCATCTGCTCTTATTTTATCATCTTATTAGTGAACAGGTTACTGGACCAGATAACCGACCCCAAAAAAAAACACATCTAGAATTTCCCAGCATCTCTGCATGAGTGAGCAATGCATGGCCGCAAGGCAATGAAAGCCTGTGTGTCTACAGGGAGAGCAGCAAGTTTCTGTAGTTATTATTATTATTATAATATAGGATTTATATATAGCGCCAACAGTTTGTGCAGCGATTCGAAACATGAGGGCAAACAGTAAACTTACAATATAAATCAATACAGGTTATAATGGTTTTATTACTGTTATTAGCAATTCTATTATTTTATAAAGCTCTGAAGCATTCCACAAACAACAAACCAAGTTCTTTGCACCAGAGAAGCTTGAACTCCAATAGTCCACCAAGGTCAAACACTATTAATACTATTATAAATGTATATAGCTCCAACATATACTGCAGTGCTGTACGGAGAACACTGAACTATTCACGTCAGTCTCTGTACCAGAGGAGATTGCATTCTAATATCCCACCATAGTCACATATTATTATTACTATTATTATTATTCATTTACTGCATATAGCTCTGACGTATTTGGTGGTACTTTACAGAGAACATCAGTCTCTGCATTAAAGGGGCTTATGTTCTAATGTCCCCATCACAGCTTCTCATTATTATTACTATTATACCATTTATATAGCTCTCACATGTTCCACAGTGCTGTACAGAGAACAGCAATTTATTTTTGTCAGTCCCAGCACCAGAGGAGCTTACACTCTAATGTCCCACAACAGCCATACACCATATTATTTATTTATTTATATAGCTCTGACATATTCTGCAGTGCTGTACAGAGAACATTGATCCAGTCCCATCAGTCTCTGCACCAGAGGAGCTTATACTCTAATACTCCACCACAGTCACACACTATTATTATACTGTAAGCTCTTCTGAGCAGGGCCCTCTTAATCCTCTTGTATTTTATTGTATTATACCTGTATTGTCTTCCTTTTATATTGTAAAGCGCTGAGTAAACTGTTGGCGCTATATAAATCCTGTATAATTATACATTTAATTAGATGGGACAATTATGATTGAGCGTGCAACACAGTACCTCTGATACACTGAAATCTCAAGTAGCATTGTCAGTCCTTCCCACTGAACCCCCATTATATTTCTCTTCTTATCCCTTTCCCTTTCTCTTATGTCGGCATAGATGGACTGATAGAATGTTACATTTCCAAACTGATACAATGTAACATATCAGTGTGCCTGGGACAGGGCAGGATTCTGTATGGGAATTTTCACAAACACCTTGTGTCTTTTAGTTCCGCTAAATAGGATTGTGTTCGTCCTCCCATAATCGACTGTTATAACAAACTTCTCTGTAAATACATTATTCACAGCTGAGCAGATAAGAAGCCGAGATCTGTAAATGATTTTTCACAGGAATTTTTGGCTCCCTTTATTGGCTGGTGAAGTGCTGAGAAGATATTTTTCACATTTTTAAAAATAAAATAGAAGATATTGGATGACTGGCAGGCAGTGTCAAGTCAAGGTACCCAAGCACCCAAAGGCAGGAGGATATAAAATGTACGGATCGGGGGGCGTGGCCGGAACCCGACCTGAATGCCAGCTTAATACCGGAGCTCTCTCTCAGCCCTCCGCTATAGAGCCAAAACAGGTGTCTAAACTTCATAAGAATGGGTGGCTCCAGGACGACCTGCTCTATGAAGCCTCGGGGCACATCAAACCCCCCCCCCCGGTCCCTCGTCAGACCTCTGGGTCTATTTTACCCAGTCCGGCACCCCGCCGGGCAGAACGGCCAAGATGGCGCCGGCCGGCAGCAACAATACACCCAATGCTCAGAGGCCTTCTTGCAATTATTACGGGACAGCCTCAGACCCCGGCCTCACAGGGATGGCCTCCAGCTCACTGTCCTTTGCAGGATAAGCAGAAGACTTCCCGTCCCTGCTGAATCTGGCCCACGCGTCCCCAGCATACGGGCCCACGGGGACTTTTACCCCCAGTACGACCCCCCTGTCGGCCCGTCCTTCACCAGGGGCACATAGACTTTCCAGATAGGGGGATCCCAGCCTGCAAGGTCCCGACATTGCTCTGGCCCTCACCTACGCTCAGGCAGCAAGCACATCATCCCCTACCCAGTCCCTGAAATCACCAGGAAGGGCCCACCAGCTACCAGAAATCCCAGACTGGACTGAGCCGTGGGAAGACCCACCCGTCCACCATCCCACTCCGAATCCCCCCTGGGGGACCAGCCAATTTCCCCCAAAATCCCCATACCAACCACCGAGCAAAGGGGCAGGAACAATACCCCCCGATACTCCCGCAGTGGAACACCCATCTTCAAGCAATGCCGACCAAAGCCGATTTTAGACAACTCATCGAGGACGTGAAGTCCACCTGCAGATCAGAGATTCAAACCCTCCAAACAGGCCTCCAAAAAAACAAACTAGAGGTATACAGAACCCAACTTCAGGGGTCAGAACACCGCTCCCTCCTCAGAGAGATGCAACGCCACGTAGAAGACTAGGATAACAGGGGACGCAGAAACAACATCTGTGTCCGGGGGATCTCAGAATCAGAGGGCCCAGAGGACGTCCAAACCACCCTACAATCTCTCTTCAATAATCTAATCGGGGAGTCCCCTACCAACACTATTGAAATGGACAGAGCTCATCTGGGCGCTGAGGCCCAAAGGCACTGTGGCCAAACCCCGCAACATTATTTGCAGACTGACATCATACCCCTTGAAGGAAGATATCATGAGGCAGGACCGTCTTGCCCGCAAAGTGACTCTTGGAGATCATCAAATCCAATTGTTCCCGGACTTGTCCTGGATCACTCTACAAAAGCGTAGACTACTCCAACCACTACTACGTACCCTACAGGTAGAAAACATCCCATACCGATAGGGATTCCCCTTCAGCCTCACAGCCAAGCACCAAGGCAAGACAGCGATCATGAGGTACCCAAAGGACTTAGCGCCTTTCTGTGACACCCTGGAACTTAGAGCACCTCAGCTCCCAGACTGGGACCTCATAGCCACTCCACCCCCACTGCCCACAGTGTGGAAGCAGGTCCCCCTACTAAAGCGCTCCCGAGGACCAGAGAAGTCTCCTAGGGGCCGGCACTCGCAGCAGCAAAGAACATAAATACGCCTGCCCCACGAATTACAGAAGGCCCTCAGAAATACTCCTTCTTTATACTGCCCTCCCCAGTGGAGCCACCCTTGCAATTGACCTCAAACCATGATCCACCTCTTGCGCCCTATCTACAGAACTGACCCACATCATGGGCAAGCCTCGGATGAGACTTTAGAGAGAAACTTACCAAGTTACCCCTACCACCCCCCTACTTAGTTTATAAGACTACGAGAGCAAGCGGCTTAAAAAGTCTTTCGTGTTTGACTTTGGGCTCCCCTGGGTCTCTTTGGCTCGCCCTCACCGGGGTGGGCCAGGGGGACTCTCGGGAAGCCTTCTTGACCTAGGCCGGATGGCCTACATAGGTCTGTTAATGATCTTAGTTTTGTTTATACATGGTCCTACCACACTAACCACTTGTCAGGTCACCTTGAGGCGAGGTGACAGGTGCACACCGTAGGGATCAGGAGTGCACCGCAAGGTTGTGGACCCTACGGCTGACTGCTGCAGATGGGGGACAGATCCCACTGGAGTTAGAGCGTAAGATTCCCTGGGGCGCGGAGTCTAAAGCCGCGTACACAAGGGGCGGACTGTCTGGCCAACTTAGTCCGTCAGACAATCCGACGGACAGTCCGTCATACTTTCGAATGAACGGACTTGACCACACACACCACTTTTTGAGCGGACTAATACGGCGTACTAAGTCCGCCATACTATCCGCCCTACTTTTGAAATGAACGGACTCGCCCACACACGCGGAGGAAAGTCCGCTCATTTCAAGCGCGTCTCCAGGTAGGCGGGGCCCGCGCTGGAGACGTCGCTGGCCCCGCCGCCTGGTATGGACTTAAGGGGGAACCCCAACGCCGAAAAAAATCGGCGTGGGGGTCCCCCCCAAGTCCACAACAGACACTTGTCCGAGCACGCTACCCGGCCGGCCAGGAAAGGGGGGCGAGCGCCCCCCCTCCTGAGCCGTACCAGGCCGCGTGCCCTCAACATGGGGGGGTGCCTTGGGGAAGGGGGGCCGCACGGCCCCCCCACCCCAAAGCACCTTGTCCCCATGTTGATGAGGACAAGGGCCTCTTCCCGACAACCCTGGCCGTTGGTTGTCGGGGTCTGCGGGCGGGGGGCTTATCGGAATCCGGGAACCCCCTTTAATAAGTGGGGCCCCCGGATACCGGCCCCCCACCCTATGTGAATGAGTATGGGGTACAATGTACCCCTACCCATTCACCTGTAAAATAAAAGTACAAAAAAAACACAACACACGAGATAAAATACTTTATTGCACAGCTCCGGGGGTCTTCCGTCTTCGGGGGTCTTCTCGCCGGACTCCTCCGCTATCTTCTTGTAGCTCTTTTGCTAGCGGAGGAGTCCGGCTTTCTTCCTTGCCGCCGGCCTCTTCTCCCGACTTCGGGGGTCTTGTCCCCCTCTTCGGTTCTTCTGCCGGGCCACCGCGCCTTCTTATAGCTCTTTTACAGGCGGTGGCCCGGTCTTCTGTCGCCGCCGCCGCCGCCGCCTTCCGTTCTTCTTCTTCTTCTTGTTCTTCTCCAGGAGATGTTGCCTCGACGATCTCTCCGTCCGGAATGCCAGGGACGCACTGCGCGGCCACTTATATAGGGACAAGGGGCGGTGTCACATGGCTTTATGTCACATGGGTTGGTTGGTGTTTTTTTCTTTACACTTTTTTTCACCATGTGAATGGGTAAGGGTACATGGTACCCCAATACTCATTCACATAGGGTGGGGGGCCGGTATCTGGGTGCCCCTTATTAAAGGGGGCTCCCGGATTCCGATAAGCCCCCCGCCTGCAGACCCCGACAATCAACGGCCATGGTTGTCGGGAAGAGGCCCTTGTCCTCATCAACATGGGGACAAGGTGCTTTGGGGTGGGGGGTCCCCCTTCTCCAAAGCACCCCCCATGTTGAGGGCACGTGGCCTGGTAGCCCCCCCTGGCCGGCCAGGAAGCGTGCTCGGACAAGGGTCTGTTGTGGACTTGGGGGGGACCCCCACGCCGATTTTTTTCGGCGTCGGGGTTCCCCTTTAAGTCCATACCAGGCGGCGGGGCCAGCGACGTCTCCTTCGCGGGCCCCGCCTACCTGGATACCCGCTCGAAATGAGCGGACTTTTCTCCAGGCGGGAAAAGTCCACTCATTTCAAAAGTACGGCGGACTGGCACACACACGGGCGGATTGTCCGCCGAAATGCGAGTCCGACGGACAGTATTACGGAAATTCCGAAATACTTAGTCCGCCAGACTGCACGCTGAAAAAGTCCGCTGAAGCCCACACACGAGCGGACTGTCCGCTGAAATGTGTTTCGGCGGACTAAGTAGGCCAGACAGTCCGCCCGTGTGTACGCGGCTTAAGAGCCAGCAGGTGTTCACCAGTGCCTCTAGTGGTGAGGATGGACTTGGCTGCAACTGGCTCCAGGTCACGACCCCCAGGGTCCCCCAGCTCACACCCACAGTAGGCAACAGGAGGATAGGGATGGTGAGGGACAAAGCCAAGGTCGGGGCCACAAGCAGACAAGAATAGACACACAAAGGAATACACAATGGTTGATCAGCACTGAAGACCTGCAGTGCACAGGTTAATATAGGGCTCCCTGATAGGGCCTGGGGTGGAGCCATGCTTAGAGGAGAGGTTATAAAAACCACTAGGTGGAAGTGGCTGGCCTCTTAGTCTGAACACATGAGGGGAGGTAAGCAAACACAGGAAGATCACTGCATAACCATGACAGTATCCTCCCTCTTACGAGGCCTCCCCCTCCCCCACCTGGGTCCAGGCTTAAAGGGAAACTCCAGATAGAACCTCCTTAACAGACAGGGAGCAAAGACCTCAGATGCAGTGATCCAAGACCTCTCCTCAGGACCCAACCCTTTCCAAAGTACGAGGTACTGAAGAATGCCTTTACGGAGCCGGGAATCCAAAACATGGCTAACCTCGTATTTTAGATTATCCTCAGAGACCGAAACAGAGGTAGGGAGAGGACGAGAGGACTTGAGGACTAAAGGCTTTTTAGGAATGGGTAAGGGCATGAGAAGATCAGGAGTCTGAGCAGGGTCCCCCACACCCTTAAAGATGAGCTGGGCATCCATAACAGGACCACCAGACTGGGCAGAGGTCAGTGGATCCCTGAGGTCAGGTTGGTTAGAAAGTGACATGTCATAAGAGTCAAGCTGGATAGCTGCAACATAAACAGAATGCAGAGAACCCTGAGAAAAAGATTGAAAACCCCTCCTGACCGAATGAGGTATTCTATCCAAAGGATGGATTGAGCCTCTTAAACGGGTTTGAACGGACATAGTAGCAGAAGGGTGAGGCCAGGTCACCGAAGTTGCTGAACAAGAAGCAGGAAGCTCATTGGGCATGGGCTGGACTGGCATAACTGATGCAGAGGTCGACTGAATAGTATTGTCAGGTGTAGCGACCATCTCAATCGCATCACAGGGCATAGCAACTGTGGAACTTGCAGACAAGTTAGCCTGGCTGTGCGTCTAAGGGAGATTAGGGACAGACAAAGGTAAATGGTTATGCGAACTGGAGTGAATGATCGACTCAGGTTCATAGGTGGGCCCCTCATCCAGAGTACCACATGACCTAGAGAGTGCATCAGTCCGACTATTGCAGGACGCATCCCAGAGATCGCTATATACAGCGGGAATAGCAGAAGATACTGGGATGGTGGTAACAGGAAGTTTCTCCTTTGGGGTACCCTTGAGTAGGCAGGAAGAGGAACAGGAGGAACCCCAAGCCAGGATCTGTCCAGCAGACCAGTCAACGTGTGGAGAATGGAGCCGTAACCAAGGAAGACCTAATATGATAGGAGATCAAGCCTTAGGTAAGACAAGGAAGGATATCCACTCCTGGTGGAGTTTCCCTACTGACATCTTAACAGGAAGAGTCTGAAAGCGGATAGGGCCCCCTGGGAGAACCGTGCCATCAATCGCCAAGACCACCAATGGCGTTGTAAGGGGTAAAAGGGTAAGTCTCATGGAGGATGCAGTTTCCCAATCCATGAAATTGGCAGCGGCTCCGGAATCCAGGTGTGCTGAGACCGAACGAGAGGAAGCACCGACATGAAGCAAACACAGAAAGGAGAAGACGAGAAGGTGAAGGTGATATTTCAGGGTCTAATACTCCACCTACCAGATGTATTAGCCCTGAGAGTTTTTTCGGACGAAGAGAACAAGTGTCAAGGAAATTACCTTTGGCCCCACAATAGAGGCATAGGCCCAGAGTTCTGTGCCTAGCACGTTCTTCGGGAGATAATTTAGTCCAACTAAAGAAAGAATGTGAAAAACTGCGCTAAGGTAAAAGAAAAAGTGTAAATTATATGTACTCTAAAGTGATACCTGTGGGAATGAACGTTTAGCTGCGGCTTTGCTGTGTCACATAAATACATAAAAAATGAAAGCCGCGCTTAACTTATGCAGACAACTGATTATGCACAAAAAAATTATAAATTGAAAACACAGTATAATAACCATATATAAATTAGTGAACATGTGTGCATAATGTAAAGCACATATAGAGAACTTTGAACATAAAAATTGACCCTTACAACATAAATTTCCGTTATGTGGGCCTCTATCGGCATAAAAGAAAATAAAACAAAAACATCCAGTATTTAAACAGTGAGTCCATATACATAAACCACAAAAACGATTATTATAAAGTGTGAAGATGAAGTCCTTCCAAAACTAAACCACCATATTCATGGAAAAACAGCCACTTAGTCCAATGAGAGGGTAAGTGTTCAATCCGCCACCAACATGTGATAAAAATTTGCCGCTTACCAGAAAAACATGACCCCCCACTACAGAGGGTCACACGAGACTTGTAAGAATGACTTCCGGCCAAAGGGGGATCCTCACTTTCCTCCTGGTTCCACTACTCCAGTGGGGATTGGGAAGAAGGCCTGTTCCCAAGCGTATTCCTCAAAGACCCAAAGAAGGACTCAAAAGAAGGGACATCGGGACCATAAAGGGAAGATAAAGCTCCAAATAGTGTAAAACCCTTTATTTCTCAAAATAAAAAAAGTAAAAATGCACTTACAAATGTATAGAAGAAAATAAGCCTTAAGTCCGTTGCGCCGGCCGGACGCACACAGACAGACCCATTCTCCTGGAAACCGTCACAAACACGAGGTGATGTATAGCGTACCACTCAGCCCTACGCGTTTCGCAACAAATTGCGTCATCCAGGGGCACTGGATAATTTAGTCCAGCCCAACTGCATAGGTTCCTCAGTAGGCAGGGGGTGTTCCTCGGATCAAAGAGAAGGGACTGGGGACTCAGGCTGCCTAAAGAACGGGGAGTGCTGGCGTCTTTTTTCCAGGGCCCTCTCCTGAAAGCGAATATCGATCTGGTTACACAAGGTGATGACACTGTCCAGATCAGCAGGAAGGGATCTTCCTGCTAATTCATCCTTCACTCTATCAGAGAGGCCATGTAAAAAGGTTGCAACTAGGGCCTCATTATTCCAGCTCAATTCAGCTGTGAGGATACGGAACTGAAGAGCATACTGTCCCATAGAAGCAAACGGAGACGTAAAAGAGCACTAGCCGCCGAGGAGACACGACCCGGTTGCTCGAAGATATTCCGAAAAAGTTTCAAGAAATCAGACAGGCTAGAAACCACTGGATCATTCAGTTCCCACAGAGGGGCGGCCCAAGCTAACGCCTCGCCGGACAGGAGGGATATGATACTTTTGACTTTTGCCCGATCGGACAGGAAGTTTTGGGGCTGAAGTTCAAAATGAATTGTGCACTGGCTAAGGAACCCCCTGCAAGCCTTGGAGTCCCCAGAGAAACGGACTGGAGCTGGTAGTTGTAATGAATGTGTGGCTGCGACTGATGCGATAGGTGCAGCGGCAGATAGCGGTTGAGGTTGTTGAACCGGGGGTCCTAATGAGGCCTGAACCTGTTCAACACGCGATGCCAAATCCTGAAGGAATCACATCACCTGGGTCTGATGCGATTCTTGGGTCTCAAGTCTGCGAACTAAGCTCTGCAATGGATCATCTGCAGGAAGCGGCACGTCAGTCGGGTCCATGGCTGATCAAACTGTCAGGTCACCTTGAGGCGAGGTGACAGGTGCACACCGTAGGGATCAGGAGTGCACCGCAAGGTTGTGGACCCTACGGCTGACTGCTGCAGATGGGGGACAGATCCCACTGGAGTTAGAGCGTAAGATTCCCTGGGGCGCGGAGTCTAAGCCCACATGCACACGGTCGGAGATTTGACAACCAAATCCGTCGGATTTAGTCCGACGGATTGTGTCCAAAACTGTTGCATACACACGGTCGGGCCAAGTTGTCTGGTTTAGCGGTTGCCAAGAACGCGGTGACGTACGTCCGGCACCCCTTGGGCTCCTTCTGCTGATCTTGTGTTTTAGTAGAAGTTTGGTGAGAGACGATTCACGCTTTTCAGATTAGTGATTCAGATCGCTACCGCTCTTCAGTTTGTGCTTGTCTTTGCGTATCTGAAAATCAGTGCGTGCAGTCATTAAAGCGGGGTTCCACCCTAAAGTGAAACTTCCGCTAATCGGAACCACCCCCCCCTCCGGTGTCACAATTGGCACCTTACAGGGGGAGGGGGGGTGGAGATACCTGTCAAAGACAGGTATTTACACCCACTTCCGGGCATAGACTCCCGTGGGAGTCTATGTCATTTCCTATCCTGCCGCGCTGTCTGCTGGGACACACGCGGGTCCCAGTGACAGCGCGGAGAATTCCTATTGCACTGCGTGTCTCGCGCATGCGCAGTAGGGAACCGGGAAGTGAAGCCGATTCGCTTCACTTCCTGATTCTCTCACCTAGAATGGTGACGGCAGCAGCCGAGAGCCGAGCGATCGATCGGCCTCGGCTGCCGGCATCGCTGGAACCCGGGACAGGTGAGTGTCCATTTATTAAAAGTCAGCAGCTGTAGTATTTATAGCTGCTGGCTTTTAATATTTTTTTTAGGTGGAATCCCTCTTTAAGTATTTGCTTCTCATTGTGGACTATATCTTGGTATAGTACGCTTTGAAAGGCATTTTTTATTGTCTGCTTGCTTCTGCTATTCAGGTCGTCCTTTCAGGCCTTGCTGTTTATCGGTGCTTTCTGGTGTCCGTTCTGACCAGCCGACTGTTTTCCAAACATGTTTCGTCTACGTACTCATCGTACAGTTTGTGCTGTGCAGGGGTTCTTACTTTGACTTTGACACAAGCCCAGTCCATGAAGAGGGAGGAGAGGCGTTTGTGGACCAAGAATTGGTTGTGCCAGCGTCACCAGTTCTCCCACATGCCTTTGCTCCGTGAGATCCGCGAGAATAATCCTGATCATTTCTAGATTTTTCTCAGGATGACGGACCCCGTTTTTCACTGTCTGCTGGCTTTGCTCACCCTTTATATCACCAGGCAGGATACCTGCATGCGGCAAGCCATCACTCCGGAGCAGAGGCTCATCGCCACGTTGCGCTACTTGGCGACAGGGAGAAGCCTTCAGGACCTCAAGTTCTCTACAGGCATCCCCCCCAGGCTCTGGGGATCATTATTCCAGAGACCTGTTCTGCCATCATTCAGCTCCTGCAGAAGGACTATATTATGCTAAGTTTTAGCCTTAAACATCACATTCTATGTATTTCATGATTGCTAATGTCTTGCATTTCTTTCCTCATTCCCTAATTACCATCATTGCAATATGCTCTAATTCATATGCTCTGCCCCTTTGTCCTCATGCAGATTTGCCTCACTAACTTCCCCACCATGCTCTTCTTGGCCCCTAAAACTATAGTCTAGTCACTTAACAATGTCTTTTGGCAGCTCCATAGTATTGCTTTACCCTAAACACCCCCTAAAATCTCTACAAATGTGATGTGTGTGCTTCAATTCATGCAAAGTGACCTTTTTTTGTTTTTTTGGAGTTGTGCCAAACTCATTAGGAACCCCCCTCTCCCCAACTGCTAGCTCAGGTGATAGCAATCTTCTATCTGATGACTTGACCCAACCCAATACACACTCTAAATACCTTTATCATGATCACATTTATGTGGCAAGTGGCAGCCAGGAGGTCCACCAATGCCCTCCTTCTCCTGCCCCAGCTACAGGAGCCCAGCCACAGCCTGGAAGGATGCCTGGTGGGAAGTCACAAAGGAAGACCAGAGAGTGATGGCCTGGGTTGAGTCTAGTGTTTTTTTCTTTGATGAAATACTTGTGTAATGTGTTTTCCTTCAAAAAGTACAGTTTATTTGTGAGCAGGCAGGTACATTTCCAAAATACAAACTGAACTAAATAACAAGGGGTACCAACACTAAACAACCTCCTGTAGATTAAAAAAGAAAAAGAAAATATAAAAAATACAATAATGTTGTTGTTGTAAATTTACACCCAAAAAAAAAAAAATAAGGAGAAATGAGCAAAGCGTCTTTAAAGGAGATTTTTAGGGAATCCCCCCCCCCCCCCCCCCCAAAAACATCCAAAAAACAAAATCAAACATTGTGTAGATGTGACGCAAACTAAAATTGTATTGCTGAAATGGTTAAAAAAGAGTAATGAAATCCGTTCGGCAGAAGTGTGTGTGACTATGAGCATCAAAAGAAGTTCGTTCTTGCAGCATTGTTAAAGAACAAGAGAATGCGCTTGATGAATGAATTTTTAACATTGCAGCGTGACGATTGTGCTATATCGCTTACGAGCAGTAGTTTTACCTGAACGAGCGCTTCCGTGTCAGAATTTGAATGTGAGCATGCGTGGCACTTGGTCCGATCAAAATGCTCTACACATGATCGGATTAGGTCCGACCGGCCCAGTTGGTCGGGAAATATTTCCAACATGTTGGAAAATTGGGTCGGACGGAGATTCGGACGGAATCAGTCCGATGCATACCATACACAGTCGGATTATCTGACGACACGGTCCGATAAGACGCATTCCGACGGATTCTCCAACCATGTGTACGTGGCATTAGAGCCAGCAGGTGTTCACCAGTGCCTCTAGTGGTGAGGACGGACTTGGCTGCAACTGGCTCCAGGTCGCGACTCCCAGGGTCCCCCAGCTCACACCCACAGTAGGCAACAGGAGGATAGGGATGGTGAGGGACAAAGCCAAGGTCGGGGCCACAAGCAGACAAGAATAGGCGGGGACACGCCAAAAGGTCAGGATCACAGGCAAACAGGGATAGTCAAAGACACGCCAAAGTCGGTAACGGAAAACAGTAGAAGAGCACACGGCAGGAAACAGGAAGCTAACACACAAAGGAATACACAATGGTTGATCAGCACTGAAGACCTGCAGTGCACAGGTTAATATAGGGCTCCCTGATAGGGCCTGGGATGGAGCCATGCTTAGAGGAGAGGTTATAAAAACCACCAGGTGGAAGTGGCTGGCCTCTTAGTCTGAACACATGAGGGGAGGTAAGAAAACACAGGAAGATCACTGCATAACCATGACACCACTCTTCTCTTTCTCCTAGCTTTTCTTAAACCCCTTCCTGTGTCATTAACTGGCTTAACAACAGATGCCAACATTACACCCAGATCTCCTCCCGTGCGGTGCCCATCGCTGGTCCTGGCTGTCTGGAACATCTCCGACTACAACAGATGAGTATTTACACCCCCCACCCAAGCTCCTATGGCTAAGATCTTCTCTTTAAATGTTCACGGCCTGAACTCCAACCGTAAAAGGCATCTGGCATTGAGGAAATTTAGGCAATCAGTAGCGGATGTCATAATCGTACAGGAAACTCACTTTGACAAAGAGGGTTCCTTTGCGTTCGCCTCCAGGTATTATCCACAGATTTACCTTTCATCGGGACTCCTCAAGTGGGAGGGCGTGGCCATCCTAATTAAACAAGGATCCCCTTTCACATACTCATCCCACTACAGCGACCCTCAGGGTCACTTCCTTATCCTCCGGGGCCTATGGTTGGACAGGGAGATCACATTCTGCACAGTTTATGTCCCAAACCTCAGGCAAACTGGGTTCCTGCATAAGAGTCTAGCTTGTTGCCTATTTCGGTCGGAACACGGGATATTAGTGACGGGGGGGGACTTTAATCTAACCCACTCGATACTCTCGGATCGTCAGGGGGTTGGCCTCAAGGCACCCACAAACCCAGCACTTACTACTCAGCCCCCCATCGCACGCACTCCCGCATAGACTACTTTTTTGTCAACAATACCACCCTACGCCTGACCCAAACTACGCAGATCCTACCAATCTCATGGTCGGATCATGCCCCGGTAGTCAAAACCCTGGATCTGGGCACCCCCGCCCGCAGACCCTATAACTGGCGCCTAAACACGTTTCTACTGCAACACCCCCTCTCAAATACAGAATTAACTACCACACTGAAACACTATCTGGAGGAAAATAACATTGGAGATGTCTCCACACCCATATTATGGGAAGCCCATAAGGCGGTGATGAGGGGTAGATGTCTGGCCCTCTCCTCAGCCATGAAAAAGAATGCACAGGCTGTACAGACACAAACGGAGAAGGAGCTTAGAACCCTCGAAAAACAACTTCAATGCAAACCCACTTTAAATCTCCTCAAAAAATTACATCCCTCAGGGCAACACTGGGTGACCTGGCTCTGGGCCGGGTTGAGAAAGCCTTAATCAAATTAAAACAGATGTTTTACGACAAGGGAAATAAGGCCCACACACTCTTAGCCAGGAAACTGCGGGAGAACACTCAGATCTCGACCCCACACCAGATCCAGAATGGATCAGGTTGCCTGGTCTCTCACCCTGAAGACACAGTTCAAACCTTTGCGGAATTCTACAGGGCCCTATACAATAACCCCGATATCCCCTCCAATCCCCCCTCACCAGACCTCAACAAACGCATACAACAATACCTTGATCATAGAGGAATAACGCAACTCCAATCCACAGACCTAGACTCTCTAAACGCCCCAATCACACAGGAGGAATTAGAGCAGACCATAACATACCTACCCAACCACAAAGCCCCAGGCCCGGATGGCTTCCCTTATGAGTACTACAAGGAATTCCTCAGCTGCTTCCCCACATGTGCAAGCTATTTAATGCCTTCCTTCACGACACCCCAATCCCGAGAGACATGCAGAGCTCCTTCATCACAGTAATCCCCAAACCTGAAAAAGACCCTGTGTGCCAATTATAGGCCGATTGCCCTGCTAAATTCAGACCTGAAAATTTTTACTAAATTGCTCTCAATTCAAATGAACATGGTCCTGCCCTCCCTGATCCACAAAGACTAGGTTGGATTCGTTCCACTCTGACAAGCGGGGGACAACACCAGGAAGATAATAGACTTGGTGGAGGTGGCGAACAATCCCTGCTGTTAAGCTTAGATGCAGAAAAGGCGTTTGATCGCCTGGGATGACCCTTCATGTTTGCCACACTTTCCCACATAGGATTTAGGGGTCCCTTTTACAGAGCCATCCAACATCTATACTCGAGCCCCTCCTCCCAGGTCAAGACCCCCTTTGCCCTATCCGCTCTGCTACCGGTGCAAAATGGCACCAGATAGGGGTGTCCGCTCTCTCCCCTCCTCTTCGCACTATGTGTTGAACCCCTGGCAGCCAGCATCCGAAGGAATCCGGATATCAATGGCATAATGGTACGGTATAGGGAGTTTAAAATCTCCCTATTCGCAGACAATATAATTCTCACATTAACCCAGCCCAGAACCTCCCTACCAATTCTCCACAAGGAACTATGGAGCCCTATCGGGATATAAGATTAACACCTCTAAGTCAGAGGCCCTCCCAATCAACACCTCAGAAGGGGAGATAGCACACCTAAAAGCCAATTTCCCCTATAGCTGGAAAACTACCGCCCTAAAGTACCTAGGCATCAATATCACGCCAAATTACTCTACCCTCTACCAGGAAGACTTTTCCCCTCTTTTCCACAACATCAGAATCCTTCTCCAACAGTGGAAAAAGCACCATATCTCCCTACTAGGACAGATCGCATCAGTGAAGATGACGATCCTCCCGAAACTACTCTCTCTCTTCCAAACCCTACCCATCCCGTTCCCCTTTGGCCAATTAAAACACTTACAAGCCAATTTATTGCAACACACCTGGAACTACAGGAGGCACAGGATCCCACGCTCGGTATTACAGGCGGCACGATCGGACGGAGGACTAGCCTTCCCCAACCTCATTAAGTATTACCAGACAGTGCAACGGTGGGCAATAACCTCTTGGTTCACGCTCCGCTTCTATAATAAATGGACCAAAATAGAGAAACTATGGCTAGCCCCAATACATCCAAACAATCTACTATGCAATGCGAGTGCAGAGGTAGATCCCGCACGATTGCTGGTCCTGAAGACACAGCTCAGGAGGTTGTGGCGTAAACTGACACAACAACATAAATTTTCCTCAGACAGCTCACTCCTGACTTAATTTGCTTGCAACCCCAAAATGCTAGATAGTCTAACCCACCAGATGTCCTCCCCCTGGACCACAAGAAACATGTACCACTATGGGAACCTGGTGGATCCTTGTACTCACAAACTGCGACCTTTCGCAGAACTGCAGTCCAAATTTGACCAGGCTTTCTACGGGTATCTCCAAATCCGCCACTATGCCTTAACATTTACAATGCTGTACACTATGCCTTAACAACCTGCAATTCTCTCCCCAAACCTCTTTTGAAAACCTCATCTTAGCAGGTTCTGCCCAGAGAGGTCTGATCTCCGATACTGTATATACAAAATACTCAACGACAGGCCCATCGAAACAATGGGCAAGCACAATTACATGCTTAAGTGGGAAAAGGCACTGAGTGAGGAGATACCCGTGGATCAGTGGAGGACCATATGGACTCAGGCGTCCAAGACCTTGATATGCACGCTCTATAAAGAAAATATTTACAAAATTTTATTTTTCTGGTACATGACCCCAGATGTACGCCACGCCATCTATCCGGCCAGTTCAGATCGCTGCTGGCGATGTATGGGAGCCAAGGGAACACCATACCACATTTACTGGGAATGCCCGCTGATAGCCCCCCTTCTGGAACTCAGTCCATCAGCTACTAACCCGTCTCCTTGACGGGACGGTTCCCATCACCCCTACATTTTTTCTGCTGGGACTATCGCCACTAAAAGTTCCAGCACCACACAAGAAACTAGCTAGGCATGTCCTCACGGCAGCCTGCTGCATAGTGGCACTGAACTGGAAGTGCCGCTCCCCTCCTTTTGAGGAAGCGCTGTATGCCAGGATCAGAGACGTAGAATTAATGGAGAGGATGACAGCGAGGATTCGGGACCACCTGGACGCACATAACATGGTCTGGGAGCTGTGGCACTGCCGGGAGGAACAAAACGAATCGGTGTCAGACACAGGTTGACGACTACTCCCCCCCCCCTCTTTTTTCACTTTCTCTCCTTCTATTCTTCCTCATTCTTTAGGTGTCCTCCTGAGACCCACGTACATAGTTACTACACCAGTTAGAAGGTTTGATGGATAGCGTTTTCAGCAATTGTTACAATAACCTGATACAAATAGGAGAGTGCGTGGGTGTCGGAGGGACAACAATTATAAACACAGGAATTAACATAGCCATGTAACTGAGGAAAGAAAGCTTTTATTATGTTTGTTGAAAAAAGCATTGCACTTAAATTGTATCTGATATAACTTTAAATAAAACTGTTATTGAGAAGAAAAAAAAATGTACAGATCCCCACTCTACCTTGCGCCCTTTCATTCAACATTACAAAAGACTCAAATGTAAAATGTTTATATAGAAACAATAAAAGGAAAATGTTAGGGGAAGGAATGAAGGAATTAATAAAAAAAACAAATAAGTTTAAGTAAGATTCTTACTACAAATTTTAGAAGTAAAAAAAAAAAAATTAAATTAAATTTTCTCTAGAATCATGTTTCTGGTACAAAACATATTTTTTAAATTTTGCATTACAAACACAAACAATTGAAAATGTAAAATGTTTACAAAATAAAATAAGAAAATTAAGAAGGCAAAAAAAAAAAAATGCTAAAGGAAGAAGGATATAGATAGATAGAGTTAATAAGAACTACTTACGGTTTCTTAAGGGTTTTTGGGTTAAATAGGGGCTAAAATTATGTATTACGGAGTATGTGTGTGTGTGTGTGTGTGTGTGTGTGTGTGTGTGTGTGTGTGTGTGTGTATATATATATATATATATATATATATATATATATATATATATATATACACACACACACATATAAATTCACCGGCCACTTTATTAGGCACACCTTGCCGGGCC
Organism: Lithobates pipiens; assembly: GCF_037356315.1. NCBI lineage: Eukaryota > Metazoa > Chordata > Amphibia > Anura > Ranidae > Lithobates > Lithobates pipiens. The sequence goes on along the minus strand of NW_027507787.1, from coordinate 149,562,202 downwards.
CCCTTTTGCCTTCAGAACTGCCTTAAAGAGGAAGTAAACCCTGATGAGTTTACGTCCTCTTTCATTCCCTGCAAAGGCAAAGCATAATGGACTACTATGCATCGCATAGTAGTCCATTCTGTGTCACTTACCTTACACAGGAGCCAGCGAAGTCACCGCTGTCCCCATGTAGTCCGGCGCATCCATCTTCTCGGTGGGTCTCGCTGCTCCGCCGCGGTCATTCGGCTAAGCCGCGGTGACGTCACTCCCGCGCATGCACACGGGAGCGCCACGCGCGGCGCTTAGTGCGCCTGCGCGCCGCTGTCTACGGCGCATGCGTTGTAGACAGTGGTGCCTGTCTTTCAGCAAATATCTCCTAAACCGTGTAGGTTTAGGAGATATTTCTTGGACCTACAGGTAAGCCTTAATCTAGGTTTACCTGTAGGTCAAAGTGTGTTGTAAGGGTTTACAAGCACTTTAATTCTTCATGGCATAGATTCAACAAGGTGAAACCAGAGGAAATTCTCAGCTCAACTCAACAACCAGCCAAATTAACCTTCCAACGCTCTGCATTAAAAACAAGGATTTAGTTAGCACATGCTTGCAAATGCATGTGTAAGCTGCAAGGCCTCTTCACGGCACCCTGTGTATTGCTTAGAGTCCTAACACTACTACATTTATGAGAGTCTCCACAGTGGAAACACATGCATTCTAATGGATAGATGAGGGGCAGGTGGGCCTGGATGTAGCCTAGTCCTCCTTAAAGGCACAGGGGCACATTGGACACCCAGCACATAGCACAATGGTAGTAAAGGTGCCCAGTGTGTTCCCTGACCACATTTACACCAATAACAAAGAGATAACCCTTGCCTCCATCTATAACTGGCCTTCACAGCAAGGAGCATGTGGAAAAGCAAACATATAATAGACAAAACCAGAGGAAATTCCCAGCTCAACTCACCAACCAGTGTGCTTATCAACCAAATTAACCTGTCCAACAGTCTGTGTTAAAAACAGGGGTTTCATGCGTTTGCCCTTCCATGTGCTCCTTGCTGTGAAGGCCAGTTATAGATGCTCAATTGGTACTAAGAGGTCCAAAGTGTGTTAAAAAAATATACCGAACACTATTACCCCACCACCACCAGCAGCCTGAACTGTTGACACAAGGCAGAATTAATCCATGCTTTCATGTTGTTTACGCCAAATTCTGACCCCACCATCTGAATGTCACAGCTGAAATCGAGACTCAACAGACCAGGCAACGTTTTTCCAATCTTCTATTGTCCAATTTTGGTGAGCCTGTGCGAATTGTAGCCTCAGTTTCCTGTTCTTAGCTGATAGGAATGGCATTCGGGGTGGTCTTCTGCTGCTGTAGCCCAACTGTTTCAAGTAGGCTTGCGCTTATACCAATACAATGCTTGACCTAATAGCTGGCAGGAGGCCAGTACAGTACAGGAGGCCAGTCCTCAGTGTAGCAGGGGGGGCCGGGCAGCCTCACAGATGAGTCAGTGGGGGTATTTACAAGCACCAATCTCCCTGTATAGCTTTTCTGACAGCCGATTATGCTCCTCTCCCTCCCGCGGCTGTCAGGAAGATCTGTGCTTGTAACTGCCCCCACGCCGTACCGATCATCCCCCATTGACCCATGTATCCTCTCCAGCTCCCTGGGTCCTCCTTCAGTCCCCCCTCGTTCCTGGATGTGTCAGGATGGAGAAAGGATCTGGTAAATCTCTAATTTAACCACTCCTTCCTTTTCCGAGATGCATGATCACTTACTGTCCACCGTCCATTCATCTTCAGTGCAGCTGAGGCTACTGAGAAAGGGATTGGAGAATCTGTGTCCTTAGTCTCTTTCCCTGTCTCAAAGGGGAGATATCAGGGGTCTGTTTAGACCCCTGATATCACACCAAACCCCCCAACAGGGTTGATAAAAAATAAAAAAATAAAAAGAAAAGAAAAACTGTAATTAATAAATATTTAACCGTAAGATTGTAGCAATAATAAAACATTTTAAAAAAGAAAGAAAAAAAAATGCACTGTCCACACAACCCCCCCCCCCCCAAATACTCAGACCAGCCCACCTGACACCAACAACCATGCAATGTTTAAAGTCATTTAAATCCCCTTTCTTTCTCATTCTGATACTCAGTGTGAACATCAGAAAGTCGTCTTCACCACGTCTAGATGCCTAAATGCATTGAGTTGCTGCCATGTGATTAGCTGATTAGCAATTTGTGTTACCAAGCAAGTGTGAACACTTATGCCACGTGATTCTGCAGCATTTCGGTGTGGATGCAATGTGACTTGAGCCATACAGAATGCACCCCACAGACATTGCATGTGATGTGCACAGGAATGCGGTATGATTCCTATGTGAATCGAATGCGGTGTCCTGCTTTTTGTTTAAAATTATACTAAACACAAAATAAAATACACCATTCATTGATAGCTTTATATGATGTGGGTTTAGTGACACTTTAATTAAAGAATAAAGCATTAGCAATGGGGCAAGGCAAATGTCAAACCTGATATTTCTTGACAGTCTAAAGCCGACCATAGATTTATGGAATCTCCAAAACTTTGGAGATTACATCCATCTATAGGCAGGCTGGTTGTACTGAAGTCAATTCATCAATCGACTTCAGTACAACCAGCCTGTCGGATTTTTTTTCCATGCAATCACCACTGGCAGCTATAGCCTCCAACAGTGATCATTGTGTTTTGCAGGCAAAACACAATAGTGTTGTAGGAAGAATTCCCCATCAACGGACTGATTTATGCAAAAAAATTTCCTTCCACCTGTGGTGGAAGGAAAAGAGATGCATAAATTATGGACTGCTTAAAGTGGTTATAAAGGCTCAAGGTTTTTTCTTTTTATCTTTGTGCATTCTATGTGCAACAGCCCCCCTCCCAATACTTATCTAAACCCCATGATCCAGCAACGCACACAAGAGCAGTGTCTCTCGGGGTCCTTCTCATTGGCTGAGACAGCTGCAGGAGCCATTGGCTCCCGCTACTGTCAATCACAGCGAGTGAGCCAAGGAGGAGAGAGTGGGGCCAAGCTGCGCTCTTTGTACAAATGGACAGACAGAGCAGTATCTCGGGGGATAGCTGCTTGCTATGGGGGGATCTTGGCAGGAGGGAGGGGCCAGGAGCGTCGATGGGGGAGCCGAGAAGAGGAGGATCGGGGGTGCTCTGTGTAAAACCACTGCACTTAGCAAGCAAGTATAACATGTTTGTTTTTTGAAAAACAAAAACAGCCTTTAACCACTTCTTGCCCACGCTATAGCCGAAAGACAACTACAGTGCAGGTTTACTTTTCCAAGAGGCTGTACATGGAAGTCCTCCCATGATCGCGATGCCCCCGCAGACACTGTGCGTCTGGGCAGCGCACTCTGTGATCGTCAAGTCGGGGTAAAGGGCCAATAACAGCGGTCTTTTACCACATGAGCAACTGTCAGCCAATGAAAGCTGATCACAGGATGTAAACACAAAACGGTTATTGACTTTACTTTCCTCACACTAACAGCATAAGGAGAGGAGAAGAGAGCTGATAACCGGCTTGTGTTAAAGGGACATTTGCACTGATAATCACTAATTATCACTAATTATCAGTGTCCTGATTATCAGTGCAGTCCCAACAATGCTCACCAGTGCTGCCAATCAGTGCCCATCAGTGCCACCTACCAGTGCTGCCTACCAGTGCCTATCAGTGCTCTATATCTCTCATCGCACATGCGTGAAGGAGAAAAATTACCAGTTTCCAAAATTTTATAGCAAACTATAAAAAATGTGTTTTTGTTTTTTTTCAAAAGTTACAGTCTATTTTCATTGGTTTAGCAAGAAATAAAAAAAAACCCAGTGGTGATTAAACACCACCAAAAGAAAGCTCCATTTGTGTGAAAAAAAAAAAAAGTTTCATATGGGTACAGTGTTGCATGACTGCGCAATTCTCATTCAAAGTGCTACAGTGCAGAAAGCTGAAAATATGCCTGGGCAGGAAGGGGGTAAATGTGCCTAGTAGACAAGTGGTTAATATCACTTTAGGTCTAGGTTCACACATAGCCTTAGTGTGTTTTCAGAAGCACAGGTATGCATGGTAATCCTTTTAACACAGTTTCCTATGGGTCACGTTCACATCTATCCAGGCTCCTGCAGTCAACATTTGGAAGAGGTGCAGTGATTTTTTTTCCAATTCAGGAAGGTTCTATAGCTGCACTAATGGTAAGTGAAAAACCCAACAGGCTGGTCATACACAAACTGATTGACAGATCGACTTGTGTGCAACATGCTAGCCCATACATGGATTGAAATTTGGCTGTTGCTTGCTGAACTGGATACATTTCGATCCATGTATGGGCAATTTTGTGTGATAAAACATAATGCCCTGTACACACTGTCGGACATTCCGACGGCAATATCCGTCTGATTTTTTCTGACGGATTTTGGCCCAAACTTGTCTTGCATACACACGGTCGCACAAAGTTGTCGGAAAATCCAATAGTTCGGAAAACCACGTACGACGGGACTATAAAGAGGGCAGTAGCCAATAGTTTTCTGTATTTATTCTGAGCATGCGTGGCACTTTGTCTGTCGGAATTGTCTACACATGATCGGAATTTAAATGATCGGATTTTGTTGTCGGAAAATTTTAGATCCTGCTCTCAAACTTTGTGTGTCGGAAATTCCGACGGAAAAAGTCAGATGCAGCCCACACATGATCGGATTTTCCGACAACACAATCCGATCGCACATTTTCCATGGGAATGTCCCACCGTGTGTACAGGGCATAACAGTAATAATGTGCATGGCTCACTTTCCCTTTCTCCCCTCTAATAAAGCTGAATGCTCAGGAATTCAGGGGCTCGGCTAATATGACGAGTATTGTTCATCGTCTCCTCTTCACCCCGAGCATGCGGTCACAACTACAGCAGATCATGGAGGAGAGGACGAATCACGCTCTGCCCTGCCAAGTTCTTCTTATGAACGACAACAACAGCTCCAATAAGCATGAAAAAAACAGGATGTCAGTGTTCTCTTCTGTACTATTTCAGGAACAAAATAGAGAAGGCGGTTAAAAGTATGAATCTCCCTATTTTCCTGCATATTAGCACGCCTCCTCCAGAACTTTCTGCAGTAAAAAGTGTGCACCCCGCTGTGATACATACACTGTCACCAATTATCATCATACATTCCGGGACAGTGCTGCTAAGCTTTATCTAAGACTGCCATATACAAGAAGATTCCAAATATAAGGCATTCCCACACTGATATTTATAGGAAATTCATTTGACATTTTGTCATGTTACAACCAACAACGTAAATGTATTTTATTGGGATTTTATGTGATAGACCAACACAAAGTGGCACAGAATTGTGAAGTGGAAGGAAAATGATATGTGAAAAGTGTGGCGTGCATTTGTATTCAGCCCCCTTTACTTCGATACTCCTAACTAATATCCAGTGGAACCAATTGCCTTCAGATGTCACCTAAGTAGTAAATAGAGTCCACCTGTGTGTCATTTCATCTCATTATAAATACAGCTGTTCTGTGAAGCCCTCCAAGGTTTGTTAGAGAACCTTAGTGAACAAACAGCATAATGAAGGCCAAGGAACGCACCAGACAGGCCAGGGATAAAGTTGTGGAGAAGTTTAAAGCAGGGTTAGGTTATAAAAAAAATATCCCAAGCTTTGAGCATCTCACAGAGCACTGTTCAATCCATCATCCAAAAATGGAAAGAGTATGGCACAACTGCAAGTCTACCGAGACATGGCCGTCCACCTAAACTGACAGGCCGGGCAAGGAGAGCATTAATCAGAGAAGCAGCCAAGAGGCCCATGGTAATTCTGGAGGAGCTGCAGAGATCCACATCTCAGGTGGGAGAATCTGTCCACAGGACAACTATTAGGCCGCGTACACACGGGCGGACTGTTCGCCCAACTTTGTCCGTCCAACAGTTTCGGCAAACAGTCCGCTCAAAATTAGCATGGACGGACATGGCCACACACGACGAACGAACAGTTTGCTGAAACCGTGCGCGATGACGTGAACGGCACGTACGACGGGACGAAAAATACGACGTCCTATACACTGCATTATAGCTTTCGGCGTGAAAATCCTTTCTGAGCATGCGCGCAACTTTGTTTGACGAACAAGCCTACACACGAGCGGGCTGTTCGCTGAAACAAGGTTTCAGCGGACAGTTTTTCGGAAATTCCGAAAAACCTTGTCCGTCCAACTGTCCGCTGAAACTGTCCGCTGAAAGCCCACACACGAGCGGACTGTCCGCCCAAACACTGTTCAGCGGACAAAGTTGGGCGAACAGTCCGCCCGTGTGTACGCGGCCTTAATCGTGCACTCCACAAATCTGACCTTTATGGAAGAGTGGCAAGAAGAAAGCCATTGTTGAAAGAAAGACATAAGAAGTCCCTTTGCAGTTTGCGAGAAGCCAGATGAGCTGGTCAGATGAGACCAAAGTTGAACTTTTTGGCCTAAAAGTAAAACGCTATGTGTGGTGGAAAACCACCACTGCACATCACCCTGAACACAACATCCCCACCGGAAACATAGTGTTGGCAGCATCATGTTGTGGGGATGCTTTTCTTCAGAGGGTACATAGAAGCTGGTCAGAGTTGATGGGAAAATGGATGGAGCCAAATACAGGGCAATTTTATAATAAAATCTGTTAGAGTCTGCAAAAGACTTGAGACTGGGGCGGTGGTTCACCTTCCAGCAGGACATCAACCCTAAACGTACAGACAGAGCTACAATGGAATGGTTTAGATCAAAGCATATTCATGTGTTAGAATGGTCCAATCAAAGTCCAGACCTAAATCCAATTGAGAATCTGTGACAAGACTTGAAAATTGCTGTTCACAGACGCTCTCCATCCAATCTGACAGAGCTTGAGGTATTTTGCAAAGAAGAATGGGCACAAATGTCACTCTCTATATGTGCAAAGCTGGTAGAGACATCCCCAAAAAGACTTGCAACAGTAATTGCAGTGAAAGTTGGTTTTACAAAGTATTGACTCCGGGGGCTGAATAAAAATGCACACCACACTTTTCACATATTTATTTGTAAGAAAAATTTGAAAATCATTTATCATTTTCCTTCCAGTCCATAATTCTGTGCCACTTTGTGTTGGTCTATCACATAAAATCCCAATAAAATACATTTATGTTTTTGGTTGTAGCATGACAAAATGTGGAACATTGCAAGGGGTGTGAATACTTTTTTAAGCCACCGTATTATTAGCTGTCCTTAACCTCTTTAGGACCACCCGCCCGCATTGTACTGCAAACAAGTGCCTCCTACAGGCACTGCAACAGTGGTCTCTTCCTGGGTACTGGGGGTGCATGCCACAAACAACACAGGGCTCTCTGCAGAGGGAACAATCTCTTGAAGATTTTTAGTAAAAAGCAGCATATAATACACACATTAACTCTTGTTAGTCATACACTAAACCCCTTGATTACCTTGAGATGTTAACCCCTTCCCAGCCAGTGTCATTAGTACAGTGACAGTGTATAGTATTAGCACGGATCCCTGAAGATGGCAGTGTCAGTTAGTCAGCTCCCACCCAGTTAGTGCCAGATTGTCCACCTCACTATCTAAGTCCCACTGTAAGCCATTGATCACTGCCATTACTAGTATTAAAAAATATATAAATAAACATTCCAGCATATACACCATAGTTTGTTCATGCTATAACTTTCACACAAATCAATATACACTTATTGGGATTTTTTTTAAACCAAAGACATATAGCAGAATATATTTTCGCCTAAATTTATAAAAAAAAATTTTTTTTTAATCGGATACATTCTATACCAGAAAGTAAAAAAATATTGGGGGTTTGTTTTCAAGATTTTTTTTTTTTTTTTTTACTTTAATAAAGCAATCAATAAAATCAATGATCCGCTATTGGAAAGCAATGCTTACAATCAATCAGGTCCATGAATTGAACAATGAATGCATTATACAACCGGGATCAGAGTCCCCGAGGTCAGAATTCACCCCTACCTGCATTTGTGCCTACAGTCTGTACACTCCCTGCAGCACCAGTTGCTTATTGTATATGCACTATATTACCAAAAGTATTGGGACACCTACCTTTACACGTACATGAACTTTAATAGCATCCCAGTCTTAGTCCGTAGGGTTCAATATTGAGTCGACTCACCCTTTGTAGCTATAACAGCTTCAACTGTTTGGTAATATTTGACCATTCTACCAGAAGGCTATTTGTGAGGTCAGGCACTGAAGTTGCAGTCCGCTCTAATTCATACCAAAGGTGATCTATCAGGTTGAGTTCAGGTCAGGAGGTTGTGTAGGCCAGTCAATTTCCTCCACCCCAATCTTGCTCATCCATGTCTTTATGGACCTTGCTTTGTGCACTGGTCCAAATCATTTGGTGGAGGGGGGATTAATGGCATGGGGTTGTTTTTCAGAGGTTGAGCTTGGCTCCTTAGTTCTAGGGATGACCCAAACACCCCCCGTTTTGGTTCGCAGCAGAACCTGCGAACACACAAAAAATTTGTGCAGGCGAACCCCGTTAAAGTGTATGGGACTCGAACGTGAAAAATCAAAAGTGCTCATTTTAAAGGCTAATGTGCAAGTTATTGTCATAGAAAGTGTTTGGGGACCCGGGTACTGCCCCAGGGGACATGTATCAATGTAAACAAAAGTTTTAAAAACTGCAGTTTTTTCGGGAGCAGTGATTTTAAGAATGCTTAAAGTGAAACAATAAAAGTATAATATTCCTTTAAATATCGTGCCTGGGGGGTGTCTATAGTATGCCTGTAAATTGGAGTATTTTTCCCGTGTTTAGAACAGTCCCTGCACAAAATCAAATTTCTAAAGGAAAAAAAGTCATTTAAAACTGCTTGCGGCTATAATCTAATGTTTTGGGAACAGGTACATCTTTTAAGTGTAGCTCCAGCCCAAAAATGTTTAAGCTTTTTGGATAATATAGGGAAGGGTTATCACCCCTGTAACATTTGTTTTGCTGTCTGTGCCCCTGTTCAGAAGATTTCACCTCACTTTCTGTCCCAAAGACAATTGCATTTTGAAAATTTTGGGTTATTAGGGAAACAAGGATTGGTGACAAAGCATCAGTAGAGACACCTTTTTCCCATATTAACTCTTGCAGGAGAGAATTTCCCTTCCTAGGGGTAGATTTCCTCTCACTTCCTGTTGTCTCCCTGTTGTCTTGTTGGTAGGGGCGGTCAGCAGTAAGGTGTATATTACCACAGACTCATGGTCTAGCAGGCATGGGCAGGGATGTTACCTTTCCTTCACGGCGCACTGGGTAACTCTGCTGGCAGTTGGGAAGGATGCAGGACAGGGTTCAGTATTGTTCCACCATAGCTCTCTTCTCCACCCCCTCCTCTTCTTCTTCCTCTATGGCCTCTTCTGCAGATTTGTTCTCTGAACCAGTGGTGCTCCGTAAGCATTCAAGGAGCTACGCAAGCAATCAGGCAAAAAGATGCCATGCTGTGCGTGAGTCACATAGTTACATAGTAGGTGAGATTGAAAAAAGACACAAGTCCATCAAGTCCAACCTATGTGTGTGATTTTATGTCAGTATTACATTGTATATATGTTCTTCGCCACATCTTTGTCTTATGTCTCGGTACCATGCTGCCCACCTGCTGCTGACCTCGGCTATCCCTGTGATCACACTGCTTTTCCCGACTCTGATCTCACATCTGGTTCAATTGCCTATCTGGCTGTCATCTGCATCAGCTCTGGTCATCACAGCAGGTTCCTGTCTCAAGCCCACTGGGAGTTCTGACAAGCCTCACATCTGGAAGCCGCAGTGCACCTTAACTTCAGCTGTATCAGCTACTGTCCCTGACCTGATGTTCTGCCAGGCTGCCAGGGTCTGCATCTCTTGCTGTAAGCACTCCTATCAACAACTGCCGGCACTAGTGTTCCTCCTGTCCCTCTGTACTCTCTGTTCCTTCAGTGGGTCCTGGGCTGGAGATACAAGAGAGGCCAACCTTGTCATTTCAGTCTCCGTTCAGGTACATGACACCTGCACTCCTTTCAGAGTTAAAGCAGGTGTATGTCCTGACCAAAAAAAAAAAAAACTGTAAGGCAAAGGCATAATGAACGAGTATGCATCGCATACTAGCTCATTATGAAATACTGACCTTAGAATGAAACGATTGCCCCGCCTCCTGGTCACTGCTGAGGTAGCTGGCATGTTGCCTCTGCGTTTCTTCTGGATTCACGTCCCCAGCGATGTGAGTGGCCGGAGCCGCGATGACGTCACTCCCGCGCATGCGCTGGAGTCCTCCGTTTCGGCAAGGAGCTCTGATTTTCTGGCAGCCTCTGCCGAACCTTCAGAGTGCATGCGCCACTGATGTCAGCAGCTGCATGCAAGGTTAATATCTCCTAAAACCTGCGGCCCAGTCTCTGAAGGGAAGGCCGGTTTCCAACTTGATAACGACCCCAAACACACCTCCAAGATGATCACTGCCTTGCTAAAGAAGCTGAGGGTAAAGGTGATGGTCTGGCCAAGCATGTCTCCAGACCTAAACCCTATTGAGCGTCTGTGGGGCATCCTCAAACGGAAGGTGGAGGAGCACAAGGTCTCTAACATCCACCAACTCTGTGATGTTGTCATGGAGGAGTGGACACTAGTGGCAGCCTGTGAAGCTCTGGGGAACTCTATGCCCAAAAGGATTAAGGCAGTGGCCACACAAAGTATTGACACTTTGGACCCAACTTGAACATTTTCATTTAGGGGTGTTAACTTACTTTTGTTGCCAGCGGTTTAGACATTAATGGCTATGTTGAGTTATTTTGAGGGGACAGCAAATTTACACTGTTATACAAGCTGTACACTCACTACTTTACATGGTAGAAAAGTGTAATTTCTTCAGTGTTGTCACATGAAAAGATATAATAAAATATATATAAAAATGTGAGGGGTATACTCACTTTATATATATTACTACATATATTCGTCATTGTTATTAGTGTAAAAATAAGAATTCACTTTCATCGTCAACTTTTATACGCCGCATTCATTATCAATTTTGTCGTTTTTAATTGTTGATATCAACAGTATTTGAACACGATTATCATTTTTATTATTCTTATTTGTTTTTTAAATCAGATTATTGCATATTCTATTTTATATATCATTATATCATTTAATATTATTTTTGTACTGTCATATTTTTCATTATTGTATTAATAAAATACATTTGTCATTGTTATTATTGATAACATTTCACTTTCATCATCAACTTTATTGTTGTTATTGATCTCCAATTTCATACTCTGCTTTCATTATCAATTATGTTATTTTTTTTAATTCTTATCAATAGTATTTGAACATGATTAAATTTTTTCCTACTCCCATTTTTACTATCAATAATATTATTTCCAATATAATATTTTTTTCATGCTGTCATGACTGTCTGTTTTTAGTGAAAATTTCTTACTGTGTTTTTCTGCCTCATTTTAATGTTTTCTGAGTTTCCAAACCTCTCCTTTTCCCTTTTACTTCCATTTGTTTGGACTAAGCATTAGTTGGGGTGATGTGCACTGCTTTATTCACACTAGAAATCCCATAGACCATAGTCCATCTAGCGCGAAAGCAAGAGAGATTGGCTATGTTCCTACATACAGTGGAGAATGAGCGTAGCCACCCTCTAAGCCCTTGTACACACGGTCGGAGAATCTGTCGGAATGAGTCTTATCGGACCGTGTTGTCAGATAATCCGACTGTGTGTGGTATGCATCGGACTGATTCCGTCCGAATCTCCGTCCAACCCAATTTTCCAACATGTTGGAAATATTTCCCGACCAACTGGGCCAGACGGACCTAATCCGATCATGTGTAGAGCATTTTCATCGGACCAAGTGCCACGCTACTAGCCTGAATGTAGTCCCATCGTAACGAAATTACGTCATCACGTTCTGAAAGATCGGATTTTTCGCCAACTTGGCCCGACCGTGTGTATGCAACAATTTCGGACACAATCCGTCGGACTAAATCCGAAGGGCAAAATCCGATGGATTTGGTTGGCAAAATCTCCGACCGTGTGTACGTGGGCTTACAGGAAGTTGGATCATTTCAGCTAGAAAAAAGGTATTTGGAGATTTGGACGAGGCTGAGAGCAATAGAAAGGACTTTTGAGTTAAGTCCTGTTTACATGCCTCATGCAGAGTTGTAAATAGGGAGGAATTGGCCCTTTTGTTCATAGTAGTGGACCTTTTCAAGTTGGGCATCCCATAATTCCCTACCCCATCCAAGTTATCAACCCCTAATAAAACATCAAAAACAAGCCAAGGACTGATTTATGTGTTGGGAGTGCATGAAGGAAATGCTGTGTGACTGGCTATGCAGCAGTGGGGATCCGGGACACTAGCGACTCCGACGGGGGTAGTGCTACATATAGACTTATTGGGACAATAGAGGAGACTGAGCCTCTGTGTCCCAATCTCCCACCCATGCAGATGTGTGTCCACAAACTCATCCTGCGTGCATTTGGGGCTGGGGCTGTGCAGCCATGTGTCCCAATACAAATCTATGGGACTGCCAGCATGAAGATGCACACAACACCTGTGCCTTAACACACGGCCCTGGATGGGACATACAACTCATTACCTCATGTAAATGAGGCCCTAAGAATACATACTTGAATAAAGTTTATGCCACGAATTTGTATTTGTGGGAGGGAATGTAATTAAATGAAAATATGTGAGCACAGGGGTATCATCCTGACAGACGAAAGTGGAAAATGGGTAATGGGACTTTAAATATACTCCCGTGTGCACAATTACCACCTAGACAAATTATTTTAAACTAAATACATACAATATGTCTAAAATAATTTGGTCTTTATTTTACATGGTATAAAAAATACATGTTGCTAACAATATAGTACATTACAAAGATCTGTGCATAAAGTCTTCTGAGAAGGTCAACACATTTCGTGGATCATCCGCTTCATCAGGACCAGTAGAATTAAGTACATTGAAATAGATAAATTGAGGAATTTAAAAACAGATCTATAACAAAAACGGAGAAAATCAAACATCATATCAAAATATATATACAACATATTATTACAGTGTTGCTACAGGTCAAATTATTACATTTTATCCAAAAGGTAAACATTCTTTCCATTCCTCATGAAAAGATCATTTATGTCTTGAATATTACATATTAAATCATCCTTTGGGAAGGAGTAACATACCCAGAATGTATGTAGTATAGTGTGCTCGGTCTCCATGGAGGCAAAAGGTCATGGGAGGACAACCCTCAGGTAATAAATCAAGATCATATAAGCTATAGCAGCCAAAAAGAAAGACAAATACATTAATTACCAAAAAAGTTCATCACTGCATTTGTGTAGACCAGCTGCAGATATGCTAAATGCCCCCTACTCACCAAAGCCTGGATAAAAAGGGGAACGCTTACCCAAAGTCTAGGTTGATGTAAATATAATATCGTAATGGATCAGAGATGAAGTCCAAATGAATTATAATGCAGGTTCTGCGATTGAGGGGCTCACCACACTACATTAATACAAAAATAATTATACATAAGAAACCCCCTTGGGCCACTCACAAAAAGGAAATACTAAGCTGGTAGCACAATCTCCACCTCAAAGGAAGTAATAGCTATGCTTACCCTTAGATTTAAAAGATGAACAAATGACACATAAGTCAGCGATAGTTCAAAGTCCTAGATAGGGCCCAACTGGCTCAAACTGATAAATACAGGCTACCATCAAATGAGGGAGGACATCTTCACAAGGGGATAAGCCACACACAATATAAGAGAATTCAACAACAAACAAGCGATTGAAAGGGGGAACAACTGCTACAGCCAAAGTCAACCAAGAGTAGAGAGTAACCTTATATCAGAAAAAATTACCTTGTATGGGGGTCAAAGATAGTATGTCTCACTCCTCCTTCCAGGATAGCAACGAAATCCTGAATGGGAGTAAGATACCTTGAATACCTGATAGTAGGCCCTTCAAAGGCCACCAGGTTTGACGTGGGTGGGGCCAATCAAATTGGTCCCATGATCGCCCATGTCACACCCAGAGGGCCTTACCTTCCTCCCCTGTATCACACCCCATAGATGTGACAGACCACGATGGTCTGTCATACAGGGAATGGCTGCCAGAAACAAGCTAAACGGCATCCACACTGTTATGTACACCCACGATTACCGCGGGTGTACCAAAATAGCGTCCAAAATGGAAATGCGTTGTCGGAAGTCCAAAAACCACAGATACTTGGATTAACATCCTGTACACCCAAAATTAAAGTGTACCAATATGGCATCCAAACAGCACAGAACGCGGGCATTGCTACAACTCCATTTAGCTATACAGCTGAGAACGCCCAGTGACATCCCAGCCAGTGAACAAATCATCATTACCCAGATGGAGGGGCTATAGATGTCAGAACATAAGTATCCATATATCAAAAAGTGTATATCCATATAGAACAAATGGAATAAAAAATAAAGGACCTGACAAAGTGAAGAAAGGACATGGACCAGCAAAGTGAAAGAAGAGCTCATCGCCTCCCTCTACATGCAACACCTAGATATCAAATTATTAGAAAAGAGAAAGAGAAAAAAATGTATATATTAGAAGACACGAGGAATGTGTACAATGAATAGATAATTTCAAATAACAAGACAACTGCCGCAGCTGAGTGACTCCCCTAGCTGCCAGGGGAATAACTCCACCAGTGAGAGTGGGAGAAAAGCCAAGGGAAAGGAAAGACAGATTCTGGTGATAGTGGACTCAATTCTTAGAAGGACAGAGAGGGAAATCTGTCACAAAGACCTGAAGCTCTGAACTGTATGTTTTCTACTGGGCACTCAGGTTCGGCACATCACGAATCTGGTGGACAGATTACTGGAAGGGGTTGGGGATGATCCGGCTGTCATGGTGCACGTTGGCACCAATGACAAAGTCAGAGGAAGATGGAGAGTCCTAAAAAACGATTTTAGGGACTTAGGAGCTAAATTGAGGAAAAGGACCTCCAAGGTCAGAAATACTACCGGTACTTCGAGCCACACCAGAAAGGCAGAGGGAGATTAGGCAAGTAAACAAATGGCTGAGGAGCTGGTGTAGAAAGGAGGAGGGGTTTGGGTTCCTGGAGAACTGGGCCAACTTCTCAGTTGGTTACCAGCTCTATAGAAGGGACTGCACCTAAATGAGGAGTGTGAAGATCTGCTGGCCGAAAAAAGTTAGAGGGGCTTTTAAGCTAGGTGACGGGGGGTCCAGTGGTCGAGATAGTCAGCGCAGAAAAAAATCCAGAGGGTAGTATTGGGGGCATTAATGGTAGTTTGACTAAAGAACCTCAACCTGAAGTAAGTACAGTAACAATTCCTTTTTGCAACCTCATGCCACGTACACATGTATCAGACTATCCGGCGGACTTAGTCTGGCGGACAAACCGCCGGACTGTCCACCGGACTTTCCGAACAAGCTACCTGCCCACACACGGCAATTTTGCAGCGGACTAGGTCTATCCGCCGTACTTTTGAAATGAACGGACTCGCCCACACACACGGAGGAAAGTCCGTTCATTTTGAGCGCGGCTCCAGGTAGCCGGAACCAGCGAAGGAGGTGTCGCTGGCCCCGTCACCTGGTATGGACTTAAAGGGGACGCTGAAAAAACAGCGTGGGGTCCCCCCCTAGCTCCATATCAGACCCTTATCCGAGCACGCTACCTGGCAGGCCAGGAAAGGGGGTGGGGACGAGCGAGCGCCCCCCTCCTGAGCCGTACCAGGCCGCGTGCCCTCAACATGGGGGGGTGCCTTGGGGAAGGGGGGGCCGCGCGGCACCGCCACCCCTAAGCACCTTGTCCCCATGTTGATGAGGACAAGGGCCTCTTCCCAACAACCCTGGCCGTTGGTTGTCGGGGTCTGCGGGTGGGGGCTTATCAGAATCCATGAGCCCCCTTTAATAAGGGGGCCCCTGGATCCCGGCCCCCCACCTTATGTGAATGAGTATGGGGTACAATGTACCCCTACCCATTCACCTGTGAAAAAATTGTAAAAAAACACAACACACAAGGGTTAAAATAGTTTATTGCACAGCTCCGGGGGTCTTCTTCCGTCTTCGGGGGTCTTCTCGCTGGACTCCTATCTTCTGCTTTTTTACTAGCTCTTTTGCTAGGGGAGGAGCCCGGCTTTCTTCTTCGTCGCTGCCCTCTTCTTCTGACTTCGGGGGTCTTGTCCCCCTCTTCGGTTCTTCTTGCCGGACAACCACGCCTTCTTCTAGCTCTTTTACAAGTGGTGGCCCGGTCTTCTGTCGCCGCTGTCTTCTGGCCTTCTGTTCTTCTGTTCTTCTGTTCTTCTGTTCTTCTCTGCTTGAGCTGTTGCCTCGTCGCTGTCTCTGGTCACAATGACAGAGACGCGGCGTGCCGCGAGTTATATAGGGACATCGCTGGATGATGTCCCCGCCCATTATGATGTCACAGTCCCAGCATCCTCAGCGACGAAGCAACAGCTCAAGAAGAGAAGAACAGAAGGCCAGAAGACAGCGGCGACAGAAGACCGGGCCACCACTTGTAAAAGAGCTAGAAGAAGGCGTGGTTGTCCGGCAAGAAGAACCGAAGAGGGGGACAAGACCCCCGAAGTCAGAAGAAGAGGGCAGCGACGAAGAAGAAAGCCGGGCTCCTCCCCTAGCAAAAGAGCTAGTAAAAAAGCAGAAGATAAGAGTCCAGCGAGAAGACCCGGCTCAGGAGGAGGGGTCTTCTGAGAAGGTCAACACATTTCGTGGATCATCCGCTTCATCAGGACCAGTAGAATTAAGTACATTGAAATAGATAAATCGAGGAATTTAAAAACAGATCTATAACAAAAACGGAGAAAATCAAACATCATATCAAAATATATATACAACATATTATTACAGTGTTGCTACAGGTCAAATTATTACATTTTATCCAAAAGGTAAACATTCTTTCCATTCCTCATGAAAAGATCATTTATGTCTTGAATATTACATATTAAATCATCCTTTGGGAAGGAGTAACATACCCAGAATGTATGTAGTATAGTGTGCTCGGTCTCCATGGAGGCAAAAGGTCATGGGAGGACAACCCTCAGGTAATAAATCAAGATCATATAAGCTATAGCAGCCAAAAAGAAAGACAAATACATTAATTACCAAAAAAGTTCATCACTGCATTTGTGTAGACCAGCTGCAGATATGCTAAATGCCCCCTACTCACCAAAGCCTGGATAAAAAGGGGAACGCTTACCCAAAGTCTAGGTTGATGTAAATATAATATCGTAATGGATCAGAGATGAAGTCCAAATGAATTATAATGCAGGTTCTGCGATTGAGGGGCTCACCACACTACATTAATACAAAAATAATTATACATAAGAAACCCCCTTGGGCCACTCACAAAAAGGAAATACTAAGCTGGTAGCACAATCTCCACCTCAAAGGAAGTAATAGCTATGCTTACCCTTAGATGTAAAAGATGAACAAATGACACATAAGTCAGCGATAGTTCAAAGTCCTAGATAGGGCCCAACTGGCTCAAACTGATAAATACAGGCTACCATCAAATGAGGGAGGACATCTTCACAAGGGGATAAGCCACACACAATATAAGAGAATTCAACAACAAACAAGCGATTGAAAGGGGGAACAACTGCTACAGCCAAAGTCAACCAAGAGTAGAGAGTAACCTTATATCAGAAAAAATTACCTTGTATGGGGGTCAAAGATAGTATGTCTCACTCCTCCTTCCAGGATAGCAACGAAATCCTGAATGGGAGTAAGATACCTTGAATACCTGATAGTAGGCCCTTCAAAGGCCACCAGGTTTGACGTGGGTGGGGCCAATCAAATTGGTCCCATGATCGCCCATGTCACACCCAGAGGGCCTTACCTTCCTCCCCTGTATCACACCCCATAGATGTGACAGACCACGATGGTCTGTCATACAGGGAATGGCTGCCAGAAACAAGCTAAACGGCATCCACACTGTTATGTACACCCACGATTACCGCGGGTGTACCAAAATAGCGTCCAAAATGGAAATGCGTTGTCGGAAGTCCAAAAACCACAGATACTTGGATTAACATCCTGTACACCCAAAATTAAAGTGTACCAATATGGCATCCAAACAGCACAGAACGCGGGCATTGCTACAACTCCATTTAGCTATACAGCTGAGAACGCCCAGTGACATCCCAGCCAGTGAACAAATCATCATTACCCAGATGGAGGGGCTATAGATGTCAGAACATAAGTATCCATATATCAAAAAGTGTATATCCATATAGAACAAATGGAATAAAAAATAAAGGACCTGACAAAGTGAAGAAAGGACATGGACCAGCAAAGTGAAAGAAGAGCTCATCGCCTCCCTCTACATGCAACACCTAGATATCAAATTATTAGAAAAGAGAAAGAGAAAAAAATGTATATATTAGAAGACACGAGGAATGTGTACAATGAATAGATAATTTCAAATAACAAGACAACTGCCGCAGCTGAGTGACTCCCCTAGCTGCCAGGGGAATAACTCCACCAGTGAGAGTGGGAGAAAAGCCAAGGGAAAGGAAAGACAGATTCTGGTGATAGTGGACTCAATTCTTAGAAGGACAGAGAGGGAAATCTGTCACAAAGACCTGAAGCTCTGAACTGTATGTTTTCTACTGGGCACTCAGGTTCGGCACATCACGAATCTGGTGGACAGATTACTGGAAGGGGTTGGGGATGATCCGGCTGTCATGGTGCACGTTGGCACCAATGACAAAGTCAGAGGAAGATGGAGAGTCCTAAAAAACGATTTTAGGGACTTAGGAGCTAAATTGAGGAAAAGGACCTCCAAGGTCAGAAATACTACCGGTACTTCGAGCCACACCAGAAAGGCAGAGGGAGATTAGGCAAGTAAACAAATGGCTGAGGAGCTGGTGTAGAAAGGAGGAGGGGTTTGGGTTCCTGGAGAACTGGGCCAACTTCTCAGTTGGTTACCAGCTCTATAGAAGGGACTGCACCTAAATGAGGAGTGTGAAGATCTGCTGGCCGAAAAAAGTTAGAGGGGCTTTTAAGCTAGGTGACGGGGGGTCCAGTGGTCGAGATAGTCAGCGCAGAAAAAAATCCAGAGGGTAGTATTGGGGGCATTAATGGTAGTTTGACTAAAGAACCTCAACCTGAAGTAAGTACAGTAACAATTCCTTTTTGCAACCTCATGCCACGTACACATGTATCAGACTATCCGGCGGACTTAGTCTGGCGGACAAACCGCCGGACTGTCCACCGGACTTTCCGAACAAGCTACCTGCCCACACACGGCAATTTTGCAGCGGACTAGGTCTATCCGCCGTACTTTTGAAATGAACGGACTCGCCCACACACACGGAGGAAAGTCCGTTCATTTTGAGCGCGGCTCCAGGTAGCCAGAACCAGCGAAGGAGGTGTCGCTGGCCCCGTCACCTGGTATGGACTTAAAGGGGAATTCCCTACGCTGAAAAAACAGCGTGGGGTCCCCCCCTAGCTCCATATCAGACCCTTATCCGAGCACGCTACCTGGCAGGCCAGGAAAGGGGGTGGGGACGAGCGAGCGCCCCCCTCCTGAGCCGTACCAGGCCGCGTGCCCTCAACATGGGGGGGTGCCTTGGGGAAGGGGGGGCCGCGCGGCACCGCCACCCCTAAGCACCTTGTCCCCATGTTGATGAGGACAAGGGCCTCTTCCCAACAACCCTGGCCGTTGGTTGTCGGGGTCTGCGGGTGGGGGCTTATCAGAATCCATGAGCCCCCTTTAATAAGGGGGCCCCTGGATCCCGGCCCCCCACCTTATGTGAATGAGTATGGGGTACAATGTACCCCTACCCATTCACCTGTGAAAAAATTGTAAAAAAACACAACACACAAGGGTTAAAATAGTTTATTGCACAGCTCCGGGGGTCTTCTTCCGTCTTCGGGGGTCTTCTCGCTGGACTCCTATCTTCTGCTTTTTTACTAGCTCTTTTGCTAGGGGAGGAGCCCGGCTTTCTTCTTCGTCGCTGCCCTCTTCTTCTGACTTCGGGGGTCTTGTCCCCCTCTTCGGTTCTTCTTGCCGGACAACCACGCCTTCTTCTAGCTCTTTTACAAGTGGTGGCCCGGTCTTCTGTCGCCGCTGTCTTCTGGCCTTCTGTTCTTCTGTTCTTCTGTTCTTCTGTTCTTCTCTGCTTGAGCTGTTGCCTCGTCGCTGTCTCTGGTCACAATGACAGAGACGCGGCGTGCCGCGAGTTATATAGGGACATCGCTGGATGATGTCCCCGCCCATTATGATGTCACAGTCCCAGCATCCTCAGCGACGAAGCAACAGCTCAAGAAGAGAAGAACAGAAGGCCAGAAGACAGCGGCGACAGAAGACCGGGCCACCACTTGTAAAAGAGCTAGAAGAAGGCGTGGTTGTCCGGCAAGAAGAACCGAAGAGGGGGACAAGACCCCCGAAGTCAGAAGAAGAGGGCAGCGACAAAGAAGAAAGCCGGGCTCCTCCCCTAGCAAAAGAGTTAGTAAAAAAGCAGAAGATAGGAGTCCAGCGAGAAGACCCCCGAAGACGGAAGAAGACCCCCGGAGCTGTGCAATAAACTATTTTAACCCTTGTGTGTTGTGTTTTTTTACAATTTTGGCCCGGCAAGAAGAACCGAAGAGGGGGACAAGACCCCCGAAGTCGGAAGAAGAGGGCGGCGGTGAAGAAGAAAGCCAGGCTCCTCCGCTAGTAAAAGAGCTAGTAAAAGAGCAGAAGATAGCGGAGGAGTCCAACGAGAAGACCCCTGAAGACGGAAGAAGACCCCCAGAGTTGTGCAATAAACTATTTTAACCCTTGTGTGTTTTTTTACATTTTTTTCACAGGTGAATGGGTAGGGGTACATTGTACCCCATACTCATTCACATAGGGTGGGGGGCCAGGAGCCCCCTTATTAAAGGGGGCTCACGGATTCCGATAAGCCCCCCGCCCGCAGACCCCGACAACCAACGGCCAGGGTTGTCGGGAAGAGGCCCTTGTCCTCATCAACATGGGGACAAGGTGCTTTGGGGTGGGGGGACGTGCAGCCCCCTTTCCCCAAGGCACCCCCCCATGTTGAGGGCACGCGGCCTGGTACGGCTCAGGAGGAGGGGGCGCTCGCTCGTCCCCACCCCCTTTCCTGGCCAGCCAGGTAGCGTGCTCGGGTAAGGGTCTGATATGGACCTGGGGGGGACCCCACGCCTTTTTTCCGGTGTAGGGAATTCCCCTTTAAGTCCATACCAGGTGACGGGCCAGCGACGCCTCCTTCGCTGGTCCCGGCTACCTGGAGCCGCGCTCTGGGCGGGAAAAGTCTGTTCATTTCAAAAATACGGCGGACTAGCACACATACGGCCGTATTGTCTGCCGAAATGCGAGGCCGGTGGACAGATTGATGTGCAAAACTACAATCTTAGTCCGCCGGACTTTTGGGTAAAAAAGTCAGCCGGAGCCTACACACGGGCGGATTGTCTGGCGGACTTGAGTCCGCCGGACTTTTCCACCGGATTGTTTGATCGTGTGTATGTGGCATCAGAACACCCAATAAGGAGATAGTATGCGACCGGTCTAAACTACATGGCATGTTCACCAATGCGAGTCTGGCGGACAAGATGGGAGAACTAGAGTTACTGTTGTATGAGGAGGATTTCCATTTTGTAGGAATTTCAGAGACTTGGTTCAACAGCTCTCATGATTGGCTGTCAACCAGTCAAGAGTATTCCCTATATCGCAGGGATAGAGAGAGTATAAAAACGGGGAGGGGTATGCCTGTATATCAAAAATGATGTACAAGTGAATGTGAGAGGCGACATCACTAAGGGAGCAAGGGAGGAGGTGGAATCCTTATGGGTAGAGCTACAAAGGGAGGAAATTAAGGGGAAAGTAATACTGGGAGTATGTTATAGGCCCCCTAACCAGGGAGGAGGCGGACCTCCTATCACAATTTAGATTAGTGGCAAGGATGGGAAGTGTCATTACAATGGGGAATTTTAATTATCCAGACATAGACTGTGTGGGAAGAACCGCGCGTTCATCTAAGACTTGCCAGTTTCTAAATGTCTTCCAGGACAATTTCATGGGTCAGATGGGGATGGGGATTTTAATTATCCAGACATAGACTGGGTGGAAGGAACCACGCATTCATCTAAGGCTCGCCAGTTCCTAAATGTCTTCCAGGACAATTTCATGGGTCAGATGGTAAATGCACCAACTAGAAACCAAGTTACTATACCTACTGATTATGAACAATACAGACCTAATCACATATGTGGAAATACAGGGCAATTTAGGAAACAGTGTTCACAAGTCAGTTCGTTTCAGTATAAATCACACAAATAGCAAACATAAGGGCAATATAAAGACACTGAATTTCTAAAGAGCCAACGTCCCTAAACTACGATCCTTGCTAGAAGATACTAAATGGGATAAAATCTTAGGAACAAAGAACACGGAGGAAAAATGGGTATGCTTTAAGAGCATATTAAATAATGGTATTAGCCAGAGAATCCCAATGGGAAATACATTTAAAAGAGCAAATAAAAGTCTGGGTTGGCTAAACTCAAACTTAAGAATGCATATAAAAGCAAAGGAGAAGACCTTCAAAGAATACAAGGCTAAGGGATCATCATCAGCATTCCAACTTTACAAAGAATGCAACAAGAAATGTAAGGGTGCAATCAGGTTGGCTACGATAGAATACGAAAGGCACATAGCGGAGGAGAGTAAAAAAATCCCCAAAAATTAGATAAAAAGTACATAAATAGTAAGAAAGGGAGGTCAGATCATATTGGTCCCAAAAAGAATGATAAAGGGAATCTAGTTATTAACCACTTTGCGCCGGTAGGACGTCTAGGGACGGCCTCGGCTTTCGGTGTTTTTTTCTGAATGATGCCTGAAGCCACAGACATCATTCAGATATCGGCGTTTTCAGCCAGCGATTCCCTGCACCATAAGAATGATCATAGCGGCTGTTTCGCTGCTTGATCGTTCTTACGGGAGGTGGGAGGGGACGTCCCCTCCTCCCGCCGCCCTCTGGTGCTTCTACCGACTCACCGCTTCCATCGGTGAGTCGGTCACAGATCTGCTGGCCCCCGGATAATACCATAGAGATTTCCAGCGGACCAGATCGTCCCCGGAGTCTCTATGATCGTTAGGAGGCCAGGCGCGATGTTATGACGTCACGCCCGGCCTCTGCTTTCAAAATAATGGCGCCAATTTGGCTAGGAAGCCAGGATCATTTTTTTATTTTTTTTATTTTAGGCTTCCCAGCCTAGAGGTGAGATGTGGGGTCTTATTGACCCCATATCTCACTGTAAATAGGTCCGATCGCGCCATATTTCTATTACAAGGGATGTTTACATTCCTTGTAATAGGAATAAAAGTAATCAATTTTTTTTTTTTTAAGAGTCAAACTAAAAAAATAAAAGTAAAATTAACAATAATAAAAAAAAAATTAAAGCGCCCCTGTCCCCGTGAGCTCGTACGCAGAAGCGAATGGATACGTAAGTCTCGCCCACATATGAAAACGGTGTGCAAACCACACATGTGAGATATCGCCGCAAACGTTAGAGCGAGAGCAATAATTCTAGCACTAGACCTCCTCTGTAACGCAAAACATGTAACCAGTAAAAAAATTTAAAGTGTCGCCTATGGGGATTTTTAAATACCAAAGTTTGCCGCCATTCCACGAGCGCGTGCAATTTTGAAGTATGACATGTTGGGTATCTATTTACTCGGCGTATCTTCATCTATCACATTATGCAAAAAAAATTGGGCTAACTTTACTGTTTTTTTTTTTTTTTTAAGCATGAAACTTTTTTTTTTCTGAAAAAAACGTGTTCGAAAAATTGCCATTGTATTCTCTAGGGTATTTTCGAAAAAAAACTAATATAATGTTTGGGGGTTCTATGTCATTTTTTGCAAAAAAATGATGAATTTTACATGTGGGAGAGAAATGTCAGAATTGGCCTGGATGGGAAGTGGTTAAGGATGCAGAGATGGCAAAGATATTGAATTTATTCTTCTCCTCAGTCTTCACGAGGGAATCGGGGGGCTTCAATAACCAAAACTGCAATGTTTATCCTCATGACACGTCACAGGAAGCACCCTCACGGCTAACAGAGGACAGAATTAGAAATAGACTTGAAAAACTTAACATTAATAGGTCACCAGGACCAGATGGCTTGCACCCGAGGGCCCTTAAGGAACTTAGTCAAGTAATTGCCAGACATTTGTTCCTCATTTTTAAGTACAGTCTACTGACTGGAATGGTAAAAGCTGATTGGAGAAAAGCTAATGTAGCACCAATATTTAAACAAGGGCCGAGATACATCCTTGCTGTGCATAAGTACTATGAATATGGCAACAAGTGTGGCAGGATGTTGGGGAGGGCTCTTCGCAAACACTGCGCCTCTGCTCACGTTCATAATTTACAGTTCCCATTGGGAAAAACGGTGCATCACATGTCAAAAATCACTTCTATGTTTCATGATTACTAAGCTGCCCTGTACAACGTGGATTCTGCCTCCTCTCCTCGGGACATAGCAAATAAGCAGTCACGTATTGAAGCTTATCTATCCTCCTCGGGCTTTCCTAACTTAACTTACCCTTTCTTTTTGATACACCTATTGCGGTGTGATTACTTCCTATGTTGGAGTATAAGCCGATCATATCCTACATTGGACACCCCGTCTACAGAGATTACGGAGGACGGTTCGGCGGAGTGGAGGTTCACATCACCCCTACGAGAGGACTGCTGTTTGTTGCAGCTTGATGCCTGATTGACTCACCACTAAGATGTGTGGGTCCATACCTTCGGGTAAGAGTACCCATTACCTTATTTCTGTCGGTATGATGGTGTCTTCAGTGTCTTCAGTGTTCCATTCTGTATATACTGGAAGTTGGGCACTACTGCTAGTTTTGACCACTCCCTACTGTGGAGGAATCATCTGTTGCTTAAAGGGACGATTATTTTTTTATTTGTTACAGGAATTTTCTGGAAGTCACATTCTATACTTTTTTGTTTTGTACACTATTTGTTTGATCCATATGTTATGGTTCACGTGGATCTCTGTATTGCTCATTTATACACATTGAATTTTTGGTATTTTCATTATGTCTAGCTTATGCTACACCATTTATTTGTAAATTAATTTCACCTTTTTCACAAGTGGGTGATTTTCTCACTCTTAGCGCTGCATTTTTATTTATTTTTATTTTTTACACACTATACTATGTCTGTATTAAACCACATAAAAAAATAATATAACAACACCACTAACTCAAATTGGTGTGACTCTGTGCTCAATTATATTGCACTCAACTAGTAATTGATTAGTATCTCTGCTTATCCTTATATCCACACTCTACTAATGCCTATAGAAAATCACATGCATATAGTTCTAATGAGTGCCACAACCAATTATTAATTAAAGTGACTCTGTGCAACGAAATAAAATATATACATTAATACTCAAATATCAACATCTGCCATGAACTAAATTCAATATGTATGTGCTCAAAATATTCACAAAACGTGTTCCCATGCACTAAGAAGTGCTATGTGCAAAGTGCTATTTTGCTTGATTCACAAACTGACATGCATTATACTGTATATACAGTCCATTCACAGTTCAAAAAATCCAAAGCAACTGGTAATGGCAAAACGTGTCCTTGTGTCCTCTCTGGTGCTCTCCTCTTCAGTATATGTGCTCACCTTAGAGCGTGTGACCCTGGAATTAAGCCTGGTCAAAACACGCATATGAACCACCTCTGGGTTCAGTGTTTATGTTGAAATCCTGGGCTGGTTGCTGGTAAGGTTTTCCACATGTGTATGATGAAAAACACTCAGTAGTGTTATATTGTTTAAACATTTTATTGTATAAATAAAACTTAGCCCCTACTGTGGGGTACTCACATTTCATGGGACAGCAGGCTGGAATTTTTATTCAATAACTTTTGAAATAAGACAAGCAGACAGGTGTTTGGATAATAATGGCCGCGGTTGTTTATTATTGGTTTCAAAATGTTGTACATAACTCATCAAAACTCATCCAATAAACTTAAAGCTAGCCCAGTCACTACGGCTCAGGCAGCAACACAAAATACCCAACACTTGAAACACTATAAGTAAAAAGCCATAATAACTTGTCCCCCTTTGCTGTTACAATTCTGTATTATTTTATTTTTTGCAAAGGTGACTTACCACATAACAACAACCGCGACAAAATAAATGAACATAACCATACAGAATTAAAATACATTTAAATACAAATTTTTTATTTTTTAGGGAGGGAGGGAGGGGAGAGAACACCACAGCTCTTCTTCTGAGGCGAATGAGCCCCCTCAGCAGAACCTCCTTTATATAGCCACAAGAAAACTGGTTTAAACCAGTTCTTCCCAGGCTTTTTTTTACATGTCACGAAGAGGGGTCACCTGTACCCCTCCTCAAAAACATGTGACTAACAGCTGTTTCCCCACTGGCCACAGGCTCTGCAGGGGAACTTGAAACAGCTGATCCAGCCGCTCTCCCATGAGGAAAAGGGGGGGCAAGAAACTGCCCTCTCCCTTTTCCTGTCATGGGTGCTACAGTGCACCACTCTTTACAAGCTCAGGGTGGGATACTGCTAAAGTAATGTGTCTTTTCCTTTAGATGAGAATGCTCCACTACCTCCTGCACAGTCCTGTCCCCTACGCATGTCAATACTGGGATTAACTTGTATCTTCCTCAGGGGGATATGATTGGACGGTTGCTCTGTCAGCTACTTTATAGTGTTACGGCAGCCATTTTCTTGTAGTTTGGGGCTGTTCTATTGTCCAGCGACCATTTCCTTGTAGCCTGTGGACATTTTGTTGTCCTTAGTGTCTACTATTACTCTCACTCATATTATGGCGGCCATTTGCAGATGTAGATCACAAACATTCAATTGTTCGGTGGCCATTTTCATGTAGACCGCAGACATTTTATTGTCTGTGGTATCTGTTATTACTCTCACTGTTAATATAATACATATATTTTTACCTGCTAGTTTCTCTACTATATATTCTCAGCCAGTATTAACTGCAGTGAACTACAACAATGTGGAATTTTCTCATTATTAATTACTAGCTCAGGACGGTGCATAGAAAAAAAACACATTAACTTCAGCACACATATATCCTATGCATTGCCTTATATTATCCTCATTTGTTGAAAATTTGCATAATTGTCAGCAACCCATATCTCAAGTCTCAAATGGTTTTACAATATGGTTGTCCCTATGCATAATTAAATACATATTCACAGGCTATTGTATAGTATACTGATTAACATCTCAATATAGTCTAAAAAGTTATTTTATTCATTCACAATAAAAGCTATGCATAAAAACCACAGACACATACTATTAAAATTGAATGTCTATTATTATCTTCATGAATAGGGATGGCCGAACGGTTCGCCCGGCGGTCGTTTTCGCGGCGAATTTCGGCTGTTCGCGGTCCGCCCGATTGGCGGACTATTGCCGCTGTTCGCCCGGCGGACTTCCGTGTTTGCTGTGTAAAAGAACTTTGACCTATGATGACACATCCATCATGTGGTACAGGACAGCCAATTGAGACATTACAGCACATGGATACTTGGACATTCCCCCTAACTTATAAATAGACCCGATCCAGCGGCCATTTTACATTGTTTCGTATGTCACTAAAGGGAGAGGTTGCTGTGTGGAGCAGGGAGAGACTGCAGTGACCCAAATCGCTAGCTATTAGGTCCACAAAAGTTCTTTTAAGGACTGGTATGGTATAGGTGTTAGGTGTAGTTCAGGATATAGGTTTGAGGCACTGCTATTCAAGTCATTGTTGCAGCAGTCTGTCTTTTGTCAGTGTAGAGAGAGGGGCAGGACGCTGTGTGCAGCAGGGACAGTCATTTTTAACATTAGCTGTTACTATTAGGTCCACAAAAGTCCTTTTCAGGACTGGTATGGTAAAGTAGTACAGGATATAGTTTTGAGTGCTATTCAAGTTATTGTTGCAGCAGCCTGTGTTTTGTCAGTTTAAATAGGGACAGGCTGGAAGCTGTGTGTGGCAGTGAGGGACAGTCAGTTTAATCAGTAGCTGTTACTATTAGGTCCACAAAGGTTCTTTTCAGGACTGGTATGGTAATAGGCTTGTACACGTATAATAATCTTTCTTCCAAATATAGAAAGAATATTATACTTGACTGCTGCCCTTCTGCTGCAGTAGTCCTTTATGAGTATAGGGACTGAAGTACAGTCTGCTAATCACAACCTACTAGTTCCACAAAGGTCCTTATAAGGACTGGTAAGGTATAGTGTACTACAGTACATAGGGTTGAGTGAGGTACAGTCTTCTATTCCTTAAGGACTGGTATAGGTCCACAATATATAGGGTTGAGGTGCACTACTGCTGACTGCTGCCCTATTCTGCAGCAGTCCTTTATCAGTATAGGGACTGAGGTACAGTCTGCTAATCACAACCTACTAGTTCCACAAAGGTCCTTATAAGGACTGGTAAGGTATAGTTTACTACAGTACATAGGGTACAGTCTGCTATTCCTTAAGGACTGGTATAGGTCCACAATATATAGGGTTGAGGTGCACTACTGCTGACTGCTGCCCTATTCTGCAGCAGTCCTTTATCAGTATAGGGACTGAGGTACAGTCTGCTAATCACAACCTACTAGTTCCACAAAGGTCCTTATAAAGACTGGTAAGGTATAGTGTACTACAGTACATAGGGTTGAGTGAGGCACAGTCTGCTATTCCTTAAGGACTGGTATAGGTCCACAATATATAGGGTTGAGGTGCACTACTGCTGACTGCTGCCCTATACTGCAGCAGTCCTTTATCAGTATAGGGACTGAGGTACAGTCTGCTAATCACAACCTACTAGTTCCACAAAGGTGCTTATAAGGACTGGTAAGGTATAGTGTACTACAGTACATAGGGTTGAGTGAGGTACAGTCTGCTATTCCTTAAGGACTGGTATAGGTCCACAATATATAGGGTTGAGGTGCACTACTGCTGACTGCTGCCCTATACTGCAGCATTCCTTTATCAGTATAGGGACTGAGGTACAGTCTGCTAATCACAACCTACTAGTTCCACAAAGGTGCTTATAAGGACTGGTAAGGTATAGTGTACTACAGTACACAGGGTTGAGTGAGGTACAGTCTGCTATTCCTTAAGGACCGGTATAGGTCCACAATATATAGGGTTGAGGTGCACTACTGCTGACTGCTGCCCTATACTGCAGCAGTCCTTTATCAGTATAGGGACTGAGGTACAGTCTGCTAAGCACAACCTACTAGTTCCACAAAGGTGCTTAAAAGGACTGGTAAGGTATAGTGTACTACAGTACATAGGGTTGAGTGAGGTACAGTCTGCTATTCCTTAAGGACTGGTATAGGTCCACAATATATAGGGTTGAGGTGCACTACTGCTGACTGCTGCCCTATACTGCAGCAGTCCTTTATCAGTAGTTTTATCAGTTTTCTGGGATCCCTGTTGTTGTGCGTGGATGGGGAGAGGAGAATGAAGAGGACAACATTATCCTGGATGATGAGCAGGAGCCAGGCCACCACACCGCTTCCAGTTTAGTGCAAATGGGGGCCTTCATGCTCCAGTGTTTTAATAGGGACCCCCGTATAAAAAGCATAAGGGTCAAGGACCAGTACTGGGTGGCAACGTACTTAGACCCCCGGTACAAACACAAAATGGCGGAAATGTTACCGCCGTCACAGAGGGCTGTCAGAATGGAGCACTTCCAGGCCTTGCTTCAAGAAATGCTGCATTCTGCTTTTGTGTGCGCTGGCAGAGGAGCAATTCCTACTCCCAGAGAAGGAGTTGCGGGTACCAATCCAACAGCGCCTGCAAGAAGAGGCCGGTTTGAAGATGTGTTGGTGACTTCTGATATGAGGTCATTCTTTCAGCCGACCCATCGACAGGTGTCATCCGGATCCAGCATCAGGGAACGCCTAGACCATCAGAGTGTCCGACTACATCGGGTTAACGGCCGATGTGGACGCTCTGAGGAGTGATGAACCCCTGGACTACTGGGTGGGCAGGAAAAAAACGAAAAAACCCATAAGCCGCGCTAAATAGATACCAAGGCAAATGCAACCAACTAAAAGTAAATGTTGAAATAAATATTAGTAAATACAACCAACTGCTTGTGCAAAATAAACAAATAAATATTTAAACAAATATTGTATAGAGTATAGCAACCCTATATGTGTATATGCATATACGTGATACAGAACATATAAGTATTAGGATTCCTGATCCCAAAAACCCACAAATGCTGATGGGCACATATAATGGGAATCAGTAACACACACCTATTGTAAAATATAAACACCCAATGTGTGAACAATGAGTCCGTATAAAAACAAAAAGGGGGGTAACGTAAGGCCCAGTAAGGGTCCTCTGAGTAAACGCCACACTCTTCCTGGAAATCCAAATATGGGAGCAATTATATTCAATCCACCACCAACACACGATAAGATTTACTGCTTACCAGATATGAATGACCCCCCACTACAGAGGGTCACACGGGGCTTAATAGGAATGGACGTCACTTCCAACCACAAGATAAAAGAGGTTCCTCGATGTCTTCCTGGATTCACTCTTTTAGGAACTCTTGGGAAGAGAACTCACTCCCGGACACTCAACTCAGTAGTCCAAACAGACTCAGAGTCAGGGACATCAAAGCCATAGGGGAAAGATAAAACTCAAAATAGTGTAAAACCCTTTTTATTTTAAAATTAAAAATATAAAAATACACTTACAAGCGTATAAAAAAGGAAAGCGCCTTAAGTCCGTGGCGCCGGCCGGACGCACACGGACAGACTCGTTCTCCTGGAACCCATCACAAAACCGAGGTGATAAGTAGCGCACCGCTCAGCCCTACGCGTTTCGCAACAAAATTGCGTCATCCAGGGGCACGAGCGGCACGCTGTGTCACCTCCATTTATATGTCTCTAATCATCTGAGCCTCACTCTGGGCACCTGGCTTTTCCCGCCAAAACCAAGCCTCGTCTTGAAATCAACATCTGATTCGTCAGGCAGTGATTCCAAAGGTCAATCCACAAGCTTGGGCCCGCCCACACCCCACCCTCATACATAACCTGTCATGTCCGTTCTGCTACTCAGCTGAATTGAAATGGGCACTAACAGTGTCTCACTATGTCATATGGGCCATGCATACCGGCTGTACAGATGCATCCCCTTATGCTGGCCAAAGGAACGACAGAAAGGGGGGGGGGGTGGAGAAGGAGTGTGTATGAAACACCAAAACCGTGTCATTAGCCCCACTTCCGGTTTGTAACCATCCCGGATGTCCAAGCCTCACTATCGTTCTGACATGACTTCCGGTCCTGCATCGCCCAATCGTCCAACTCATAATGTTTAATACCTGAACTCTCCAAAATATCCCTCTAACATTTATATAAACAGGACACCAGCCTTGTCCAGTGTTGCATATTGGGAGAAGGAGAAAGGAAGAGCGACCGGTATGTGTGCAGGGCGTCCCATCGGGATCACCCATGCCTCACTTCCTGTCGTTGATACTCGGACGTATGCCCCACTTCCGTTTTCGGTAACTTCCGGTCACCCGATCGGAAGTTTTACCTACACCAACCAAGCCTCGTTCGCGTCGCGTGAGGTCACTTCCGGTGTGTAGCTATGATGGTCCCGCCCTAATAGCTCCACGCCGCCTACGGCGCGGCGTAACGAGAGACCCGACGTTTCCCTAAATCCGTCCGCATACTCCCTGCGCATGTGCAAGGTCATTTGACAAAATCAGAAAAAACACAAAAACATAGCTCGCAGTGGCAACAACCAGAGCTGCGCCCCCAGTGAACCAATAGCAAAACTATATCCACCCCATACACCAAACTCACATAGCTGGTCTGTGTTGATATCCAGACCATAACACTGGATGGGCAATCTAAGGTGTTCAGTATTCCACTACAGGTCACTCAATAATGCATGGTGTGTTTCCTTTATAAATTATCGCAACAACACGCATCTACAAACTCAAGATATGTCAAATATTTATCAGATTGTGGCTATAGAAACCCCATTATAGGTGGCCCCAAAATTGTCTTAGAGCCGCCGGCCCAGAGCACAGGTCCAATGAGAAGAGCTCACAAAAGATATGGTAAAACAATAAACCAAATCATTTAGTAACTGACAATAGTAAACAGATGGCAAAAAAGAAATTCAACATTATTACAAACAAAAGCATTAAAAAACATGGTAAAATTATTTTTATAGGTATCGTGAGTACCGGTATATCTAGCACAATTGTGCTGTACAAGACACCTAACTTCCTGAAGAGTGTCCATAGAGTGGACAGGAGAATGAGGCAAGGACGCGAGCGCCCTCACGAATTATTTATGAAAGCGTTCACGTCCGTGTCAACATTCATACCAAAAGGCACATAAGTTTTAAGCCTGTGGATCCAGGCCATTTCTGGTCTAGAAATCTCCCTGACCAGTGAGCCACCTCTCCAGTGGGGTCTGTACTTATCGATACCGACATATAATGTATTGGTGGGATCTCTATGGTGCACTTGGTCAAAATGACGTGACACCGGATGCTTGTCAAAGCCTCTCCTGATATTACCAACATGCTCATTGAGTCTCGTCTTCAGTGCCCTTTTGGTCCTCCCAACATATTGGAGGCCGCAAGGGCACTGTATCAAATACACGACTCCCTCAGATGCGCAAGTGATGAATGGCTCAATATCAAAGGATCTTGATGTGCTCGTAGATAAAAACTTAAAAATCCTCCTATCCCTACAACTATTCAAAGTACAAATCTGACAGTTCCCACACTTGTAATAGCCTTTCATATCCTGAAAGAAAGATCTAGCCGCCCTTGGTGGGTCGTGTACACTTGGTGCCACGCGACTCCCCAGGGACGATGCTCCCTTAAAGATAACTTGTGGTTTAGGTGGTAAGATAGTACCTAGAACTGGGTCACTAGTTAGCAGGTGCCAATGTTTTTGTATCAGTTGCTTGACATTACGGTGTTGAACTGAAAAAGTGGTAACAAAAGGAATTCCATTGGCTACCATTGGATCTGCAAGTCTGCCTTGCCCTAACAATTCTGCCCTATCTTTTTCCCGAACCCATTTGAGAGTTTTCAACAGGTTCTCACCACTATATCCCTTTTCCAGAAATCTTTTAGAAAGGAGGGCTGCTTGTTCTTCAAAAACGCTCGTCTCGGTGCAGTTGCGTCTCAAGCGCATGAATTGTCCCTTAGGTACGGCCCTCAACCAAGATTCGTGGTGACAGCTGTCTAGGGGGATGTAGGAGTTTCGATCGGTTGTTTTAAAGTGGGTTGATGTAATAAAACGGTTATTCTCGATCTTAATTTTGAGATCCAGAAAAGAAATCTCTGTTTGACTGGCCTCAAAACTAAACTTAATGCCCCTATCATTAACATTAAGACTGGCCATGAAGGATTGTAGTTCAAACTCTGTCCCGTCCCACAGGAGGAGGACGTCATCAATATACCGTGCCCATAGGGCCACTTCTGGTCTCCTAGGGGCATCGATGACGTCCTCCTCCCATTTGGCCATAAACAGATTGGCCAGGCTGGGGGCATATTTAGCCCCCATAGCCACCCCCCTATCCTGTCGATAGAATTGGTTATCGAACCAAAAATAGTTGTGACTTGCTGCATATTCTAGGAGTACCATAATGAACTCTATCTGTGTGGGTACAAGGCCTGATCCCCTCTCTAGATATAATCTAACCGCTTCCAGACCTAATTGATGTGGAATGATGGTGTAGAGTGACGTAACGTCAGCTGTTACCAACCACAAACCCCTCTTGGGGGTCAGGCCGGCCAAAGTGTTGATGACTTGTTTTGTGTCTTTAATATAGGACGGCATGGTGTGAACCAATGGCTGCAAAAAATAATCAATATACTTGCCCACCCGGGAAGTGACGGAATCAATACCGCTCACTATCGGACGTCCCGGGGGGCAAGTAACGCTTTTATGTATCTTGGGGAGGTAATAAATAACGGGCGTACGGGGAGCCCGTGGCACCAAAAACAACCTCTCTTTCTCATTAAGAATCCCTTTTCGGAAGCCTTGGTCAACGATGTTTTCAAGGGTTCTTTTGTACTGTAGAACAGGATTCCTGTTTAAAGTAGTATAGGTCTCATCATCCTCTAGGATGCGGTGCATTTCCTTTAGGTAGTCTTCACGATCTAACACCACAATCCCCCCCCCCTTATCTGCTGGTCTGATGACCAAAGATTTGTTAGTGCACAATGAATCCAGTCCAACTTCGAAGTCCCTCTGCATCCTGACCTTCCTTACTCTAAGGGAATCCAGGTCACGCAGAACCACATCCCTAAAGACCCTAATGTTGGGCGGTATGGGGCCTGGGGGATTGAAAAGAGAGGCGTTTGAAAGATTAGAGTGTTGAAACTCAGACCTCGTTCTACCTCCGTCAGAGATTGGGTTGGTAAGCATGTACCTCTTAATATTGAGTTTACGAACATATTTGTGGATGTCCATGTAAGTCTGAAATTTACTTATATTCCTTGGTGGGGCGAATTTTAAACCTTTATCCAATAGTCTTTCCTCAGGTTCTGACAATACCTGTTTGCTCAGATTGAAGATCCCAGACCCTATGGTCTCCTTCTTTTTAGTTGACTGGATTCTCCTCCCCCCTCTGCTTCCTCTCTTCGTTCTACGGGCCTTTTTACGCCCCTGTTGTCCCTGGGAAAATCCAGATTTTGGCCACCCCTCCTATTAGGGGAGTCTATAAATTGCGGGAACCTATAATCGTCCTGTCTCCATCCAAAACCTCCTCTCTCAAGAGAGTCTGTGTGGTGGGAGGGTCCCCTACCTCTACCATCCTGTATATAGCCAGAGTGGTGGTAAGTTCTGGAGTTATTGTTATACCCTCCTCCATTGTTTGAGCCATCGGTCTGTCTGGTATAGTCAGATATTTCTAGATCAGACAGAGGGAAAAAGCGATTTTGGGTGTTAATCCCTCCATCATAACCGTCATTCTCCCTATTGTAGAATGGCACCTGGGTCCGGTCGGAACCCTGTGTCGTATTACGTGGGGGGCGTCTATTCTGTGGAGCACCGCGCATCCACCTCGCATTGGGATGCTGGTATAGGTCAGAGCCATATGCCATATCCCTTCTCACACCTTGGGAAGGGGCACCAAAATGGCGTTGCCCCATTTCTCTATTGGGTGGCCTAGGTTCTGTGTTCGGTCTATTATGTATGTTACCCCTTCTAGGGGAATGACGGGGCCCTTGCTGTGCCCAAGATAATGTGGGTTTAATCATTGGACCATTGAGGACTGCTCCTTGTGGCAAGGTATCCATCATCATATTAACCTCGTTTTCTGAGGCAAGTTTTTTCTGCCAAACGAAGACATAACCGGTCTGGTAGTCCTCTCTATCTCTACCATATTTCTTTTTCTTTTTTATTTTCTGGTCCCTTTCCTCCTTCTCCAAGACCTTCTGTAGGTTCTTAGAGCATTCTTTGTATTCCTCTCCGTTGACAAAGGGTGTTAGTTTTTCTTTAATAATTTTAATGTCCTCATCTAGTCTAGTTAGTTTCTCGGTTTTTCTACCGACAAGGAATCGCAACAAATCGACCCCAGCATCGTTGAAAAACTTATACCAGCTCTCTACATCAAGGTCACCCCTGGGGGGACTAACCTCCCATCTCAAGCTTCTGGGCACCATACCTTCCCTTATATATGTCTCCAGGAAAGCGATGTCCCACTGTGCATGTATTTCAGATGTAGTAAGGTTTTTTAATCTCACAAACAAACCCCCAACATCAGTTTCTGAAATAATGGGAGTGGAACTAAAAACCTCAGAGGTGTTAACCACCCTTTTAGCACGGAATTCAAAAATATCCATGATAGGAAAAAGAAGGGGGTTCAGATTCCCCACGACCCAAGCTGCAATTAGTGAATGTGAAATGTATACAAAAGAAAAAAAGGAAATAACTGCGCTAAGGTTAAATATGTGAATGTGTGAATGTGTAAATGTATAAAGAAAATCCTGTAAGGATATTCAGCTGCGGCTTTCGCTATGTCACATACATGCAAATAAGAACGAAAAAACCCATAAGCCGCGCTAAACAGATACCAAGGCAAATGCAACCAACTAAAAGTAAATGTTGAAATAAATATTAGTAAATACAACCAACTGCTTGTGCAAAATAAACAAATAAATATTTAAACAAATATTGTATAGAGTATAGCAACCCTATATGTGTATATGCATATACGTGATACAGAACATATAAGTATTAGGATTCCTGATCCCAAAAACCCACAAATGCTGATGGGCACATATAATGGGAATCAGTAACACACACCTATTGTAAAATATAAACACCCAATGTGTGAACAATGAGTCCGTATAAAAACAAAAAGGGTGGGCAGGCTTGACCTCTGGCCAGAGCTTGCCCAATTTGCAATCGAACTGTTGGCTTGCCCCTTGTCCAGTGTCCTGTCCGAAAGGACGTTCAGCGCAGCAGGGGGGATCGTGACCGATAAGCGTACTCGCCTAGCTCACGACAGTGTTAACTACCTCACATTTCGAAAAATGAATGAGGCATGGATCTTGGAGGAATTCAACACATGTGACCAGTAGACCATGTATATGTCTATAAACGATTTTTTTAATCGAACACACAGACCTTCTTTCTTCATTTGGCTCACTTCCTTGTCCAAAAAAAGCACAACGTACTATATGCCCGTACCCTCCTGTTTGAAGAGGTTGAGCGGTGTCATATTTCTACTGGGGCTGCTTATTATGAGGGGCTCCCACCATCCCTGTGCTGTGCTGACTTCCTTCTGGGGCTGCTTATTATGAGGGGCTCCCACCATCCCTGTGCTATGCTGACATCCTTCTGGGGCTGCTTATTATGAGGGGCTCCCACCATCCCTGTGTTGTGCTGACTTCCTCCTGAGGCTGTACCTCTGCTGTGCATATTATGAGGGGCTCCCACCATCCCTGTGTTATGCTCATTATGAGGGGCTCCCACCATCCCTGTGCTGTGCTGACTTCCTCCTGGGGCTGCTTATTATGAGGGGCTCCCACCATCCCTGTGCTGTGCTGACTTCCTCCTGGAGCTGTACCTCTGCTGTGCATATTATGAGGGGCTCCCACCATCCCTGTGCTATGCTCATTATGAGGGGCTCCCACCATCCCTGTGCTGTGCTGACTTCCTCCTGGGGCTGCTTATTATGAGGGGCTCCCACCATCCCTGTGCTGTGCTGACTTCCTCCTGGGGCTGTACCTCTGCTGTGCATATTATGAGGGGCTCCCACCATCCCTGTGCTATGCTCATTATGAGGGGCTCCCACCATCCCTGTGCTGTGCTGACTTCCTCCTGGGGCTGCTTATTATGAGGGGCTCCCACCATCCCTGTGCTGTGCTGACTTCCTCCTGGGGCTGTACCTCTGCTGTGCATATTATGAGGGGCTCCCACCATCCCTGTGCTATGCTCATTATGAGGGGCTCCCACCATCCCTGTGCTGTGCTGACTTCCTCCTGGGGGCTGCTTATTATGAGGGGCTCCCACCATCCCTGTGCTATGCTGACATCCTCCTGGGGCTGCTTATTATGAGGGGCTCCCACCATCCCTGTGCTGTACTGACTTCCTCCTGGGGCTGTACCTCTGCTGTGCATATTATGAGGGGCTCCCACCATCCCTGTGCTATGCTCATTATGAGGGGCTCCCACCATCCCTGTGCTATGCTCATTATGAGGGGCTCCCACCATCCCTGTGCTGTGCTGACTTCCTCCTGGGGCTGCTTATTATGAGGGGCTCCCACCATCCCTGTGCTATGCTGACATCCTCCTGGGGCTGCTTATTATGAGGGACTCCCACCATCCCTGTGCTGTGCTGACTTCCTCCTGGGGCTGTACCTCTGCTGTGCATATTATGAGGGGCTCCCACCATCCCTGTGCTATGCTCATTATGAGGGGCTCCCACCATCCCTGTGCTATGCTGACTTCCTCCTGGGGCTGCTTACAGTGCAGGTGTCAGTGCTGTATATCACGGTGCTGGTGTCAGATCACTCTATCACGGTGCAGGTGTCATTGCTGTATGTCCCGCTGCTGATGTCAGTGCTCTCTATCATGGTGCTGGTGTCAGTGTTGTATATCACGGTGCTGGTGTCAGTGCTTTATGTCACGCTGCTGATGTCAGTGCTCTCTATCACGGTGCTGGTGTCAGATCACTCTATCACGGTGCAGGTGTCATTGCTGTATGTCACGCTGCTGATGTCAGTGCTCTCTATTATGGTGCTGGTGTCAGTGCTGTATATCACGGTGCTGGTGTCAGTGCTGTATATCACGGTGCTGGTGTCAGTGCTTTATGTCACGCTGCTGATGTCAGTGCTCTCTATCACGGTGCTGGTTTCAGATCACTCTATCACGGTGCAGGTGTCATTGCTGTATGTCACGCTGCTCATGTCAGTGCTCTCTATCATGGTGCTGGTGTCAGTGCTGTATATCACGGTGCTGGTGTCAGTGCTTTATGTCACGCTGCTGATGTCAGTGCTCTCTATCATGGTGCTGGTTTCAGATCACTCTATCACGGTGCAGGTGTCATTGCTGTATGTCACGCTGCTCATGTCAGTGCTCTCTATCACGGTGCTGGTGTCAGATCACTCTATCACGGTGCAGGTGTCATTGCTGTATGTCACGCTGCTGATGTCAGTGCTCTCTATTACGGTGCTGGTGTCAGTGCTGTATATCACAGTGCTGGTGTCAGTGCTTTATGTCATGCTGCTGATGTCAGTGCTCTCTATCACGGTGCTGGTGTTAGATCACTCTATCACGGTGCAGGTGTCATTGCTGTATGTCACGCTGCTGATGTCAGTGCTCTCTATCACGGTGCTGGTGTCAGTGCTGTATATCATGGTGCTGGTGTCAGTGCTTTATGTCACGCTGCTGATGTCAGTGCTCTCTATCATGGTGCTGGTGTCAGATCACTCTATCACGGTGCAGGTGTCATTGCTGTATGTCACACTGCTGATGTCAGTGATCTCTATCACGGTGCTGGTGTCAGTGCTGTATATCACGGTGCTGGTGTCAGTGCTTTATGTCACGCTGCTGATGTCAGTGCTCTCTATCACGGTGCTGGTGTGAGATCACTCTATCATGGTGCTGGTGTCATTGCTGTATGTCACGCTGCTGATGTCAGCGCTCTCTATCACGGTGTTGGTGTCAGTGCTTTATGTCACGCTGCTGATGTCAGTGCTCTCTATCACGGTGCTGGTGTCAGTGCTGTATATCACAGTGCTGGTGTCAGTGCTTTATGTCACACTGCTGATGTCAGTGATCTCTATCACGGTGCTGGTGTCAGTGCTGTATATCACGGTGCTGGTGTCAGTGCTTTGTGTCACGCTGCTGATGTCAGTGCTCTCTATCACGGTGCTGGTGTCAGATCACTCTATCACGGTGCAGGTGTCATTGCTGTATGTCACGCTGCTGGTGATCATCTCCTGCACCCTCTTCTTTGCCTACCCTGACCTTCCCTCTCATCCATTGCCTTCATGCGCTCCACAGTCCTGAATTGTCACAATTTCACATATAAAAAAAGAATGCTTGTAGTTGTCGATCCCAGATTCACCTCATACATGTGTTATGTCATTGCCCATGTGGTGGGACTATGTTTGCACAGCTAGTAATTATTTTGTGGCTGCAAATTTGACCTGTAGGTTTGCAAAGTTCACCTCCCATGGAAGTCAATGGGGCCCGCCGCGAACGTTACGGTTCGCGAACTATCGTTCGCGAAACGTCCCGTCGGAAGTTCGTCCATCACTATTCATGAAAATATCATTAAAATATGTTATTAGTCTAAAATATATTATAAAACTACAGGAAATCTGATATATTTAAAATGTTAATGTAAAATTATAAAATTACTCTAAACCCTTGTTATAATATCCATCCATCTAAACCAGTGTATCACCCTCTACCATAGGTGCTAGAGTAAAGATTTTTGGTAAGGAACTGTTAGTATAGGTAAATTTAGGCAGGCCTATGCTTTAAGCTAGGCCTGTTTGTTTTGACCTGGGGGCAGGGAGTGGTTAGTGTAGCCGTTGGTGTGACCACCTGTACTTTAAATCTGAGGCACCTCTCCTGCTTCCAGGAAGAATGTTCTGGAAGATGGACCCTGACCAATCCCCAACTGGAATTGGCAAGGGCAGGCCTCCCATATAAGCTGAGGTAACAGGCCACTGAGAGGCGTTGTCAGCCAAGAGAATGGAGTAGTAGACAGCAGCAGGAGGGCACCCCCCTCTGGGGGGTTGCGCCGACCGCGGGAGGAGGTCCGGGAGAGCTGTGAGGGAGCTTCACCCTTACACGGTCATGGGTGAAGTCCTCATCATTACACGGTCATTGATGAGGAGTTCCTGGAGCAGAGGGGCAGAAGAAGCTGACTGAACATACCGTCCAGTTAAGTTCTCCATCATGGACTCGGGACAGAGAAAGGTTGGTGAGTGTACCACAGTGGAGGGCTGGATTTGGAGACATGCCAGTTAGTCTGGGATGAAACTTCATCCTTACACGGTCAATAAGGTGACCAGATATTTAAAATGAAATCCGGGGACATATTTTTTATTTTTTTTATTGGCAAATGGTAAACTATTTTATACGCATATCTTCCTCAAATTATATATGCAGTCAGAAGTGTAGCATGGGTTGTCAGCGCCCGGGACAAGGCAAGAAATGTGTACCCCCCGTCTGACTTTTAGCACTCCCTGAGTCCCTTTCACTAGTACAGTAGTATTGACCAACTTGATTCCTACACTGACCTACCTGCCCACTAAACTAACCTATCTGGTTTCCTGCCCTGACCACTACATTGACCTACCTGACCACTAGACTGAGCTACCTTATGTTTACACTGGCCTACCTTATCCCTACATTGACCTACCTGATTCCTACACTGACAACTACACTATCCTACCTGATTCCTACACTATCCTCTACACTAACCTACCTGATTCCTACACTGACCTATCCGATTCCTATACTCACCCAGGGCGAGAGTAACAGATGCACCCCCCCCCCCACCCCTCCATACCACTGCAATCCGGGAACAAATCCGGGGACAGACTGGCTCCGGGGACAGTGTCCTCAATCCGGGGACTGTCCTCGGAAACTGGGGATTAGTGATGGCCGAACGGTTCGCCCGGCGGTCGTTTCGCGGCGAATTTCCGACTTTCGCCGTCCGCGGGTTCGAACGCCTTTTTCCGTCGTTCGCCCCGGCGGACTTACGTGTTTAATGTATACAAGAACTTTAACCTTTCGTGACACGTTTATCATGTGTTACAGGACAACCAATTGAGACATGACAGCTCATGGACACTTGGACATTCCCCCTAACCTATAAATACACCCGATCCGGTGGCCATTTTACATTCTTTCTTCTGTCACTGTAGGGAAAGGATCCTGTGTGGAGTAGGGACAGAGAAAACGCTAGCTATTTGGTACACAAAAGTTCTTTTCAGGACTGGTATAGGTGTTAGGTCAGCAGCCTGAGTTTCTTTTGTCAGTTTAGATAAAGGGACAGAGCGCTGTATGCTGCTATTTTAGGGACAGCTCAGCCAGATTAGTCTTTCTTCATCATCATCATCATCATCATCATTAGCTGTTACTATCAGGTCCACAAAAGAGCTGTTCCAGCTAATCGTTCCAGCCTACTCTTTTTTGCCAATTTGTATAGGGACAGGCAGGAAGCAGTGTGTCAGGCAGTGAGGATAATTTTAAAGACTTGCTGTTACTATTAGTTCCACAAAGGTTCTTTTCAGGACTGGTATCAGTGGTACGGTAATAGGCTTGTACACGTATAATATTCTTTCTTCCAAATATAGAAAGAATATTATACTTGACTGCTGCCCTTCTGCTGCAGTCTGCTAAACATTCACAACTCACTTGTTCCACAAAGCTCTTTATCAGGACTGGTAACTTGGTCTGTCTAGGGTGCTACGGTACATAGGCTTGGGTGCGGTACAGTCTGCTGTTCTGTAAGGACCGCTATCGGTCCACAATACATAGGGTTGCCGTGCACTACTGCTGACCGCTGCCCTATACTGCAGCAGTCCTTCATTGGTATAGGGACTGACGTACAGTCTGCTAATCACTAACACACAACCTGCTTGGTCCACAAAAGTTCTTATAAGGACTGGTAACTTGGTATAGGGTGCTACGGTACATAGGCCTGAGTGCGTTACAGTCTGCTGTTCTGTAAGGACCGCTATCGGTCCACAATACATAGGGTTGCCGTGCACTACTGCTGACCGCTGCCCTATACTGCAGCAGTCCTTCAGCGGTATAGGGACTGACGCACAGTCTGCTAAACACTAACACACAACCTGCTTGGTCCACAAAAGTTTTTATAAGGACTGGTAACTTGGTATAGGGTGCTACGGTACATAGGCCTGAGTGCAGTACAGTCTGCTGTTCTGTAAGGACCGCTATCGGTCCACAATACATAGGGTTGCCGTGCACTACTGCTGACCGCTGCCCTATACTGCAGCAGTCCTTCATTGGTATAGGGACTGACGTACAGTCTGCTAATCACTAACACACAACCTGCTTGGTCCACAAAAGTTCTTATAAGGACTGGTAACTTGGTATAGGGTGCTACGGTACATAGGCCTGAGTGCGTTACAGTCTGCTGTTCTGTAAGGACCGCTATCGGTCCACAATACATAGGGTTGCCGTGCACTACTGCTGACCGCTGCCCTATACTGCAGCAGTCCTTCATTGGTATAGGGACTGACGTACAGTCTGCTAATCACTAACACACAACCTGCTTGTTCCACAAAAGTTCTTATAAGGACTGGTAACTTGGTATAGGGTGCTACGGTACATAGGCTTGAGTGCGGTACAGTCTGCTGTTCTGTAAGGACCGCTATCGGTCCACAATAGATAGGGTTGACGTGCACCACTGCTGACCGCTGCCCTATACTGCAGCAGTCCTTCAGCGGTATAGGGACTGACGTACAGTCTGCTAAACACTAATACACAACCTGCTTGGTCCACAAAAGTTCTTATAAGGACTGGTAACTTGGTATAGGGTGCTACGGTACATAGGCTTGAGTGCGGTACAGTCTGCTGTTCTGTAAGGACCGCTATCGGTCCACAATAGATAGGGTTGACGTGCACCACTGCTGACCGCTGCCCTATACTGCAGCAGTCCTTCAGCGGTATAGGGACTGACGCACAGTCTGCTAAACACTAACACACAACCTGCTTGGTCCACAAAAGTTTTTATAAGGACTGGTAACTTGGTATAGGGTGCTACGGTACATAGGCCTGAGTGCGTTACAGTCTGCTGTTCTGTAAGGACCGCTATCGGTCCACAATACATAGGGTTGCCGTGCACTACTGCTGACCGCTGCCCTATACTGCAGCAGTCCTTCATTGGTATAGGGACTGACGTACAGTCTGCTAATCACTAACACACAACCTGCTTGGTCCACAAAAGTTCTTATAAGGACTGGTAACTTGGTATAGGGTGCTACGGTACATAGGCCTGAGTGCGTTACAGTCTGCTGTTCTGTAAGGACCGCTATCGGTCCACAATACATAGGGTTGCCGTGCACTACTGCTGACCGCTGCCCTATACTGCAGCAGTCCTTCAGCGGTATAGGGACTGACGCACAGTCTGCTAAACACTAACACACAACCTGCTTGGTCCACAAAAGTTCTTATAAGGACTGGTAACTTGGTATAGGGTGCTACGGTACATAGGCCTGAGTGCAGTACAGTCTGCTGTTCTGTAAGGACCGCTATCGGTCCACAATACATAGGGTTGCCGTGCACTACTGCTGACCGCTGCCCTATACTGCAGCAGTCCTTCATTGGTATAGGGACTGACGTACAGTCTGCTAATCACTAACACACAACCTGCTTGTTCCACAAAAGTTCTTATAAGGACTGGTAACTTGGTATAGGGTGCTACGGTACATAGGCTTGAGTGCGGTACAGTCTGCTGTTCTGTAAGGACCGCTATCGGTCCACAATAGATAGGGTTGACGTGCACCACTGCTGACCGCTGCCCTATACTGCAGCAGTCCTTC
The DNA here is from genome assembly GCF_037356315.1 of Lithobates pipiens. NCBI lineage: Eukaryota > Metazoa > Chordata > Amphibia > Anura > Ranidae > Lithobates > Lithobates pipiens. The sequence goes on along the minus strand of NW_027507787.1, from coordinate 149,518,100 downwards.
AGCGGTATAGGGACTGACGTACAGTCTGCTAAACACTAATACACAACCTGCTTGGTCCACAAAAGTTCTTATAAGGACTGGTAACTTGGTATAGGGTGCTACGGTACATAGGCTTGAGTGCGGTACAGTCTGCTGTTCTGTAAGGACCGCTATCGGTCCACAATAGATAGGGTTGACGTGCACCACTGCTGACCGCTGCCCTATACTGCAGCAGTCCTTCAGCGGTATAGGGACTGACGCACAGTCTGCTAAACACTAACACACAACCTGCTTGGTCCACAAAAGTTTTTATAAGGACTGGTAACTTGGTATAGGGTGCTACGGTACATAGGCCTGAGTGCGTTACAGTCTGCTGTTCTGTAAGGACCGCTATCGGTCCACAATACATAGGGTTGCCGTGCACTACTGCTGACCGCTGCCCTATACTGCAGCAGTCCTTCATTGGTATAGGGACTGACGTACAGTCTGCTAATCACTAACACACAACCTGCTTGGTCCACAAAAGTTCTTATAAGGACTGGTAACTTGGTATAGGGTGCTACGGTACATAGGCCTGAGTGCGTTACAGTCTGCTGTTCTGTAAGGACCGCTATCGGTCCACAATACATAGGGTTGCCGTGCACTACTGCTGACCGCTGCCCTATACTGCAGCAGTCCTTCAGCGGTATAGGGACTGACGCACAGTCTGCTAAACACTAACACACAACCTGCTTGGTCCACAAAAGTTCTTATAAGGACTGGTAACTTGGTATAGGGTGCTACGGTACATAGGCCTGAGTGCAGTACAGTCTGCTGTTCTGTAAGGACCGCTATCGGTCCACAATACATAGGGTTGCCGTGCACTACTGCTGACCGCTGCCCTATACTGCAGCAGTCCTTCATTGGTATAGGGACTGACGTACAGTCTGCTAATCACTAACACACAACCTGCTTGTTCCACAAAAGTTCTTATAAGGACTGGTAACTTGGTATAGGGTGCTACGGTACATAGGCTTGAGTGCGGTACAGTCTGCTGTTCTGTAAGGACCGCTATCGGTCCACAATAGATAGGGTTGACGTGCACCACTGCTGACCGCTGCCCTATACTGCAGCAGTCCTTCAGCGGTATAGGGACTGACGTACAGTCTGCTAAACACTAATACACAACCTGCTTGGTCCACAAAAGTTCTTATAAGGACTGGTAACTTGGTATAGGGTGCTACGGTACATAGGCTTGAGTGCGGTACAGTCTGCTGTTCTGTAAGGACCGCTATCGGTCCACAATAGATAGGGTTGACGTGCACCACTGCTGACCGCTGCCCTATACTGCAGCAGTCCTTCAGCGGTATAGGGACTGACGCACAGTCTGCTAAACACTAACACACAACCTGCTTGGTCCACAAAAGTTTTTATAAGGACTGGTAACTTGGTATAGGGTGCTACGGTACATAGGCCTGAGTGCGTTACAGTCTGCTGTTCTGTAAGGACCGCTATCGGTCCACAATACATAGGGTTGCCGTGCACTACTGCTGACCGCTGCCCTATACTGCAGCAGTCCTTCATTGGTATAGGGACTGACGTACAGTCTGCTAATCACTAACACACAACCTGCTTGGTCCACAAAAGTTCTTATAAGGACTGGTAACTTGGTATAGGGTGCTACGGTACATAGGCCTGAGTGCGTTACAGTCTGCTGTTCTGTAAGGACCGCTATCGGTCCACAATACATAGGGTTGCCGTGCACTACTGCTGACCGCTGCCCTATACTGCAGCAGTCCTTCAGCGGTATAGGGACTGACGCACAGTCTGCTAAACACTAACACACAACCTGCTTGGTCCACAAAAGTTCTTATAAGGACTGGTAACTTGGTATAGGGTGCTACGGTACATAGGCCTGAGTGCAGTACAGTCTGCTGTTCTGTAAGGACCGCTATCGGTCCACAATACATAGGGTTGCCGTGCACTACTGCTGACCGCTGCCCTATACTGCAGCAGTCCTTCATTGGTATAGGGACTGACGTACAGTCTGCTAATCACTAACACACAACCTGCTTGTTCCACAAAAGTTCTTATAAGGACTGGTAACTTGGTATAGGGTGCTACGGTACATAGGCTTGAGTGCGGTACAGTCTGCTGTTCTGTAAGGACCGCTATCGGTCCACAATAGATAGGGTTGACGTGCACCACTGCTGACCGCTGCCCTATACTGCAGCAGTCCTTCAGCGGTATAGGGACTGACGTACAGTCTGCTAAACACTAATACACAACCTGCTTGGTCCACAAAAGTTCTTATAAGGACTGGTAACTTGGTATAGGGTGCTACGGTACATAGGCTTGAGTGCGGTACAGTCTGCTGTTCTGTAAGGACCGCTATCGGTCCACAATAGATAGGGTTGACGTGCACCACTGCTGACCGCTGCCCTATACTGCAGCAGTCCTTCAGCGGTATAGGGACTGACGTACAGTCTGCTAAACACTAATACACAACCTGCTTGGTCCACAAAAGTTCTTATAAGGACTGGTAACTTGGTATAGGGTGCTACGGTACATAGGCTTGAGTGCGGTACAGTCTGCTGTTCTGTAAGGACCGCTATAGGTCCACAATAGATAGGGTTGACGTGCACCACTGCTGACCGCTCACCTATACTGCAGCAGTCCTTCAGCGGTATAGGGACTAAGAGTTTTGTCACAGGGTCATTTAAAAAATGACATGCAGAGGAAGAGGCAGGCCCTTCCGCAGGGGTGGTAGGGGTAGGGCAGGAGCAACAGGCTTGAGCCAAAGTGGGAAGTTGCAGAAGGTGCGTTCAATTACTTTAAAGGATGCACCAGACTTGGTTGAGTGGCTCGCTCAGCCTTACTCTTCTGCACCCTCCTCATCCTCTCGATCTGCACCCTCTTCTTCACTCTCTGCTATGTGCACCCCCAAAGACACTACCACCAACAACACGACCACCACCACCACCACCACATACCTTCCGCTTGAGTCACTGGAATTATTTTCCGATCCATATCAAGAGGACATTTCTGATGCGCAGCCACTCTTGGTATTGGATCAGGAAGAGGAGGTAGCAACAAGCGCTACTCAGCAGTCTGACGCCAGTACCCAGATCAGCCCAAGGAGGAGGTTGGTCCCCGGTGTTGCTGCCTACTCTACTTATAGCGGTGGGGAAGGTGACGTTGATGATGACGTGTCTAGTGATGTCACGTGGGTGCCCACAAGAGAGGAAGAGGAGGGGAGTTCAGAGGGAGATATGGACCAGCAGATAGGGAGGAGAAGCAGCAATGACTTACATTGCACAGCAGGGACAAAGCAGACTGCAAATGTATCAGGAGCGAGTCATCGACCATGTACGGTCACATCTGGCGCTCCCAGGACACCGGCACATGGCTCCGCAGTGTGGGCTTTTTTTAACGTGTCCGCTGCTGACAATAGCGTTGCCATCTGCAATCTTTGCAGTCAACGCGTTAGTCGCGGTAAGCCCAATACTCACCTAGGGACGACCGCCTTAAGAAGGCACATGAGCAGCCATCACCGAGCCCAGTGGGAGCAACGGAACACACAAAGCCACACTGCAGGCTCTCACCGTCCAGCCTCGTCTTCTACTTCTCCTTCTCCTCTCTCCTCACAATTGTCCTCCACTCCACCTTCCATCACGCCAAGCTCACATTTTTCTGCAAAAAGGCAGGCTTCCGTGGGCCTAATGTTTGAGCGTAAAAAAATGATGACGCCGGATAACCCTCTTGCCCAACGGTTGGCGGCTGGCTTGTCAGAACTCATAGCCCGCCAACTACTGCCATATAAACTGGTGGACTCGGAGGCCTTTCGCAAATTTGTGGCCATTGGAACACCACAATGGAAGGTCCCAGGAAGGAAGTATTTCTCAGAGAAGGGCATCCCAGAGCTATATGGCCATGTTCAGCGGCAAGTGAATGTATCTCTGGCACACAGTGTCGGTGCCAAGATACATCTGACCACAGACACGTGGTCTAGCAAACACGGGCAGGGAAGGTATATCAGTTTTACTGCCCACTGGGTGAACCTTCTGACGGCCGTCAAGCATGTAACCCGTGGCACCCGTGTAGATTTGGTTTTACCGCCACGGATTGCATGCAGGCCTGACTCTTCTTCTCCTCCTCCTACTCCATCCTCCTCCCTCTCCTCCTCAGCTGCCTCCTCCTTTTCCGCTGCTAGCGTCTCTTCCACTGCACCGCCCAAGCTCCCCAGAACCTATTCCACATGCCAGGTGAGACGTTGCCATGCCGTGCTGCGTCTGTTGTGCCTGGAAGCAAAGAGCCACACTGGCCCGGCACTCCTTTCAGCTTTGCGTTCACAGGCAGATGAGTGGCTAACACCGCTCAATTTGACAGTTGGTAAAGTGGTGTGTGACAACGGTGCCAATCTGCTTAGCGCATTGAAACAGGGCAAAATCACGCACGTGCCGTGCATGGCACACGTCTTAAACTTGGTCGTGCAGCGATTCCTTGTCAAATACCCTGGGGTCCAGGACATCTTGCGGCAGGCAAGGAAAATCTCGGCCCATTTCAGAAGATCTTACACGGCCATGGCTCGCCTTGCTGACATTCAGCGGCGACACCATCTGCCGGTCAGACGTCTTATTTGCGATTGCCCGACGCGATGGAACTCAACCTTCTATATGCTTGATAGGCTGCTCCAGCAGAAACGTGCAGTTAACGTCTACCTGTATGAACTCTGCGAAAGAAACGGTTCTGGGGAGCTGGGTTTTTTTTCACCGCGCCAGTGGCTGCTCATGCGCGACACATGCAGACTTCTGCGGCCATTTGAGGAGATCACCAAACTGGTCAGTCGCAGCCATGGCGCCATCAGTGACATGGTACCTTATGCCTTCTTTCTGGAGCGTGCATTGCGTCGTGTCATTGATCAGGCTGTGGAGGAGCAGGAGCGGGAAGATGAGGAAGTCGCAATGCTGGATGAATTCCCAGGGGGGGCTACTCTATCTGAGACAAGTCAACAACAGGAGTCTGATGAGGAGTCAGAGGAGGATGGTGCCGGGGCGGATGAGCAGGAGCAAGAAGAGCATGCTTTAAACCTTTCTGGGATCCCTGTTGTGCGAGGATGGGGAGAGGAGAATGAAGAGGACGACATTATCCTGGATGATGAGCAGGAGCCAGGCCACCACACCGCTTCCACTTTAGTGCAAATGGGGGCCTTCATGCTCCAGTGTTTTAATAGGGACCCCCGTATAAAAAGCATGAGGGTCAAGGACCAGTACTGGGTGGCAACGTACTTAGACCCCCGGTACAAACACAAAATGGCGGAAATGTTACCGCCGTCGCAGAGGGCTGTCAGAATGCAGCACTTCCAGGCCTTGCTTCGAGAAATGCTGCATTCTGCTTTTGCGTGCGCTGGCAGAGGAGCAATTCCCACTCCCAGAGAAGGATTTGCGGGTACCAATCCAACAGCGCCTGCAAGAAGAGGCCGGTTTGAAGATGTGTTGGTGACTTCGGATATGAGGTCATTCTTTCAGCCGACCCATCGACAGGTGTCATCCGGATCCAGCATCAGGGAACGCCTAGACCGTCAGGTGTCCGACTACATTGGGTTAACGGCCGATGTGGACGCTCTGAGGAGTGATGAACCCCTAGACTACTGGGTGGGCAGGCTTGACCTCTGGCCAGAGCTTGCCCAATTTGCAATCGAACTGTTGGCTTGCCCCTCATCCAGTGTCCTGTCCGAAAGGACGTTCAGCGCAGCAGGGGGGATTGTGACCGATAAGCGTACTCGCCTAGCTCACCACAGTGTTAACTACCTCACATTTCTAAAAATGAATGAGGCATGGATCTCGGAGGAATTCAACACATGTGATCAGTAGACCATGTATATGTCTATAAACAATTTTTGGAATCAAGCACACAGACCTTCTTAATTCATTTGGCTCACTTCCCTGACCCAAAAAAGCACACCGTACTATATGCCCCTACCCTCCTCTTTGAAGAGGTTGAGCGGTGTCATATTTCTACTGGGGCTGCTTATTATGAGGGGTTCCCACCATCCCTGTGCTGTGCTGACTTCCTCCTGGGTGTTCTTATTATGAGGGGCTCCCACCATCCCTGTGCTGTGCTGACTTCCTCCTGGGGGTTCTTATTATGAGGGGATCACACCATCCCTGTGCTGTGCTGACTTCCTCCTGGGGCTGCTTACGGTGCTGCTGTCAGCGCTGTATGTCACGGAGCTGCTGTCAGCGCTGTATGTCACGGAGCTGCTGTCAGCGCTGTATGTCACGGAGCTGCTGTCAGCGCTGTATGTCACGGAGCTGCTGTCAGCGCTGTATGTCACGGAGCTGCTGTCAGCGCTGTATGTCACGGAGCTGCTGTCAGCGCTGTATGTCACGGAGCTGCTGTCAGCGCTGTATGTCACGGAGCTGCTGTCAGCGCTGTATGTCACGGAGCTGCTGTCAGCGCTGTATGTCACGGTGCTGCTGTCAGCGCTGTATGTCACGGAGCTGCTGTCAGCGCTGTATGTCACGGAGCTGCTGTCAGTGCTGTATGTCACGGAGCTGCTGTCAGCGCTGTATGTCACGGAGCTGCTGTCAGCGCTGTATGTCACGGAGCTGCTGTCAGCGCTGTATGTCACGGTGCTGCTGTCAGCGCTGTATGTCACGGAGCTGCTGTCAGCGCTGTATGTCACGGAGCTGCTGTCAGCGCTGTATGTCACGGAGCTGCTGTCAGCGCTGTATGTCACGGAGCTGCTGTCAGCGCTGTATGTCACGGAGCTGCTGTCAGCGCTGTATGTCACGGAGCTGCTGTCAGCGCTGTATGTCACGGTGCTGCTGTCAGCGCTGTATGTCACGGAGCTGCTGTCAGCGCTGTATGTCACGGAGCTGCTGTCAGCGCTGTATGTCACGGAGCTGCTGTCAGCGCTGTATGTCACGGAGCTGCTGTCAGCGCTGTATGTCACGGTGCTGCTGTCAGCGCTGTATGTCACGGAGCTGCTGTCAGCGCTGTATGTCACGGAGCTGCTGTCAGTGCTGTATGTCACGGAGCTGCTGTCAGCGCTGTATGTCACGGAGCTGCTGTCAGCGCTGTATGTCACGGAGCTGCTGTCAGCGCTGTATGTCACGGTGCTGCTGTCAGCGCTGTATGTCACGGAGCTGCTGTCAGCGCTGTATGTCACGGAGCTGCTGTCAGCGCTGTATGTCACGGAGCTGCTGTCAGCGCTGTATGTCACGGAGCTGCTGTCAGCGCTGTATGTCACGGAGCTGCTGTCAGCGCTGTATGTCACGGTGCTGATGTCAGTGCTCTGTATTACGGTGCTGCTGTCAGTGCTCTGTATCTCCTGCACCCTCTTGTTTGCCTACCCTGGTCCCTGACCTTCCCTCTCCTCCATTGCCTTCATTAGCTCCATAGTCCTGAATTGTCAGAACAATTTCCCAAATAAAAAAAAAATGCTTGTAGTTATCGATCCCAAATTCACCTCATACATGTATTATGCTATTGTCCAGGTGGTGGGACTACGTGCTACCCCCTAATAATTACCCCGTGGCCGCAAATTCGACCTAAAGGTTTGCGAAATTCGCCTCCCATTGAAGTCAATGGAGCCCGCGGCGAACGGTCGTTTTCGCGAACGTTTGTGTCCGTTCGCGTTTCGCGTTCGCGAAACGTCCCGTCGGAAGTTCGTCCATCACTACTGGGGATGTCTGGTCACTTTAACGGTCAAGGATGAAGTCCTCATCATTACACAGACATTGATGAGGAGTCCAGGAACAGAGGAGAGACTGTGGGGAATAGTGTCAAATCGATGCGGCCCGAGGGCACAGGATTTGCAGGCTGGGCTAGCTGGGAACAGTAGTCCACCGTTCAGCACATGCTACTAAACTACTAGGCCTCCGGGGAGAGGTAATGCAGACCTCTGGCCTAGTAGCAGCAACTAATCAGAGTCAGCATTAGAAACTATTCAGAATGGGTTCTTTTGCATATAGAAGAGGATGTGACAAGAAACATAATGTGCTACAGTATAAGTTTGTAGTGATGGACGAACTTCCGACGGGACGTTTCGCGAACGCGAAACGCGAACGGACACAAACGTTCGCGAAAACGACCGTTCGCCGCGGGCTCCATTGACTTCAATGGGAGGCGAATTTCGCAAACCTTTAGGTCGAATTTGCGGCCACGGGGTAATTATTAGGGGGTAGCACGTAGTCCCACCACCTGGACAATAGCATAATACATGTATGAGGTGAATTTGGGATCGATAACTACAAGCATTTTTTTTTTATTTGGGAAATTGTTCTGACAATTCAGGACTATGGAGCTAATGAAGGCAATGGAGGAGAGGGAAGGTCAGGGACCAGGGTAGGCAAACAAGAGGGTGCAGGAGATACAGAGCACTGACAGCAGCACCGTAATACAGAGCACTGACATCAGCACCGTGACATACAGCGCTGACAGCAGCTCCGTGACATACAGCGCTGACAGCAGCTCCGTGACATACAGCGCTGACAGCAGCTCCGTGACATACAGCGCTGACAGCAGCTCCGTGACATACAGCGCTGACAGCAGCTCCGTGACATACAGCGCTGACAGCAGCACCGTGACATACAGCGCTGACAGCAGCTCCGTGACATACAGCGCTGACAGCAGCTCCGTGACATACAGCGCTGACAGCAGCTCCGTGACATACAGCACTGACAGCAGCTCCGTGACATACAGCGCTGACAGCAGCTCCGTGACATACAGCGCTGACAGCAGCACCGTGACATACAGCGCTGACAGCAGCTCCGTGACATACAGCGCTGACAGCAGCTCCGTGACATACAGCGCTGACAGCAGCTCCGTGACATACAGCGCTGACAGCAGCTCCGTGACATACAGCGCTGACAGCAGCACCGTGACATACAGCGCTGACAGCAGCTCCGTGACATACAGCGCTGACAGCAGCTCCGTGACATACAGCGCTGACAGCAGCTCCGTGACATACAGCGCTGACAGCAGCTCCGTGACATACAGCGCTGACAGCAGCTCCGTGACATACAGCGCTGACAGCAGCTCCGTGACATACAGCGCTGACAGCAGCACCGTGACATACAGCGCTGACAGCAGCTCCGTGACATACAGCGCTGACAGCAGCTCCGTGACATACAGCGCTGACAGCAGCTCCGTGACATACAGCACTGACAGCAGCTCCGTGACATACAGCGCTGACAGCAGCTCCGTGACATACAGCGCTGACAGCAGCACCGTGACATACAGCGCTGACAGCAGCTCCGTGACATACAGCGCTGACAGCAGCTCCGTGACATACAGCGCTGACAGCAGCTCCGTGACATACAGCGCTGACAGCAGCTCCGTGACATACAGCGCTGACAGCAGCTCCGTGACATACAGCGCTGACAGCAGCTCCGTGACATACAGCGCTGACAGCAGCTCCGTGACATACAGCGCTGACAGCAGCTCCGTGACATACAGCGCTGACAGCAGCTCCGTGACATACAGCGCTGACAGCAGCTCCGTGACATACAGCGCTGACAGCAGCACCGTAAGCAGCCCCAGGAGGAAGTCAGCACAGCACAGGGATGGTGTGATCCCCTCATAATAAGAACCCCCAGGAGGAAGTCAGCACAGCACAGGGATGGTGGGAGCCCCTCATAATAAGAACACCCAGGAGGAAGTCAGCACAGCACAGGGATGGTGGGAACCCCTCATAATAAGCAGCCCCAGTAGAAATATGACACCGCTCAACCTCTTCAAAGAGGAGGGTAGGGGCATATAGTACGGTGTGCTTTTTTGGGTCAGGGAAGTGAGCCAAATGAATTAAGAAGGTCTGTGTGCTTGATTCCAAAAATTGTTTATAGACATATACATGGTCTACTGATCACATGTGTTGAATTCCTCCGAGATCCATGCCTCATTCATTTTTAGAAATGTGAGGTAGTTAACACTGTGGTGAGCTAGGCGAGTACGCTTATCGGTCACAATCCCCCCTGCTGCGCTGAACGTCCTTTCGGACAGGACACTGGATGAGGGGCAAGCCAACAGTTCGATTGCAAATTGGGCAAGCTCTGGCCAGAGGTCAAGCCTGCCCACCCAGTAGTCTAGGGGTTCATCACTCCTCAGAGCGTCCACATCGGCCGTTAACCCAATGTAGTCGGACACCTGACGGTCTAGGCGTTCCCTGATGCTGGATCCGGATGACACCTGTCGATGGGTCGGCTGAAAGAATGACCTCATATCCGAAGTCACCAACACATCTTCAAACCGGCCTCTTCTTGCAGGCGCTGTTGGATTGGTACCCGCAAATCCTTCTCTGGGAGTGGGAATTGCTCCTCTGCCAGCGCACGCAAAAGCAGAATGCAGCATTTCTCGAAGCAAGGCCTGGAAGTGCTGCATTCTGACAGCCCTCTGCGACGGCGGTAACATTTCCGCCATTTTGTGTTTGTACCGGGGGTCTAAGTACGTTGCCACCCAGTACTGGTCCTTGACCCTCATGCTTTTTATACGGGGGTCCCTATTAAAACACTGGAGCATGAAGGCCCCCATTTGCACTAAAGTGGAAGCGGTGTGGTGGCCTGGCTCCTGCTCATCATCCAGGATAATGTCGTCCTCTTCATTCTCCTCTCCCCATCCTCGCACAACAGGGATCCCAGAAAGGTTTAAAGCATGCTCTTCTTGCTCCTGCTCATCCGCCCCGGCACCATCCTCCTCTGACTCCTCATCAGACTCCTGTTGTTGACTTGTCTCAGATAGAGTAGCCCCCCCTGGGAATTCATCCAGCATTGCGACTTCCTCATCTTCCCGCTCCTGCTCCTCCACAGCCTGATCAATGACACGACGCAATGCACGCTCCAGAAAGAAGGCATAAGGTACCATGTCACTGATGGCGCCATGGCTGCGACTGACCAGTTTGGTGATCTCCTCAAATGGCCGCAGAAGTCTGCATGTGTCGCGCATGAGCAGCCACTGGCGCGGTGAAAAAAAACCCAGCTCCCCAGAACCGTTTCTTTCGCAGAGTTCATACAGGTAGACGTTAACTGCACGTTTCTGCTGGAGCAGCCTATCAAGCATATAGAAGGTTGAGTTCCATCGCGTCGGGCAATCGCAAATAAGACGTCTGACCGGCAGATGGTGTCGCCGCTGAATGTCAGCAAGGCGAGCCATGGCCGTGTAAGATCTTCTGAAATGGGCCGAGATTTTCCTTGCCTGCCGCAAGATGTCCTGGACCCCAGGGTATTTGACAAGGAATCGCTGCACGACCAAGTTTAAGACGTGTGCCATGCACGGCACGTGCGTGATTTTGCCCTGTTTCAATGCGCTAAGCAGATTGGCACCGTTGTCACACACCACTTTACCAACTGTCAAATTGAGCGGTGTTAGCCACTCATCTGCCTGTGAACGCAAAGCTGAAAGGAGTGCCGGGCCAGTGTGGCTCTTTGCTTCCAGGCACAACAGACGCAGCACGGCATGGCAACGTCTCACCTGGCATGTGGAATAGGTTCTGGGGAGCTTGGGCGGTGCAGTGGAAGAGACGCTAGCAGCGGAAAAGGAGGAGGCAGCTGAGGAGGAGAGGGAGGAGGATGGAGTAGGAGGAGGAGAAGAAGAGTCAGGCCTGCATGCAATCCGTGGCGGTAAAACCAAATCTACACGGGTGCCACGGGTTACATGCTTGACGGCCGTCAGAAGGTTCACCCAGTGGGCAGTAAAACTGATATACCTTCCCTGCCCGTGTTTGCTAGACCACGTGTCTGTGGTCAGATGTATCTTGGCACCGACACTGTGTGCCAGAGATACATTCACTTGCCGCTGAACATGGCCATATAGCTCTGGGATGCCCTTCTCTGAGAAATACTTCCTTCCTGGGACCTTCCATTGTGGTGTTCCAATGGCCACAAATTTGCGAAAGGCCTCCGAGTCCACCAGTTTATATGGCAGTAGTTGGCGGGCTATGAGTTCTGACAAGCCAGCCGCCAACCGTTGGGCAAGAGGGTTATCCGGCGTCATCATTTTTTTACGCTCAAACATTAGGCCCACGGAAGCCTGCCTTTTTGCAGAAAAATGTGAGCTTGGCGTGATGGAAGGTGGAGTGGAGGACAATTGTGAGGAGAGAGGAGAAGGAGAAGTAGAAGACGAGGCTGGACGGTGAGAGCCTGCAGTGTGGCTTTGTGTGTTCCGTTGCTCCCACTGGGCTCGGTGATGGCTGCTCATGTGCCTTCTTAAGGCGGTCGTCCCTAGGTGAGTATTGGGCTTACCGCGACTAACGCGTTGACTGCAAAGATTGCAGATGGCAACGCTATTGTCAGCAGCGGACACGTTAAAAAAAGCCCACACTGCGGAGCCATGTGCCGGTGTCCTGGGAGCGCCAGATGTGACCGTACATGGTCGATGACTCGCTCCTGATACATTTGCAGTCTGCTTTGTCCCTGCTGTGCAATGTAAGTCATTGCTGCTTCTCCTCCCTATCTGCTGGTCCATATCTCCCTCTGAACTCCCCTCCTCTTCCTCTCTTGTGGGCACCCACGTGACATCACTAGACACGTCATCATCAACGTCACCTTCCCCACCGCTATAAGTAGAGTAGGCAGCAACACCGGGGACCAACCTCCTCCTTGGGCTGATCTGGGTACTGGCGTCAGACTGCTGAGTAGCGCTTGTTGCTACCTCCTCTTCCTGATCCAATACCAAGAGTGGCTGCGCATCAGAAATGTCCTCTTGATATGGATCGGAAAATAATTCCAGTGACTCAAGCGGAAGGTATGTGGTGGTGGTGGTGGTGGTCGTGTTGTTGGTGGTAGTGTCTTTGGGGGTGCACATAGCAGAGAGTGAAGAAGAGGGTGCAGATCGAGAGGATGAGGAGGGTGCAGAAGAGTAAGGCTGAGCGAGCCACTCAACCAAGTCTGGTGCATCCTTTAAAGTAATTGAACGCACCTTCTGCAACTTCCCACTTTGGCTCAAGCCTGTTGCTCCTGCCCTACCCCTACCACCCCTGCGGAAGGGCCTGCCTCTTCCTCTGCATGTCATTTTTTAAATGACCCTGTGACAAAACTCTTAGTCCCTATACCGCTGAAGGACTGCTGCAGTATAGGTGAGCGGTCAGCAGTGGTGCACGTCAACCCTATCTATTGTGGACCTATAGCGGTCCTTACAGAACAGCAGACTGTACCGCACTCAAGCCTATGTACCGTAGCACCCTATACCAAGTTACCAGTCCTTATAAGAACTTTTGTGGACCAAGCAGGTTGTGTATTAGTGTTTAGCAGACTGTACGTCAGTCCCTATACCGCTGAAGGACTGCTGCAGTATAGGGCAGCGGTCAGCAGTGGTGCACGTCAACCCTATCTATTGTGGACCGATAGCGGTCCTTACAGAACAGCAGACTGTACCGCACTCAAGCCTATGTACCGTAGCACCCTATACCAAGTTACCAGTCCTTATAAGAACTTTTGTGGACCAAGCAGGTTGTGTATTAGTGTTTAGCAGACTGTACGTCAGTCCCTATACCGCTGAAGGACTGCTGCAGTATAGGGCAGCGGTCAGCAGTGGTGCACGTCAACCCTATCTATTGTGGACCGATAGCGGTCCTTACAGAACAGCAGACTGTACCGCACTCAAGCCTATGTACCGTAGCACCCTATACCAAGTTACCAGTCCTTATAAGAACTTTTGTGGAACAAGCAGGTTGTGTGTTAGTGATTAGCAGACTGTACGTCAGTCCCTATACCAATGAAGGACTGCTGCAGTATAGGGCAGCGGTCAGCAGTAGTGCACGGCAACCCTATGTATTGTGGACCGATAGCGGTCCTTACAGAACAGCAGACTGTACTGCACTCAGGCCTATGTACCGTAGCACCCTATACCAAGTTACCAGTCCTTATAAGAACTTTTGTGGACCAAGCAGGTTGTGTGTTAGTGTTTAGCAGACTGTGCGTCAGTCCCTATACCGCTGAAGGACTGCTGCAGTATAGGGCAGCGGTCAGCAGTAGTGCACGGCAACCCTATGTATTGTGGACCGATAGCGGTCCTTACAGAACAGCAGACTGTAACGCACTCAGGCCTATGTACCGTAGCACCCTATACCAAGTTACCAGTCCTTATAAGAACTTTTGTGGACCAAGCAGGTTGTGTGTTAGTGATTAGCAGACTGTACGTCAGTCCCTATACCAATGAAGGACTGCTGCAGTATAGGGCAGCGGTCAGCAGTAGTGCACGGCAACCCTATGTATTGTGGACCGATAGCGGTCCTTACAGAACAGCAGACTGTAACGCACTCAGGCCTATGTACCGTAGCACCCTATACCAAGTTACCAGTCCTTATAAAAACTTTTGTGGACCAAGCAGGTTGTGTGTTAGTGTTTAGCAGACTGTGCGTCAGTCCCTATACCGCTGAAGGACTGCTGCAGTATAGGGCAGCGGTCAGCAGTGGTGCACGTCAACCCTATCTATTGTGGACCGATAGCGGTCCTTACAGAACAGCAGACTGTACCGCACTCAAGCCTATGTACCGTAGCACCCTATACCAAGTTACCAGTCCTTATAAGAACTTTTGTGGACCAAGCAGGTTGTGTATTAGTGTTTAGCAGACTGTACGTCAGTCCCTATACCGCTGAAGGACTGCTGCAGTATAGGGCAGCGGTCAGCAGTGGTGCACGTCAACCCTATCTATTGTGGACCGATAGCGGTCCTTACAGAACAGCAGACTGTACCGCACTCAAGCCTATGTACCGTAGCACCCTATACCAAGTTACCAGTCCTTATAAGAACTTTTGTGGAACAAGCAGGTTGTGTGTTAGTGATTAGCAGACTGTACGTCAGTCCCTATACCAATGAAGGACTGCTGCAGTATAGGGCAGCGGTCAGCAGTAGTGCACGGCAACCCTATGTATTGTGGACCGATAGCGGTCCTTACAGAACAGCAGACTGTACTGCACTCAGGCCTATGTACCGTAGCACCCTATACCAAGTTACCAGTCCTTATAAGAACTTTTGTGGACCAAGCAGGTTGTGTGTTAGTGTTTAGCAGACTGTGCGTCAGTCCCTATACCGCTGAAGGACTGCTGCAGTATAGGGCAGCGGTCAGCAGTAGTGCACGGCAACCCTATGTATTGTGGACCGATAGCGGTCCTTACAGAACAGCAGACTGTAACGCACTCAGGCCTATGTACCGTAGCACCCTATACCAAGTTACCAGTCCTTATAAGAACTTTTGTGGACCAAGCAGGTTGTGTGTTAGTGATTAGCAGACTGTACGTCAGTCCCTATACCAATGAAGGACTGCTGCAGTATAGGGCAGCGGTCAGCAGTAGTGCACGGCAACCCTATGTATTGTGGACCGATAGCGGTCCTTACAGAACAGCAGACTGTAACGCACTCAGGCCTATGTACCGTAGCACCCTATACCAAGTTACCAGTCCTTATAAAAACTTTTGTGGACCAAGCAGGTTGTGTGTTAGTGTTTAGCAGACTGTGCGTCAGTCCCTATACCGCTGAAGGACTGCTGCAGTATAGGGCAGCGGTCAGCAGTGGTGCACGTCAACCCTATCTATTGTGGACCGATAGCGGTCCTTACAGAACAGCAGACTGTACCGCACTCAAGCCTATGTACCGTAGCACCCTATACCAAGTTACCAGTCCTTATAAGAACTTTTGTGGACCAAGCAGGTTGTGTATTAGTGTTTAGCAGACTGTACGTCAGTCCCTATACCGCTGAAGGACTGCTGCAGTATAGGGCAGCGGTCAGCAGTGGTGCACGTCAACCCTATCTATTGTGGACCGATAGCGGTCCTTACAGAACAGCAGACTGTACCGCACTCAAGCCTATGTACCGTAGCACCCTATACCAAGTTACCAGTCCTTATAAGAACTTTTGTGGAACAAGCAGGTTGTGTGTTAGTGATTAGCAGACTGTACGTCAGTCCCTATACCAATGAAGGACTGCTGCAGTATAGGGCAGCGGTCAGCAGTAGTGCACGGCAACCCTATGTATTGTGGACCGATAGCGGTCCTTACAGAACAGCAGACTGTACTGCACTCAGGCCTATGTACCGTAGCACCCTATACCAAGTTACCAGTCCTTATAAGAACTTTTGTGGACCAAGCAGGTTGTGTGTTAGTGTTTAGCAGACTGTGCGTCAGTCCCTATACCGCTGAAGGACTGCTGCAGTATAGGGCAGCGGTCAGCAGTAGTGCACGGCAACCCTATGTATTGTGGACCGATAGCGGTCCTTACAGAACAGCAGACTGTAACGCACTCAGGCCTATGTACCGTAGCACCCTATACCAAGTTACCAGTCCTTATAAGAACTTTTGTGGACCAAGCAGGTTGTGTGTTAGTGATTAGCAGACTGTACGTCAGTCCCTATACCAATGAAGGACTGCTGCAGTATAGGGCAGCGGTCAGCAGTAGTGCACGGCAACCCTATGTATTGTGGACCGATAGCGGTCCTTACAGAACAGCAGACTGTAACGCACTCAGGCCTATGTACCGTAGCACCCTATACCAAGTTACCAGTCCTTATAAAAACTTTTGTGGACCAAGCAGGTTGTGTGTTAGTGTTTAGCAGACTGTGCGTCAGTCCCTATACCGCTGAAGGACTGCTGCAGTATAGGGCAGCGGTCAGCAGTGGTGCACGTCAACCCTATCTATTGTGGACCGATAGCGGTCCTTACAGAACAGCAGACTGTACCGCACTCAAGCCTATGTACCGTAGCACCCTATACCAAGTTACCAGTCCTTATAAGAACTTTTGTGGACCAAGCAGGTTGTGTATTAGTGTTTAGCAGACTGTACGTCAGTCCCTATACCGCTGAAGGACTGCTGCAGTATAGGGCAGCGGTCAGCAGTGGTGCACGTCAACCCTATCTATTGTGGACCGATAGCGGTCCTTACAGAACAGCAGACTGTACCGCACTCAAGCCTATGTACCGTAGCACCCTATACCAAGTTACCAGTCCTTATAAGAACTTTTGTGGAACAAGCAGGTTGTGTGTTAGTGATTAGCAGACTGTACGTCAGTCCCTATACCAATGAAGGACTGCTGCAGTATAGGGCAGCGGTCAGCAGTAGTGCACGGCAACCCTATGTATTGTGGACCGATAGCGGTCCTTACAGAACAGCAGACTGTAACGCACTCAGGCCTATGTACCGTAGCACCCTATACCAAGTTACCAGTCCTTATAAGAACTTTTGTGGACCAAGCAGGTTGTGTGTTAGTGATTAGCAGACTGTACGTCAGTCCCTATACCAATGAAGGACTGCTGCAGTATAGGGCAGCGGTCAGCAGTAGTGCACGGCAACCCTATGTATTGTGGACCGATAGCGGTCCTTACAGAACAGCAGACTGTACTGCACTCAGGCCTATGTACCGTAGCACCCTATACCAAGTTACCAGTCCTTATAAAAACTTTTGTGGACCAAGCAGGTTGTGTGTTAGTGTTTAGCAGACTGTGCGTCAGTCCCTATACCGCTGAAGGACTGCTGCAGTATAGGGCAGCGGTCAGCAGTAGTGCACGGCAACCCTATGTATTGTGGACCGATAGCGGTCCTTACAGAACAGCAGACTGTAACGCACTCAGGCCTATGTACCGTAGCACCCTATACCAAGTTACCAGTCCTTATAAGAACTTTTGTGGACCAAGCAGGTTGTGTGTTAGTGATTAGCAGACTGTACGTCAGTCCCTATACCAATGAAGGACTGCTGCAGTATAGGGCAGCGGTCAGCAGTAGTGCACGGCAACCCTATGTATTGTGGACCGATAGCGGTCCTTACAGAACAGCAGACTGTACCGCACCCAAGCCTATGTACCGTAGCACCCTAGACAGACCAAGTTACCAGTCCTGATAAAGAGCTTTGTGGAACAAGTGAGTTGTGAATGTTTAGCAGACTGCAGCAGAAGGGCAGCAGTCAAGTATAATATTCTTTCTATATTTGGAAGAAAGAATATTATACGTGTACAAGCCTATTACCGTACCACTGATACCAGTCCTGAAAAGAACCTTTGTGGAACTAATAGTAACAGCAAGTCTTTAAAATTATCCTCACTGCCTGACACACTGCTTCCTGCCTGTCCCTATACAAATTGGCAAAAAAGAGTAGGCTGGAACGATTAGCTGGAACAGCTCTTTTGTGGACCTGATAGTAACAGCTAATGATGATGATGATGATGATGATGAAGAAAGACTAATCTGGCTGAGCTGTCCCTAAAATAGCAGCATACAGCGCTCTGTCCCTTTATCTAAACTGACAAAAGAAACTCAGGCTGCTGACCTAACACCTATACCAGTCCTGAAAAGAACTTTTGTGTACCAAATAGCTAGCGTTTTCTCTGTCCCTACTCCACACAGGATCCTTTCCCTACAGTGACAGAAGAAAGAATGTAAAATGGCCACCGGATCGGGTGTATTTATAGGTTAGGGGGAATGTCCAAGTGTCCATGAGCTGTCATGTCTCAATTGGTTGTCCTGTAACACATGATAAACGTGTCACGAAAGGTTAAAGTTCTTGTATACATTAAACACGTAAGTCCGCCGGGGCGAACGACGGAAAAAGGCGTTCGAACCCGCGGACGGCGAAAGTCGGAAATTCGCCGCGAAACGACCGCCGGGCGAACCGTTCGGCCATCACTATAAGTTTGTGCAGGAGAGAAGGATTCCAGGGAGCAATAGTCTGCAGGAGTTACACAGAGGAGCAATAATCTGCATGGTGATGCAGTGAAGAGACTGTAGATGTTATACACGTGCATCATTTCTTCAAGGCTTAAACAAAGTTCTACATCATAAATATGATGGCAACGTAGTTTGATCTATGGGCATCCCATATATCCTTTCCCCCAACCAAGTTATATCCCCCCAATAAACAAAAACAAAACAAAGCAAATGACTGTTAATTGTCTCAGAAGTGATATATGGAGGTCTGGCAGCAGGGTGATATGGTGGATGTTAGTTACTAGTAGCAACACACTGTTTCATCACCATCTATATATATTTATAAATACACAGACCATATTTAACCACTTCAATACAGGGCACTTTCGCCCCCTTCCTTCCCAGCCCAATTTTCAGCTTTCATCGCTCTAGCGCTTTCAGTGACAATTGCGCGGTCATGCTACACTGTACCCAAATGAAATTTTTATCATTTTGTTCGCACAAATAGAGCTTTATTTTGGTGGTATTTATTCACGACTCCGTTTTTTATTTTTTGCGATATAAGCGCAAAAATGTGGAAATTTGGAAAAAAAACAATATTTTCTTTTTTCTATTTTAAAAGAAATCCAATAAAATCAAATTTTGGCATAAATTTAAGCCAAAATGTATTCTGCTACATGTTTTTGGTAAAAAAAATTCCGTTAAGTGTATAATAATTGGTTTGTGTGATCACGGACATATGTACGCAAATGATCATGTACATATGTGTGCAGGTGATCACGTATATATGTGTGCAGATAATCATTGGAACATGTGATTTTAGTGGGACATATGTGGGGGACATGTTTTTATTATTAGGGACATGTGTTTTTATTATTTGGGGACATGTATGTTTTGGGGACATATGTGGGGACTGTGTTTATACTGTGTGGTGTGTTGTGTATTACACTAGACTGGTGATCAGTGAGTAAAAAGCTGTAAAAAACAGCTCATACTCACTGATCATCAGCCGGCTGCAGCGATCTGGTCTCCTCTCCTCAGCGATGACTTCTGTGTGAGGAGAGGAGGAGCCGATTGCCTAGCAACCGGCTGTTTGTTTACATCACATGACGGCCGTGATTGGACACGACCGTCATGTGATCAGGAGGGCCAATTAGAGAGCCCTCCTGCCGATCTGAGATGCGCCGTGTCCAGGTGACATGGGCGCATCGGGATCGCGCCGCTGCGCGGGCACGCGCTCGCGTGATCCCGCTCCTTCTGATGGACGTTCCTGAACGTCCTATCAGAAGTAGACGGCTCCCACCCGGCCGTATATGTGCATTGGCCGGGTGGGAAGTGGTTAACCTCTACGGGTCTACTCCCTAAGCCCCATTTAAATATGTATGACTCTACAAATGTGTGCAGAGTTGCGTAGTAACTAATCCATCTCTATTCCAATAATAAAGTAGTACTCTCCTTATACTATGGCCCTTGTCCTAATAATGTGGTCACTGGGGGCAACCATATATATAGTCTAGGTTGATCTAAATATAATATCGTAATGGATCAGAGACAGTGGCAGTGCGTCCATAAGGGCGCACGGGCACCGCCCCCTCTCTCCAGCCACCCCACTATCACCAATAGATAGATTCAAGCATTGCATGAATCTGCCTATGGCTGCCGCTTCCACCCGCTATTCAGGGGCTCAGCCCCTTTTTGGGCGCCAGGCGTCTGAATTACAGCAGTGGGGTATTTTTTATTTTATTTTTTGAAGCACCTAATAGGTGTGAAAAAAGGTAAACAGCGCTCGCAGTTCACTTGCTGTGTTAGAAAAGCGAATAAATATTTGCTTTCCTAACACTGAACCACCTCTCCGCCAATCAGGTTCTTGGGTCTATTACCCATCCCCTGATTGGCATCCAATCATAGGAGAGGACGGGAGGAGCAGATAGGAGAAGACATCAAGGACAAGGAGGAAACCACTCACTGCCGTCACCCGCAGACGGCGGTGGGGGGGGCACAGTGGCAGCATTCGATGGGCACAGTGGGAGCATTTGATGGCACAGTGGCAGCATTTCATGGCACAGTGGCAGCATTTCATGGCACAGTGGCAGCGTTTGATGGGCACCGTGGCGGCTTTTGATGGGCACAATGGCAGCATTTGATAGCATAGTGGCTGCGTTTGATGGCACAGTGGCTGCATTTGATGGGCACAGTGACGGTAATTGATGGGCACAGTGGCTGCATTTAATGGCATAGTGGCTGCGTTTGATGGCACAGTGGCTTTGTTTGATGGGCACAGTGACAGCAATTGATGGGCACAGTGGCTGCATTTGATGGTACAGTGAGGCTACAATTGATGTGTTTTTTTCTTCAGTTTGCGCCCCCCCAAAAAATTTTGAGCACCAGCCACCACTGATTAGAGATGAAGTCCAAATGAATTATAATGCATGTTCTGTCATTGAGGGGCTCACCACACTACATTAATACAAAAATAAAAAAACTTTGCACTATCGCTGACTTATGTGTCATTTGTTCATCTTTTACATCTAAGGGTAAGCATAGCTATTACTCCCTTTGAGGTGGAGATTGTGCTACCTACTTAGCATTTCCCTTTTATGAGTGGCCCAAGGGGGTTTCTTATGTATAAAATGTTTGTGTTAATGTAGTGTGGTGAGCCCCTCAATAGCAGAAAATGCATTATAATTCATTTGGACTTCATTTCTGATCCATTACGATATTATATTTACATCAACCTAGACTTTGGGTAAGTATTCCCCTTTTTCTATATACAGACTTTGATGACTAGGGGGCATTTAGCAGTTCTGCAGCTGGTCTACGCAAATGCAGTGATGAACTCTTTTGGTAATTAATATATTTTTCTTTCCTTTTGGCTGCTAATTTTTACCTTTCATGGGCCGGCAGGCTACTTTTTGAGGCCATTGACCATTTCCCTCCATGGACACAGAGCACACTATACTACATCCATTCTGGGTAAGTTTCTCCTTCCCGAAGGATGATTTAATATCTAATATTTATACCATAAATTATCTTTTCATGAGGAATGGAAAGAATGGTTACTTTTTGGATAAAATGTAATAATTTGACCAGTACCAACACTGTAATAATATGTAGTATGTATTTTTTGATATGATGTTTGATTCTCTCTGTTTTTCTTATAGATCTGTTTTTAAATTCCTTGATTTATCTATTTCAATGTACTTAATTCTACTGGTCCTGATGAAGCAGATGATCTGCGAAACACGTTGACCTTCTCAGTAGACTTTATGTACAGATCCTTGTAATGTACCAAATTGTTAGCAACATGTGTTTTTTATACCATGTAAAATAAAGACAAAATTATTTTAGATCTATTGTATTTATTTAGTTTAAAATAATTAGTCTCAGCTTGAATAGCGTTTAGTGTCACTTTAAGGTTAATTTATGAAGGTCTCTGTTGCCACTTCTCTCACCCTGCCAGGATCAGATGCCCTGACTTGCACAGTCATTGGGAGTGGACTGGTTTTCGTGCGATCACCCCTGCCAATGTGCCAATGTGATCAGTAATTACCATTCTCTGCTAATTATCCCTATTATTAACCCGAAACTCAGTTTTGTGTAATAATAATTTATTCTCAGTGACAGCACCATACTGAGGCCGGAAAGTCAGAGACATAAAAGAGAACAGCATTGGATACTAAGTAAGTTGTAATGTTTCCCGAAACTGCGTTTTCCTGTTTCAGAGCCTGGGCAAACCTGAGCATTTTGTTTCGTAGTAATGCTCAATAATCCATGTTTTCCAATTGTCCCTGTTCACTTTTGAGCATTCAAGTGCATAGAGCCCAATGCCTGAAGCTAGAGAAAGAAACATGAGCTATTTTTGGAGTAGAATGGGGCACTTTGACCCCATTGACTTTAATGAAAACATGCAAAAAATATTTTTAGGCGCTCCCATAATAAAAGTCTATGGGCCAAAACCGCCAGTAAAATGCCTATGCGTTAATAGAGTATTTTCGCTGTGCTTTTGCAGCATCTGCAGGGCGTTTTTTTTTTTACGTAAAAACTGCACCAAAATTGCTTAGCGGGGGTGTTTTTGATGTGGTTCCTCTTCATTTCAATCAAGAGGAGCATTTTTGGGGCATTTTTATTTCTTAACTCTCCAAACATGCTCCAAAAATGCTGCAAGGAGATTTTTTTTTTTACATGGTAATCGAAACACACTGCCCCAATGTGAACACATTCATAGATTTTAAAGGGAAGCATTTTTCTTCAGCTTTTCAGGCGCTTTTTTATAACGCAAAAGCACTTGAAACACTCCTTAATACAGTGGGAAAAACAATTATTTGATCCCCTGCAGATTTTGTAAGTTTGCCCACTTACAAAGAAATTAAGGGTCTATAATTTTTATCATAGGTGTAATTTAAATGATAGAGACTGAATATCAACCAAAAATTCTGAAAAAACATGATACAAATGTTATAAACTGAGTTGCAGTTCAGTGAGTATTTGATCCCCAAGCAAAACATGTCTTAGTACTTGTTGGAGAAACCCCTGTTGGCAAGCACAGAGGTAAGAGGTTTCTTGTAGTTGGTTACCAGGTTTGCACACATCTCAGGAGGGATTTTGGTCCACTCTTCATACAATATATTGTACTGTAATATGTGGATTACATTAGTGTATCAAACCAATTCACCTCAGTTTTGTCCCCAGTGCTTTGTCCAGTGCCCTTCCTGCACTTTTACCATTCTTTCTGCCTGGAAACTTGAGAACGTTCATGGCATCCAAAAAGTGTCCCTTTAGGTCAAAAGTGGTTTTAGATTAGCTAGAAAACAGCGATAGTGAATGAGAATCACTTGCAGAATTGAGCGATAGTGATTCGTGGGGAAATTCGTCATCAGACACTGAAAATGACGACAGCACTGAACAGCGGGTTTTTGAATATGGCATCAAGAACGGTCGATTGTTGGCTTGGTTAGCCAGAGGGCAATTTGCGGTTACCCACATTAGTGGGATAAAGGACTCTAGTGGGAAAGTGCTGAGATCACCTAGCAGTATAAATTAGTGGTTCTTTCACTTTTACATGGCTCTGTACTCCTCTAGGGTGGACTACACTTCGGATGAATTGGTTGCTTTCCTAGATAACGTTACCCTCCCTACCCTTGACCCTGTGATGAGTGAGGGACTGGAGTCTGCTATCACCCCGGAGGAGCTACAGATTGCTCTTTCGCAAATCCAGCCTGGGAAGACTCCCGGGATTGGTTGGCCTCCCGACTGAATTCTATTATCAGGAGCTGCTTGCCCTTAGACTGGTTTCTCTTTTTGCCCAATTTTTCTCCCTAGGTATTCTACCTGAATCTATGTCCGAGGCGATAGTGGTGTTGGTGCTTAAACTGGGCAAGGACCCTGAGGACACCTCCTCCTATAATTGTCCCTCATAAACGTTGATGCCAAGACAACAGACTGTTATATCTCCAGAATGCCGACAAGTCTCTAAAGGATATCTTTAATGAATTTGGTAGGTTCTCGGGCATTCAAATTAACTGGGCTAAATTAACGCTCTTTCCCTTAGATCCCCAAGCTAGAGAGGCTGCTGCAAACGTCCCATTACTCTGGGCTGATCAGTTTCGGTATCTGGGTGTTCAGGTTCAGAGGGAACTGACCAGTTTTTATGACCTTAGTTTGTCTCAGTTTTGCTCCATGTGCAATCCTTGGACTTCGTTACCGCTAAATCTGTTGGGTCGTATTAATTTACTCGAAATGGTGTTCCTTCTAAAATTCTTGTACGTGTTCCATAATTGCCCAACTTGGATGCCCAGATCCTTATTCTCGGCCATTGATAGGTGTATTGAGACATTTGTCTGGGGGGTGCTCTCCTTAGATTACCTAAATCTACCCTGATTCTCCCAGTGCAATGCAGGGGGGCTGGCCTTTCCGGACTTTGGAGACTGGAGACTTTGGTTCTTGGATTACTCCAGGAGTTGGGAAACCCGTATATATATAGGGGCTGTTGGGCCTATGCTGACCTTCCGCTTCCTAATAGAACGGCCTTGAGGCTTTTGGGGGTGGCCTGGTGTAGGCCGATCTAATCGATGGTCTCCCTTTACCCCGCTGTGGGGGAACCCCTGTCTTCTGTAGTTCCGTTCTATCCCTGACCCCCAGGTGTGGGCTTGATACAGCATTAAAACTATTGGGGATGTGTTCTTGGCAGGGGCCCTGCGCTCTTTCCAGGATCTCAAGGCTAATTTTAACTTACCTGGCTGGATGTATTTCAGATACCTGCAATTAAGACATGCTGCTCGGGCCCAGATCCTATCCCCATCAAGGAACTCTTAGCTCAAGAATCATTAACAAAATCTCTGTCCACTCTCTACCTGGCCTTTTTGCGTGTTGAATCTTTCAAGATGGAAAAGCTCTGGGAAAAGTGGAAAGCTGACTTTCCAGACCTAGATAGGGAGGACTGTTTGGAGGATAGTGTTAGGGTGTTAGTCCCCTCCAAGGACAAGTTGATGCAGGTGACATTTTTACACAGGGTCTATTATACCCCCCAGAGACTCCACAGTATTTACCCCCAGAGATCGCAGGAATGTTCCAGGTGTGGCAATGATGAGGGAACGTACATGCACATCTTCTGGAGCTGTCCAAGGATTGTTCAGTATTGGGAGGAGGCAGTGGACCTCATTAATGGTTGCCTCCAGCTGGCTTTTCCGGTCTCATCGGAAATGGCTCTATTGGGATTTCAGGATGATAAGCAACGGCCTGGGCGCACTAAACTACTGCTAACATACCTTTCCTATTATGTCAATTGAGAAATTATTCTTAGATGGAATGCCCATTCCCCTCCCTCTGTGGGTTCATGGGGAAAAACAATTAATGCAGCCCTTCCTCTATATAAGTTAACCTATATTAACAGGAATTGCCCCAAGAAATTCGTCAAGCTGTGGCGGCCATGAATGGAGTAGACTGGGCACATCTCCTTTTTTTTGGGTGCCTTGCCTTGGGCCAGAGTGGTAGCTTCGCCTTCACACTGTCTCTGCTGTGTCTTAATTGGGCAAGAAGATTGGTGTTTCCACAACTCTGTCTGTTTTTTGAAGATTATCCTGTTTGAAGTATACCCATGGTATTAGAACTGTTTGTTGGTAGGTGTACCTGATGTGCAGGGGTCAAGTCCTAGGGAAAAAAGTGTGGGAACTCCCACCCAAGATCCACTCCCCCCACCAAAAATAAAAAGAAAAAATAGGACATCGGGGCACATCAGGGCACGGGGCATATCAGGGCATGGGACACATCAGGCCACATGGCACATCAGGGCTTGGGGCACATTATGGCACATCAGGGCACATTATGGCACATCAGGGCACGGGGCACATCAGGGCACGGGGCACATAGCACATCAAGGCATGGGGCACATTATGGCACATTATGGGGCACATCAGGGCACATTATGTGGCACATTGGGGCACATAGCACATCAGGGCACATTATGGGGCACATAGCACATCAGGTCACATAGCACATAAGGGCATGGGGCACATCAGGGCATGGGACACATCAGGCCACATGGCACATCAGGGTATGGGGGAAACGTTGGCACATTATGGCACATCAGGGCACATTATGGCACATCATGGCACATTATGGGGCACATAGCACATCAGGGCACATAGCACATAAGGGTGCGGGGCACATCAGGCCACATGGCACATCAGGGCACATCAGGGAACATTATGGCACATTATGGGGCACATAGCACATCAGGGCATATTATGGGGCACATAGCACATCAGGGCACATAGCACATAAGGGTGTGGGGCACATCAGGCCACATGGCACATCAGGCCACATGGCACATCAGGGCACATAGCACATAAGGGTGCGGGGCACATCAGGCCACATGGCACATCAGGGCACATCAGGGAACATTATGGCACATTATGGGGCACATAGCACATCAGGGCATATTATGGGGCACATAGCACATCAGGGCACATAGCACATAAGGGCACGGGGAACATGGGGGCATGGGGCACATCAGGCCACATGGCACATCAGGGCATGGGAAATGTTGGCACATGGGGGCACATTAGGGCACATTATGGGTCACATAGCACATCAGGGCACATTATGGCACATCAGGGCACATTATGGCACATCAGGGCAGGGGGCACATTACGGCATGGGGCACATCAGGGCACATAATGGGGCACAGTGGGGCACATAGGACATCAGGGCAGAGGACACATTACGGCATGGGGCACATAGGAAATCAGGGCAGGGGGTCACATTAGGGCATGGGGCACATAACACACCAGGGGGCACATTATAGGGCACATCGTCATCTTACTAGGCAGTATGCAGAGTAGCACAGGAAGCGTTTGGCTGTAGTAAATTCTCCCTCACTTCACACAGTGCTGTTCACTCCCCGGCGGCCCCTCCTCTCTTCTCGTCTATCCTCATTGGCTAGTGACATCATCTGGGATAGACCATAGACGAGAAGAGAGGGGGGGCCGCCGGGGAGCGAACAGCGCTGTGTGAAGTGAGGGAGAGCTTACAGTCAAACGCTTCCTGCGCTACTCTGCATACATCTCATTCGGGCGGCTCGAGTCCTGCAAAGGGAACGGCGTTCCCGCTGTGAAAATAGTGCAGGGACGCCGTTCCCACGTGTTCCCGCAGGACTCGAGCCCTGCTGATGTGTCTTTTGCTCTCCTTAGAACTGTCAATGCATAATATGTTTTGTTCTTTGATGCTGTGCATAACTTGTACGCTGTACCATACTTTTGTTCAATAAAGGAACATTGTGATTGTTAAAAAAAGAAAATGACGACAGCGACAGCTCAGTGATGTGCGAACTTGGTGCTCTATTGACTCTGGTACAGATCAGGCAGCGCCCCTAAGATTCCAATTTACTGGAGCATCTGGTATGAAAGTAGATGTTGAACACGATAACCCTTTGGCATACTTACAATTATTTCTCACGATGAGATTACTGAAAAAATAGTTACAGAGACAAGCCGGTACAATGAGAACAATGTCTCCTGAACTTTATGAGTTTCTTCTGCAAAACAAAACAGATGCCTAGGGAACCGTTAGGGCTAACCGGTGCGACATGCCGCAAATGTTTGGCAATAAGAAGTTGAAGACTGGAGAAATGGTTGCCTGGCAGAAAGGCAAAATTAAGGCACTGCGATGGCTTAATAAGAAAGATGTTTGCCTAATGAGAACACTTCATAATACCTCCACTGGTACGGTACGCACGAAAGGTAGGAAAGAAATCATGAAGCCACAAGTAGTGATAGCAGGGGCGTACCTAGAGCATTTGACATCCGGGGCAGATCCTATATCTGGCACCCCCCCCCCCCATTAAAATGTAAAAATACCCCACTGTGCCCCCTGCATCATTCAATATCTCTTTGTCACTACTGTGTACTCCCTCTCCACAACTGCACCTCTGGACCCCTTTACATTACACAACACCCTGCATCTCTGGGCCCCTTTACATTACACAGCACCCTGCATCTCTGGGCCCCTTTACATTACACAGCACCCTGCATCTCTGGGACCCTTTAGATTACATAGCACCCTGCCCTTCTGGACCCCTTTACATTACATAGCACCCTGAACCTCTGGACCCCTTTACATTACACAGCACCCTGCACCTCTGG
Source organism: Lithobates pipiens (assembly GCF_037356315.1). Taxonomy (NCBI): domain Eukaryota; kingdom Metazoa; phylum Chordata; class Amphibia; order Anura; family Ranidae; genus Lithobates; species Lithobates pipiens. Next base: position 149,489,873 of record NW_027507787.1, on the reverse strand, counting down.
ACCCCTTTACATTACATAGCACCCTGTCCTCCTGGACTCCTTTACATTACATAGCACCCTGAACCTCTGGACCCCTTTACATTACACAGAACCCTGCACCTCTGGACCTCTTTACATTACACAGCACCCTGAACCTCTGGACCCCTTTACATTACATAGCACCCTGCACCTCAGGACCCCTTTACATTACACAGCACCCTGAACCTCTGGACCCCTTTACATTACACAGCACCCTGCACCTCTGGACTCCTTTACATTACATAGCACCCTGAACCTCTGGACCCCTTTACATTACATAGCACCCTGCACCTCTGGACCCCTCTATATTACACAGCCCCCTGCACCTCTGGACCCCTTTACATTACACAGCTCCCGGCACCCCTTTACATTACACAGCACCCTGCATCTCTGGGCCCCTTTACATTACACAACACCCTACACCTTTGGATCCCTTTACATTACACAACACCCTGCACCTCTGGACCCCTTTACATTACACAGGACCCTGCCCCTCTGGACCCCTTTACATTACATAGTACCCTGCCCTCCTGGACCCCTTTACATTACATAGCACCCTGAACCCCTTTACATTACACATCACCCTGCACCTCTGGACCCCTTTACATTACACAGCCCCCTGCACCTCTGGACCCCTTTACATTACACAGCTTCCTGCACCCCTTTACATTACACAGCACCCTGCTTCTCTGGGCCTCTTTATATTACACATCATCCTGCAGCTCTGAACCCCTTTACATTACACAGCCCCCCTCTTCAGTGTACCCCCCCCTCTTCAGTGCAGCCCCCCTTCAGTGTATCCCCCCTCTTCAGTCTAGCCCCCCTCTTCAGTGCAGTCTCCCTCTTCAGTGCAGCCCCCCTTCAGTGTATCCCCCCCTTCAGTGTATCCCCCCCCTTCAGTGTAGCCCCCTCTCTTCAGTGTAGCCCCCCCATCAGTGTAGCCCCCCTCTTCAGTGTAGCCCCCCTCTTCAGTGTAGCCCCCCCTTCAGTGTAGCCCACCCTCTTCAGTGTAGCCCCCGTTCAGTGCCTCAGATCAGCGCGGCGGGACATGCTTAGCAGATCCCCTCCCCCTGTTTACACATAAACAGAGAGGAGGGGGAGGCGGCCGCTCGGCTGTGCCTGTGTGACATCCGTGATCGCACAGACAGACAGCCTGCGGCTGGGAGAGGAGGGGATGGAAGGTGAAACGGTGTCACCCTGCACCTCCCGCACACCCCCTCCCCCTTGCATCACAACGATAGCTTTCCTCTCTCTGCCTGTGCCTGTCACTGCGCTGCTGCCTAATCCCGCAGCGCTGCCACCGATTCAATCGCGGAGGGTGGTGCCGGCCTGATCCCCCCCCCAGTGTGTAGTACCCGGGGCGGCCCACACCCCCCGCCCCCTACTTAGCCCTTGTACACACGGTCGGAGATTCCGACAACCAAATCCGTCGGATTTTGTCCGTCGAGTTTTGTCTGATGGATCTTGTCCGAAACTGTTGCATACACACAGTCGGACAAAGTTATCGAAAAATCCGATCTTTCAGAACGTGATGACGTAATTTCGTTATGATGGGACTACGTTCAGGCTAGTAGCCAATAGCTTTGATGTAGGAATTTGATCTGAGCATGCGTGGCACTATGTCCGATCGGAATTCTCTACACATGATCGGAGTATGTCCGATCGGAGCATTTTGGCTGAAAATATTTCCGGCAAGTTGGAAAAGTTGGTCCGGCGGATATTCCGACGGAAACAGTCCGATGCAGACCACACACAGTCGGAATATCCGACTAAACGCTCCGATCGGACACATTCCGTCGGAATCTCCGATCGTGTGTACAAGGGCTTAGTATGCCTCTAAGTGATAGACTACAATAACACCACGGGAGGTGTGGACACAGCCGACCAGCAATGACATTCTACCCAGCAATGAGGAAACAGCAAAATAACATGGTACCCCAATACTCATTCACATAGCGTGGGGGGCTGGTATCTGGGGGGCCCTTATTAAAGGTGGCTCCCGGATTCCGATAAGCCCCCTGCCCGCAGACCCCGACGACCAATGGCCAGGGTTGTCGGGAAGAGGCCCTTGTGCTCATCAACATGGGGACAAGGTGCTTTGGGGACCCCATGCCGTTTTTCCGGCGTAGGGCTTCCCCTTTAAGTCCATAGCAGGTGACGGGGCCAGAGAGGTGTCAATCTCACCGCCGCTAGTCTCGTCTACCTGGAGCCGCGTTCAAAATGAACGGACTTTCCTCCGTGTGTGTGGGCAAGTCTGTCATTTCAAAAGTCCGGTGGACTCCCGCCATAGTCTGTAAAAGTCCGGTCGTGTGTGGGCAGGTCCGGCGCATAGTCTTATCGTGTGTACGTGGCATTAGTGTCAAAATCAATAAAGAAAGACTTGCTTACTTTGACTAGATCCAGAGAATAGCCATTCACAACTGGATGTTCAATAGTCCCTTTCTCACAAGGCCTAGCAGCCAACAAGGTGCTTTACTCAGGAACAAGTCTCTGCCACAGACGTTGTTGTAGAACTTACAGGAATACGTCTCTGTCACAGACAGTGTTGTAGAACTTCAGGAAACTAAAACTTGTGGAAAACTTGTGTGATACCTGGATCTTTCAGCCAGCTTGGCGATAACCACGAGACAGGATTCACTTAGGTACTTCAGCCCCACCAGGCTCTTGCTAAGAAACCAACCCGTACATGGCCTTCTTCTCAAGAGTCCTCCCCTGGATAGCTGCGAAGTTATTGGGCCTCTCCAACTACCGGAGACGGCACCAGACCACCTTGGAATACTTCTTTAGTTTCCTTGCCTCAGGCTAGCCAGCCCCAAGACAACAAGTCGGGTGGATCCGCACCCCAGGCCACAGCCTTCCTGGAGGCTGGTCAGGAGGACCAGGACCATGGAGTCAGAACATACTTCTGGACCAGAACCCCGAACGTGGCATCCGCATCTTAAGTACCCTCTCCCAGAAAGCACAGCAAGAGTGACACTCCCACTGGGCGGGCTTCAAGAGAGAGTAAACTTAAAGCACCCAACTAGATTGTGGTTCCATGCCTGCCAGAAGAGACAGTGCCCCTTGTGGCCAGGCTGAACATCCTGTAGTCCAGTGTCAGGTCACCTTTAGGTGAGGTGACAGATGCGCACCGTAGTGATCAGGAGTGCACCTCAAGGTTGTGGACCCTACGGCTGACTGCTGCGGATGGGAGACAGATCCCACCGAGGTTAGAGCATAAGATTCCCAGGGGCGCGGAATCTAAGAGCCAGCAGGTGTTCACCAGAGCCTCGAGTGGGGAGGATGGACTGGCTACAACTGACTCCAGGTTGTGACCCCCAGGGTCCCCCAGCTCACACCCACAGTAGGCAACAGGAGGATAGGGATGGTGAGGGGCAAAGCCAAAGTCGGGGCCACAAGCAGACAGGAATAGTCAGGGACACGCCAAAAGGTCAGGATCACAGGCAAACAGGAATAGTCAAAGATACGGCAAAGTTGGTAACGGAACAACAGTAGAGCACACGGCAGGTAACAGAAAGCTAAACACACAAAGGAATACACAATGGTTGATCAGCACTGTTGGCTTGCAGTGCACAGGTTAATATAAGGTTCCCTGATAGGGCCTGGGGTGGAGCCATGCTTAGAGGAGAGGTTATAAAAACCACCAGGTGGAAGTGGCTGGCCTCTTAGTCTGAACACATGAGGGGAGGTAAGCAAACAGTAATATCACTGCATAACCATGACATCCAGTCAGACTGAAGCTGAGGTGCAAATTTAAAACAATTGTACCCAAACCAAACTACAGTTCAGGTGTAACTTTCAATTAACTTTCAACAACACAGCGGGTGCTCTTCAGGAGCCGGCGCTACATACATTATTGAATAAAATGTATTATTATTATATTATTATTTTTTATAATTATTTATTATATTATAATTTATGATTTCATGTTTCAAACTTTATCATACATGGTAGACATCCCATGTTTGGACAGATTTAAGTTATTCTTAAGAATTACAGACCTAAAATATAAAACAACAAATTTCCGTGCAAAACAATGTACTGCTTTGACATTCAAAAATACTGACATTATCAGACCGTCAGGGAGGTTAAGGTATGGAGACTTTCTAGACCACTGAATTACCTTAATGTGCTTCTTCTTCAGCCACTCCTTTGTTGCCTTGGCGGTATGTTATGAGTCATTGTCATGTACAAAGACCAGTGGCGGCCCGCCCATAGGGGGCGCCCGGGCGCCGCCCCCCCTCTCCCTAGGTGTAAAAAAAAGTTAAAAAAATAAATAAAAAAAAACGGGCCCTTTAAGACATTTAAAAAATAAAATAAAATGTCATTTAACAATTTGAGAATTTGAGAATCACAAGATTGCATCCATGGCGCTTCATTTGCGGGTTAAAAACCCGCCTTGCGGCGCACTGCAGAACGCCGACTAGCTTCCGCCCGTAAAATCACTGTGATTCTACGGGCGGGAGCATTGTCATTCTTAGACAGGCAGTCACTTCCGGCTTTCGGCTGCTTCACAAAACCCGGAAGTGACGTTGGCAGCTCCGTTCCTTAGCCCGAGCGGAGCTGCCAGACAGTGAGACAGGTGAGTCACCGCATAAAGGCTTTCTAGTTTCTACTTGTTGAGAATGTTCATGCATTTAGCTGAATGAATGGAAAAAAGCTTTCACAGCCAGAAAGGTTTCCCCAGGCCAGGCGACTTTTGCAGTGGCCAATCAGAGAATGAGCTCTGAAGGGGGAACTCCACGCCAAATTTCTGAAAAAAAATTTGACGTGGGTTCCCCCTCCGAGAGCATACCAGGCCCTTAGGTCTGGTATGGATTCCAAGGGGAACCCCCTACGCCGAAAAAACGGCGTGGGGGTCCCCCCCAGATCCTTATCCGAGCACGCTACCCGGCCGGCCAGGAAAGGGGGTGGGGACGAGCGGGCGCCCCCCCCCCTCCTGAGCCGTACCAGGCCGCGTGCCCTCAACATGGGGGGTGCCTTGGGGGAGGGGGGGGCGTGCGGCCCCCCAACCCCAAAGCACCTTGTCCCCATGTTGATGAGGACAAGGGCCTCTTCCCGACAACCCTGGCCGTTGGTTGTCGGGGTCTGCGCGCGGGGGGCTTATCGAAATCCGGGAACCCCCTTTAATAAGGGGGCCCCGGATACCGCCCCCCCCACCCTATGTGAATGAGTATGGGGTACAATGTATCCCTACCCATTCACCTGTGAAAAAAAGTACAAAAAAAACACAACACAGGGTTAAAATATTTTATTGCACAGCTCCGGGGGTCTTCCGTCTTCGGGGGTCTTCTCGCCGGACTCCTCCGCTATCCTCTTGTAGCTCTTTTGCTAGCGGAGGAGCCCGGCTTTCTTCCTCGCCGCCGGCCTCTTCTTCCGACTTCGGGGGTCTTGTCCCCCTCTTCGGTTCTTCTGCCGGGCCACCGCGCCTTCTTATAGCTCTTTTACAGGCGGTGGCCACGCCAATTTTTTCAGATTACATAAGGGGCGTGTTTTATGAGAAATGGGAGGGGCCAAAATGATGGGCGGGGTCATGATGGGCGGGGTCTGGCGCCCCCCCATCCAAAAACGTCACCAGCCGCCACTGACAAAGACCCATCCGTAATCCATCTTCAGTGTTCTGGCTGAGGGAAGAAGGTTCTCATCCAAGATTTTACAATACACAGCCCCATCCATTGGCCTCTCAAAGTGGCAAAGTTGGTTTGTACCTTTAGCAGAGAGACAGCCCCAAAGTATAACATTTCCACCTCCATGCTTGACTGTAGGGATAGTGTTCTTAGGGTCATAGTCAGCATCATGGCGATTCCCCCTCCTTAAGACAGGACATGTACAGGCTTGTATGAAGTTTGCCAATGAACATCTGAATGATTCAGAGAAGAAGGATTGGGAGAAAGTGCTGTGGTCAGATGAGACCATAATTGAGCTCTGTGATATTAACTCAACTTGCCACATTTTTTTAGAGGCTTGGAACTGCAATTCCACCCCATACTCCTTCACGTGGAGGGGTAGTATCTGGGGACTCCCTTATTTTTAAAGCGTCTGACAGATTCTGATAAGCCCCCTACCACAGACCTCCAAAACCAGAAAAGGTTCTGGAGATGAGGCCCTTGTGCTTTTCAGGGACCAGATGCTTTGTCAGGCACCCCAACCACCATGCTGATGGCGTGTGGCCTTTTATGGTTCAGGAGGTGGAGGGCCAGACTGCATGCTTGGATTAAGGGTCTGGTCCTCGGAACTCACACTTTTTTTTGTGAGGTACCCCCCTAAGAAATGTACCAGACCCAAACACTTTGAGTCTTCATTGCTGGCTTCTTGTAAAAAAAAAACAAAAAAAAAAACACAGACCTCACCTAAGTTCTCGGCAATAGATTTTCAAATAAGAATCAGGAGGGCGATGTAATTTGCCGGCAAGTTAAAACACATTTTTCCGTCACTTTTCCTTTGTAATTGTAAGTGCTACAAAACACATTGTTCCCAGCTGAGTTTCATGGATTTAAACAAAAAAAAAAAAGAAGTTTGACAGCCCCTTATCTATTAGCCCAGAAAATGGGCCTTTTTTTATTCGAAAAATTTGGTTCTTGTTGATTTCAATGCATTTTAGGTTCAGCATCCGAACCTTTGAAGTCCAGAGAACAATGCTCAAACTGAATCCAGGGCAGCTTGGTGCATCACAAGCACCAAATGTTGGGCTTGCAGTTGCAGCTCGGCCCTATCAATTTCATAGGGCAAGTTGGACAAGTGATGCCTTGATTCAAACAAGATATGAGAGGCAATCAGCTATCAAATGCGGAGTTCCCCTCTTTTGAGTGTTCTAACACTCCATCCATAATATGTAAAAGGATTTGATGGAAGTTCTGCTTTAAACCTGAACCCCGGACACAGAAAGTTTTATTTGAGTATATTCCTCAACAGCCATATAGAATATAAATCCACGTTGTGTGCCTTTGCAGACCTAGATATTACCTTATAAAAGTAGCAGTGACATCATCACTGTGCTGAACATTGCATTTGCAGAGAGCAAAGCTGTGGGAGAGGCCCAGCAGGCTCCACTAAAGGCTGCCTGCAAAAAACTACAGGAGAGGGCAGAGACATGACCAGTCACCCTGCATAAGGATAGAGAACAGCAGCAGCGAGCGGTCTTTATTACAGGAAAAGTCTAACACTGGATTACTGAACAGATCTGGAAGAAACACATAAAAGCACACCAAGTATGAATATGTATGACTCTTGTATTTAGATAATGCTTGTTTATCCCAGAGTTCAGATTTAGGTATGAGGATGGTCTAATTTCCAGGTTACAGTATGTGTCTAAGGATGGGGACCATTTTCTTCCAACAAAACACAAAATTTTCCCTCTGACATCGACCTGTTTGTACCGTTTACACAGTGTCACTTGTCCTTAGCCAAGGTGAAGCCACATTATTGACTTGTCATCACCTGAGTTTCTCATTTAATTACAAGTGGGACTGACATGAATATTCATTCTTTGGGAATTAGATAATAATGTCTGATGACTGCATAGTTCTGCAGAGGATGGAGGGGGTGCAGATTCTATTCTCCAGGTTTGTGTATTGGGTTACATATTGTGGTTTGTAAACTCTGCAGCTTGGAATAATTATAATGCTTCAATTGTATCCTGGGTCTACCCCTCCTCAACCCCAACAAGCATTAATTATAACCTCTGTCTGTCAATAACACATTGATGGGCAAACAGAAAAGTAAAATTTTCTGCATGCATCATAGTGAAGAGCTCACAAGAACCCTACTTTAAAGGGTCCACCTAAAAGCAATATCTCAACCTTTATGCCGCGTACACACGAGCGGACTTTTCAACATCCAAAGTCCGACGGACTGAGTCCGTCAGACTACTCGATCGTGTGTGGGCTGCAACGGACTTTTGATTCACCAAAGTCTGACGGACTTTAGAATATGGAACATGCTTCAAATTTTCCCGACGGAACTCCGCCGGACCCGGTCCCTTCGAAAAATCCGCTCGTGTGTATGCTATTCCGACGGACTAAAACCGACGCTAGGGCAGCTATTGGCTACTGGCTATGAACTTCCTTATTCGAATCCAGTCGTACGTCATCACGTTCAAATCCGTCGGAGTTTAGTGTGATTGTGTGTGGCCAAGTCCGCTCCGCCGAAAAGTCCGTCAGAACTCCGTCGGAACTCCGTCAGAACTCTGACGGAACTCCTTCGGAAGTCTGTCGGACATAAGTCCTCTCGTGTGTATGGGGCTTTAGTGGACTCCAGTAATTAAACCTTCTGACAAGTCTCTTCTATGTCTCAAGGACACTATTGGTGAGATCTCTGCACACCTACTTTGCCCATTATGAGGGGTTCCCACCATAATTGTGCTGAGTTCCCAGGTCTGCACACCTACTGTGCCCATTATAAGGGGTTCCCACCATCTTTGTGCTGAGTTCCCGGGTCTCAACATCGGCTGTGCCCATTATGAGGAGTGTCCACCATCCCTAAGAGGAGTTCCCATATCTCCACACCTGCTGTGCCCATTACAATTGGCTTTCATCATCCTTGCATCAAGTTCCCAGGTCTGTATTCCTGCACATCTGCTGTGCCCTTTATGAAGACTTTCCGCCATCCCTGCACTCAGTTCCCTGGTCTCCGCACCTTCTGTGCCCATTATGAGAGGTTTCCACCATCTCTACATTGAATTACTAGGTCTCCACACCTGCCATTATGAAGGCTGTTCACTTCCACTGTAGCATTTTAAACTTATTTAGGAACCCTTCGTTTTTTTTCTTTTTAAGAAGTAGGAAGAGCCCAATGTTGATGAGACAGCTTGATTAAATACTTCAACTTTTACACAACTCTTTGGCATGCCATACCTTCGGGAGTGCCAGACACTTGTGTCCCCACTGATCGATGTGATTCCTTTCTCTGGTCTTTCTATGGTCCTACACATGGTAAGGATATGAGCAAGGTGGCATGACAGACTCTCTATAATGTACAAAGGAAGTTTATCACTTTATGCTCCACCCAAGATGGTGATTTTAAGTTGGAACTTTAAACCAAATATGAAATGATGTCAATATGCCCCTCTGCACAATAAAAGGAACTTTTTTTGGGGGGGTTCTGCTTTCTTTTATAGTACTCCCCCTTGTGTCTAGCCCCCTAGGAGACCCCTGTCGCATATCCCAGGAAGCTGTGGGAGCCTATTCACAGCAGAGCCCGGGGAAGAGGAAGATTTTGTGTCAACAGGGGCTGGACTGCTTGAACTCAGCTGAGCACATGCTAGTGGAAGCATGTTAGGGTTCTTTAAATAAGTGGCACTTCCGCTCGTCATCATCTGAACATCTCTTCTCTCTCTTCACAGGTAAACCTGCATTTATATTATATCCTGCTACTCCCATCCACCTTAAACAGAACATAGACTGACTGCTCAAATGTCTCTTTGGTAAATCTGCATTTATGTTACTGCTGTTTTACATCCATCTGTAGCCATGTTCACAATATTTTGATGTTTATTTTGTTTTTCAGTCTTAGGCCCCTTTCACACATGCGGACGATATGTCCGTATTTCATCCATCTGTTTGCGGATGAAATACAGGCATACATTCATCCCTATGGGATAGCGGGTGTCTGCGGATGAACATCCGCAGACACACGATTTCGTCCGCCTCCGCTACTGTCCGATTCTGCAGACGGAGGAAATCCTTTTTCTATCCGTCTGCAGAGCGGATCGGATGAACACGGACAGACGGTCCGTGCGCATCCGATCGCCATAGAGGAGAGCGGAGAGCTGACAGGGCGGTCCCTGCCCCGCTGAGCGAGCGGATCATCACGGGGCGGATCATTACTGATCCGTCCCATGTGAAAAGGGGCCTTACCTAAATCATGGTTTCCCTTATCTTTACAATCTTGGCCTTACAGTTTGATTGTGGTGTGAAAAGTTTGCTGTGCTAGCTGTGTGCCTAATATTACCTCCTGATTGATTAATTGCCAAATTACATCCACACCCATCACAGTATAAAACAATACCTTCTTTAGTGAGACGGTAACGGTATTTCCATGAATCTTCCAGGACAGCTACTTGAGAGATGGTTGGCTCCGCCCTCTACAGGAAACACAAATCAGACATTACAGACGTTATAGCCAAAAGAAAGGTAATCTTTAAGGAAATCAATTTTAGAGAGGCCTCATGCAACGGCTCAAACAGAGCCCTAGTTAGAGCATTTAATACTAACAACAGATCCCACGGAGGAATCTGTTTAACAGCCCTGGGTGTACGTCTAGTTCTGGCTGAAAGGAACCTCTTAAGCAGAGGGGCCTCAGCCAGTCTTCTTTCTGCCGAGATAGGGCAGCAACCTGAACCTTAATGGTGCTGACAGAAAGTCCTTTCTCCACTCCCCTCTCAAATCTAGTGTACAGGGAGTAGAAAAGGAATCTCTTCTGCCAGGAAACAAAAGTCTTCCAAACTTTCCCATAGATCTTTCTTGTGACTAACTTTCGGCTGTCCAGAATAGTCTCAATAACCCCCTCTGAGCACCCCCTTAGCTGTAGGACGTGCTGCTCAGCCTCCAGACAATCAAATGGAAGGTCTGAGGGTTTGGATGGAGTACTGGTCCTTGACGGAGAACATCCCTCCGCTCTGGCAGGGGCCAGGGGGGTTCTATTGAGAGAGCTCTCAGCGAGGAGAACCAACTCCTCCTGGGCCACCAAAGGGCAATCAGGATAACTTCTGCTTGACCCTGAACAATCTTCCGAACTACCAGTGGTAAGAGAGGAAAAGGAGGAAAGGCATAGGCTAGAGTGAGATTCCATGGGAAAGAGAGTGCATCTGTCCATAAGGACTCCATCTCTCCTTCCACAAGAAGAAAGCTGGTAGTTTTTTGTTGAGACTGGATGCAAAAAGATCCATTCTGGGAACACCCCACCTTAACACTATCTCCTGGAATGTGTCTTGATTCAGTTCCCAACTACTGGCGCTGATGTTTACTCTGCTCAGATAGTCCGCCCTGACTGAAGACACATTGTTCTCTGCTCAGGGCAGAATCTTAACAATAGAGGAGTTTCTGAGCGAGTGCCCCCCTGCTTGTTTAGGTACACCACCGTTGGGGCATTGTCTGAAAAAAAAAAACAGGTCTTTTGAATTGACCCTCTCCCCCCGAGCAATTAAAGCCTTTCCCACTGCTAACAGTTCTCTGAAATTCGATGACTGGCATGCCTCCTCTTTCAGCCAGGCTCCCTGGGCCTGCCAGTCCTTTGAGTGAGCTCCCCAGCCCCACAGGCTGGCATCTGTAGTAATTTTCATTGGGGAAAACTGTGCCCAGTCCTTCCCTCCCTGCAGATGTTCCTGTTGCTCCCACCAGGACAGAGTAATGCCCCGTACACACGAGCGGACTTTTCGACATCCAAACTCCGATGGACTGAGTCCGGCGGACTATCCGATCGTGTGTGGGCTGCAACGGACTTTAGCGAAGCTAAAGTCTGACGGACTTTAGAAATGAAGCATGCTTTAAATTTTCCCGACGGAACTCCGCCGGACCCGGTCCCCTTTGAAAAATCCGCTCGTGTGTGTGCTACTCCGACGGACTAAAACCGACGCTAGGGCAGCTATTGGCTACTGTCTAGGAACTTCCTACGTCGAATCCAGTCGTACGTCATCACGTTCGACTCCGTCGGAGTTTGGTGTGATGGTGTGTGGTCAAGTCCATTCGGTCGAAAAGTCCGCCAGAACTCCGTCGGAACTCCGGCGGAACTCCTTTGGAGGTCTGTCAGACTTAATCCCTCTCGTGTGTACGGGCATTAGAAAACCCTCTCTTGGAAGCCGTATGAGCTGATTCAATGAGCTTTTTCTGCGATCCCAATGATGCAAAAAAAAATGCCTGAAGGGGCCTGGAATGCAATTGGGCCCATGGCATCCCCAGAATGGCTGCAGTCATTAAGCCCAATAACTGTATGATCTGACGAAGGGAGGCCTGTGGGAGCAACCTGAAGTTCTGCATGGAGAGAAGAATCTTTAAAATCTTTTCTTCCCAAAGAACAATCTTTGAGCAACCATTTCAATTAGGTAACCCAAAAAGGGCATGCTCTGGGAGGGAACCAGACAAGTCTTTTGCTGAAGGACCTTCCACCCCTATTTCTGAAAGGTCCCCAAGATCAATTGCAGATCCTGAACAAGGCTCTCTTTCTCTCGGGCAAAGACCAAAAAATCGTTTAAGTATGGAACGATCAATACCCTCTGTATTCAAAAATAGGCCATGACCTCGGCCATGATTTTCATGAAAATCCTTGGTGCTGCCATGAGACCAAAAGGAAGGGCTCTAAACTGCCAATGACTTGGACCGTTCTCCATTAAAACTGCAAATCTGAGGAACGTTTGATGATTCTGGCAGATTGGTACATGAAGGTAAGCGTCCTGAAGATCCAGGGTTACCATGAACACTCCTGGTAATAACAGATTCCGTATAGAATAAATGAATAGACTATGAATCTGTTAAGGACGCTTAAATTGATAACCTTCAGAAAACTGCCAGAACCCTTTCTTACCAGAAAGACGTGAGCATAAAATCCTCTGAAATATTATTATTACTATTATTATTGATCTTCTGGAACGGGAGAAAAAACCCCTCCGTTTCCCACATCGCAATCAGATTCACCATGGCCTGCCATCTCCCTTGGTCCCTCGGCAGACGGGGAAGAATAAACATCAGGGGTGTGGGGTTTTTGAGTTTCAACCTTTAACCTCTTTCTATCATTTGCAGAATAAAAGGATTGCTGGTAATCTCTGCCCAATCCTTGATGAAATGGGACAACCTCCCTCCTACCCACGCTCTGGCATCACTGGGGATTTTTGGTAGAGGCTGAAGGAGCAAAGAGTGCCCCCCCCCCCCTTTTTGCTTGTCCTTGTTAAATGACCACTTCTTCTTTGCCTGTTGCCTATTGGTCTTAAAATTAACTTTGTTCTGAAAGCCACGAAAAAGCCTCTAATTCTGGGGCTTATTCCTTTGAGAAGATAGAAACTGTTTACTCTTCTCAGAGGAATGAGCTAGGACTTCCTCTAAGTAAGAACCAAATAAGAGCTTGCCCTCAAAGGGTATGCCACAAAGTTTATTCATGGAGGTAAGATCATCTTCCTAAGATTTTAGCTGAATTAATGAGTGCTGATGTTCTGGCAACAGATTTTACAGAATCTGCTGCCGCTTCAGCCAAAAAAGCAACTGACTTGGCAATAAGGGGTAGAGAATCCCTTATCTCCTCTATGGAGGTGTCGGAGGAGAGAAGGTCAACCAGACGTTGGACCCACACATCTAAATTCCTAGCAACACAGGTTGAAGCTACACCTAGCCCTAAAGAAAAAGCAGAGGCATCCCAGGCCTTACGTAATAAGGAGTCTGCCTTTCTATCCATCTGATCCTTAAGGACTCCAGAGTCCTCAAATGAAAGATCAGATTTTTTAGATACCTGTGACATAAGAGCATCTAATTTAGGACATTTTAAAAAAATCTCCTCAAAATCAGACTGAAAGGGAAACCTTCTCTTATATCCTCTAGACTGGAACAGCCTTCTTTCAGGTTCTTTCCACTCAGAAAGGATCATATCCTTGAGAGAATGATGTACAGGGAAATACCTAGATGTCCATCCTTGTAGACCTCTGTACATCTTATCCTGAACAGATTGGGCTTGCTGATGCATCTCGATCTGTTTAGAATTATATATTGACCTTAATAGTTCATCAATATCTTCAACTGGAAAAAGATACCTAGTTGAGCTACCATTATCCTCATCCTCTGATGCAGACTCCTCATCAGACATAGATACTGGATTCACACCTTCTTCTAGGTCAGAAACATTATGTGAACTAATGGTCTTTGACACTAAGAGAGATATTTAGCTGAGAATGAAGGCTCCTGGGTCACAGGTTTAGAAGTGGAAGGACCTAGCCTGGCTACTTTGTCATTAAAGGCCCAAAAAGAGGACACAACCTGCTTCATAGAAGTCATCAACTCCTTTAAATAGACAGTAGACCCAGAACCTGCCTTTGACGGAATAAAATCCTCACAAAATAGTTTTTTATAACTATCAGAAAGCCCGGCTCTACAGTTCCCACATTTTTTCTTTACAGGTTTGTCAACCCAGAAAAAAACAAAACCATAAAAAAGGATTATACAGACCCCCCCCCCCCTCCTGCAGAAGCTCTTTATACACAGATAAGGGCTTACCTTGGGGGAAGTATTGGACCCGGATGCCGTGGCTGGATCAACTCGAGTGGGTGCTCCATCCTCAGTCCTGTCCTCAGACTCCATAGAGGAGAATGTAAGCCAGCTGGTGAGACTCCTCTGACTGCCGCTGCACTGCTAAACTAGTCTGCCCTGCATTTGGCAGACTGTTTCCAAAGTAGCGAGTCCCCTGCATTGTACCACACTGAGATCCTTTACGAAAACAGCGTAGAGGAAATGCGTCATGTCACTTCCAGTTCCAGCGCCACCTTGCCACATCACCAGAAGTTCTCAGACATCATTTTGGTACACCCAACGTGGGGAAGACATGAGAAAGATGCCTCTCCACACAGCCAGAGGCTGGAAATGAAAGGGAGTTGCTAAACCACCAGAGAGGCAAGTAACCCAATACATACAGGGGGCCCTTCTTGGTCTATAAACATAGAAAAACACCCAAGACATGGCCACAACCAGTCCTGGATATCACCAACAGAAGATGGGTCCACCAACCACAGTTACCAGACCTATATAAAAAAAACAACAAACATTACGGTGTGCTCCTGGAGGGTTTGGAAACACAAAACAACTGAGGGTTAGAGGAGAGGGAGGGGCCTTTTAAATTGTGTCTGATTTGTGTTTCCTGTAGGGGCAGAGCCAATCATCTCTCAAGTAGCTGTCCTGGAAGATGAGGGGGAAAAGTGGGAATCTTTAACCACTTGCCTACCAGGCATTTACACCCCCTTCCCGCCCAAGCCATTTTTCAGCTTTCAGCGCTGTCGCACTTTGAATGACAATTGTGAGGATGTGCTACACTGTACACAAACAAATGTTTTATCATTTTCTTGACACAAATAGAGCTTTGTTTTGGTGGTATTTAATCACTGCTAAAAAAAAAATTTTTTTACGTTTTTTTCTGTCAGTAAATGTTGTAATTTTTCGCCTTCACTGATGTGCGCTGATGAGGTGGCACTGATAGCCTGAACTGGTGGGCATTGATGAGGTGGCATTTATGGGCACTGATGAGACGGCACTTATGGGCACTGATTA
This sequence comes from Lithobates pipiens, assembly GCF_037356315.1. NCBI lineage: Eukaryota > Metazoa > Chordata > Amphibia > Anura > Ranidae > Lithobates > Lithobates pipiens. The sequence goes on along the minus strand of NW_027507787.1, from coordinate 149,474,622 downwards.
GGTGGCACTGATGAGGAGGCACTAATATGCCGCACTTATGGGCACTGATAGGTGGCACTGAGGAGCACCGATAGGTCCCACTGATGGGCACTGTTAGGTGTTACCGTTGGGCACTGATAGGCAGCACTGGTGGGCACTAATAGGTTGAACAGATAGGCGGTACTGATGGGCACTAATGGGCATTGATTGACAGCAGTGATGGGCATTGATGGGCAGTACTGATAGGTGACACTGATTGCCAGAACTGACTGTCATCACTAATGGCCACTGATTGGTGGCACTTGTGGGCAGTGGTGGGCACTGATTGCTGCCCCTGGTGGGCACTGATAGCTGGCATTGGTGGGCAATGGTGGGCATTAAGTTGTGACACTATATTGCAATATTGTAATCAGGGCACTGAAGATCAGTGGCCTAATTACATTCCTAGCTGTCCCCTGTGAGGAGATGCCACTGATCGGCTCTTCTCTCCTAACACTCTGTCAGTGTGAGGCGAGGAGAGCCGATTATCAGCACTTCCTTGTTTACATGTGACCGGCTGTGATTGAACACAGCCGATCACATGGTTAAAGAGCCGCGGAAGCGGCTCTTTACAGAGATCGGGGTTGCACTGTGTCCTAGCAACACTGCGCGACCGCGATCACTGCTCGCCCCCATGCGCGCGCAAGAACGGCCGTTCTGGGACGCTGTCATATGACGGCGTCCCAGAACGAAAGTCGCCCCGGCGGGGTGGGCGGCAAGCAGTTAAATAAGTGGCACTTCAGCGATTTGCACAAAGCAAGGATTAACAGCAAACTACTTTATAAAAAAACAGACCTCCTTTCCAGATCATCTCTCCTTCCTCTCTGAAACATGCACTCTTTACCTCTCCTTTTCACAGTTGCAGCCTCTCTCCTCAAACTCTATTTTCTTCACCCCTCTTCTCCACCCCACAATCTGTACATATCACCCTCACGTCTGCCCTCTCCTTATTACTGCGCTCATGACCTCCTTCTAATCCTAATTCCACATGACATTGAAACCCCCCGGGATGCTGAGGCATGTCCCCTCATATAAATCATATTCTCATATTACCTCTCTTACACTTCTTTTTCCTAACCTCTGGAAATATATCCCCAAACCCTGGGCCTCGCTTATTTAACTGTACCCAACACACCCATCACCATCACCTGACATCCCCTGGCCTCTTCCCAAAACCAGCCTCCCCTTCTCTTGTGCCCTCTGGAATGCCCACTCTGCAACAAACTCACCGGTATTCATAACCTCTTTGTCACTTACTCCTTTAACCTACTTGTCACCGAAACCTGGCTACATGAATCCGACACCCCTTCTCCTGCTTCCCTCTCCCATGGTGGCCTTCTCTGGACTCACTCCCCTAGAGAGCACATGGGAGGTGGAGTGGGAATCCTCCTATCCCCACAGAGCACCTTCCAGGTTCTTCACTCTCCTCCCTCTCAACGTGAAGCTCACTGTATACGTTTATTATCTCCAACTTCCTTAAGATGTGCTGTGATCTACCGGTCCCCTGAACCATTATCAACTTTCCTTGATGACTTCTCTGCCTGGCTACCCTTCTTTCTCTCTTCTGAAATTCTCACAATCCTTCTCGGCGACTTCAACATTCCTGTTAATACAAACACTCCTAACAGACAAAAAACAAGCTCTGGACTGCCGCACTCTTCAGAAGACCACTTTCTTTTATTGGAAAATCACATCACAGCTCAACAAACACAGCGAACAAGGAAAAGTTGCTGACAGCAATGGCAGCAAGTAGTGGAACTGCGATATTGCGGTGGACAAATCGGACACTAATGCTGCGTACACACGACCGGTTTTCCCATCAAAATAAACTCCAAAGGTGTCTCTGACGGAGTTCTGCTGAATCTGTCTTGCCTACACGCGATCACATCAAAGTCCGACTGTCTAGAACGTGGTGACGTACAACACGTATGGCGGGACTAGAAAAAGGAAGTTCAATAGCCAGTAGCCAATAGCTTTCGTCTCGTACTTTCTTCAGAGCATGCGTCTTTTTTGGTCCGTCGGAACAGCATAAAGATGAGCAGTTTTCCCGATAGGAAATGGTTCCGTCTGAAATATTTAAAACATGTTCTATTTCTAGGTCTGTCAGAATTTTCGTAAAAAAAAGTCTGATGAGGCATATACACGATCGGAATATACGATGAAAAGCTCCCGTCTGACTTTTTCTGTCGGACATTCTGCCCATGTGTACACGGCATAAGGGGAGGCAGGGAGCACGCACTGTGCTTTCATTTTAGGTGTAAACAGTGTGACCAGCTCCCAGCAGTTCCGATTTACAGTTAGGCTGAGGATCGGGGAGCTCGGTCTCAGCTGCCCTTGCTGAAACCTTTGCCACTTCAACCCTGCTCTTTTCTATTCTGCTACTGACCACCTCTTTGACAAAATTTCACATCAGACATTTTTTGGTGGAATTTCCGACAACAAAAAATTGAGATCTGGTTCTCAAATTTTCAACAAAATGTGGGTGTAGTGGTTAGCAGTAAAAAACGTTGCTGGTTCAAATCCCAACCACGACACTACCTGCCTGGAGTTTGCATGTTCTCCCTGTGCCTGCATGGGTTTTCTCTAGGTACTCTGGTTTCCTCCCACACTTAAAAGACATGCTGGTAGGTTAATTGACTTCTGTCCAAAATTGGTCCTAGTATATGATGGGACTGATGTGAGTGTGCAATGTACAGGGATAGGGACAATTGCAGACACTCACTCAAGTTGAACTGGATGGACTGGTGTCTTTATTCAACCTTACTAACTATGTAAAATCCGTTGTTGGAAATTCTGATCGTGTGTACACAATTCCGACCCACTTACTGCCCAGTAGATTGCTAGTCACAGCAGAAATAAGATTGATTCAACTTATGATGAAATCTCCACTCTACAGGTATCTCCCCCACTTAACACCCTATGTCAACAGGTACAATTAACACTCCCCTTATTCAAACCTGCTACTATAGACGAAGTTGCTAAACTCATTTCTAACGCCCACCTGTCCCCTGGACCCTATTCCCTCTCAAATACTAGGATCACCCTCTGACTCTATACTACAATCTTTAACCCACATCTCCAATCTCTCCCTCTTATCTGGCATCTTCCCCAACGCTCTAAAACATGCACTGGTCACCCCCATACTTAAAAAGCCATCCTTGGACTCTACCAATCTATGCCCTATCTCCTTGCTCTCCTTTTCCTCTAAACTCCTTGAACGCCTGTTTCTACAACCAACTGAGGGACCACCTCATTAAAGAGGTTGTAAACCTCCATGGGAAAGTTGTACCTATAGGTAAGCCTAGAATAAGGCTTACCTATAGCTACTGTAAATATTGCCTAAACGTGTGTCGTTCAGGATATATTTAGTTTACTGTGCGGATGATGTCATCGGCGCATGAGCTCTGAAAGAATGGGCGCCTGTGCCATTTCTTCAGGCGAGTGTGCCGTGACCAGTGGCTCCCACGGGCATGCTCGGGAGAGACGTCTCACGGGTCATGCCAGTCGCAGACCCAGAAGGAAGAACACGGGGGCTTTGTTTGCAGGTGACACATAATGTGCTAGTATGTGATGCATACTAGCACATTATGCCTTTACTTTGCAGGAAAGAAGAAAGGAAGAAAAACCCACCAGGGTTTACTTCCTCTTTAAGAATAACCTTCTTGATCCCCTGCTGTCTGGGTTTCGCTCTCAACACTCCACAAGAAACTGCTCTTCTAAAACTCACAAATTGCTTATTAACAGCAAAAAGCAACTGACACTATTCTGTACTCCTACTTCTGGACCTTTCGGTTGCCTTTGATACTGTTGACCTACCCTCCTCAAACTTTACTCCCTTGGCCTCCATGTATGTTCTCTTCACTGGCTCTCACCCTATCCTACTGCACCTTCAGTGTCCCTTATAATTCTACTTCCGTCTCTGATTTTTCCTTTCTCCGTCGGGGTCCCCCAAGGTTCTGTTCTTGGACCTCTCCTATTTTCAATCTACACCTCCTCCCTGGGTCAGCTGATAGCCTCCCATGGCTTCCAATATAATTTCTACATTGATGACACCCAAATCTATCTCTCCACCCCCCAACTCACTCCATCAGTCTCCTCACGCATCACTAACTTACTAACTGACATATTTGTATGGATGTCACACCACTTCCGCAGACTCGACTTTTCCAAAACCAAGCTCATAATATTTCCTCCCCCACATGCCTCTTCCCTCTGTCAAGAGCAATGGCACAACTATCCACCCATCCCCACATGCCAGGGTGCTAGGTGTTATCCTGGACTCTGAACTCTCCTTTTGGCCCCACATGCAATCCCTTTTCAAAGCTTGCTGCCTCAACCTCCGCAACATCTGCAAACTATGTCCCTTCCTAACTAATAATACTATAAAGCTCCTAATTCACTCCCTGGTTATCTGTCGCCTCAACTACTGCAACTCCCTCTTCATTGGTTTAGCTTTCAATAGGCTATCTCCCCTTCAATTCATCATGAATGCTGCTGCAAGGCTCATCCAGTTTACAAACCGCTCAATGTCTGCTACCCCTCTCTGCCAATCCCTCCACTGCAAGGTACCTGTGGTAGGTAGTGTTCGAAGTGGAGCTTGTGTGCTGAGGATTCAGGCAAAATTCAGCAACAACAGATCAGGCAAAGCGGTACACAATTGAAATACAGAGAGTGGTCAGGCAGGCAGAGGTCATAAACGAGCTGGCGGTGAAGTACGAAATCAGCAGGCTAGAGAGTGGTCAAGAATCCAGGCAGAAGTCCATATACGGTAATCAGAATCACGGTGCTATCAATACACCCAGGGAGCTAGTCCACACCAACAGGCACTGAGTAACAGGAAGTGCTGCTATTTATGGGCTGCTTGATTTTATATTGTCCGCAGCTGGCAGCAGGTGGGGCTAGTGAGTCCAAGGCAATGCATCAAGCTGGGAGAACATTGTAACAACTCCAGAGCTCCCCCCAGAGGCACAACAGGTAAGGTTGCAGCTGTGGAACCAGGAGCATCCCAGTTCAATGACACCCAGGTACATGACAGCCTCTCACCCAACAAATTAAATTCAAAATACTAACAATAACTTACAAAGCTATCCACAACTCTTTTCCCAGCTACATCACTCGCCTAGTCTCAAAATGCCAACCTAATTGTCCTCTTCGTTCCTCCCAAGACCTCCTGATCTCTAGCTTCCTCGTCACCTCCTCCCATATTCGCCTCCAGGACTTTACCGGAGCATCTTCCATCCTCTGGAATTCCCTACCCCAATCTATCAGACTATCTCCAAATCTTTCCACTTTCAGCTGATCCCTGAAAACTTTTCTCTTCGGAGAAGCCTATCCTGCCTCCACCTAACAGCTGTACTTTCATTTTCTTCATCAGCACATCCCCCCGCAGTTTTTACCCTTTTGTATCACTTGATCCTCCCTCCTAGATTGTAAGCTCTAACGAGCAGGGCCCTCTGATCCTCCTGTATTGAATTGTATTGTAATTGTTCTGTCTGCTCTATCATTGTAAAGTGCTGCACACACTGTTGGCACTATATAAATCTTGTATAATAATAATAATAATAACTCAGAATTAGTAGCTGGCTGAAGAGGACCAAGATGACAGTGGAGGATACTAGCACAGACAGTTAGACCATTGCAGGACATTGCTGGGGAGCTGCTGGGCGGGCAGGCAAGCGTGTACATTCCACCCAATACAACAGGTAAGGGGGTATGGGGGAGGGTATAAAACATGTAGAGGGTAACATTCTTTTATAACTTTCCATAAACTTCAGTAAGCCGTACATCCAGGTATTACTCCCAAATTGTGCTTCACAAAGAACTTTGAAAATTAAACTCCTTTTTGCATAATCCCACTGAACAACACTCAGGTTTTTCCCTTTTGGTGTAATTTTACTAATCAGCAGAAAATCCCAAAATAACTCCCAGTATTGGAGAGTGATTATAGTGATGAGTCCACACCCAGGAATAGGTGATGTATCAGGTGTTTCGTGGTGCTCTTGTCTTTTTCTATTAAAAGGAATGTAAAGTCATTGTAATATTTAGCTTTTTCTATATCTATATATAAAAAAACAAGATAAAACTGCGATTGTGAATAACTAGATGTGTAAATAGCAGCACCACTAACATGTGATATAAGCTGAGATATAATCACACAGACAAGACATGGAGTGGCATTGATTTTGTCACTTCCCAGGTGGGCAAATATATTGATACATTTTTGCAGCCACTAGTGAAAAGAAATGCCCTCGTATGTTAAGGATACAAAATCAGTCATTAATTTGATAGGGGAATGTTCCTTTCAGGAATGATAGTGGTTGCTGACAGCAGACGTCGCATCACTATATACAATCATTCCTCATGAACTAGGTACATCTGCAGTGTAATACTATCTTGATAAGGATTCCCAGTTAGGCTCCATCCAGAAAGAATTTATTATGGACTTATTTAAATACTGTATGCAGTTACACATAATTATTTATTTTTCATGGAAAGTTTCTTCCTCCAAAATAGGGGGGTTGCAATGGGGCCAAGCATGCTCCTAGTATGGCAAATTTGTTCATGGCTAGATGGGAGGAGGTCATGTCATCTATACCCAATGCAAGAATGAACTGGTCCTGTGGGCAATATATATTGATGACATCCTCCCCATATGGAGAGGTGACTCTACATCACTGACGGAATTCATGAACACATTAAATTAAAATGATAGAGGCATTAAATGTAGTTATGAGATTATCCAAGAGTAAATTCATTTCTTTGGATCTGACCATTAAAGATGATAAAGGCCGTGTGATCGTGTCATATTTTTTCAAACCCACGATCGAAATGCGTACATTTCAAGGCATAGTTGTCATCATCGACCCTGGTTAAAAGGAGTTCCCAAGGGTCAGTTCTTCTGTTTAATAAGGAATTGTACCATCCTTGAGGATTTCAATGGGGAAACTGGGAAATTGAAAGGCAGATTTCTAGAGAAGGAGTATGACCCTGTTACACTGGAACTATGGACAGAAGAAATGCTATTGAGGGACAGGGTAAATAAGAACATAAAGGAAGATTGCAAGCTTGGTAGTATTTCTTGGATTACTTCAAATTGTCAAACGCATTTTAGGGAAGCACTGTCACATCTTGCAGAATGAGTCCTGAGGTTAGAGGGGTTACGTCATTAAAAGACAAAGTCGTACGTAGCATATTAGACCCTCCCTCTCGGTCCCCCCATTTCACAATCTCACCGGATATTACAAATGTGGGGGCTGTCAAATATGCAATCTTAATGACTTCAGCCTCAGAAGATTTGGCCCCTTAATGACCAAGCCATTTTTTGCGGTCGTGCAATGCTGTACAAAAACAAAATTGACTTTTTTCTCACAAATAGAGCTTTCTTTATGTGGTATTTGATCGCCTCTGCAATTTTTTTTTTTTTTGTGCTATAAACAAAAGAAGAGTGACAATTTTGGAAAAAAAAAAAAAAAAAACATATTTTTTACCTTTTGCTATAATAAATAACCCCCAAAAAAATTAAATAAATGTTTTCCTCAGTTTTGGTCGATATGTATTCTTCTACATATTTTTGATAAAAAAATTGCAATAAGTGTATATTGATTGGTTTGCGAAAAAAGTTATAGTGTCTATAAAATAGGGGATATGTTTATGGCATTTTTATTATAATTTTTTTTTTACTAGTAATAGAAGTGATCTGCATTTTTTTATTGGGACTGCAACATTGCGGCGGACAGGTCAGACACTTTTGACACTTTTTTTGGGACCACTGACATTTATACAGCGATCAGAGCTAAAAATAGCCACTGATTACTGTAATAATGTTATTGGCAGGGAAGAGGTTAAATCTAGGGGGCGAGCAAGGCGTTAAATGTGTGTCCTAGGGAGTGCTTCTAACTGTGGGGGGATGGGACTGCCTGGGGGAGGAGACCGATCATTGTTAATACTTAGTATGAACAACAGATATGGCTCCTCTCCCCTGATAGAACGGAGATCTGTCTGTTTACATTGACAGACCTCCGTTCTGCCTCTCTCAGAAGTGATCGCGGGTGCCCAGCGGTCATCGCGTCATCGTAGCTGGGTCCGTCATGGCGCAGCGTGGTCTTAAAGCAATCGACATACAGCTACGACAGTTCGCCCAGGGGAGCCAACCTGCAACAGTATAATGGCAGCGACTGGACGGGAAACAGTTAATGGATGCTAAAAAAGGAAGATGATGGATTTCTCTTCCAAAGTAACCTTAAAAACCTTTTTACCTTTTGAAGAGTTATGTTCCATATGGGTTAAATGTGAATACACATTATTTATTGGCGTATAACACACACATTTTGCCCCTTAAAATCGGGGGAAAATCATGTGTGCGTGTTATATGTCGAACAGCTGCCTCGGAGGGGAAGGAGGGAACGAGTGCCGCCAAAATAGACAGAGACGAAACTCCTGTGTACTCAGCTCTGCTCGCAGTCACGCCCAGTCCCACCTCCTAGCATTAACGTGCCACCATTGGACCAGTGTTATGTCCATCATAAGAGCCAGGCCAAGGGGTGGGACTGCAAGCTGAGCTGAGTACACAGGAGACCCAGCTCTGTCTATTTCGGTGGCGCTCGTTCCCTCCTTCCCCTCCAAGGCAGCCGTTCGTACAACACGCACACACAATTTTCCCCTGATTTTAAGTCATGTGCACAGCGTCATATCCAGAGGTTGTCTTTGAGAAATAGATGTATGAGTGCTGCCAGCATTGCTGCAGAGTTTGAAGGGGTGGGGGGTCAGCCTGTCAGTGCTCAGACCATACACCGCACAACGCATCAAATTGGTCCGCATGGCTGTCGTCCCAGAAGAAAGCCTCTTCTAAAGATGATGCACTACAGTTTCAGCAAGCAATTTGCTGAAACTGTAGTGCATCTTCTTTAGAAGAGATTCCTCTTCTTGGAATCTGTATCCCCTCTACTCAGCTCTCTCAGCTCAGATATGGAGATGAAATAGGACAATTGACTGAGAAAATAAAAGGCATTTACACAAAAAAAGAAAAAGATGCTGCAATGTTTAGGGAACCATGTACTGTGTGCCTGATTAATTGGGTTCAATTGGATCTACAGGACCAGAAAAATCCATTTTATTTCCTGACCCTCCCCTAGAGACAGGCTTACACATGGGCAGCCTGGGGGGGCAGTAAAAACAGGCAATTATGTTGCAGTTTTAGCCTGTATGCTAAAGCCTTGTACACAGAATCAGATTATCGGACACATTTTTGTCAGTTTTTGTTTCATGCTAGTCTCATGTGGAAAGTGAACAGGTTACTCACCATATGAAAATTCTCGTATGACAGAATTCAACGTCAGAAGTGTTGAATAGTTTTGCACATGTTCTTTAGTTTCTGAGCATGCGTAGTCTTACTCTTACGATTTTTTCGGATGAAAACTATACTAATTATACAAAAATCAGATGTTGTGTTTACATACGATTAAAATGTAATAGTCTGCTCATCCAGCTTTTGTCATACAAAAATTCAGAATCAGCTGTTGAAAGCACCCTACTAATGATGAGAAAATCGGCAGATCGTTTGTTGGACGACATTTAACTTGTACATGCCTTAACATTACAGCCAGACAGGTTTGCACACATGTCATGGCCATGATGCTCTGCAGCTACTGCGTTTTAATTCAGGCTGTACCACCTGTCAAAATGCACCCATTGAGAGCAATATGACTGAACTGCAACTACATGCCAAACTCTTAGCTTTCAGTTGTGGCACAGTCCCACAATGACCAAGAAAAGAAAACAAGAAAAAAAGTGCAGCAGTGCCTCCTGAACGCCTGCCAGCCACTGCTAAACCGCCCTCTGAAAAAGCGATCCACTGTGGATCACTTTTCAGGGAAGGTAAGCACTGCTGCCTGTCTTAAGGAAGAGACTGGTCTCTGCAGCCTCTTCTCCCCATGATGCAGTAGTAGCAGGTCTTCTGATGTCATGGATTATAATACAGGGACAGTGCACTGCTGGCACATAGAGGAGAAGAGAAGAGCACTGGCAACCGGAAAGGAAAAAAAAAGTGTTTAAACAAGTATTTAACCCTTGGCACTGAGATTACATTTGCAGCAGACCTTGCTTCTTCCTCGAAAATCAATCCACCGCGGACAGGCACCTGTGTTAACCGTGTGCATTGCATGCAGTTGCTGCACAGCCCTATTCACTTGAATGGGTAGCATTTGGTAGTGGCACTGCCCACTGAATGCGACGGGGGATTATAATCTTTTTTTCTGAGGCGATGTCATGTGTACAACCCCATACGGCTGCCTTTTGCAGCTTAGAGATGGGCTTTAACCACTTAAGGACTGGAAGGATTTGCCCCCTAATGACCAGGCCATTTTTTGCAATATAGCACTGTGTCGCTTTAACTGACAATTGCATGGTCATACATTGTACACAAACAAAAATTTGATGTATTTTTTTCTCACAAATAGAACTTTCTTTTGGTGGTATTTGATTACCTCTGCGTTTTTTTTTTTTTTTTTTGCGCTATAAAAAAAAAGAGTGACAATTTTGAAAAAAATAACAATATTTTTTACTTTTTTCTATAATAAATATCCAAAAAAAAATAGTCTTCGTCAGTTTAGGCCAATATGTATTCTTCTACATTTCTTTTTGATAAAAAAAATCACAAACGTATATTTATTGGTTTGCGCAAAAGTTATAACGTCTACAAACTATGGGATAGATTTGTGGATTTTTTTTACTAGTATCAGCGATTTTGAGTGGGACCGCAACATTGCGGCAGACCGATCAGACACTTTTGGCACTTTTTTGGGACCAGTGACATTTTTACAGAGATCAGTGCTAAAAATAGCCACTGATTACTGTATAAACGTCACAGGCAGGGAAGGGGTTAACACTAGGGGGCGATCAAGGGGTTAAGTGTTCCCTGGGAGGTATTTATAACTTTGGGGGAGGGTACTGACTAGAGAAGGAGAGAGATCACTGTCCCTGATCACTAGGAACAGTAGATTTCTCTCTATTTTCCTGACAGAACAGGGATTTGTTTGTTTACATTGACAGATCCCTGTTCTGGCTCTCTGAGGAGCAAATGCGGGTCGACTCCAGCGTTGCAGTGCTCACGTGCCCCCTAGAGATCTTAAAGCAGCCGACGTACACCTATGGCGATTGGCACAGCAATGCCAACCTGCTACCGTATAACGACGGCGGCTGGTCGGCAAGCAGTTAAAGAGTGTATATTGTTCAGGGGTGGGGGAGGGAACTGTGTCCCTCTTATTAAAATTATTATACAGGATTTATATAGTGCCAACAGTTTGGGCAGAGCTTTACAATATAAAGGAAGACAGTTCAGTTACAATACAATAAGAATACAAGAGGGCTCTGCTCATAAGAGCTTACAATATAAAAGATATGACACCTTACGGATAGGTGACTGTTGGGGGGCAATGGTTCTTCAGCGTGACATTCTTATTCCCCCCACACCAAACTTTTTTTAAAGCAAATACACCTCCCTGGATGATAAGCATACCTTCCAACTTTTTGAGATGGGAATGAGGAACACGTATCAGCAAAAGTATGCAGGCATAGGACACACCCATTGCCACGCCCCCTTATAGGAGAAATGTACAAAAAAACAAGATTGGTTAAACTCACAAGTGCTTTTTTTTTACCACTACTATTCCTTTATATTGACTTTTGGAATTTACAATTACAGCAATTTAGAAATCAGATGAAAGATTTAGCACTGGAAAAAGTCAATTTTATTAAAACATCTATACAGATCAGACCAAACAAAGGGGGTCCCCAGATCCCCCCCCCCCCTCGGGTGAATGAGTATAGGGTACATCATACCCCTACCCATTCACCTTGAAGAAAAGTAGTGTAGTGTAGTGTTAAAAAATACAGTAGACAGTTTTTGACAAGTCTTTTATCAAAAATCTTCTTTGCGGCTTCTTCCTCCATCTTCTCCCGCATCTTCATCCTCCGGTCTTCTCCTTCTTCCGCTCTTCTGTCTGGTGTTTTTCTTCCTCTTCCTCTGCTGCCGCCGCTGCTCCCAGCAACGATCCTACTTCGATGCTGCATACATTTTTCCTGTGTTTTTTTATGCATCAAAAATGCATTGAAAGTAGGTCATGTGGTTTCTAATGGTATAGTTCACACCAGTGCGGTCAGTTCCAGGGCTTTCCAGTTCCAGAAAAAAAAAGTGGAACATGCTGCATTTTTCCTGCACTGGACTGTACTGGATTGCAGTAAAAAGCTTTAAAAACATGCGTTTGCTGTGCGTTTTTGGTGCATTTTTGGGTTGCCTGCACCTGTGAAAAAATGTCCATGTGACTCAAAACCACACCAAAGATGCATCATGCAAGACTTTTCAAAACGCACTGCACCTGTAAGACAGTGGTGTAAAAAGTCCCATAGGATTTAAAGGGAAGCGTTTGTCTTGCAAGAAACAAAACACAGGAAAAACGTATCAAGGCGGGTTTACACAAAAACACACTCCAGATCCATTCCAGATGGATTTATGCATGTGCGTTTTTAAGACCTTTTTGATGAGTTTCCAGATGCATTCTAGTTTTTTTTTATTCTCTTTTCCTGTTTTTTTTCCCACTGTATTAGGGTCCAGTGCATTTGTATTGCATTTTACTGCATTCCAATACATTCTGGCATGTTTTTAAAGCGTTTTACTGCAATCCAATACAGTCCAGTGCAGGAAAAATGCAACATGTTCCACTTTTTTTTTCTGGAACTGAAAAGCCCTGGAACTGACCGCACTGGTGTGCACTATACCATTAGAAACCATATGACCTACTTTCAATGCATTTTTGATGCAGAAAAAAACACAGGAAAAACGTATCAGGGCCGGTTCACACCACAAAAACACACTACAGATCTGTTCTGGATGCGTTTCTGCATGCACGGATTTAACGCATTTCCAGGTGTATTCCAGATACTTTTTTTATGTTTTTTTTTTTCACTGTACTGGGGTCTGGTGCGTTTTGATGTGTTTTACTATGTTCCGGTACATTATTTTGCATTTTTTATGTGTTTTAACATGTTCCAGTGCAGGAAAAATGCAGCATGTTCTACTTTTTTTTGTGTAATTGGAATTCCCTGGAACTGACCGCACTAAAGTTAACTATGCCAATGGAAACCACATAACCTACGTCCCATGCGTTTTTGATACAGAAAAAAAAAACGCAGGGGCTGCATGTGGTGTGAACTGGCTCATAAAGTGGAACTACCCCATATTTTTCTATGGTCTCAGGACTGTCACTGTCCCTGCCATACCAACCCCCCATGTTGATCCTGGGGTCTTATCCAAGGTTCTTCCTATGCTGTCAGGATGAATATGTATCAGACAACAAAATTACAAACTTCCCATTTTGGTTACATTTAAAGGAGTACAATTATTTCCCTTTCCTCTTTCTGGATGATTTAAAGTAAAATTTAAAAAGATGAAAGAAAATGCCCCCTATAGTAAATTATCAGCTGTGTGTGACGTCAGCGGTGGATTGGCACAGAGTATGGCAGATGTCAGGCAGCAGGTTGCATGTGTGTGTGTTGCATTTTGACGTCACTGGAGTTGAGTTCACATACTCTTCTCCCCGATGATCAGCGCTGGTAGAGAACATTTGACAGATGGGCGTGGTTATGAAGCTGAATCCTTCCTCTCCTCCTCTCTGATTGGCTGGGAGGGGAAGCTGGAGGGAGGGGAGGTGGACAGGGAGCTGGAGAAGCTGCACAGTTCACAAACATGCTGAAATCCTACAGGAGGAGAGAGCTGAACAGTACAGGCTGCACCTGCCAGACTGGTCCTAGGGACTGTGCAATTACTACCACTATCAGAGGCTGCACCTGTCAGGCTGGTCCTAGGGACTCTGAAACTACCACTATCAGAGGCAGCACCTACCAGACTAGTCCGAGGGACTTCGCAACTACTACTAGCAGAGGCAGCGCCAGCACCTCTCAAACTGGTCCTAGGGACTGTGGAACTACTATCAACATCAGAGTCAGCACCTGCCAGACTGATCCTGAGGACTCTGCAACCACTACCAGGGGCAGCACCTGCCAGATTGGTCCTGAGGACTCTGCAACCACTACCAGGGGCAGCACCTGCCAGATTGGTCCTGAGGACTCTGCAACCACTACCAGGGGCAGCACCTGCCAGACTGGTCCTGAGGACTCTGCAACCACTACCAGGGGCATCACCTGCCAGACTGGTCCTGAGGACTCTGCAGCCACTACGAGGGGCAGAACCTGCCAGACTTATCCTGAGGGCTCTGCAACCACTACCAGGGGCAGCACCTTCCAGACTGATCCTAAGGACTCTGCAGCCACTACCAGGGACAGAACCTGCCAGACTGATCCTGAGGACTCTGCAAACACTACCAGGGGCAGAACCTGCCAGACTGATCCTAAGGACACTGCAACCACTATCAGGGGCAGCACTTGCCAGGCTGGTTCTAGAGACTGTGCATCTGATACCTTCAGAGGCAGCACCTGCCAGACTGATATTTGCATCTCTGAAACTACTATTGGCATCAGTGCCAGAGAGTGGAGACTACAGCACAGAGACTGGAGCTGCCTAGCGGATCACAAAGGACCTACATCTGGTAGCAGTAACAGGCAGAGGAGTCCAGGACCCAAAGACTGCACATGCCTGACTGATTGCTGGTGCTTTGTAACTACTTCTGCCAACAGCAACACTACTAAAGCTTGCACCCCACTGGCAGATGTCTGCTTCTGTAAGGAAAAGTCATCATTTGCTGCTACAGGACGCAGGAGTTATGTAACTACTACTACCAGCAGCAAGCACCTCCACAAGTGGGGAGAGAAGAGTACCAGTCAGTCTCAGCAGTTGTATCTACAGCACTGGCTCACCAGCTGCTCACACTGGGCACAGAAGTGCCATTAGAAAGGTGCCCAGGGTCCACTTCTAGGACCTGTCATTGTACTAGATCATCAGCTGCTTACTCTGGCCAGAGGACAGTAATTCCTACCACTTCCAGTGCCAAGCAGCATAACCCAGGGTTTGGGGTCACCACCTGTCTGAGTGAGCATTACATCTTCAATAAGGAATCACCATCTTCTGGGTGCAATGGAACTACTGCTACCATAAGCTCAGCAGTCACCCCGTTCATTGGAGGAGCAGGAAGATCTGGAGGCACACTCACTGCTCTCAGTGCATCAACTAGCACCAAGTGGAAGAATATAACAACTGCAAACAGCAGCTCTGAAGGTACTCTTGCCTGTGTAACAAACAACACCAGATCTGAAAACTGTATACTTGCTACAGACTGTTCCAGACAAAGGCATTATCCCACCCCATTCACGGGTTCTGCATCTGTATCTGCTGATACAGAAACTATTGGAGCTACAGCAAGATTCAGGAGCTCTGAATTTGGTGCTCCCACCACTGTAGAGTACGTTGACTCTATAGCCACCAGTACTGTTCTACCAATCAGTGCCTGGAGAAATATTACCACTAGCTCTGTACCCGGTGTGACCTACCCAGGAGTTCCTGAGACCAACAATTCCAGGTGGTGCCCAACAGTTTCCACCAATTTGGACCCAGGAGCCTGTTCTAAAATTGCCCTGCTGCTCAGCACTGCACTGACATGATACACCAACCCCCCTTCTTTAGCTGAACCCTCAAGTTCTGCTGCTACAATGGGGGATGGATGGGTGTCCCCTGACTGCAAAAACCGGAGTAGCCTACCTCCAACAGTGCCAAGCACTATGCAACTGCTTCCAGAGATGTCCCAGCAGTGGACAGTTGGTATGGCCATTTTGATGTCCATCATCATCTTGCTCATTCTGATGGGCAATATCATGGTCATTGTGGCCATAGGAAAGAACCAGCGTCTGCAAACACTAACCAATGTCTTCATCACTTCCTTAGCCTGTGCAGACCTGATCATGGGCTTGTTCGTGGTGCCCCTGGGGGCCACCCTTGTGGTGAGTGGTACCTGGATGTATGGCTCCATCTTCTGTGAGTTCTGGACCTCAGTGGATGTCTTGTGTGTGACTGCCAGCATTGAGACACTTTGTGTCATTGCCATAGACAGGTATATTGCTATTACCTCACCCTTCCGATACCAGAGCCTTCTCACAAAGGCCAGGGCAAAGGGCATTGTCTGTACTGTGTGGGCAATTTCTGCCCTGGTGTCCTTCCTACCCATTATGATGCACTGGTGGAGGGATACTGATGACCCAGAGGCCTTGAGCTGCTATGAAGACCCTGGATGCTGTGACTTTGTAACCAACCGGGCATATGCTATTGCCTCTTCCATTATATCCTTCTATATCCCTTTGGTAGTTATGATTTTTGTTTACTTTCGTGTCTTTAAGGAGGCTAAGAAGCAGATGAAGAAGATAGACAAGTGTGAAGGTCGTTTCTACCACAACCAGGCTCTCCATCTTGCCAGGTCAAGCCGCAGAAGGCTTTCCAAAATGTTGGTGGCCAAGGAGCACAAAGCCCTGAAGACACTGGGCATCATTATGGGCACCTTCACCTTGTGCTGGCTACCCTTTTTCCTGGCCAATATAGTCAATGTATTTTACAGGAACCTCATCCCTGACAAACTCTTTTTGTTCTTAAATTGGTTGGGATATGTCAACTCCATTTTTAATCCCATTATCTACTGCCGGAGCCCGGATTTCAGGAAAGCCTTTAAAAGACTCCTGTGTTGCCCTAGGAAGGCAGATAGAAGGTTACATGTCACAGGGGACTTGTCCCGACAATCTGGTGGGTTTACCAATTCTATGGACACGACCAATGCTTTGGGGACATGGTCTGAATATAATGGGAATGAGGAGTCTCTGCAACCAGCCTAGCATGAGCAAAGGGCACGAATGTGGTTATAAGGATCACGTACCACTGCAATTGGACTATGCACTGGTAAGCCAGTTCTGGTAAGCACGAAGGTTCTGTATGGGCATCTGACCCTACAGGGAGGTCAGTTGAACACGTTGACTATGGAAAGCTCAGGGATATAAAACACTTCATTGGAACTCTACTACACAAAGGACACCCTGGTGTAGAGACGGCACCCAACAGATAGCATAGCATAATGAAGAAAAGTTTTGTTCATGGTACATAGTACTCTTCAGGTAACACACAGTGACCTACCTAAATTGTCCTTTCAATTGCACTTATCTCTCCTATATGAATGTCAGGACAGCAAAACCAACTTCTGGCTCTGAAAGAGTTAAGTCTGCATTCTGTTGTTTTACATGGGGTTAAAACAGAATAATATGTTCCTTTTTTTGCTAAAATTATAATTTTAAGGTATTGTAATTTATTGGTCTAGTGACATATAAAGGTCTACCTCAAGTTGTGCACATTGCACAAGGAATAATATGTTTATATTAAACAGCACATTAAAGGGAGTTTATCCGGATAAAAAGATACAGGCTTCAATTGCTGACTTGTTTTTAAAGCTCACCTGGCATTGCTGTCATTCTCATCCTAGCTGTACTACTACTGAGTCACTGACCTGGGGGCAGCATGTGCCCATCAGGGAGTCCTGAAACATGGGGGTCACACACACTAGCATATTTGTTCTTGATCAGTGACTGACCAAGTAGTAAAAGGTGAGATAAACATGACAGCCCTGCTGCCTGAGCCTTTAAAAATAAGTCTATTTCTGTTCTGGTAGGGTCCTTTCAATACCCAGGACCCAGATAGTACAGAGCTTATATTGGATGCTAAAGGTGGGATCCTACAGGCTAGGAAGGGGTTAATTATACATGGCATCTGGCACAGTGGTATGTAGGATTTACATTGTAATTATGTTTTTTTTTTCGTTAATAAATGCTTTTAAATCTTTTGAATTCCAGTCTCAGTTTGCATGCTGGTACTTATAGTTCTAGTCGCATTAGGTTATCTCTATCCAATGTGTAGCTGAACTGAAGCTTGTGGAACTACAAATTTCAGCCTTGGCCCAGTGAAAACAAACATTCGTACCAGCAAATTATTTTTTTTTCTCAGATTGTAGAACTACATAACCCAGAATTTCAATTAAACCTGAGCCATGCCTTTAAAATTGCTCTTATTCAGTGTCTATAAACCACAAGTCCCAGCAGATCTTGCCTACATCAGAAACCACACATTCATTTGCATTTGTTCAGTGGCTGCGGAACTACAATTCCCAGAAGCTCCAACAAGCCACCCCAGATGGGGAATGCTGGGTATTATTGTTCCACAGCTAGCTACTGAAGACCCACATAAAAGGCATTCAAGCCATTTCTTGCATGGTTGAAGTAACATTTTTATTTGCCCTATGGACTGATACTAGCAGGAATCCCCTTTTGGCTTACCTTTCAATCTGAGCACAGGAGCAGTCAGGAAAGTCTCACTTTTACTGTTGGATTTTTTTTCTATGTTAGTTTACCTTTTGAAAAGTTAAGAGAATGGAGATAAAGCAAACAAACAAACATGGAGTCTATTTAAATCTCTTTACTTGTTGCCCATCTCATAAGCAGCATAATGACTGATTTCTGAAAATGGGGATACCGCCAACAAATGGTTAAATCTCCTTGTACAAAAGGGATTGAATTGTCTGTGTAGCTCTGAGCTGAGGACAATTGTAAGATTTTCATTAAATTCCATTTTTTAATCACATTATTAGGTAATTGTGCGCAGTGAGGCTTTTTTGGTAAGGATCAGAATTTTTAATGTGAGCAAACAATAGGAATCAAGTTTGGAGGGAGAGCATTGAGATTGCACAATGTATTTTGCCTTCCCATTACAGAGATTTGGTCATATATATATATATATATATATATATATATATATATATATATATATATATATATATATATATATATATAAAATGACAAAATACATTGTACAATCTCAATATATAATGTATATACAAAATGTTATTATGTATTTATTATTTGATGATATATATATATATATATATATATATATATATATATATATATATATATATACACACAAACACACACACAGCATATATTTATTTTTTTAATTTATTATTTGATTATTTTTAAAGTGATTTAAAAAAAAACACACACACACACACTCACAAGAATGGCAGTCATAATGTATGCCAATAGCCATAGCCAATGTGTCATTCAGCATCCATAACCAGAATACCAATATGAAATGGTCTCACTCTGTAAGCTTCCTCCTTCTCCTTCTGTGTAAGGAAAGGGTTAACAAACCCAAGAACCCCCTCTGTTGGTGGCAGGGGTCCCTATTGTATATGATTTCTTGTATGGGCACTAACAGGGACTGTCTGTAGCATAATAATGGATGAAATTGTATCTTCACTCACAAATAAAAGGAAAGTATTCTGGTTGTACACAACTACCAGGATCCATCTATTGCTGTAAAGTTAATTGTGATACAACGTGTAATGTTTTGTTAAAGATTCACAGGACAAACATTAATAATAATAACAACGTAATTTACAAATAAAAGGGTAAAACAAATCTTCTCAGTTATTTAAAATTGAACTCCAGGATTTTTTTTTTGTAATACATTGTTACAATGGTCCAGCTTGGCACAATGTAAGAATGCAGATCTTTTAACTGATGTGCCACTGGGAAGCTAACAATCATTGTAATAGTCGTCAGTGTTACTTTTGGCAGCAAATTTCAATTTACTTTTAGTCTTAGTCTTTTGAATAAAATGGCATTTAAGTTTTAGTCCCATTTTAGTTGTCTGCAATTGTTTTATGCCCCGTACACACGAGCGGATTTTCCGTCAGAATTCCGGCAGAATTCAAGCTCAAGCTTGGCTTGCATACACACGGTCACACAAAAGTTCTCTGAACTTTCAACCGTCAAGAACGCGGTGATGTGCAACACTACGATGAGCTGAGAAAATGAAGTTTAATGCTTCCGAGCATGCGTCGAATTGTTTCCGAGCATGCGTAGGAATTTCGCACTTCGGAATTTGTACAGACGATCGGAATTTCCAATCGGATCTTTTTCCGACTGAAAAATAGAGACTCTGCTCTCAATCTTTTGCTGGCTGGAATTCTGTCGGAGCAACACACCGCACCACCGAGCACAGGATAGAGCCTATGACATACGCTCTTTACCATGTGATCAGCTGTGTCCAAATACAGCTGATCAAAATGTAAATAGGGAGTGCCAGTTATCGGCATTCCTCTACTTACGCTGAGGAGTAGAGGAGAGCTGATAAGTGGCTTTCTTCACAGGTGGGATATGCACTGTTCAGTGCAATGATTATCGGGGCAGCCCCATCAGCCATGCCTGGCAGTGCCCACCAGTGATGCCTGCCAGTGCCCTTCAGTGCCTACCAGTGATGCCCATCAGTGCCCATCAGTGATGCCATTCAGTGTCCATCAGTACTGTCTGTCAGCGCCTCCTCATCACTGCCACCTCTAAGTGCCGTCTATCAGTGTCGTCTATTAGTGCTCATCATCAGTGCTGCATATCAGTGCCTCCTCATCAGTGCCCATCAGTGTCTGTCAGTGTAGCATCATCAAGGCACATGAGTGAAGGAGAAAAATTACTTATTTAATACATTTTATAACAAAAACAAAGAAAAACTTTTTTTTTCAGCATTTTCGTACTTTTTACATTTGTTTCGCAAAAATAAAAAACCCAGTGGTGAATAAATACCACCAAAAGAAAGCTCTATTTGTCTCAAAAAATGATAAAAATGTCATATGGGTACAGTGTTGCATGACCACACAATATTCATTCAAAGTGTGAGAGCGCTGAAATCTGAAAATTGGCCGGGCAGGAAGTGGGTAAAAGTGCCCTGTACTGAAGTGATTAATTTAGTCGACAAAAATATTTTAGTTGACGGAATTAACACTAGTAGTCAGCACTACTACAGTGATAGACATGATCTTCTAGAATCTAGATCTTTGCGAGAGTAGCTTCCCCTCTGCACACTAACCACACATGGGAGGATAATGCACTGCCACCATTCATAGAATGCCTTGTATTTTTTTTTCAGTGAGTACATGGCATCTGC
Source organism: Lithobates pipiens (assembly GCF_037356315.1). NCBI lineage: Eukaryota > Metazoa > Chordata > Amphibia > Anura > Ranidae > Lithobates > Lithobates pipiens. The sequence continues at coordinate 149,453,633 of NW_027507787.1, read as the reverse complement.
TCACTGGGCAAAGTGAAGAGGAGAGGTGGTAAGGTCTCAAACTCCACCTCATCCAATCAGAGAATGCTTAGTATTTATTGAAAAAATACAAGGCACTCAGTGAATGACAGCAGTGCTGAGAGAGCAACACACTGTGATCAGTGTGGCAAGGTGAAACGGCTCTCATAGGACCTGAATGATCACTACTGTCACTGTAGTAGCACCTGCTACTACACTGATTGTCAGCTTCCCCAGGGACCCCTCAGGTATGGGATATGTATATTTACACCGTGCCAAGCTGAACCAATGTTAGTATACAATATAGATCGTACCCAGAGCTTTAGCACTGAACTCAAAAAAATTATACAGGCACACACACATAAAATATTTTTTTATTCTTATTAATTTTAATAACAATAATAATATAATAAAGATTTGCTATGACCTACAAATGTTAATTGTGACTAAGCAGTACCCCAAAAATGTACCTTTTCTCTGGAATACTTTTAGCTATATCAGTGGAAAGTCTGACACAGAAATCAGCAGAATAAGTACACCAGCAGGTCCCCCTGCTGGACGATGCAGGCTCACTCAAGGTGCAGGATTTAAGCATTAACCTGGTCATCACCAGAGCTCCTGATGGTGGAGATGGGTTTTGCTGCAAGCTAGAGCCAGATCGCGGCCCTCAGGCTCACCCCACCAGGAGGTGAGTAAGCTGGGGGGCGGTAGTATATGCAGCAGGTAGGGAGACACAGAAGTGTAGTCGGTGAACAAGCCAAAGATCAGTAACAAGTGGTTGCAGGTTGAGATCAAGTTGAGGCATAGTCAAAGAACAATCCAAAGGTCAGTAACAAATGGCTGCAGGTTGGGACCAAGCCAAAGATCGGTGGTGAAGATACAGACGGCAAAAGGTGCAAAATATTGGCTGGAGAGGGCACAATAATCAAGAACAAGAAGTTCAAGGTTCACCAGAAACCAGATACAAAGTAAGGTTGTGTAAGGGTAAAGTTAGGGCACTAGGCAGCATTCTCAGGTGGCACAGTAACAAGAGTCACTGGCAGATACAACAGAGTAGTGATGGTCCTTCCATTAGGGGTGCACGGGCGCCACCCCCCTATCCATGCATCCTTCCCCCTGATCTACATACAGGGCATCAGACTATGGATTCCATTGGGGGGTGTTTTTTTTAAGCATGTGATTAGAGACAGAATCTTTAATAGGCTTTAAAAAAAAAGTTGGGGTCAGGGCACAGAGCACTGTGGCCCCCATCCCACCCAGTTGTGTGACAATAGCGAATTAATATTTGCTGTTTTCACACTAAATATCCTCCCTGCCAATCAGGAAGCGGGTCGTGAGACACGTTTCCTGATTGACCAAAATGTCAGGCGATCCTATTGGTCACCTAGTGCCTAGGAAGGGGAGAGAGGAGACACACGTCGGCTTGCACAGCTGAAGCCACCGAGCTGGAGGAGAGAACACCGGAGCCACAGCCTGCCGCCCACCATGCGCCACCTACAGTGGTGTGAAAAAGTGTTTGCCCCCTTCCTCATTTCCTGTTCCTTTGCATGTTTGTCACACTTAAGTGTTTCGGAACATCAAACCAATTTAAACAATAGTCAAGGACAACACAAAATGCAATTTGTAAATGAAGGTGTTTATTATTAAAGGTGAATAAAAATCCAAACCATCATGACCCTGTGTGAAAAAGTGATTGCCCCCTAAACCTAATAACTGGTTGGGCCACCCTTAGCAGCAACAACTGCAACCAAGCGTTTGCGATAACGTGCAATGAGGCTTTTACAGCGTCCTGGAGGAATTTTGGCCCACTCATCTTTGCAGAATTGTCCTAATTCAGTTACATTAGAGGGTTTTCGAGCATGAACAGCCTTTTTAAGGTCATACCACAACATCTCAATAGGATTCAGGTCAGGACTTTGGCTAGGCCACTCCAAAGTCTTCATTTTGTTTTTCTTCAGCCATTCGGTGGTGGACTTGCTGGTGTGTTTAGGATCATTGTCCTGCTGCAGAACCCAAGTTCGTTTCAGCTTGAGTACACGAACAGATGGTCGGACATTCTCCTTCAGGATCTCTTGGTAGACAGCAGAATTCATAGTTCCTTTTATCACGGCAAGTCTTCCAGGTCCTGAAGCAGCAAAACAGCCCCAGACCATCACACTACCACCACCATATTTTACTGTTGGTATAATGTTCTTTTTATGAAATGCAGTGTTCCTTCTACGCCAGATATACTTGGACACACACCTTCCAAAGAGTTCCACTTTTGTCTCATCGGTCCACAGAATGTTGTCCCAAAAGTCTTGGGGATCATCAAGATGTGTTGTGGAGAAATTGAGACGAGCTTTGATGTTCTTTTTGCTCAGCAGTGGTTTTCTCCTTGGAACTCTGCCATGCAGGCCATTTTTGCCCGGTCTTTTCCTGATGGTGGAGGCATGAACGCTGACCTTAACTGAGGCAAGTGAGGCCTGCAGTTCCTTGGACGTTGTTGTGGGGTCTTTTGTGACCTCTTGGATGAGTCGTCGCTGCGCTCTTGGGGTAATTTTGGGCGGCCGACCACTCCTGGGAAGGTTCACCACTGTTCCATGTCTTCGCCATTTGTGGATAATGGCTCTCACTGTGGTTTGCTGGATTCCCAAAGCTTTGGAAATGGCTTTATAACCCTTTCCAGACTGATAGATCTCAATTACTTTCTTTCTCAATAGTTCCTGAATTTCTTTGGGTCTCGGCATGATGTGTAGCTTTTAAGGATCTTCTGGTGGACCTTACTGTGTCAAGCAGCTCCTATTTAAGTGATGCCTTGATTGTGAACAGGTGTGGCAATAATCAGGCCTGGGTGTGGCTAGAGAAATCGAACTCAGGTGTGGACAACCACAGTTATAGTATGTTTTAACAAGGGGGGCAATCACTTTTTCACACAGGGCCATGATGGTTTGGATTTTTTTTCACCTTTAATAATAAACACCTTCATTTACAAATTGCATTTTGTTTTTACTTGTGTTGTCCTTGACTATTGTTTAAATTGGTTTGATGTTCCGAAACACTTAAGTGTGACAAACATGCAAAGGAACAGGAAATGAGGAAGGGGGCAAACACTTTTTCACACCACTGTAGATGGGGTCTGCTGTGCTCGAGGACACCGGAGCCACTGCCCCGCCACTGTCTCTGCTTGATAGTCTCACCAGGTTTTGAGTGAGATTTGGTGATTTTACTATTATGACGTTCTACTTTCCGGAAACTCTGACATGTGAAAGCAAAGCTCTGCTTCTATCAAGATGGCTGCCCCCACATAAAGACACAGTGCTGAAAATACATGGTAAGTCTATAACGGAGAAAGATCAGCCACCAGTATGCCATGAGCATTAATTGGTAACTAGTCATTTGTCTATCTTTTGTGTCCTTGCTTCCACAATTTAGTTCTCCTCTTTAACCTTTTGTTAACAATCAGATGACGACAAGTTTACCAATAAACAATTAAAAGAGATGTAAACTGTAAATGGATTGCTTTTTCTTTTTCTTTGCTGTGCATTATATATTACAAACCGCTGTCACACTTTTCAAATATAAAGCCTGTTTTCCGAATTTTTCATTATTTTCCCCAACTCAGCACTGCTGATCTCCTACAGCCACTTTTATCCACTTCCTACATGCACTTTCTCCAGCATTGCTCTGGACCGACTTCCTAAAGGTGACAATGGTGGACCACCACTTCTGAGCAATGTGTGTCAGCATGGCTGCTTGCAGTCTTCAAAAAGGTTGCATGTGATAGGGTGACAATGCAGGGGTCCAATTGGAAGACAGTTGTTACCATAGGTGTGCACAGCCTGCTGCACCCCTAGAGCACAAAAACACACGTGTGTATATCAGCAGAGCAATGATTGGTGTCAGTAGGGCAGGGATGGTGTCAGTAGTTCGTTGTTTTTAATATTTTTGAATTATTTTTTACAATATTTTTAATTTTTTACACTTTTTTAGGAGACTCGTTGGGGGGCTTTGTTGAAATATCAAGGGTCTAAACCAGAGGTCTCAAATTGGCGGCCCTCCAGCTGTTGCAAAACTACAAGTCCCATCATGCCTCTGAGTGTGGGAGTCGTGCTTAAAACTGTCAGCCTTGCAAAGCCTCATGGGACTTGTAGTTTCACAACAGCTGGAGGGCCACCAGTTTGAGATCCCTAGTCTAAACAGACCCCTGATGTCTCACTTTTGAGAGAGAGAAGAAACTAACGATAGAGATTCCTCAGTCCCTTTCTCTGCAGCCTGCAGTTAACATAGTTTACTATGTTTCAGTTAAGAATGAAGACAGGAGCGATCAGTACAGATCACTCACTGTGTTCATTCAGAAAAGGAAGGCTGGTTAATAAAATATTTAGCAGCCCCTTCCCCGCTTCTGAGAGGGGAGGAGGGAAGCTGGCAGTACTGCAGAGGGGAGAGGCAAGGAGAATCAGCACCGCACGACACCCCTACCAGTGTTAAATGGTTTGTCTCATCCCTGTAACTGGAAGAGAGCTTTTCTTTTGAAAAACAGATTCCCTGGCTGGATCATCAGCTAAAAATAGAAGAAAGACTAAAAAAATACTTAATGCAGCTGTCACATCTAAGAATTGGAAAGATGCAATATGATAAATGTTTGCTTTTGAGTTTAATCCTGCTTTAAATTGCATATCAGAGTGTATGGTGGAATGGGTGACATGTATAGTTGGAATATCTGCTGTGTGTGGTCAGGGAAATTTAAATAAAGGTGCTCATCTTGGCAATCTCATTTACAGCCTTATTACATCCGACCCTGGAGTTCCCTTTCATCATCTACTTGTCACAATAACTTCATGTCACTTGTGTGTTACCCGGCTGTGCCAGCGCAGGCCTGTACAATGTAAGAACTTAAAGAAACACTCCGGTCCCTGCAAATCTTTTTTTATAGATGCTAATACCAGGGCAGTCTTGGTCTCTAATATCAGTTATATCCATGTCATTTAGTCATTTAGTGGACACCCTGAGTCATTTTGTGTTTGTGCCCACCTCTGAACTAAAGGAAATATTAGGTGGTGTTAGCCTTCATTGCCTCCTGAAAAAGCTGGCTTCATTACTTGACCTTGAACTAGCATGTAGCCAGTGAAGTCAGATCTGCTTCAGGAGAGGTGAATATTCACAGCGTTTATAGTCCCTCAGGACATGTTTCCTGTAATATGACTGAGGGAAGAGACCGTAAGGAAGAGATATTTTTTACTTTTTTCTATAATACATCCAAAAAAAAATGTAAAAAAATGAAATTCTTCATAAATTTAGGAAAATAAGTATTCTTCTACATATTTCTGGTAAAAAAAAATCGCTATAAGCGTATATTGATTGGTTTGCGCAAAAGTAACCGCATCTACAAAGTATGGGATAGATTTATGGACTTTTATTTATTTACTAGTAATGGTGGTGATCTGCAATTTTAAGCGGGACTGCGACATTGCGGCCAACAAATCTGAGTTACATTGATCAGTGCTATAAAAATGCACTGATCAATGTATAAATGACACTGGCAGGGAAGGGGTTAACACTATAAGGCGATCATGGGGTTAACTGTGTTCTAACTATAGGGGGGATGGGCTGCCAGGGACATGACAGAGATCACTAGCAACAGTAGATTTCTGTCATAGTTACAGAGTTAGTAAGGTTGAACAAAGACACCAGTCCATCCAGTTCAACCTGAGTGAGTGTCTACAATTGTCCCTATCCCTGTACATTGCACACTCACATCAGTCCCTACCCTTAAGGAGCCCATGATCCAAGGTCCCCATTCATATACTAGGGTCAATTTTGGACAAAAGCCAATTAACCTACCTGCATGTCTTTGGAGTGTGGGAGGAAGCCAGAGTGCCTGGAGGAAACCCACGCAGGCACAGGGAGAACATGCAAACTCCAGGCAGGTGGTGTCATGGTTGGGATTTGAACCAGCAACCCTTGTTACTGCTAGGTGAGAGTGCTAACCACTACACCACTGTGCCACCGAGTTCCCCGGGAATCCCCATTTTGCCTCTGTGCACAACCGCCAGCATGCTCCCATGCGCGCGCCGCAAATGTCACATGCACGGACCCATGTACAGGTACGTTGGTTCGCACAGGAAAGCTGTCCTGTCACAGTAAATGTATGTGAGCTGGTCGCCAAGTGGTTAAGGAAAGAGAAGAAGGGGATAAAGAAAGGAAGGAATGGCGGGAGGGCATGGATAGGAAGGAAGGAAAATAAACAGTTTAAGAAAAGAAGGGAGGGGGAAAGGAAGAAAGAAAAGGGAAGGAATGGAGGAAGGAAGGAAGGGAGGGAGGATGGAAAGAAGGGAATTGAAAGAAGGGAAGCAGAAAGGAAAGAAAAGAAGGGATGAATAGGAAAGAAAGAAGGAAGGCAGGAAGAAAGGAAGGAAAGAAGTGATGAATAGGAAGGAAGAAAAGAAGGAAAGAGAAGGGAGAGAGAGCAGGAAGGAAGGAAGGAAGAAAAGTAGGGAAGGAAGAGAAGAAGGAAGGGTGGAAGGAAGGAAGGAAAGGATGGGACGGTAAAAAGGAAGGAAGGGGAAAAAAAGAAGGGAGGAAGGGAAGAAAAAAAGGAAAGGAAGGAAGGAAGAAAAGGAAGGGAGGGAAGGGAAGGAAGGAAAGAGAAGGGAGAGAAGGAAAGAGTGATGTAAGTGAAGGGAAGGAAGGAAAGGGAAGGGAGGAAAGGGAGGAAGGGATGGATGGAGTGAGAGAAGTGATGGGAAGAGAGGGGAGGGAAGGAAGGAAGGAAGGAAGGAAGGAAGGAAGGAAGGAAGGAAGGAAGGAAGGAAGGAAGGAAGGAAGGAAGGAAGGGTGAGGAAAGAAAGAAGGAAGGGAGGGTGAGGAAAGAAAGAGAAGGAAGGAAGGCAGGCTCCTCCATCATTGTGGTGAAACGTTTTTTCTCTTATTCAGAACAGTCAAACAGTGACACGCTCCTATTGTTTTTAAAGTGGAACTCCATCCAATACTTTTACTTTTTTACTGGTAAGTGAGTGGTTGGATCCGCTGTTCTTTTTTTTATTGATGTCTGTGTCCATAACAGGAAGATTTCTCATTACATACTGTTGGGTCACTTGGGCAGGAAGTGAGAGAAAATCTCCCCAATTAGTAACAGTTGTTAAAGTGGAATCATTTTTATTACTAACTTACATTGGTCCAGCTTGGTACAATGTTATCAATGTCTATAGCTTGAGGGTTGCTGGGAATGCTAAAAATCAATGCCCACACCAGGTACTGCGATAGCCATGATCTTCCAGGTGCTGCTCCAGCAGCTTCCCCTCTGGAAACTGAAGATAGAGGAGTCAATCAATTCACACCACTGCTGTTTGAAGAACTCCTTCTATCATTTCATTGAACACAAGCAGTGCCGGTGCTAGACTATTTTGCACCCTAGGCAAGACCAGCTACATGCGCCCCCCCCCCCCCAAAAAAAAAAACTAACTTTTTTTTAAACACAGGCCACTGCACACTATGGATGAGTGGGGTAGAAATGCACCTGCATCCTTGGTGCCACTAAAATAAAATTGTCCCTGCATTGGTGGTTATACTGGGAGGACAAATGTCCTTGTTTCCGTGTTGTCACTGGAAGAAAAAAATTGTCCCTGTGTCCATTATATGTGACGTGCACCAGTAAGGGGATGGGGTGGTAGGAAGCTGGCAATGGGTTAGATGGGGATGAATATGACAGGGGGTGGGGTGATAGGAAGCTGGAAGTGGGGTACAGGGGGGTGAAGATGACAGGGGGTGGGGTGATAATAAGTTGGCAGTGGGGCACATGGGGATGAAGATGACAGGGGGTGGAGTGGTAGAAAGCTGGCAGTTGGGTACAGGGGGGATGAAAATGACAGGTGCTGGGTGGTAGGAAGCTGGCAGTGGGGTACATGGGGATGAAGATGACAGGGGGTGGGGTGGGGTGGTAGGAAGCTGGCAGTGGGGTACATGGGGGTGAAGATGACAGGGGGTGGGCTGGTAGGAAGCTGACAGTGGGGTACAGGTGAATGAGGATGACAGGGGGCAGGGTGGTAGCAAGCTGGAAGTGGGGTATGGGGGGAGAATGAAGATGACAGGGGGTGGGGTGGTAGGAAGCTGACAGTGGGGTATAGGGGGATGAAGATGACAGGGGGTGGAGTAATAAGCTGCCAGTGGGGTATGGGGCGATGAAGATGACAGGGGTGGGGTGGTAGGAAGCTGGCAGTGGAGTACAGGGAATGAAGATGACAGTGGGACGGGTGGTAGAAAGCTGGCAGTGGGGTACAGGAGGATGAAAATGACAGGGTGTGGGGTGGTAGGAAGCTGGCAGTGGGGTACAGGGCGATGAAGATGACAGGGGTGGGGTGGTAGTAAGCTGGCAGTGGGGTACAGCGGGATGAAGATGACAGATTGTGGGTGGTAAGAAGCTGACAGTGGGGTACAGGAGGATCAAAATGACAGGGTGTGGGGTGGTAGGAAGCTGGCAGTGGGGTACAGCGGGGTGAAGATGACAGGGGGTGGGGTGATAAGAAGCTGGCAATGGGGTATAGGGGGGTGAAGATGATCGCAGGTGGGATGATAAGAAGTTGGCAGTGGGGAACATGAGGATGAAGATGACAGGGGGTGGGGTTCTAGGAAGCTGGCATTTGGGTGCGGGGGGATGAAGATGACAGGGGGTGGGGTGATAGGAAGCTGGCAGTTGGGTACAGGGGGGGATGAAGATGACAGGGGGTGGGGTGATAGGAAGCTGGCAGTTGGGTACAGGGGGGGATGAAGATGACGGGGTGGGGTGATAAGAAGCTGGCAGTGGGGTACAGGAGGATGAAGATGAGAGGGGGTGGGGTGATAAGAAGCTGGCAGTGAGTTACAGGTGGGTTGAAGATGACAGGGGTGGGGTGATAAGAAGCTGGCAGTGGGGTACAGGAGGATGAAGATGACGGGGTGGGGTGATAAGAAGCTGGCAGTGGGGTACAGGGGGATGAAGATGACAGGGGTGGGGTGATAAGAAGCTGGCAGCAGGGTACAGGGGGATAAAGATGAGGGGGGCGGGGTGGTAGGAAGCTGGCAGTGGGGTACAGGGGGATGAAGATGACAGGGGGTGGGGTGATAAGAAGCTGGCAGTGGGGTATAGGGGGGTAAAGATAATCGGGGTGGGATGATAAGAAGTTGGCAGTGGGGAACATGGGGATGAAGATGACAGGGGGTGGGGTGGTAGGAAGCTGGCATTTGGGTGTGGGGGATGAAGATGACAGGGGGTGGGGTGATAAGAAGCTGGCAGTGGGGTACAGGGGGATGAAGATGACAGGGGGTGGGGTGATAAGAAGCTGGCAGTGGGGTAAAGATAATCGGGTGGGATGATAAGAAGTTGGCAGTGGGGAACATGGGGATGAAGATGACAGGGGGTGGGGTGGTAGGAAGCTGGCATTTGGGTGTGGGGGATGAAGATGACAGGGGGTGGGGTGATAAGAAGCTGGCAGTGGGGTACAGGGGGATGAAGATGACAGGGGGTGGGGTGATAAGAAGCTGGCAGTGGGGTATAGGGGGGTAAAGATAATCGGGGTGGGATGATAAGAAGTTGTCAGTGGGGAACATGGGGATGAAGATGACAGGGGGTGGGGTGGTAGGAAGCTGGCATTTGGGTGTGGGGGATGAAGATGACAGGGGGTGGGGTGATAAGAAGCTGGCAGTGGGGTACAGGGGGATGAAGATGACAGGGGTGGGGTAATAAGAAGCTGACAGTTGGGTACAGGAGGATGAAGATGACAGGGGTGGGGTGATAAGAAGTTGGCAGTGGGGAACATGGGGATGAAGATGACAGGGGGTGGGGTGATAGGAAGCTGGCAGTTGGGTACAGGAGGATGAAGATGACAGGGGTGGGGTGATAATAAGTTGGCAGCGGGGTACAGGGGGATAAAGATGACGGGGCGGGTGGTAGGAAGCTGACAGTGGGGTACAGGGGGATGAAGATGACAGGGGTGGGTGGTAGGAAGCTGACAGTGGGGTACAGGGGGATGATAAGAAGTATGTGACAGGAGGTAGGTTAGCAGGGAAACAGGCAGATGATGAGGAGGATAAATATGATGACAGGGGGACAGTAGGTGGCAGCATCATATATATTGTTAGGGCTGTGTGTGGGGCGGCTGTTAGTAGCAATTTGTAGGGCTCCCTCGGTCAGGGAGTGATGTCACGGATAATGTCAGTATCGGGCAGGACTGTCATGACTCATGTAGTACCTTGGGACTCCAGAAGAATGATGATCGCCAGGCTCCTGCTGTTCCAGGTCCTCCACCATAGTCCACAGCCATAGATGTCCATCCTGGAGAGGAGATCCGGGAGAGCTGCTCAGCCGTGGCGACCATTGTCCGGGCTCTGCATACATAGTAGGAGATGTGCAGAGCGCGGGGGCAGGGGAGGAGCGCACATGGAACCATCCACTGACCCAGCAGCTGTTGCACTTCCTGCTCTGTGTCCAGTTCACCAGCTACTCAAATGAAAGGAATGACAGCAACACCACTCCCCTGACAGGGGATAGAGAATGATTTTCTGACAAGTTCCATCACAGCGCTTCCTTCTCCACAGGACTACACCGTGCATTACGCCCCGAAAGCCTTAGCAGCAGCATCACTGCTGTCGCACAGTGAGATAGAGAGCCAGAGGCCCTGGCGGCGCCCTAGGCACCAGTGCGCCCTAGGCGACAGCCTAGTTCGCCTAGTGATAGCACCGGCCCTGAACACAAGGCATTCTCTGATTGGATATGGGTAGATTGTCATGTCCTTTCAGAGCACATCTTGTATTCACAGAAAAAACTATAAAGCATTCTCTGAATGGCAGTGACCCCAGAATTTAGCATGCAATGTGCCCGGTATTTATCAGTGAAGCAATCAGTCATCCCCAGTTTCGGGTATTACCCAGATCCGATGTGGAAATTGATCCAATTTACATGGGATTATATTACATTGTTTCCATTAAATCTACAGCTGAAAAAGAGCAGCCAAATCTGCATGCGGTGCAAATCCTTTATCTCAGCAACACAGTGTGCAAAGGCGTGAAAATCACCAAACCAGCTGAGCAGCAGGGAAATGGAGCATGTTTTTATGTTCACTGTCTGCGATGGGACAGTGTGCTTCCCCAATGACTCAAATTCTCACCCATTGTTTGTTTTATTATTTTCCATTGAGAGAAGTGTCCATCATGTGAGTAAGCGGAGACAAGCACTGGAGCCTGACCATGTGACCACTTTCCTCTGTGTAGGAGCTTCCCGTAATAAAGACCGCTCACTGCTGCTCTCTCTCCTTGTGCAGAGTGACTGGTCTTGTGTCCGCCCCCTCCTGTAGTTTTCTGCAGGCAGCTTGTAGTGGGTGGGGCCTGCTGGCCCCTCCCACAGCTCCGTTCTCAGCACCGTGATGATGTCACCACTAGTTTTATAAGGTGATAACTGGGTTTACAAAGGCATTAGGTGAACTCAAGGTCGATTTATGTCCTTTGTGGCTCATGAGGAATATATTTAATGAATGTTTTTGAGCTTGGAGTGCAGCTTTAAAAATATTGAATAATTACAAATGGCTATATATGAATATATGAGAGTTTAGTGATTTCATTAACATAGACTTTAAATGAGACTAGTCTCTGAATTATACCTCCGGTGTATTGCATTTCGCTCTGGCAATGGCGGAGTTAACTTTCCGCTGCAGTCAGGCTGGCTTTGAGCGGCGGAGGTAGTCTAGTGTATAATTAAAAATCAGAAATATAATTTACAATGATATTACCCGTCTTTGCATTCCCGCCTTTGATGTATCCTGCAGCTCTGAGATGAGCTGGGAGGAAGGAAAGATTTATGACAGCGATAGTGTGGGGGGGACTCATGGTGGGACCCACACACATCAGATGAAGGTTCCTATGTACAGTACACCCCGTCTACCATGGTGTCATTTTATAGCACAGCTGTCCTTTAAGCGGATGTTTAATCTGCCTTTATTTTGCCTTCCCTGGTTTCTCTCTCATTAACCACTTCAATACAGGGCATTTATAGAGCTTCCTTACCAGACCAATTTTTAGCTTTCATAGCTCTCACACTTTAAATGCCAGTTACTCAGTCATGCAACACTGTACCCAAACAAAATTTTTATAATTTTTTTCATACAAATAGAGCTTTCTTTTGGTGGTATTTAATCACCACTGGGTTTTTTATTTTTTGCATAAGTGAAAAAATAGCAAAAATTTAGAAAAAAAAACCTTTTTTTTAGTTTCTATGATAAAATTTTGCAAATAAGTCATTTTTGTTCATAAATTTGGGCCAAAATTGATACGACTACATCTCATTGGTAAAAATAAACCAAATTAGTGGATATTATTTAGTCTCTTTGAAAGTTATAGAGTCTACAAGCTATGTTGCAAATCATTGAAAATTGATCACATCTGATCACACCTGATGCACTGATGGCCTATCTCATATCTTGAGGCTCTGAAATGTCAGGAAAGTACAAATACCCTCCAAATGACCCCTTTTTGAAAAGTAGACATTCCAAGATATTTATAAAGAGGCATGGTGAGTTTTTTGAAGTTGTAATTTTTTCCCACAATTCTTGGGAAAAAGAAGAATGTTTTTTTTTTTTGTTTATTTTTTTTTTTTACAAAATTGTCATAATAACAAGTTATTTCTCATACACAGCATATGCATACTTCCAATTACAACCCAAAATACATTCTGCTACTCTTTCCGAGTATGGCGATACCACATGTGTGGGACTTTTACACAGGCTGGCCACACAGAGAAGTCCAAAATGCAAGGAGCACCGTAAGGGGTTCTAGGAGCATAAATTACACCTCTAATTTTCTAACAACCTATTACATTTGTGAAGGCCCTGGAGCACCAGGACAGTAGAATTACCCACAAAATGACCCCATTTTGGAAAGAAAACACCCCAACGTATATTCTATGAGGCATAATGAGTCTTTTGAACAGTTAATTTTTTTCCACAAGTCTTTGTAAAACATGGAAAGAAAATGAAAACATATTTTTTTTTACACAGAGTGGTCAGTTTATAAGATATTTCTAACTCAAAGCATGTACATAGCCAAAATTACACCCCAAAATACATTCTGCTACTCATCCTGAGTATGGCGATACCACATGTGTGTGACTTTTACACAGCATGTCACCATACAAAGGCCCAACATGCAGGGAGCGCCGTCAGGTGTTCTAGGAGCATAAATGACACCTCTAATTTCCTAACGACCTATTACATTTGTGAAGGCCCTGGAGCACCAGGACAATAGAATTTCCCACGAAATGACACAATTTTGGAAAACAAACACCCCAAAGTATATTCTATGAAGCATTATGAGTCTTTTAAGCAGTTAATTTTTTTTACACAAGTCTTCAGAAAACGTGGAAAGAAAATTAAAAACTTTTTTTTTTTTTACACAAAGTTGTCAATTTTTATAAGATATTTCTAACACATAGCATGTATATAGCAAAAATTACACCCCAAAATACATTCTGCTACTCCTGAGTATTGCGATACCACATGTGTGAGACTTTTACACAGCCTGGCCATATACAGAGGTCCAACATGGAAGTGGTACCTTCAGGCGTTCTAGGCGCATAAATTACACATCTCATTTCGTTCCTACCTATCACACAAGTTTGAAGGTCCTGGAGCACCAAGACAGGGAAATTACCCACAAAATGACCCCATTTTGGAAAGCAAACACCCCAATGTGTATTCTATGAGGCATGGGCTGCAAATAGGTACTCGGGTACTCTGACGGGCTGGTGACAGGTACTCTGTTACTCCGACGGGCTGGTGACAGGTACTCAGCTACTCCAACGGGCTGGTGACAGGTACTCGGGTACACAGATGGGCTGGGACAGGTATTCGGGTACTCCGATGGGCTGGTGACAGGTATTCGGGTACTCCGACGGGCTAGTGACAGGTATTCGGGTACTCCGACGGGCTGGTGACAGGTACTTGGGTACTCCGGGCTGGTGACAGGCATTCGGGTACTCAGATGAACTGTGACAGGTACTCGGGTACTCTGATGAACTGTGACAGGTACTCGGGTACTCAGATGAACTGTGACAGGTACTCAGGTACTCGGGTACTCAGATGGACTGTGACAGGTACTCAGATGGACTGTGACAGGTACTCGGGTACTCAGATGAACTGTGACAGGTACTCAGGTACTCGGGTACTCAGATGGACTGTGACAGGTACTCAGATGGACTGTGACAGGTACTCAGGTACTCAGATGGGCTGTGACAGGTACTCAGGTACTCAGATGGGCTGTGACAGGTACTCTGGTACTCGGGTACTCAGATGGGTTGTGACAGGTACTCAGGTACTCGGGTACTCAGATGGGCTGGGACAGGTACTCGGGTACTCAGATGGGCTGACAGGTGCTCAGGTACTCGGATACTCAGATGGACTGTGACAGGTACTCAGGTACTCAGATGGGCTGTGACAGGTACTCGGGTACTCAGATGGGCTGACAGGTACTCAGGTACTCGGATACTCAGATGGGCTGACAGGTACTCAGGTACTCGGGTACTCAGATGGGCTGACAGGTGCTCAGGTACTCGGATACTCAGATGGACTGTGACAGGTACTCAGATGGGCTGTGACAGGTACTCGGGTACTCAGATGGGTTGACAGGTACTCGGGTACTCAGATGGGCTGACAGGTACTCAGGTACTCGGGTACTCAGATGGGCTGACAGGTACTCAGGTACTCGGGTACTCAGATGGGCTGGGACAGGTACTCGGGTACTCAGATGGGCTGACAGGTACTCAGGTACTCGGGTACTCAGATGGGCTGACAGGTACTCAGGTACTCGGGTACTCAGATGGGCTGGGACAGGTACTCGGGTACTCAGATGGGCTGGGACAAGTACTCAGGTACTCAGATGGGCTGACAGGTACTCAGGTACTCAGATGGGCTGACATGTACTCAGGTACTCAGGTACTCAGATGGGCTGGGACAGGTACTCGGGTACTCAGATGGGCTGGGACAGGTACTCAGGTACTCAGATGGGCTGACAGGTACTCAGGTACTCAGATGGGCTGGGATGGGTGATGACAGGTACTTTGATGGGTGATGACAGGTACTTTGATGGGTGGTGACAGGTCCTCTTTATTGGGGGGGGTAATCAGTGTGATTGGTGTGTACACTGAGCGGTAACGAGATGTTACCGCAATCTCCTCCTCACGCACGATCAGTGTGTGAGTAGGAGAACCTGGTAACATCTCGTTACCGCGGATTGTTTACATTCTGTGACCGGCTGTGATTGGACACAGCCGGTCATGTGGTAAAGAGCCAATTTCATTGGCTCTTTACTTTGATCGGGGTTGGGCTGTGTCAGGGTGACAAGCCGTATCCCCGATCGGCACTCTGCATGCGCCCTAGGCGCGTGCACAAGCCCTATAACGGCACAGTACATATGACTGGCTGTGATTGGACACGGCCGGTCACATGTATCGGGGGTGGGTCGATGGGGATGGAAACCACACAGATCGGGGATGGGCTGTGTCCGAGGGACACAGCCCATCCACTATCACCGCGCTGTGAGCGGCGAAATATCGAGGCCGACATATGATGTCCACCCAGGATGGGAGATCCCATCTGTGGCCGTCATATGACTATGGCCGGGTATTGAAGTGGTTAACATGCTAATGACATTTTATATAAAAACTTTCTATTCTCATTATATTTCATTACCTTATTGTAAACCCAGTGATCTCATAAGTGGATCTCTCTGCTTCTCTAGGCAATGCCTGCAGATCATGGCTGGTGGGAGGGGCTGGCAGGGTGCTGTACGGAACTTCCTGAAATCATCACAGCCCCCCAGCCTCAGTACTTCTCTCAAAACCCCTAAAACCCAATGCAAATAACAAAATGCATCGATGGGTGGATGTCAGTTTGGAGGAGTGGGTGTTTCTAGGCCTTTTGTATTTGCACGCAGACCCCCCCCAGTCCCCCCACCCCCCATAGATAACCCCATATGTGATAACTGAAATCCAGTGAGAAGAGATGGGCCAGGGACAGTCAGGCTGGGAGGAAAGTGCTAGATGATGCTGGACATCGTAGGTGTGCGCAGCCTATTGCCTTAGGGTGTGCACCCCAAAGCTCCAACACATGTGCGTTTGACATATTTACCAGCCTCTTCCCCGCTCTCCAGGCTGAAACAACGGGAAGAAGGGAGAGCAAGGGAGCACATGGGGGACCCGGGCAACAGAAGGCAGAGGAACAGGAAAAGGAAAAGACTGTCAGGGGGTGTAACTCTCCAGAATCCCCCAAAAGACTTATCCGTTTTGGGTGGAGTGACTATTTAAATTCCCAAATCTGTCCTCCGTCAATGAAAGACACATATGGCAGCAATTATTACTGTTTTTATTCCTATTAATAACATATGTTTTTGATATTATGGCAACTGTCACTATTATTGTTACAATTGTTGTTGTTGGGTTTGTTCTTATTGTTTGGTTACCTGTAGAACATCCTTGCACTCATACACTGTGATGTCCTGTGTAGGTATATTCTGTACATTTCACAACACATTGTACTTGACGTCCTGCCAATCAGCCTTTGTACATTAGTGACATTTTCTAAACAGAGCCTTCAATCACATTCTAATGTAACATGCACAAATCCAATCAAATCCACAAACATATATATATATATATATATATATATATATATATATATATATATATATATATATATACACACACATATATATATATATATATAATGCATACAGAATTAAGACTTTTTAGGTTCTACAGTCTCAGAAAAATACTTTGTATTAATAGCAAGCAGATTGTTAAAAAACAAAACAAAAAAAAACATGGAACAATATAATACAGACCTACTATAATATAGTAGGTCAAGAATACATAAATATCAGAGCAATTTAGATATACACCAGTCACTTTATTAGGTACACTTTGCTAGTTCCGGGTCGGTCCCAATTTTGCCTTCAGAACTGCCTTCATTCTTTGTGGCATAGATAACAAGGTGTTGGAAACATTCCTCAGAGATTTTGGTCCATATTGACATGATAGCATCATGCAGTTGCTGCAGACCTGTCGCCTGCACATCCATGATGCCAATCTCCCTTTCCACCACATCCCAAAGGTGCTCTATTGGATGAGATCTGGTGACTTTGGAGGCCATTGGAGTAAAGTGACCTCATTGTCATGTTCAAGAAACCAGTCGTGAGATGATTTGAGCTTTGTGACATGGTGCATTATCCTGCTGAAAGGAGCCATCAGAAGATGGGTACATTGTAGTCATAAAGGGATGAACATGGTCAGCACCAATACTCAGGTAGGCTGTGGTATTTACATGATGCTCAATTGGTACTAAGGGGCCCAAAGTGTGCCAAGAAAATGTCCCCCACAACATTACACCAACATCACCAGCCTGAACAAGAATTAATCCATGCTTTCATGTTGCACTTTATGATAATCATGCACCATTTTGCACTATTTAGTATTCATTCAATTATTATTTAATATTTAGCAACTGATGATGATTTGCACGATTTGCACCTTATTAATTGTTTGTTTTAATTATCTGCACAGCAGCAGCTATTTTATTCACTTTATGAATTTATGGTAATGTGTTGTGCATTATTTGAATGACTATGACTACTTTATTTGAGTACCGTATATACTCGAGTATAGGCCGACCCGAATATAAGCCGAGGCCCCCAATTTACCCCCAAAAAACTGGAAAACTTATTGACTCGTGTATAAGCCGAGGGTGAGACATGGCTGTCCATCCCTGTGTGTCCGTCCATCCCTGTGTGTGTGTCCGTCCATCCATCCCTGTGTGTGTGTCCATCCATCCATCCATCCATCCATCCCTGTGTGTGTGTCCGTCCATCCATCCCTGTGTGTGTATCCATCCATCCATCCATCCCTGTGTGTGTGTGTGTGTGTGTGTGTGTGTGTGTGTGTATTCATCCATCCATCCATCCCTGTGTGTGTGTGTGTGTGTGTGTGTGTATCCATCCATCCATCCATCCATCCCTGTGTGTGTGTGTGTGTGTGTGTGTGTGTGTGTGTGTGTGTGTGTCCGTGCAGCCTTGTGTGTGTGTCCAGCCTACCTGTGTCCCAAGCCTCCGTCCCGAGCCGCCGTCGTCCCGTGCCTCCTCTGTCCCGTGCCTCCTCTGTCCCGTGCCTCCTCTGTCCCGTGCCTCCTCCGTCCCGTGCCTCCTCCGTCCCGTGTCGTGCCGATGGATCGCCGCTCCAGGATCGCCGCTCTTCTCGGCGGCCATTCTACAATTCAAAAGCCGCGCCTCCGTCCTCCGCCTGTGATAGGCGGAACACTCAATTTCCCAGCAGCCTGTGTTCCGCCTATCACGGACATCCTCTCATACTCGTCCGTAGTATGAGAATGAACGGATGTCCGTGATAGGCGGAACACTGACTGCTGGGAAATTCAGTGTTCCGCCTATCACAGGCGGAGGCGGAGAAGGAGGCGCGGCTTTTGAATTTTAATGTCCGCCGTCTGTCTGCTCGATACGCTGATCGAGCAGTCAGACAGCGGTGACTCGAGTATAAGCCGAGGGGGCACTTTCAGCCTCAAAAAAGAGGCTGAAAATCTCGGCTTATACTCGAGTATATGCGGTAGTTTGCGCAGCAGCTAAATAATCACATGTACAGCAAATAGATTATTTGCGTAGCTTGCACAGTAGCAGTTTTGCTCAGCAGCTAAATAATTGCATGCACAGCAGCAATTTACATTAGGATTCACCATTAGTATTGATATAATTATTGATATATTGCACCTTATCTATGAGGTAGAATTCATATCAAACAAGGATTTTCCATCTTTGTAGTAATATTTGGTATATAGTTTGCGCTGATCACATTTTTTATTTATTTTTATTTATTTACATTGGAGTACAGTGACCTCATTGTCATGTTCAAGAAACCAGTGGTGAGATGATTTGAGCTTTGTGACATGGTGCATTATCCTGCTGGAAGGAGCCATCAGAAGATGGGTACACTGTAGTCATAAAG
Source organism: Lithobates pipiens (assembly GCF_037356315.1). Lineage (NCBI taxonomy): Eukaryota > Metazoa > Chordata > Amphibia > Anura > Ranidae > Lithobates > Lithobates pipiens. The sequence continues at coordinate 149,434,633 of NW_027507787.1, read as the reverse complement.
GGATGGACATTGTCAGCAACAATACTCAGGCCATGGTATTTAAATGACGCTCATGTGGTACTAAGCGGCCCAAAGTGTGCCAAGAAAATATCCCCCACAACATTACACCACCATCAGCCTGAACTGTTTATACAAGGCAGAATTAATCCATGCTTTCATGTTGTTTATGCCAAGTTCTGACCCCACCATCTGAATGTCACAATTGAAATCGAGACTCATCAGACCAGGCAACGTTTTTACAATCTGCTGTTGTAGCCCATCTTCTTCAAGGTTCAAAGCGTTGTGCATTCAGAGGTGGTATTCTGCATACTTTGGATGTAACGAGTGGTTATTTGAGTTACTGTTGCCTTTCTATCATCTCAAACCAATCTGCCCATTCTTCTATGACCTGTGACATCAACAAGGCATTTTAATCCACACAACTGACACTCACTGGATATTTTCTCTTTTTCAGACTATTCTCTGTAAACCTGAGAGATTGTTGTGTGTGAAAATCCCAGTAGGTCAGCAGTTTTTGAAATACTCAGACCAGCCTGTCTAGTACCAACAACCATGCCATGTACAAAGTCACCTAAATCCCCTTTCTTACCCATTCCGATGCTCAGTTTGAACTTTAGCAAGTCATCTTCACCACGTTTAGACGCCTAAATGCATTGAGTTGCTGCCATGTGATTGGCTGATATTTTTTACCAAGCAATTGAACAGGTGTACCTAACAAAGTGGCTGGTAAGTGTATATTTAATACATGCATGTAATCCCCAATGACCACTACATTATTACATATCATCCTATTCATGGACATTAAAGAGGAACTTCAGCAGGGAATGAGAAAATTACCAGTCCATGGAGTCCACTAATGTCTTCTACGCAGCTAATGCTGCTCCTCCATGCCACCATCTTGGTTTCGGGAGCAGGCTATCAGTTCCTAATGGCCCACAGCCCGCTCCCTACTGCACATACACCAGACACAGTCTGCCGTGCAGCTGGTCCTGCACTCTCCTGGGATGTGTGACGTTATCCAGAGGGGCTGCATACGGGGCAGGCTGGACTGATGTCATCCTTGCCTAGCAAAGAAATGAGGAAGTAGGAGCCAGTCCAACCAACAAAAAAAATGCGCTTCTTGATGAATCGTCAAACATTCCCATAGACACACTCCTAAACCATGTGGACAACCTTCCCAGAAGAGTTGAAGCTGTTATAGCTGCAAAGGGTGGGCCAACTCAATATTGTACCCTACAGACTTATCCAACAGACTTATCCAATGAACAAATTTGCAATCGGAGCATGTTGTCGGAAATTCCAACCGTGTCTAAGCTCCATCTGACTTTTCCCATTGGAATTTCCGACACACAAAGTTTGAGATCTGGATCTAAAATTTTCCGAGAACAAAATCCGATTGCGGAAATTCTGATCGCGTGTAGACAGTTCTGACGCACAAAGTGCCATGCATGCTCAGAATACATAAATCAGACGGAAGCTATTGGCTACGGGCTATTGAACTTACTCTTTATAGTCCCGTTTTACATGTTGTACCTCACCGCGTTCTTGACGAACTGAATTTTCGACAACATTGTGCGACCATGTGTATGCAAGATAAGTTTGAGCCAACATCCATCTGAAAAAATCCAATGGATTTTGTTGTCAGAATGTCCAACCGTGTGTACAGGGCATAAGACTGGGATGCCATTAAAGTGGATGTAAACCCGATTCAAGAAATTTAAGCTGGGCACATATATCTGCAGTGCTTTCTTATCTCTCTTCTCACTATGTCCTGTAGCTGTCTCCTGCTCCGTTCTTCTGTTATTAGCCTGATTCTTCCTGACGAGTTATTCTCCATCACATATGATAAAAGCAGCCAGAGTTTGTGTGGGGGAGGATGCTATAAATAGATTAGGACTGAGCTGATTGATTCAAGGGACAGAGCTGAAAGTCTCTACCTATGAGGAGAGGGGGTGTGTGCCTTTCCACCAATCAGCTGTCTAGGCTATATGCCCAGGCTTTACTGAAGCGCTAACCAGGAAGAGAAAATCTAACACGATCTGAACTTTCTAAACAGTATATAAAGCTGGAGACAGCAGATATACGCGTAAAACGTATGTAGGGAGAATTGTTTCATCTGTGTATCATCTGAGGCTGTTCACTTCACTGGGTATAGGAGAGGGTTTACATCCACTTTAACCGCTTGCAGACCAGCTGCCGCAGTTTTAGTGCGGCAGGTTGGCTCCACTGCAGGAAATCACTTTATGGTACGTGATCTCGCGAGGTTCGGATAGCAGGCACTGCATGGGTTATGTGTGTCCTAGGGAGTGATTCTAACGATGGGGGGAGGGGCTATGTGTGACACGACACTGATCACCGCTCCCGATCACAGGGAGCAGTGATCAGTGACAGTGTCATTAGGCAGAACAGGGAAATGTTTGTTTACATTAGCATTTCCCCGCTCTTCGTCTCCGTGAGATGATCGCGGGTATGCCCGTGGACATCGAGTCCACAGGACCAGCGGCTGGACTCACGGAGCTTGTGGTGGTTGAAGTGGTTATAGTTCATGTACGTGTAAAGGCAGGTGTCCCAATACTTTTGACAATATATGTACGTATGTGTGTGTATACAGGGGCGGACTGACCATTCAGGCACACGGGCACTGCCCAAGGGTCCCATGCCACTAAGGGACCCCATCAGGGTTGCCAGCCTCAATAAAACCAGGGACAGCATGTAAAAATCTGTGTTTATTTAAAAATCCCAAGATTATAGCTGCCCCACCTCTCCAGTACCTTTTCAGTGTGTGTATGTGTATTCTGTGTGTGTATACTGTATGTGTATTGTGTGTCTGTGTGTGTATACTGTATGTGTGTGTATACTGTGTGCCCCATAATCTATTGCCTGGGGCCCCATAATCTCCAATTGCCTGGGGGCCCCGTAATCTCCTATTGCCCGGGGGCCCCATGAGTTGTCAGTCCGCCCCTGTATATATATATATATATATATATATATATATATATATATATTGTAATGGACGCCGTGGCTGGGTCCTGGAAGGACGCTATATTTCCCCTCTGTTTGGGTTGTGCTCTCTTTAAGGGAATACAATTGATTAACCCACCTGTTAAGGCAGTGTCTTTAAAAAGCAAGACAGGAAGTTGTAGATGGGTGTGGAGGAGTGTGAGCAGCTTGCTGCTGGTTGAAGAGTGGTTTGCCCTGTGGGAGACTGTAGTCCGTGTAAGGGACTGGGAAAGGCTGACAACCTTGAGAGTCAGGAAGACTAAGGAAGTCGGTGAGTCCAGGGGGCTGGAAAGAGTTGACAAACCTGTTGGGAGCAAGCAGAGGAACTGTTGACAATTGAGAGCCAGGTGGCTTGGTATGTTCATTTGTGTGCTGAATGAATTTAAACCCCTGCGTGGGATTACTGGATGAACTAATATTTTGTTTTCTTATAATAAACGTGGGCTACCAGGCCCTTAACCATAAAACGCCTGCCTGATGTAGACTAAAACGTGCATCTACCAATTGTGCTTAATCACCCGAACATTACAATATATATATATATATATATATATATAGATATAGATATAGATATATCTATCAGTGGCGGCCCGCCCATAGGGGGCGCCCGGGCGCCGCCCCACCCTCCCCCTAGGTGTAAAAAAAAAAAACAGTAAAAAAAATAAAATAAAATAAAACGGGCCCTTTAAGACATTAAAAAAAAAAATGTCATTTAACAATTTAACATAGTGTACTGTGGCGCCGGTCACAGTGCACTATGAGAAGTGCCACAAGATTTCATCCATGGCGCTTCATTTGCGGGTTAAAAACCCGCCTTGCGGCGCACTGCAGAACGCCGACTAGCTTCCGCCCGTAAAATCACTGTGATTCTACGGGTGGGAGCATTGTCATTCTTAGACAGGCAGGTCACTTCCGGCTTTCGGCTGCTTCACGAAACCCGGAAGTGACGTCGGCAGCTCCGTTCCTCAGCCCGAGCGGAGCTGCAAGACAGTGAGGCAGGAGGTGAGTCACCGCATAAAGGCTTTCTAGTTTCTACTTTGTTGAGAATGTTCATGCATTTAGCTGAATGAATGGAAAAAAAGCTTTCACAGCCAGAAAGGTTTCCCCAGGCCAGGCGACTTTTGCCGTGGCCAATCAGAGAATGAGCTCTGAAGGGGGAACTCCACGCCAAATTTCTGAAAAAAAATTTGACGTGGGTTCCCCCTCCGAGAGCATACCAGGCCCTTAGGTCTGGTATGGATTCCAAGGGGAACCCCCTAGGCCGAAAAAACGGCGTGGTGGTCCCCCCCAGACCCTTATCCGAGCACGCTACCCGGCCGGCCAGGAAAGGGGGTGGGGACGAGCGGGCGCCCCCCCTCCTGAGCCGTACCAGGCCGCGTGCCCTATCCTGGTGTGGATCTGGGGGGGACCCCCACGCCGTTTTTTCGGCGTAGGGGTTCCCTTGGAATCCATACCAGACCTAAGGGCCTGGTATTCTCCTGGAGGGGGGAACCCACGCCAAATTTTTTTTCAGATTACATAAGGGGCGTGGTTTATGAGAAGTGGTAAGGGGACAAAATGATGGGCGGGGTCTGGCGCCCCCCCATCCAAAAACTTCACCAGCCGCCACTGATATATATATATATATATATATAAGGCAGAGGTAGTCCTATATGTATCTTTAAGTGACCAACTGCAACTGTGATGGAGACCATGTAGGAGGATGAATGAGAAGAGGAGTAGGAACTTCAACAGCACATTGATGGTAGATGGTTTATATCCCTCTTTATCTTTGCTCTCTATCCTCTGACTATGAGCTCTTTCCAAAACATACTGACTTACCCCAATGCAGAGCTATTTGGTACCAGCTTCATGGTTTACAACTCTTTAACCTCATTAAATGCATGTAAAACATGCCTACAAGTGTTAGGTCTTTAGAAGAATTTTACATTTAAATGCTGTCTGTGCTTTAGATGAGTATTTTATGCAGGATCTTCTACTAGCTCTGCCAGCAGGAACCTGTGTTCCATGCAGGAATAACACATATGGTCATGTGAATGAGCCCTTAAAAGGCAGAACATAATCCTACAGGTCAGACTGATGAAGAGGAATGTCTATCTTTTATGCTCAAAACACATTTTGACCTAATTATGTCACCTGGATGGGAGGAGCTTATCGACACGCCTGTGGACTCACACCTGATCTCCCCCATATCAGCATCTTTTTCCATCAGTGCATGTTGTAAATGCTTTACTGCTCCCAGATGTTTTTCTCCTGTGAGTGCAATACAGTTTAGTTCATTACCGTTTTACTATACTATGGAGGTGCTCATTCCTCCAGAGCTGTGTCTCACTAATACTGGAGTTGTGTTACTGGCCAGATCACCAGGGGGAAACAGAGGGGAAAAAGCCAAAGAAAAGAAAACGAATGCAGCCACCATATCTAATGACTGGTAAGCTGCAATATAATGCATTTTTGATTTTGGGTTTAATGCCACTTTAAAGGCTCCCTTCATCGGGGCTCAGGTTTATTTTTGTGGAAGCAATGTGAATAAGTGCTTAATGCTTTGAATAACTTTTTGGTAAACTGTCACAAAATGCTTTTAGCTGTTTCAGATCCACACTATAGCCAAATGACGGCTATACCACTCAGTGCCACCCATCAGTGCCACCCATCAGGGCCCATCAGTGTCTCCTTATCTGTGCCCATCAGTGTCTCCTTATCTGTGCCCATCAGTGCTGCCTTATCTGTGCCCATCAGTGCTGCCTTATCTGTGCCCATCAGTGCTGCCTTATCTGTGCCCATCAGTGCTGCCTTATCTGTGCCCATCAGTGCTGCCTTATCTGTCCCCATCAGTGCTGCCTTATCTGTGCCTATCAGTGCCACCTTATATGTGCCTGTCAGTGCGCATCAGTGCAGCCTATCAGTGCCCACTTGTAGGAACCGTGAATATCTCCTAAACTTGGACCGTTTAGGAGATATTCACTGTATCAATCAGCATGTGCTGACGTCATCGGCACTTGCGCACTGAAGAAACAGCTCGCTCGTGCCGTTTCTTCAGCTGCTGTGCCATTACCGGCAGCTTCCTCACGCATGCGTGGGAGTGACGTCATCACGGCTCCGGTCAATCACAGAATCACAGCCCACGATACATGGAAATAACTCCGGGAGACATTTCATCGGCCACAGCGGTGTGCCGGGACCACTGCAGCAGGGGCTTCAATCTAAGGTAAGTATTTATAATGAGCTAGTATGCTATGCGTGAAAGACCGGGTGGATCCGAAACGACTCCGGGAGTTTTAGTTCAAAAGCCACGTCATTCAGCTTCCTTACAATAGGGAATGGACCCACAAACTTCGGGCCCAGCTTCCTGGATGGGCAAGCTAATTTCAGATTCAGCGTGGACAACCAGACCTGGTCCCCGACCTGGAGGTCGAGCTCCCCTCTAATCTTCCTATCAAAGACCTCTTTATTGTGTTCCTGAGTCTTAGCCAGAGTTTCTTGAAGGATCTTATTGTTGCTCTCGAAAAAATTAAGGTCTTCCTGTACCGAGCATTCAGGGAGATTACCGGGTAGAAAAAGCGGGTGGAAGCCAAAGTTTGCAAAAAACGGGGACTGTTTGGTGGCAGAATGGATGGAATTGTTGTATGCGAACTCTGCTAATGGCAAGAGCGATGCCCAGTCGTCCTGGGAGAAGGAAGAGAAGCAACGCAGATATTGCTCTAGCGTTTGGTTGGTCCTCTCGGTCTGGCCGTTGGTTTGAGGGTGATAGGCCGAAGAAAGGCGAAGCTCAATTTTCAGGGCCCCACAGAGAGCTTTCCAAAACCTGGACTTAAACTGTACCCCCCTATCAGAGGTAATGTCAGCAGGGATACCGTGGAGCCTTACCACTTCTCTAATAAAGATCTTAGCCATCTCCGTGGCTGAAGGGGTCTCCTTCATAGGCAAAAAGTGGGCCATCTTAGTATCCTATCTACCACCACAAAGATTGTGGAGAAGTCTTCAGAGGGAGGCAGTTCCACGATGAAGTCCATGGATATCATCTTCCAAGGTCTATCCGGGATGGGCAACGGTCTCAGCAAGCCCCAAACCTTTGATTTGCTACCTTTATTCCTAATACATGTGGTACATGCCTCCACGTATTCCCTGCAGTGCTTCTTCATTTGTGGCCACCAAAACGTGCGTTGGAGCAAGTCCGTGGTTTTGAACACCCCAAAGTGACCGGCCAGTGGGTGGTCGTGGCAGGAGCTGAGAACTGCGGCACGTATTTCTTGGGGAACGTAGATCCTGTCCTGATGCCAAAGAAGACCGTCTCTGGAGGTTAAAGAAATGTCAGGTGGGAGAGCCGGATCGCTGGAGGCCTGCTTAATTCGGGAAAGTAGGCTCTCCTGAAGCAGGAGAAAGTTTCCTGGGGGAAGAATGGTATCAGGAGTAGGGAGCTCCACTGATTCATTGTACATTCGAGAGAGAGCATCGGGTTTAACATTCTTTGATCCCGGCCTGTACGTGATGTGGAACACAAATCTAGAAAAGAAGAGTGCCCACCGGGCCTGTCTTGGTTTCAGTCTCTTGGCCGATTTAAGATACTCTAGGTTTTTGTGATCAGTATAGACCAGGATCGGGTGGGAAGCGTCTTCGAGGAGGTAGCGCCATTCTTCCAGCGCCGCCTTGATTGCCAGCAGTTCTCGGTCACCGACGTCGTAGTTCCGCTCCGCTTCCGAAAGCTTGCGGGAGAAGAAGGCAACCGGATGCAAAAGTGACTTAGGCCCCTGTCTCTGGGAGAGCACTGCCCCAACGGCCACATCCGAGGCATCCACCTCCAGGATATAAGGCAGCGTAGCATCGGGGTGTCTTAGGATTGAGGCAGATACGAACTGGTCCTTTAGGGTCTTGAAGGCCTCTTGTGCCTTGGAAGTCCATTGAAATCTTTGACCCTGTTTGGTCAGCTCGGTGATGGGGGAAATGATGGAGGAAAATCCTCTGATGAATTTCCTGTAAAAATTAGCAAATCCTACAAACCGTTGGACCCCTTTTCTGTCAGAGGGAGCGGGCCAGTCTAGGATAGCTGAGATTTTCTGGGGATCCATCTCTATTCCTTTTACTGAAATGATTAGCCCAAGGAATTGAATACTTAGCTGTTCGAAAACGCACTTTTCCGGTTTGGCGTACAGACCATGAAGGCGGAGTCGAGCCAAGACACTTTTCACATGTTCCCGATGTTCGGCTAAAGAGGAAGAAAAGATTAAAATATCATCGAGGTATACAATCACAAACAGGTCTAGGTAATCTCTGAAAACATCATTTACAAAATGTTGGAACGTAGCAGGAGCATCACAGAGTCCAAAGGGCATAACTAAATATTCGTAGTGCCCGAAGCGAGTACGAAAGGCGGTCTTCCATTCATCGCCTTCACGAATGCGGACGAGGTTGTAGGCACCCCGTAGGTCTAGTTTGGAGAATACCTCGGCCGACCCCAGTCTCTGAAATAGTTCGGGCACTAACGGTAGGGGGTAACGGTTCTTAATTGTGACTTTGTTGAGTGCTCGGTAGTCCACACATGGCCGTAGGGAGTGGTCCTTCTTCTGGACGAAGAAAATCCCCGCGCCTGCCGGGGAAGTGGATGGCCGGATAAAACCCTTCTTCAGATTATCGTCCAGGTAGGTTTTCAGGGTTCCCAGCTCGGTCTCGGATAAGGGGAAGATCCTTCCGAAGGGGATCTCTGCCCCCGGGAGCAATTCGATAGGGCAATCATATGGTCTGTGGGGAGGTAAAGTCTCAGCACCCTTTTTGCTAAACACATCCACAAATTGGTGATAAGCCTCGGGCACAGCCTGTCGGATTTCGGTGTCCGTTTCTAAGCAAAGCAGTGAAGAAGGGTCCGCATTGACGACTGGGAGGCAGTGCTGACGACAATAGGCAGACGGAAACTCTATTCCTCCAGTGAACCAATTTATCAGAGGGTTGTGGGCCTTCAACCAGGGCATGCCAAGGATAACGGGAAAAAGTGGAGACTTAATAATGTCCAGACACAGGAGCTCCTGGTGGGTTCCGGCGATGATGGCATGAAGAGGGGACGTCTCCTGGGTCACAGGTCCGGACTTTAGGGTGGAACCATCGGCCAAGTAGATTGAAAGTCCCTTTACCCTAGGCCGAAGGGGAATGTTGTTCTTTAAGGCAAAGGACAAGTCCATAAAGCCGCTGCAGGCCCCAGAATCAATAATTGCGTTGATGCTGATAGTCTTTCCTGAGAACTGTAAAAGAAGAAGCACAGCCAGATGAGAGGTGGTACTGGTACTAGGCAAGGGTAGAAGGAGAAGCAAGAGGTATAAGAAGGCACTTACGCGATTTGGCAGGGCAAGTGCGAACATAATGTCCCGGTTCTCCGCAGTAGAGACAAAGGTTACCGGCTCTTCGGCGTTGGCGCTCTTCAGGCGTCAGAGATGGGCGAAGTAGACCCAGTTGCATAGGCTCTGACGAATCCGGAGAAGATGGAACAGGAGGGACCGGGGGGTTGGAACTAGGAACCCGTGGCAACATCCAGACAGGGCGAGAGGTAGAAGAACGCTCTAGACGACGTTCTCTTAGGCGCCTATCGATCTGGACTGAGAGATCGATGAGCGCTTCAAGGGTTTCAGGGATTCCCACGCGAGCCAGTTCATCTTTTAATGATTCCGAGAGTCCCATGCGGAACTGGTAGCGGAGGGCTGAGTTATTCCACTCCGTGTCGGCGCTCCAGCATCTAAACTCAGACACATAATCCTCCACCGGCCTGCGACCCTGTTGGAGCACGTGCAAGGCTGCTTCTGCGGTAGCAGCAAGCTGGGGGTCCTCATACAGCCGAGACATCGCTTCGAAGAAGGCATTTAAAGAGTCCAGAGAGGGGTCCTTTCGTTCCAGGAGACAATGTGCCCAGGCCTGAGGCTCGTCGGTTAGTAGGGAAATGACGAAACCCACTTTTGTTGCCTCGAGAGAAAAGGTCCGGGGTTGAAGAGCGAAGAAGAGCTCACAGGAGTTCCGAAAGGCCCTGAACTTGTTTCGGTTGCCGGAGAAACGGTTCTTCACGGCCTGGGTGAGGCCGGCTAGGTGGCGGCAAAGCTCACCCATTGGCGAGGCTCCCTGCGAGGGCTCGGACATGGCTGTCCTGTACTGTCACGTACCTGGTTGGAGAGCCCAAACGTGCAGGGAGCGGCGCCTCGTAAGCCTCCGGCTCGAGAGCCCCTGGAGGTGGAAACAGGGATTCAGGAGTCCGGAGGGCACAAGTGCCAGGCCGGGTAGCAGCAACGGAGATACCACCAGCTGGTGCAGGAGGTCAGGCAGAGGGTGAAGGGTAGCAGATAGCAGGCACAGCGGGAACAGGTAGCTGACTGGAACGGCAGGTGCAACCAGCGCTGGAAGCCGGACAGGAACTGCAGAAACAGCTGGCACAGGTAGTCAGGCAGGAACCACAGGAGAAGTTGGTGCTGAAGTTCTGGTGGGTAGGCAGGCGTGGTCAGAGGCGAGCCGGGTCGGCAACTATCGGGCAGCAGAGGTACAGAGCAGAAGGCAGAAGCGAGGTCAATCAGGCAAAGGGTCGGAGGCGGGCGGCAAACAGGCAAGGTCAAGGAACAGGCCGGGTACAGTATCAGGAACACACAGGAACTGGCAGCAGAAGTCACAGGAACGCTGTAGACAGGACAGCACTGGGGAACAGAAGCTGATTCCTTAAATAGCTTGTTGAGCGCCAAGAACGGTCGCACGGTACGTTTGCGTACCCCCGCGGGTAACCGTGCTCCCGTTCGTGACCCTGCGTACCCGCGTACGCCCGTTCGGCTCGTCGCGCGCCCGCTCGTGTCAACGCGCACCCACGTGCGCCTGTTAGGGGCTACATGCACTCGCGTGCGTTCGTTAGCGCCAACCCGCGTGCGAGGGCACCGACGATCCTCTTGTACAGGAAACCTGCGGGTAAGTCTCCTATGTACGGTCAGGATGGTGGAACGATCGTGACAGTGCCCTACCAACCGACCCTGGGGGGGGGGGTTTGGGCTGGCATACTGTTCGCTGCCCCAGAAAAATGTTTCCACCTGCTGCCACTGATTATGTATATCATATATACAGTATCTCACAAAAGTGAGTACACCCCTCACATTTTTGTAAACATTTTATTATACCTTTTCATGTGACAACACTGAAGAAATGACACTTTACTACAATGTAATGTAGTGAGTGTACAGCTTGTATAACAGTGTAAATTGGCTGTCCCCTCAAAATAACTCAACACACAGCCACTCCTATATTACGCTCTCCTGAACCCAGTACTCTATATTACACTCTCCTGAACCCAGTACTCTATATTACGCTCTCCTGAACCCAGCACTCTATATTACGCTTTCCTGAACCCAGTACTCTATATTACGCTCTCCTGAACTGAGCACTCTATATTACACTCTCCTGAACCCAGCACTCTATATAACGCTCTCCTGAACCCAGTACTCTATATTACACTCTCCTGAAGCCAGTATTCTATATTACACTCTCCTGAACACAGCACTCTATATTACACTCTCCTGAACCCAGTATTCTATATTACACTCTCCTGAACCCAGTATTCTATATTGCACTCTCCTGAACCCAGCACTCTATATTAAGCTCTCCTGAACCCAGCACTCTATATTAAGCTCTCCTGAACCCAGCACTCTATATTAAGCTCTCCTGAACCCAGCACTCTATATTACGCTCTTCTGAACCCAACACTCTATATTACGCTCTCCTGAACCCAGTACTCTATATTACACTCTCCTGAACCCAGTGCTCTATATTATGCTCTCCTGAACCCAGAGCTCTGTGTATTATGCTCTCCTGAACTCTGTGTTATGCATTCCTGGTTTTATTGAACAATGTCCCTTTATAGCCCTCCCACTTCCAGCACCTATTCTCTGAGAAGCCGCCCAAAAAGAACTGGCCGCGCAGGGAAATCAATGGAGCCGACAGGGAAAGACAGTACAGTAAGGACCTATTTACATTTGGGGTTTGGGGAGCAGTAAAACCTCGTAGTTGAGACATGTTTCTACTACACATCCCCAACCACTAGTGTAGTGTCTGGAGTCACCATGTGGCACATTCTGTTTTCCACTTTGACAGAAGGCGTGGCAGGGGCAGTATATACAGGAACCGATCACTTCTATTTTCCTCCTGCAACTGCTGAAATAGACATGATCAGTGATCAAATAGCACCAAAAGAAAGCTCTATTTATGGGAACAAAATAAGAAAAAAATTGTTTGGGTACAGTGTAGCATGACCGCGCAATTGTGATTCAAAGTGTGACAATGCTGAAAGCTGAAAATTGGAATGGGCAGGAAGGGGGGAAAGTGCTTGGTATTGAAGTGGTTAACCACTTCAATACCGGGCACTTAAACACCTTCCTGCCCAGACCAATTTTGAGCTTTCAGCACTGTCGCATTTGAATGACAATTGCGCGGTCATGCTACACTGTACCCAAATGAAATTTTTATCATTTTTTTTCCCACAAATAGAGCTTTCTTTTGGTGGTATTTGATCACCTCTACGGTTTTTATTTTTTGCGCTACAAATAAAAAAATACCGAAATTTTTAAAAAAAAAAAATGTTTTTTTTTTTTGTTTCAGTTTCAAAACTTTGTAAATAAGTATGTTTTCTCCTTCACTGATGGGCACTGATGGGCACTGATAAGGCGGCACTGATGGGCACCTATGATGTGGCACCAGTGAAGTGGCACTGATGAGGTGGCATTGATGGACACTGATAGGCGACACGGATGGGCGACACGGATGGACACTGATAGGTGGCACAAATTGGCACTGATAGCTGGCATGGATGGGCGGCACAGATGGGCATGGATAGGCGGCACAGATGGGCATGGATAGGCGGCACAGATGGGCATGGGTGGGCACTGATAGGCGGCACATGTGGGCACTGATAGGCGGCACAGGTGGGCACTGATAGGCGGCACAGGTGGGCACTGATAGGCGGCACAGGTGGGCACTGATAGGCGGCACAGGTGGGCACTCATAGGCAGCATTGGTGTTATACTGTACTAATGGATGCCAATCAGTGCCAAACAATAATGCATGCCAATCAGTGATGCCCATTGTGGACACTGATTGGCATCCATTATGGGCACTGATTGGCATCCATTGTGCTGACTGGCATCCCTGGTGGTCTAGGGAGGATTACCTTTTGCTTAGCATCCCTGGTGGTCTGGTGGCGTCCCTGGTGGTCCAGTGTGGGCATCCTCGGGGGGGGGGCTGTGCTGATAATCGATCAGCACAGATCCCCCCGTCAGAGGAGCAGCCGATCGGCTCTCCTCTACTCGCGTCTGACAGACGCGAGTGAGGAAAAGTCGATCACCGGCTCTTCCTATTTACACTGTGATCAGCCGTGATTGGACACGGCTGATCATGTGGTAAAGAGTCTCCGTCGGAGTCTCTTTACCGAGATCGTAGTTGCCGGGTGTCAGACTGACACCCCGCAACAACGATCGCCGCGATGCGCGCCCCCGGGGGCGTGCAGCGGCTCATAATCCTGATCACGTCATATGACGTCCGATCAGGATTATGAAACCACTTTGCCACCGTCAATTTGTAATAGAGCGGGCGGCAAGTGGTTAAAATCTATTCCAAATAAAAAATGAAAAATATAATTGAGAACCATTTAATTTCATTGTGGCCCGCAACCAGTTAATAAATCACTTAAGTGGCCCTTGCTTTTCAAAAGTTTGAGCACCCCTGCCCTAAAGTAAGAATTTTTTCAAAAATATATATCAAATCAATATTTAGTGTGACCACCACCCAGACACAGGGTAGACATACTGCATCAGCAAGGTCTCAACCATGTAAAGATTTCAAAGCCGACTGGGGTTTCAAGATCTTTTGAAGAAGCACAAAGAAACGGGCAACAATGAGGACTGTAGACGCAGTGGTCAGCCAAGGAAACTTAATACATCAGATGAAAGACACATAATGCTTACTTCCCATCTACGTGGGAAAATATCCATCAGCGCAGAACTGGTGGAAATGGAGAAGTCTGGCCAGAAGTGGTCTTCGTGGAAGAATTGCGGCCAATAAGTCATACCTCTGACTTGGAAACAAGGCTAAGCGACTCAGCTATGCATAAAAACATAGGAACTGGGGTACAGAAAAATGTCAGCAGGTGCTCCGGACTGATGAGTCAAAATGTGAACTATTTGGCTGTAGCAGGAGGCAGTTTGTTGGTGAAGAGCTGGAGAATGGTACAATAATGAGTGTCTGTAGGCAACAGTAAAGCATGGTGGAAGTTCTTTGCAAGTTTGGGGATGCATTTCTGCAAATTAAGTTGGAAATTTGATCAGGATCAGTGGTGTCCTCAATGCTGAGAAATACAGGTATATACTTACTCATCATGCCATACCATCAGGGAGGTGTGTGATTAGCCCCAAATTTATTCTGCAGCAGGACAACAACCCCAAACATACAAACAATGTAATTAAGAACTATCTTCAGTGTAAAGAACAAGGAGTCCTGGAAGGGATGGATGGTTTGGCCCCCGCAGAGCCCTGATCTCATCATCATGGAGTCTGTCTGGGATTACATTAAGAGAAAGAAAGATTTGAGGCAGCCAACAAATCTACAGAAGATTTGTTAGTTCTCCAAGATGTTTGGAACTACCTACCTGCTGAGTTCCTTCAAAACCTTTGTGCAAGTGTACCTAGAAGAATTGATGCTGTTTTGAAGGTAAAGGGTGGTCACACCAAAGATTGATTTGATTTTGATTTATCTTCCGTTCATTTACTTTCTATTTTGTTAATTGATAAAAAATAAACCATTAAGACTTCTATTTCTGAAAGCATTCTTAAAGCATAAAAGCCAGCAGCTACAAATACTGCAGCTGCTGACTTTTAAATAGTGACACTTACCTGTCCAGCGCGCCCGTGATGTCGGCACCCGAAGCCGATCGCTCGCTCGTGCCGCCGCCATCTTGGGTATGGGAATCAGGAAATGGAGCCTTTCGGCTTCATTTCCCGGTTCCCTACTGCGCATGCGCGAGCCGCGCGGCGCAATCCGGACGGTCCCCGCTGCCTCTGGGAGCTGTGTGTTTCCCAGCAGGCAGCGGGGCACTTGCTGAAGGGGGCGGGCGCTTGCGGAAAGGGACGTAACGTACGCCCCTTTCCGCAGAGAGCTAGCCCGGAAGTGGGTGCAGTTACCTGGATTATCCAGGTAACTGCACCCCCCTCCCCCCTGAAAGGTGCCGATTGTGGCGCCGGAGGGGGGGGGGATTCCGATGAGCGGAGGTCCATTTTAGGGTGGACCTCCGCTTTAATTTACAGCATTTTTTTCACACCTGCCTAAAAGCTTTGCACAGTACTGTATATTTTTATTTCCAATTCATAGGGGAGAGGAGACTGAGGAAATGCTTCCTCCAGCCTGCAACAGATTGATGACATCATCTCAGCCTAAGCAAAGTCATTGATGGGACTACAAGGATAATTTTTTTAATGATAAATGTGGAGTTGTACAGAAAAATGTGAAAACTTTAGTTACTGAAACTTGCAAAAGTAACTGACAGGTTCTCTTAAAAAGATCTGGCCATACATACATGAAACCATAACTGTAAAATGTAGATCTGTTACTCTCCATCAAGGAATTGCAGGGGTCTAGGTGAGATAAGAATGTGACTAACATCTTCCCGAACGATATGTAACCTGGATACAGGCAGCCTGGTTGGGAATATTGGTGAATTTCTGATGTGTAATTCTCTCTACATCAACTCATGACAGTAAAAATATCCCCAGCTGTATGTGCAGATTATCAGGTGCTATAGACTGATATAGCCTCTGGAGAAGGGAGGGAAACAGCGTGGAATGTGTCACACCACCACAAGACCCCCGTTGTAGGCTCTGCTGTACAATATATATATAGATAGGATT
The DNA here is from genome assembly GCF_037356315.1 of Lithobates pipiens. Lineage (NCBI taxonomy): Eukaryota > Metazoa > Chordata > Amphibia > Anura > Ranidae > Lithobates > Lithobates pipiens. The sequence goes on along the minus strand of NW_027507787.1, from coordinate 149,418,737 downwards.
GGGCACTCGTGTTTGGTTAAGGGGACCCTAAATCTTATCACTGGTTTACAATGGGCGTCAAGTGGTGCCCTCACTGATCTGCCATTCCTGAAATACCTTCCCCTTCCTATGGAATGTCATATGGAACGTATCGCTGTCACCACTGGCCTTACATGACAAGACATGGCGCCCATATTAAGCCAATGATTGTCCCGTGCAAGAGAATTGAGCACCCATAACTGAATTAATGACAGCGATGGACCTTTGCGTGGTACTGGGGACACTGTGGGTGAGATTTTCTAAAACTGAAGCACTCAGAACCTGGTGTAGCTGTGCATGGTAGCCAATCAGTAGGGATGAGCCGAACCCCCCCCCCCCCCCCCCCCCGGTTCGGTTTGCACCAGAACTTTCGAACGGACCCCAAATTCGTGCGAACGTTAGAACCCCATTGACTCGAACATTAGAAATTAAAAGTGCTAATTTTAGCGGCTAATATGCAAGATACTGTCCTAAAAAGGGTTTGGGGATCTGGCTCCTGCCCCAGGGGACATGGGTCAATGCAAAAAAAAGTTTTAAAAATGGCCGTTTTGGCAGGAGCACTGATTTTAATGACGATTAAAGTGAAAAAAAAAATATTCCTTTAACCACTTGACCACTGGGCACTTAAACACCCTTAATAACCAGACCAATTTTCAGCTTTCGGTGCTCTCGCATTTTGAATGACAATTACTCAGTCATGCAACACTGGACCTATATGAAATTTTTGTCCTTTTTTTCACACAAATAGAGCTTTCTTTTGGTGGTATTTAATCACCGCTGGGTTTTTTATTTTTTGTGCTATAAAAGAAAAAATACCGAAAATTCTGTAAAAAAATGAATTTTTCTTTGTTTCTGTTAGAAAATTTAGCAGATTAGTAATTTTTTCTTCATAAATTTTGGCCAAAATTTATACCACTACATATCTTTGGTAAAAATAAGTACAAATTGGTGGATATTATTTGGTCTTTGTGAAAGTTATAGAGTCCACAAGCTATGGTGCCAATATCTGAAAATTGATCACACCTGAAGTACTGACGGCCTATTTCAATTCTTGAGACCCTAACATGCCAGAAAAGTACAAATACCCCCCAAATGACCCCTTTTTGGAAAGAAGACATTCCAAGGTATTTAGTAAGAGGCATGATGAGTTTTTTGAAGTTGTCATTTTTTCCCACAATTCTTTGCAAAATCAAGATTCTTTTTACTTTTTTTTTTTTTTTTCACAAAATTGTCATATTATCAGGTTATTTCTCACACACAGCATATGCATACCACAAATTACACCCCAAAACATATTCTGCTATTACTCCCGAGTATGGCGATACCACATGTGTGAGACTTTTACACAGTGTGGCCACATACAGAGGCCCAACATGCATGGAGCGCCATCAGGTGTTCTGGAGCACCCAGGACAATTCTGACATTTCTCTCCTACATGTAAAAATCATCATTTATTTGCTAGAAAATTACATAGAACTCCAAAACATTATATATGTTTTTTTAGCAAACACCCTGGAGAATACAATGGTGGTCTTTGCAACTTTTTATCTCGCACGGTATTTGCGCAGTAATTTTTCGAATGCTTTTTTTTGGAAAAAAAACAGTTTTTTGTGCTTTAAAAAAAAAAAAAAAACACAGTAAAGTTAGCCCAATTTTTGCATAATGTGAAAGATGAAGTTACGCTGAGTAAATAGATACCTAATATGTCACTCTTCAAAATTGCACACGCTCGTGGAATGGCGCCAAACGTCGCTACTTAAAAATCCCCATAGGCGACGATTTAATTTTTTTTTACTGGTTATATGTTTTGAGTTACAGAGGAGGTCTAGGGCTAGAATTATTGCTCTCGCTCTAACGTTCGCAGCGATACCTCACATGTGTGGTTTGAACACCGTTTTCATATGTGGGCGGGACTTACGTATGCGTTCGCTTCTGCATGCGAGCACATGGGGACAGGGGCGCTTTAAAAAAAAATTTTTTTTTTATTGTTCATTTTACTTTATTTATTTTAGTTTGACATTTTTTTTCCCCAAAAATAATTTTTTTGATCACTTTTATTCCTATTACAAGGAATGTAAACATCCCTTGTAATAGGAATATGGCATGACAGGTCCTCTTTACAGTGAGATGTGGGGTCAATAAGACGGAGGGCGGCGGGAGGGGGGGGATGTCTATGGCTGGGTATTGCAGGGTATCACCGACTATGGCTGGGTATCTCAGAGTATGGCGTTGCAGAGCATTGCAGAGTGTTGCAGGGTATTGGCGGGTGTTGCAGAGCATTGCAGAGTGTTGCAGGGTATTGGCGGGTGTTGCAGAGCATTGCAGAGTGTTGCAGGGTATTGGCGGGTGTTGCAGGGTGTTGCAGGGTGTTGCAGGGTATTGCAGAGTGTTGCAGGGTATTGCGGAGTGTTGCAGTGTTGCAAGGTGTTGCAGAGTGTTGCAGGGTATTGGTGGGTGTTGCAGGGTATTGGTGGGTGTTGCAGGGCATTGCAGAGTGTTGCAGGGCATTGCAGAGTGTTGCAGGGCATTGCAGAGTGTTGCAGGGCATTGCAGAGTGTTGCAGGGCATTGCAGAGTGTTGCAGGGCATTGCAGAGTGTTGCAGGGCATTGCAGAGTGTTGCAGGGCATTGCAGAGTAATGGCAGGGCATTGCAGAGTAATGGCAGGGCATTGCAGAGTAATGGCAGGGCATTGCAGAGTAATGGCAGGGCATTGCAGAGTAATGCAGGGAATCGAGGGGTTAATTTTCGGTGAGCAGCGATGTGGGCACTGCAGATGCAGCCCACATCGCTGCTGACACCGATCTCTTCCCCCTCCGCTGTACCGATCGGTACAGAGAGGGGGAGGGAGGAACCGGCGTCATATCATGACGCCGGCTTGTTTACAAGTGATCACTCCGTCATTTGACGGAGCGATCACGTGGTAAACGGCCGCGATGAGCGGCCGTTTACCGTGATTCGTGATGCGCCGGGTCCACTGGACCCAGCGGTCACGGATGCTCTCGTGTGCGCGCCCCAGGGGGCGCGCGAGAGCAGAATTCTGGGAGGCCGTTAATTAACGGCCTCTCAGAGTTAAACAACCGCCCTGAAGCCGTTAATCGGCAATGGGTGGTTGTTAAGTGGTTAAATATCGTGCCTGGGGGGTGTCTATAGTATGCCTGTGAAGTGCCACGTGTTTCCCGTGTTTAGAACAGTCCCTGCACAAAATGACATTTAACGGAAATAACGTCATTTCTAACTGCTTGCGGTTTTAATGTTATATCTGGTTCCTGCAATATGGTTGAAAATCATTGAGAAAAATGGCATGGGCAGCCCTCCCTGCCCATTACCAGCCCCTTTGAGTCTTGTACGGATATTAAGGGGAACCCCGTACCCATATTAAAAAAAGGAAATATGTGTGGCCCCCAGGCCCTATATACTCAGAACAGCAGTATACAGGCGGTGCAAACAAGACAGGGACTGTGTAGATTTGTTGTGTTAAGTTGAATCTGTTTGTAATTTTCAACTGGTACATTTTTAAAGTGTAGCTCCAGTCAAAAAAACTATTTTTAAGCTTTTTGGAAAACATAGGGAATGGTTATCACCCCTGTATAATTTGTTTTGCCGTCCGTCTTTTTTCATCTCACTTGTTGTTGTCTCCTTCCGTTTGCAGTAGGAGATGTTTGTAAGTTGGATGTTTGAAAGTAGGGGCCTGCCCTATATGCTCTGCAGAAATGGCGGAACAAGGTGTTGGTTTTGCCACAACATTGTAAGCCCTCAAAGTGACTCTTGGTGGGCGCTGGAGCGCCCTGCTGTGAACGATTATATCAAGAATTGTAATTACATGCCATTGTTGAACAGTGGTAGAAAAATTGACCTTTGGTGGTTGTGGTGCTGGTGCCACAACACTATAAGTCCTCACAGTTACTCTGGGTGGGCACAGGAACGGGCCCTCCTGTGAAATATCAAGAATTGTAATTACATGTCCCTGTTAAACAGGGGCAGAAAAATTGGGCCTTATGCACTGGTGCTGGTGCCACGACACTGCAACCTCTACCATATACTCTAGTTTTAGTGCAGGAATTAGCCCTGCCGCAAAGCATTGCATCAAAAACTGTAATTAAACGCCCTGTTAAACAGGGGCAGAAAAATTGGGCCTTAGGCACTGGTGCCACGACACTGCAACCTCTCCCATATACTCTAGTTTTAGTGCAGGAATTAGCCCTGACTGCAAGCTCTATTTAAAACGAGCAAGATAGCTAGCTATATAGATGGATATAACGGTGTATACTGGGTTCAGAGCACGCAGACAGCACGCACAATCTCCTACCACTGACTGCAAGCTCTATTAAAAAAGAGAAATATAGCTAGCTATATAGGTGAATATAGCGGTGTATACTGCGGTCAAGGCACGCATACAGCACGCACAATCTCCTACCACTGACTGCAAGCTCTATTAAAAAAGAGAAATATAGCTAGCTATATAGGTGAATATAGCGGTGTATACTGCGGTCAGGGCACGCAGACAACAACCACTACAGAAGAGCAAGAACGAAAAATCGGCCGATAACGATCGGTGTATACTGTGTTGAAGGTACACAGAACACCCACTAACTCCTACAGACGCCAACACACTACACAAGGCCGCCGCGCTGGTGGCCTTATATAGTGTGGGGCGTGTACTACACAGCCTGAGCTATGATTGGCCACAGGCATCCTGCCTGTGGCCAATCATGGCTCTCCTCGCTGCCGGCGCTGTGATTGGCCAAGCATGTGGGGTCACAGTGCATGCTTGGCCAATCATGAGGCAGCAATGCACTGCAATGGCGCAGTGCATTGTGGGCCATGAGCGCCACACGAATTTGGCGCAAACGGTCCATAACGTTCGGAAGTTGCCGAACGGGCGAACAGCCGATGTTCGAGTCGAACGTATGTTCGACTCAAACACGAAGCTCATCCCTACCAATCAGCATCTAACTTCTGCTTTTTCAGTTAAGCTTTGACAAAAAAAAACATGGAAGCTGATTGGTTTCTTTGCAGAGCTGCACAAGATTTTGCACTCTCCAGTTTTAGTGAATCTCTCCCTGTGAGTGATATTAAACCCAAACTGGACTCGCTGTTCCCAAGGACTGAAGATAAATGCCTTGTACTTTCATGTATGGGGATCATGTGGCTCCCCTCCTCTCCTCCCACAGCAGTGGGAACTAGCCTCAAAGTCACCCAAGAATCTCACATTGGATAACGAGAAAGTCCTTAGCTCTGTGTTAGCTGCAGTGATGAGCCAAATGTACCTGGGTTTGGGTTTCAGAGAACTTCACTGAAGTTCAGATGTCATACCTGAACCCTATTGAAGTCAAAGGGAGACAAATCTTGAGCTCCAAGTTGCGACCATTAAGTCATTAATGGTGGCCCTACTTTATTGGGACCACCATTAAAGTGTTACTAACCCCACAACAGTAAAAATCATTCTGTATATGCAGTAAGTGTGGAGCCTAAGGGGTTAATCCTCTGCATTGTGTGAAAAGGCTGTTTGATCCCTTCTCCTCTAATCCTCCCCTTCTTCCACTATCCCCAATAAATCTCCAGATAGAACAGAGGCTAGATGACAAGCTGCACATGCTCAGTTTGGCATGTATTGCTAGTTTTTTTTTTTTTTTTGGGAGGGTGCATGTGATCAGCACAGGACCAATCAGCACTGTCCAGATGGAGGGTCAGGGATCCTGCAGCCTCATATGGAAATCAGTGGAGAATGAAATCTCCCCCTACAAGTTTTAACCAGACACTGCTAGAAGTCACAAGCTATATACTGCTGATAAAAAAAGATATTTATCAGTTTATATTTACTATACAAATACCATTGTAGTAATATGCTGAAATATCATATCTCTGTTTGAACTCAAAAAAATTAATTCCTGGATTGTACGATTTAGCCTTCGGTCATACTGCGACTTCCTCAATTTCCAGTGGGACCATGTAGTGCTGCTTTCTTGTACAAAGGGTTTTATTGGTAATCAGTTCAACAGAACAGCACATCACATCTATGGTCATATTGCAGATAAACATAAAATACCACAAACAAAAGGAAGACAAAAAAGGGAGTGCATTAAAATGTTCAGGTCCATAAGGGTCAAAGAATAGTCATACAGAACAATTGGGGGATGAATATCTCCTTCTGAAGCTACAGTATCTTGGAACACGCTGCTTAGAATGTAAGTAGAAAAATACCCTTATGGAATTTTGCATGCAATGTATTGTCAAACCATATGTTCTAAATATGTAATATCGAGGGTATACAATATAACAATACTGAAGATTAACCATGTGACCATATCAGCCAAGCTTAAGCCTGGTGGCCTAATGAGTTAGAAGGATATGTAAAAAGAGCAAGGAAAAAAAAAAGTAGGAGAATGAAAAGGAAGGAGGAGAGAAGAGAGGGTTGACAGAAAAGGATAACGAGAGAGGGTAGCAGTAAGAAGGAAAAGGGGATCCGCAGGGTGGAGGGCAAGCAGATATTAGATTGATAGGCGCATAGAATCAAATCTGGTAGGTCTTATGTAGGCGACCCAAAGCTGCCAGATCCTAAGGAATTTATCACGAGTGTCTGAAAGTATGGCCATCAGCTTTTCGTTTACCATAATATCGTTCATACAATTTTTAACAGCCTCAAAGCTGAGTATGGGTGTCTTCCAGGCACAGTTAGTTTAGTTACAGTAAACAGATGTAGCGCCATCTGGCGTTCCGGACGAAGCAGCCCTGTGATTGGTTTGCATAGCAGAGCCTCATAAGGGTCCATCTTCAGATTAGTATTAAATAAGGTGCAGAGAAGTGCATAGATCCTGACCCATAATCTGCATACTCTTGGACATGTCCACCAGATGTCCGACATGGTGCCCTCTTGAGAGCATCCCCGGAAGCAAAGAGGAAAATAAGTTGGAATGAATTGGGCCAGTCTAGCCAGGGTATAATACTACCTGTATAGTATATTATATGGATTTTCTAAAATGAGAATTTTTTTGGAGCATTTGGACAGAGCTATAGTCATGACCTGCCAGTCCTCCGGGTCCAGCTGCCTCCCCAGTTCATCCTCCCACTGGAGGTGGTAAGGTTTGATTGGTGCTTTTTTAGAGGAGATGATTACTGTGTAAATTAAAGAGATTAAACCCGAAGATTGAGGCCGGGATCTAAAAAGGCTAACAAAAGGGTTCAAGATGTATGGAGTAGGTTGGGACTTAATAAGCTGTAGTAGAAAGTGGCAAAGCTGTAGGTAGCTATAATGTTCACACAGTGGAATATCATGCAAGGAACGCAGAGCGTCAAATGCATTTATCCAGGTGGGAGTGAATGAAGAATGGATATCAACAAAACCGTTGTTAGTCCACCAAGAGAACTGTTGTGGGTTATAACGCCCTGGTCGAAAAAAAAAGGGCAATGGAGGAGGCAAAGTAAGGGAAGATGTGGGGAAATCAAGCCTGCCAAGTATTTAATCGAGTCCCACAAGCAAGGGACTGTGTCAGGCAAGACCCAAGTGTTTCAGGACAGTGTTTGTGAGGGAGCCAGGACAGGGAGGCGACCGGAATCGGATAAGAGTCAATTTAATCCATGGCATTTGATATTGCTCATGGAGATGAGATAATGGGGGCTATGTTCTCTGCTGTATAGTAGGCTTGCAGATTGGGAACCGAGAGGCCACCATTGATCTTATGGGCGTCTAGGACTTGTTTATTGATTCTGGTCTGGTAGAACTCCAGACATATTTCAGGATTTTACATTGATGAATGCGCAGAATATGTGTAGGAACTGGGATCGGCCAGACGCAAAAAAGGTACAGCAATTTTGGGATATAAGTCATGCGAACCGCTACAGTTCTGCTGAACTAGGATAATATGGGATGGGACCAGAAGGACAGCATGTCTGATAGCGTCCTAAACAGGGAGGAAAATTGGCCTGGTAGAGTGCCGTGTGCATCAGAGTGAGCCTAATCCCTTGGTGGCAGAGACGTTAGCCATTGAAATGAAAAAGCGTTTTTTAGGGTTGCCAGCTCCAAGGATGGAAGGATGGAAAGTTAAAAGACATAGCTTTCGATTTTCGATAATAATCTCGAAAATGACTCAAAGATATTTAGCAGAGAGAAAAGACTAGGCAAGGCGATCCGGGGGTTAGTTAGGGACATCAGGATGTCGTCTGCAAATAATGATATCTTATGAGAAGTACCCACTATGTCTACCCCTGTTATGAGTCATATAATGCCAAGAAAGATGGAGGAGAGAGCTGCACCAATATACAATATGTGTAATAATATTAATAGACCAGTAGTCCATATAAATCAATCTTTCAGTGACACAATAGTGACTCAACACACAGAAAAGAGTGGCTGGGTTACAGCCAGACGCCCTTTTTGCTGGCTATCTGGTAAGCAGGTTTATGATACGGTGGTCGGGCACTCTACAACATCAGTCATTTACCTATAGAAAAGTGCTGTAAAGCCATATAGGCCCGATCTCTTGCACACTTTCAGTTCTTTAATACATTGTAAGACTTCGGGGACCTGTAATGTAGTGCTACTTTCATAGGACATTAGCGTCTATGGGACTCTAATTCGCATTGAAATTGCATCAAAGTAGCGCAAGAACCTTTTTGAAAGCCGTTGTGGCTTGAGTCGCAATGATTGGAATGTCCGCCATTCTATGTGTCGCAAGTCGAGTGTCAAGTTGCAAGCAGTGTGAAACAGGGTTTAGTGTAAAATATTCAAATCTATTACATTTTTTATTTGAGCAATCATATTTCGGATTGGAATATTTAAATTTTCACTTTCTTTCACCACCTGAAAAAAAACAGGAGGTTCCGTACAGCAATACAATCCAAGCTTTGTCATTGCCAGTCTTTTGGTGGCCCCAATGCGGAACACCAGCACCACTCCCCCATCCTCTGCTGAGTCTCACTGCAACCCCAAACACCCATGCTGGAGCATGAGAGTGTAGTTGCAAAGTACAGAGTCTTATGACTAGAGGCTGCAGTCCTGTAAATCCTGATAAATCTGTCTTTAAATATTTATAAATAAATAACTTTTATGGTTCACCAAAATGATTTTGCTTGCTGCTTACATAGTTACATAATTGGTAAGGTTGAATAAAGACACCAGTCTATCGAGTTCAACCTGGACATTTTTAAAAGTAATGGTCATGGCAGAAATATGTAAATTGGCATTGCCAACATGTTGTTAGAGGTCCAAGCCCTGGGGCTCTCATCCTGATCCCTGTATTCACTACCTAATGCAATTCACTGACCTGGACTGAGCATTGCGTAATGTCACTGTGCCACATTTTCTCCACTTGATGATGACTGTCTTCATTGTGTTCCACAGTATAGCTAATGCCTTGGAAAATCTTTTGTACACTTCTCCTGACTGATACCTTTTAACAGTGAGATCCCCCTTATGCTTTGGAAGCTCTCTGTGGACCATGGCTTTTGCTGTAGAATGTGACTAAGAAAATGTCAGGAAAGACCTACTAGAACAGCTGAACTTTTTTGGGGGGTTAATCAGAGGCACTTTAAATGATGACAGATGTGTACTGACTTAATTCTGAACACAGCTACAGCACCAGTTATAAGAGGGTAGGCACACAAAAGCCCCATACACACTATCAGATTTTCTGCTGATTTTTTTCCTTCAGATTTACCAAAACCATATAATATGAGGACAAACCTTTATGCTACCACATTGTTTTAGTTTTTTACTTTTACTCCCCATCCTAAAAGATTTCAGTTTGTTTATCAATTGAGTTGTATAGTTTATAGAACACATTAAAGGTAGAAAAGGTTTTGAAATGAATTATCTTTATCTCATTTTTTTACATCACAGAAACCTGACATTTTAACAGGGGTGTGTAGACTTTTTATATCATATGTGTATGTATATATATATATATATATATATACACACACACACACACACACACACACACACACACACACACACACACACACACACACACACACACTTTTTTATAAATAAATCTGAATCTAAATATTTCCCAAATAACTTTTATGGTTCACCAAAATGATTTTGCTTGCTGCTTACATAGTTACATAATTGGTAAGGTTGAATAAAGACACCAGTCCATCCAGTTCAACCAGGACATTTTTAAAAGTAATGGTCATGGCGGAAATATGTAAATTGGCATTGCCAACATGTTAGAGGTCCAGGCCCTGGGGCTCTCACCCTGATCCCTGGATTCACTACCTAATGCAATTCACTGACTTGGACTGAGCATGCCGGAGTTTCCTCTTTGTTCCAGGTAAGTGAATCCACATCAGGAGCTCTCACCAATGGAGCTGGAGCTCACACCTTTAGATCTGGAGCTCCTACCAATAGAGCTGTAGCACCCACCTTTACAAACAAGCCAGCAATGGCAGCTCCCATATTTCTGTGCTGACAGGTTCACTATAAATCTACAAGACTCCAGATATCTCCTTTACAGGGTTCGTCATTATATAGCCATTGCGCACTTTGCACGCTCTCCATATTTGGTATAAACCAGTTTCATGTGCGGATGATCCGACCTGCTCAATCTGCTCTGAAACATGAGCTGGCATCATGAAGGGTAATAAAATGCTTGGGAGATTTGTAGGCTTTTAATGAAGATTTTGGGTCCATAACAAAGAATCATTACTGGAATCTTCTGGAAGAATACCAACGCAGTGTCTACGTGTATCTCCACTCAGGTCCTGGAACCAGTCATAGTCTGTGTGCCACCTTTACGTGAAGTATACATTCTGCAGTCTGTTTCATATACAAGCATGTTGTATAATGAGAGAACAATGGATGGAGGGGGAGCTGACATTTACATGTGTCACTTTTCATAGATCATGACAGAGGGGACACCGACTCATTCTAAGAAGTTACTGATTCATTTTTTTGTGTCTGAAATTTTCTTAGAGATACGTTCACTACATGTATACATTAACCACTTTCAGACCGGACCAATTTGCTGGTCAAAGACCAGACCACTTTTTGCGATTCGGCACTGCGTCGCTTTAACTGACAATTGCGCGGTCGTGCGACGTGGCTCCCAAACAAAATTGACGTCCTTTTTTTCCCACAAATAGAGCTTTCTTTTGGTGGTATTTGATCACCCCTGCGGTTTTTATTTTTTGCGCTATAAACAAAAATAGAGCGACAATTTTGAAAAAAACGCATTATTTTTTACTTTTTGTTATAATAAATATCCCCCAAAAATATATAAAAAAACATTTTTTTCCCTCAATTTAGGCCGATACGTATTCTTCTACATATTTTTGGTAAAAAAAATCGCAATAAGCGATTATTGATTGGTTTGCGCAAAAGTTATAGCGTTTACAAAATAGGGATAGTTTTATAGCATTTTTATTAATTTTTTATTATTTTTTTTACTAGTAATGGCGGCGATCTGCGATTTTTATTGTGACTGCGACATTGTCGGGGACCCATCGGACATTTTTGACACATTTTTGGGACCATTGTCATTTATACAGTAATCACTGCTATATAAATGCAGTGATTCCTGTGTAAATGACACTGGCAGTGAAAGGGTTAACCTGTGGGTGGCAGTGTAGGGGTTAAGTGTTCCTAGGGGTGTGTTACTAACTGTGGGGGGGTTGGGCTTTCATTTAGTGTACACTGATCTCTGCTCCAGTGTACACTGATCTCTGCTCCAATCACATGGAGCAGAGATCAGCGTCACTAGTTGCTAGGCAGAATGAGAAAATGTTGTTTATACAGCATTTCCTCCATTCCGCCGCTCCGTGAGACGATCGCGGGGATGCCCGCGGCGATCGGGTCCCGCGACCGGACTCACGAAGGTCCCGACCAGCGCGGGAGCGCACCGCCGGCGGCGCGCTCCCGATGGCACGGCGGCAACGAATATTGGACGTACATGTACGCCAATATGCCTGCCCGTGCCATGCTGTCGACGTACATCGTCGTGCACTGGTCGGGAAGTGGTTAATTACAAACAGGCATGCCTAATATATAACCACACAAATCATTATCCATAATACACATGCCAGCAACATGTAGATGTCAGTCCAGAACTGGAAGTGCAGTGGAACCTTGGATTACAAGCATAATCCATTCCAGGAGAATGCTTGCAATCCAAAGCACTCGCATTACAAAGCAAGTTTCCCCAGAGAAGTCAATGGAAATGACGATAATTTGTTCCACATTGACTTCAATTGCATGCAATACCACATGTGGCCATATGTGTGGGGGGGGGCGCCGGAGAGACTCGGAAATACTCAGAGACCACTCAGATGCACTCAGAAACCCTCGGAAAGGCTCGGAAACACTCGGGAACAAAGTATTTTCCGAGCATTTCCATGCAGCTCCGAACGACTCCGTGTGTCACCCACACCCCCGCATCTCTGGCCAAATGCAGCGCAGAGGCTTGAATCCTGTTTGTTTTGCAAGGCAACACTCACAAACCGAGTCAGGATTTAAAAAAAATAATAGCTCATATTGCGAAACGCTCGTTAACCGCTTTACTCGCACTCTGAGAGTTCAACTGTAACAGAGTTTTCTAGAACAGAATATAGTTGGTGAATATGTCATATGGGTACAATAAGATTCCTGGATACATTTTTTTTTTTAATTATGAGGATAACATACAACTCAGGAAAAGTTCTGAAATTATCTAATGTTTCAATGATGTTTATTGAAGTTTTTTATAGAACAATTAGCACAAATCTCGACATTTCCTTGTGCACTGCACAGTGGCCATTACACTTCATACATACAAAATGCACAGGGAATCTGCCTCATGTGTTTACAAGAGCAATAATCATTTTTGCTATAGACTGTATATTAGCTTTTATTAATTATTTTTCCCAACATTTATGGTATGCGTAACATCATAGCTTACGACCAAGGGCAAGCTCTATCTTATGGTTCTCGGAGTGCCCCCCGCCATCCTGAAACACCAGCTCTTCCCCCTGTCGTTGGGGGAATCTGGCCCCCAGGTCCCGGGGAGGCCCCCTCCGGACCTCCACAATCCATGTCTTGTTGAGAGAAGGGAGGGAGTAGGACACAGAAAAGAAGAAAAGGGGGTGGAGGGATCAAAGTTAGTGGAAGTAGAGTTGAGAAAAAAAGGGGGGGGTCCACACTCTATATGTCATTCAAGAATAGGGATGAGCTTCGTGTTCGAGTCGAACGTACGTTCGACTCGAACATTGGCTGTTCGTGCGTTCGGCGAATTCCGAACGTTTTGGCCGTTCGCGTCAAAATTCGAGTGACACGCGCGCGGACCACAATGCACTGCGTTGGCGCAGTGCATTGCTGTCCGATGATTGGCCAAGCATGCACTGTGACCCCGCATGCTTGGCCAATCGCAGCGCCGGCAGCGAGGAGAGCCATGATTGGCCACAGGCATCCTGCCTGTGGCCAATCATAGCTCAGACTGTGTAGTGCACGCCCCACACTATATAAGGCCGCCTTTAAGGCGGCCTCCTGTAGTGTGTTACTTTGCATCTGAAGCAGTGGGTGTTCTGTGTACCTTCAACACAGTACACACCAATCGTTTTTGGCTGATTTCCTATCTTGCTGCTGTGTAGTGGTTGTTGTCTGTGCCCTGACTGCAGTATACACCACTATATTCACCTCACCTATATAGCTAGTGATCTAGCTTTAACCACTTAACAACTGCCCATTGCCGATTAACGGCTTCAGGGCGGTTGTTTAACTCAGAGAGGCTGTTAATTAACGGCCTCCCAGAATTCTGCTCTCGCGTGCCAAGAGGTGTGCGCACTCGAGAGCATCCGTGACCGCCGGGTCCATAGGACCCGGCGCATCACGGTAAACGGCCGCTCATAGCGGCCGTTTACCACGTGATTGCTCCGTCAAATGACGGAGTGATCACTTGGAAACAAACCGGCGTCATGTTATGACGCCTGTTCCTCCCTCCCCTTTCTGTACCGATCGGTACAGCGGAGGGGAAAGAGATCGGTGTCAGCAGCGATGTGGGCTGCATCTGCAGTGCCCACATCGCTGCTCACCGAATTTAACCCCTCAATTCCCTGCCAATACTCTACAATACCAGTGCATACTCTGCAGTACCCTGCCATTACTCTGCAGTACCCCGCCATTACTCTGCAGTACCCCGCCATTACTCTGCAGTGCAGTACCCCGCCATTACTCTGCAGTGCAGTACCCCGCCATTACTCTGCAGTGCAGTACCCCGCCATTACTCTGCAGTGCAGTACCCCGCCATTACTCTGCAGTGCAGTACCCCGCCATTACTCTGCAGTGCAGTACCCCGCCATTACTCTGCAGTGCAGTACCCCGCCATTACTCTGCAGTGCAGTACCCTGCCATTACTCTGCAGTGCAGTACCCTGCCATTACTCTGCAGTACCCTGCCATTACTCTGCAGTACCCTGCCATTACTCTGCAGTACCCCGCCATTACTCTGCAGTACCCCGCCATTACTCTGCAGTACCCCCCATTACTCTGCAGTACCCCCCATTACTCTGCAGTACCCCCCATTACTCTGCAGTACCCCCCAATACTCTGCAGTACCCCCAATACTCTGCAGTACCCTGCTATTACTCTGTAGTACCCCGCCAATACCCCGCCAATACTCTGTAATACCCTGCCATAAATTGCCATACCCAGCCATACTCAGAGATACCCAGCCATACTCGGTGATACCCTGAAGTACCCAGCCATAGACGCCCCCCACCCCTCACCGCCCTCCGGTGCTTCTACCAACTCGCCAGTACGATCAAAGCCAGAATCTTTTTTTTTTATTTTTTATTTCAGGCTTCCCAGCCTAGAGGTGAGATGTGGGGTCATATTGACCCCCCCAGATTTCACTGTAAAGAGGACCTGTCACTCCATATTCCTATTACAAGGGATGTTTACATTTCTTGTAATAGGAATAAAAGTGATCAAAAATATATTTTTGGGAAAAAAAATGTCAAACTAAAATAAAGTAAAATGAACAATAAAAAAATAAAATAAAAATCAAAGCGCCCATGTCCCCATGTGCTCGCATGTGCCACACATGTGAGGTATCGCCGAGAATGTTAGAGCGAGAGCAATAATTCTAGTCCTAGACCTCCTCTGCAACTCAAAACATGTAACCAGTAAAAAAATATTTAAAGCGTCGCCTATGGGGATTTTTTAAGTAGCGACGTTTGGCGCCATTCCACGGCATGTGCAATTTTGAAGAGTGACATGTTTGATATCTATTTACTCAGCATAACTTCATCTTTCACTTTATGCAAACATTGGGCTAACAAGTGGTTAATAATAGAGCTTGCAGTCAGTAGTGTTAGGAGATAGTGCGTGCTGTCTGCGTGCTCTGTACCCAGTACATACCGCTATAATATAGGGCAGGCCCCTACTTTCAAACATCCAACTTACAAACATCTCCTACTTGCAAACGCAAGGAGACAGCAGCAAGTGAGATGAAAAAAGATGGACGACAAAACAAATTATACAGGGATGATAACCCTTCCCTATGTTTTCCAAAAAGCTTAAAGATATTTTTTTTGACTGGAGCTACACTTTAAAAATGTACCGGTTGAAAATGACAAACAGATTCAACTTAACACAACAAACCTACACAGTCCCTGTCTTGTTTGCACCGCCTGTATACTGCTGTTCTGAGTATATAGGGCCTGGGGGCCACACGCATTTCCTTTTTTTAATATGGGTACGGGGTTCCCCTTAATATGTGTACAAGACCCAAATAGGCTGGTAATGGGCAGGGAGGGCTACCCATGCCATGTTTCTCAATGATTTTCAACCATATTGCAGGAACCAGATATAACATTAAAACCGCAAGCAGTTTTAAATGGTGTTATTTCCGTTTAATGTCATTTTGTGCAGGGACTGTTCTAAACACGGGAAACACGTGGCACTTCACAGGCATACTATAGACACCCCCCAGGCACCATATTTAAAGGAATATTTCACTTTTTTTTTTTCACTTTAATCGTCATTAAAATCAGTGCTCCCGCCAAAACAGTAGTTTTTAAAACTTTTTTTTGCAGTGACCCATGTCCCCTGAGGCAGGAGGCAGGTCGCCAAACCCTTTTTAGCACACTATCTTGCATATTAGCCGTTAAAATTAGCACTTTCCAATTCGAACATTCGAGTCCCATAGACTTCAATGGGGTTCTAACGTTCGTACCGAACGCGGGGGTCGTTCGCAAGTTCTGGTGCGAACCGAACCGGGGGGTGTTCGGCTCATCCCTATTCAAGAAGGGTCCTAAGTTGTGATTGTCCTGGGATCATTTGTCAAATAACTGATCTATGGCTCCCATACTCTATTCTGAAATTATCTTTAATAATTTAATTATCATCACACAAACCTGACATTTTAACAGAGGTGTGTAGACTTTTTATATCCACCGTGTGTCTACACACACACACACACACACACACACACACACACACACACACACACACACACTTTTTTTTTTTTGAGGGGGGGTCTTGGTGTCAGCTTCACAGGTTGCCACTGGAGTCCTCTTCCACTCTTCCATGACGACATCACGGAGCTGGTGGATGTTTGAGACCTTGAGCTCCTCCATCTTCTATTTCAGGATGCCCCACAGATGCTCAATGGGGTTTAGGTCTGGAGACATGCTTAGCCAGTCCATCACCTTTACCCTCAGATTCTTTAGCAAGGCAGTGGTCTTCTTGGAGGTGTGTTTGGGGTCATAATCATGTTGGAATACTGCCCTGCGGCCCAGTCTCTGAAGGGAGGGAATCATGCTCTGCTTCAGTATGTGACAGTACATGTTGGCATTCATGGTTCCCTCAATGAACTGTAGCTCCCCAGTACCAGCGGCACTCATGCAGCCCCAGACCATGACACTCCCTCCACCATGCTTGACTGTAGGCAAGACACACTTGTCTTTGTACTCCTCACCTGGTTGCTGCCACACACGCTTGACACCATCTGAACCAAATAAGTTTATCTTGGTCTCATCAGACCACAAGACAGTAATCCATGTCCTTAGTCTGCTTGTCTTCAGCAAACTGCGGGCTTTCATGTGCATCATCTTTAGAAGAGGCTTCCTATTGGGACCATAGCCATGCAGACCAATTTGATGCAATGTGCAACATATGGTCTGAGCACTGGCAGGCTGACTCCCCACCCCTTCAACCTCTGCAGAAAGGCTGGCAGCACTCATACATCTATTTCCCAAAGACAACCTCTATGACGCTGAGCACTCAACTTCTTTGGTCGACCATGGCCAGTTTAGAGTTACAGAGGAGGTCTAATGCTATAATTATTGCTCTCCCTCTAACGATTGTGAAGATACCTCACGTGTGGTTTGAACACTGTTTACATTTGCAGGCACGACTTATGCATGTGTCCGCTTCTGTCCCTTTTTTTTACACTTTTATTGCTGTCACAAGGAATGTAAACATCCCTTGTGACCGTAATAGTCACGTGTCAGGTATTTTTTTTTTTTTTTAGTAATCTGGGGTCTATAAGACCCCAAATCCCTCCTTTGCACTTAAAAGCATTCAAAACACCAAGTTTGGCTGTTTTAAATACTGACATTTTTTTTTAAAGCTGAGTAATAAGACCTGATTTGAAAGGCTTCAACGCAATGTTAACTTTTTGTTTCTGGGTTTGCATACACTTATGCCCTATACACACGATCGGACATTCCGACAACAAAATCCAAAATATCTAAACATGTAGGTGAGTATCCATTGATTACCTATAGACGTTCCCAATCCCTTCGGGACATGCTTGTTCGTAGTCATTACGCTCCGGCAACTAAAACAAAGATCAAGGAAACTGGTACAAAACCTTGCTATCGATGCAACTTCTGTCGTTTTCTTTTTGTATCTAAGCGCATCTCTTTACCACACGGTCAGATATACAGACCAAGATTTCTGGCAACTTGCCAATCGATAGGCATTGTCTATATAATGCATGTGATTGTGGGGCCTACTATGTTGGGAAGACAAAGCGCCCATTTTTTCATCGCATCAGAGATCATGTATCTCTGGTGTGAGCTAAAAAAATGGAGACGCCGATTAGTCGGCATATGGGCCTCTTTCACGTGTTTGATGAGACACTCATGCATTTCTTTGCATTAGAGTCAATTCCCCCTGGAGAAAGAGGCGGGAATTATGACCGCATACTCCTACAGAAGGAGGCCCGCTGGATTTACACTTTAAGAGCAACTTGTGCCCCCGGGTTAAATGATGCGTTGAGTTACAAACCTTTTCTTTGACTGGCATTAAAGTCTTTTTATTTATCGCCTCCTTCCCTTTTTCTTCACTTTTTTATTTTTGTTTTTATGTGTCTTTATGTGTGTTTTTGACTATTTGCTAAGCGAACATATGCACTGTCCCATTTGTACTAGATTTTTGTATATATTATGTTTAGCCAATTGTTCTACAAGCTTGGGAAAATCGCTCTATACCCATTAATTTGTTCTACCTATTTGATACTTATCTGATTTCACCCATCTAAATCTATCTAGGAAGTCTCTATAAACATTAAAAAAAATTCTCTTTATTATTTATGGTCATTATTGGGTTTCTCTGGACCTAAAAGGCTTGTACGGGCGCCCGGGGCTTTGGTTCAATTTCGGCACTATTAATTTATGTCCGTTTTGTAACCCATGTAAGTCCCCCTTTTCACCTTGCACCAATCGGCGTTCTTTCTTGCCACATTACTGGTTGTTCTCCCTTCACTAAGGAACGGTCATTACGTTCTTTGGTATTGGGAGATTCTACACCTCTTTTGGTGTGGCTAGGTCTGGGATGTTCTTTGGTCGGCACTTCATCTTCTCCCCGGGGGGATGGGGGGGTGTCACCTTAGGGGTTGATGCGATGCCTTCCCGGTCCGTCCCTTTTTTCCATTCCTGCTTACCCACTTTTTGATGTGGGCCCTCCAGTTCCTATGATGGCGTTTTTGCCTCGACTGATGCAGCCCTGCGTCATTCGACGCATGCACGGACACGTCACTTTTGGAGCCTCCCTTCCACCTCTATTCTCAGTGGTTGTAGGAATTTCCAAAATGGCCGCAGACTGGCCTGTGTTTGGTCTTTTTTCGCTGTGAATATTGATTCTATTAGGTAACAGTATATATGGAAATATTATACAATTATTTTTGGGGAATCGCACTATTTGCGATTCCCGATATCACTGAATACAGTTATATTCATTTGATCTCTTTTTCTTTATATATTTATTATTTAATTCAGACTGACATTTAGGAGAGTCTCTCTGCCAGCCATAAAAAAAGGTCCAGATATCCCGTTATCCATTTGTTGAGGCCCCTTTTGGGTATGCTTTCTGTCCGGATCACCATCGATTGTTTGGTTCTTTGCTGACTTTATTGCAGGTGAGAGCGAAATTTCCCAAGTTTCTTGACCTTTGACTATACAGATGCCCTTATTTCTGTATACATTTTGTGATTTTTCTATTCAATTTATATGCATCTATGATAAAAAAAAATTCTGTGTATTTTTTGTAATGTTTCAAATACAATTCTGTATTTAATTTATTCATATGTCTCTCCATACAGCACTACAATTGTTATATTGATTCAAAGCTCCTGATGAAACTCTTTTTTGAGTGAAACATGTCGAGCATCGTTTTAAACTATATTGATTGAGTTCGAAATAAATTCTTCAAAATCATTATGTATTGGATGGATTTCTACACATGCTGTTTTGTATTATATTTTGATTATTTTCTCTTGTAATACATTTTGGGATTTTTAATTTATGATTTATTGTTGTTTGATCCCTATGGGTCCTCTCCATACTATACAATATTGATACCCTTAAAAGTCCAGTGAGGTTGGTTACCTCTCCCCCTGTTCCATATTTACATATTTAATTTGGGATGTGGTATCGTCTGATTTGGTGGCTCCAACTCGGCTTGCTAAACAAAATCCACAGATGTTGGCTCAAACTTGTCTTGCATACACACGGTCACACAAAGTTGGTCGGAAATTGCGAACGTCAAGAACGTGGTGACGTACAACACATATGACAAGCCGAGCAAAATTAAGTTCAATAGCCAGTGCGGCTCTTCTGCTTGATTCCGAGCATGCGTGGAACTTTGCGTCGGAATTCTGTACACACAATTGAAATGTCCGACAACTGATTTTATTGTCGGAAAATTTGAGATCCACATTTATCTGAAATCCGTAGGCTGTTTTACAGCTTTGTACATGTATTTAATAAATAAATACTATTTTGTATGTCATCCTGAGTGCCGACCATACCTTTCCTAAAAGTGGGACACATGGTGTGCAGGGGGTGAAAGGGGGTATGAGAGTCAGGCAACGGGGTGAGCAGCATCTCCCCAGCAGAAATACAGCAGTTGGGACAAATCAGCTGAGTTTTGTTCTCCCCTGAGATGAGGCATTTAGGGCAGATATGACCACTTTGTGTAAATACATTAATGGTCCATATAGTAAACTTGTTGCAATGTTGTTCATTTTAAGGTCATTGTAAATGACAATGGGGCATTCCTTACACCTGGAGTAAAAGAGCCCTCATCACACAGTAAAGCTTAGTTATGGTAAACGGGACCAATGTAAGTAAGCAATAAACATCATAACTGAGTTTAGTTGATGAATCCTGAAACATCCACTATATTGTCAAAGGTATTGGGTCACCTGTCTTTACACGCACATGAACTCAAATTGCATCCCAGGCTGTCCACAAGGTTTAGGAGAGTGTCTATTGCCCCGTACACACAATCGGACTATCCTTTGGACTTAGTCCAGCGGACCAGAGTCCGCCGAACAATTCGATCGTGTGTGGGCTCCAGCGGACTTTTTCTTCCCAAAAGTCCGGCGGACTTTGAAAGAAGACATGACTCAAAATTGTCCGCCGGACTCGGCTTTCGAGCGGACAATCCACTCGTCTGTGTGCCAATGAACGGACTTGCCCACACACGGAGTAAAGTCCATTAATTTTGTCCCATCGTAACGGAGTTACGTTCAAAATGAACGGACTTTACTCCATGTGTGGGCAAGTCTGTTCATTGGCAAAGTCCGGCGGACCTCCGCTGCAAAGTCTGGTGGATTGTCCGCTGGATAGTCCGATCGTGTGTACAAGGCATATGGGAACGTTTGACCATTCTTCCAGAAGTGCATTTGTGAGGTCAGGCACTGATGTTGGATGAGAAGATTTGTCTCACAGTCTTCACTCTAATTCATCCCAAAGGTGTTCTATTGGGTTGAGGTCAGGACTCTGCAGGCCAGTCAAGTCCTTCCACCCCAAACTCTCTCATCCATGTCTTTATGGACCTTGTTTGTGCACTGATGTGCAGTCATGCTGGAACAGGAAGGGGCCATCCCCAAACTGTTCCCACAAAAGTTGGGAGCATAAAATTATCCAAAATGTCTTGGTATGCTGGCGCCTTAAGAGTTCCCTTCACTGGAACTAAGGGACCAAGCCCACCCCTTGAAAAACAACCCCACACCATAATCCCTCCTCCACCAAATGATTTGAACCAGTGCACAAAGCAAGGTCCATAAGGACATGGATGACAGATAGAACACCTTTGGGATGAATTAAAGCGGAAACTGCAAGTCAGGCCTTCTTGTCCACATCAGTGCCTGACCTCACAAATGCACTTCTGGAAGAATGGTCAAACATTCCCATAGACACTCCTAAAACTTGTGGACAGCCTTCCCAGAAGAGTTGTAGCTGTTATAGCTGCAAAGGGGGGGGCCAACTCAATATTAAACCCTACAGAATTAAGCCCCGTATACATACATGGATTTTCTGACGATGGAATATCTGCTTTTTATGGCATGCTAGTCTCATGTCGAAAGCGAAGAGGTTACTTACAGTACTAAAATTCTTGTATGACAGAATACAACATCAGAAGTGACATATTGGGGGCTATTTACAAAAGGAAAATCCACTTTGCACTACAAGTGCAAACTACAAGTGCAAAGTGCACTTGAAATTGCACTGAAAGTGCACTTGGAAGTGCAGTCGCTGTAGATCCGAGGGGGGCATGCAAGGAAAATAAAAAACAGCATTTTAGCTTGCACATGATTGGATGATAAAATCAGTAGAGCTTCCCCTCATTTCAGATCTACCCAGGGCCGGCGCTCCCACTAGGTGAACTAGGCAGCCGCCTAGGGTGCACTGCCGCCTAGGGGCGCAACCATAGCCGCTGGGTCCCCTCAGGAATATCGGATTCCCCCTTGGCGGGTGGTGGCTGGTGCGGTGCGGAATGTAAACAGAGGTGGTTCTATCTGGCGGCCGCAGAGTCGCTGGGCGGGGAGAATATGCAGGCAGATCCCCCCCCCCATTCCCCTGAGCCAAAGGCGACCATGCCGATGTTACAGCTCTCTGCCTGCCCTGCCTTCCTCCCTTGGTGATGTGCAGCCATTGGAGAAGCAGGGCGGGTGGCATTGTGCACATAAAGAGACAGCCAGGATGGATCCACCCAGGCCCGGACTGGCCATGGGACACTCACTGGGCCGAGGCCGCCGGGCCACTTGTCCTGGAGCTGGAGGATCCTAAGCAAAGCTGCTCTTGCAGCCCGCCCTGCTTAACCAGCCTCTCCGCGACCGCCGGAGCCCGGGGGTGGAAGCGAATGATCAGCTGATCTGAACTGGGAGGAGCTGGAGGAGGTTCCCCTTGCAGGATCCTGGGACTGGTGATGACGACCGACGCCCACTGCCTGACATGTGGAGTGAGCTGGAAGGAAGTGCCCCAAGGTAAGAACTTGTCAGGTGGTGGGGGAAGCGCTGGGGATGAGTGGCCCAAGTCAGACCTTATCACTGGTGTGTGTCCCCACCTTGCTGCACCCACCTCCTGGCTCATCACTCCTCCTGACTCAATCCCTCCATCTGGCTGCACCCCCTCCTGTCCACCTGGCTCATCTGGCTGCACCCCCTCCTGTCCACCTGGCTCATCCCTCCACTTGGCTGCACCTACCTCCTGTCCACCTGGCTCATCCCTCCACCTGGCTGCACCCACCTCCTGTCCACCTGGCTCATCCCTCCACCTGGCTGCACCCACCTCCTGTCCACCTGGCTCATCCCTCCAACTGGCTGCACCCCCCTCCTGTTCACCTGGCTCATCCCTCCACCTGGCTGCACCCACCTCCTGTCCACCTGGCTCATCCCTCCACCTGGCTGCACCACCCTCCTGTCCACCTAACTCCATCCCTCTGCCTGGCTGCACCCCCCCCTCCTGTCCACCTGGCTCATCCCTCCGCCTGGCTGCACCCCCTCCTGTCCACCTGGTTGCACCCCTCCTGTCCACCTGGCTCATCCCTCCGCCTGGCTGCACCCCCTCCTGTCCACCTGGTTGCACCCCTCCTGTCCACCTGGCTCATCCCTCCACCTGGCTGCATCCCCCCTCCTGTCCACCTGGCTCATCCCTCCACCTGGCTGCATCCCCCCTCCTGTCCACCTGGCTCATCCCTCCACCTGGCTGCACCCACCTCCTGTCCACCTGGCTCATCCCTCCACCTGGCTGCACCCACCTCCTGTCCACCTGGCTCATCCCTCCACCTGGCTGCACCCACCTCCTGTCCACCTGGCTCATCCCTCCACCTGGCTGCACCCACCTCCTGTCCACCTGGCTCATCCCTCCACCTGGCTGCACCCCCCTCCTGTCCACCTGGCTGCACCACCCTCCTGTCCACCTGGCTCATCCCTCCACCTGGCTGCACCACCCTCCTGTCCACCTGGCTCATCCCTCCACCTGGCTGCACCACCCTCCTGTCCACCTGGCTCATCCCTCCACCTAGCTGCACCCCCCCTCCTGTCCACCTGGCTCATCCCTCCGCCTGGCTGCACCCCCCCTCCTGTCCACCTGGCTCATCCCTCCGCCTGGCTGCACCCCCTCCTGTCCACCTGGTTGCACCCCTCCTGTCCACCTGGGTCATCCCTCCACCTGGCTGCATCCCCCCTCCTGTCCACCTGGCTCATCCCTCCACCTGGCTGCATCCCCCCCTCCTGTCCACCTGGCTCATCCCTCCACTTGGCTGCATCCCCCCCTCCTGTCCACCTGGCTCATCCCTACACCTGGCTGCACCCCCTCCTTTCCACCTGGCTCATCCCTCCACTTGGCTGCATCCCCCCCTCCTGTCCACCTGGCTCATCCCTACACCTGGCTGCACCCCCTCCTTTCCACCTGGCTCATCCCTCCACCTGACTTCCTCCCTCCACCTGGCTGCACCCCCCCTCCTGTCCACCTGACTTCATCCCTCCACCTGGCTGCACCCCCCTCCTCCCCACCTGGCTCATCCCTCCACCTGGCTGCACCCCCCTCCTGTCCACCTGGCTCATCCCTCCACCAGCAGTTATGGTGCTAAAACTATTGAATTCATTTTAGATTTTTTTTTAAAGTAGCTGGTTTCGCCTAGGGTGCAAAATAGTCTAGCACTGGCCCTGGATCTACCCCTTCAGTGCAATTTCAAGTGCACTTTGCAATTGTAATATGCACTTGTAGATTTTTTTTTTGTATGAAAACCGTACTAATGATACGAAAATTAGACGTTGAGTTCACATCCGACAAAAATTCTATAGCCTGCAAATCCAGCTTTTGTCTGACTAAAGAGCAAAATCGGCTGTCGAAAGCACCGTGCTAACGAAATTAAAATCAGCAGACAGCTCGTCATATGAATTTTTTCATCCGATTTTCGTATGGTGTGTATGGGCCTTAAGGCTGGGATGCCATTAAAGTTCATACGTATACGTGTAAAGGCAGGCGTACCAATACTTTTGACAATATAGGGTACAAGTGGACCAAAGTTTCCATGGACTAGCCTTTAAAACCTTGGTGGCCATTGACTGTTGATTATATGAGAATATCTGCACTTCATAGATTGCACTTGGTGGTTCCTGAAGGTTTGGAATAGTCGTGTGCGTGAGAGCAGTCATAAGCCCTGACCCCATCTCACTAGTCTGCCATTAGGATTATCTTCCAGCAGCCTTAGATTGGCTATCTCAGTTCAACGCAATGCCGCACACCCAAGATAAGACCAATGGGATGAACTTCAGTGACCCCCCACCCTTTCCAATACTGAGAAGGAAAAAGATTTTAAAAATTCAGCGTTGAGTGAAAATTGCAAAAAACGAACACAAGTTTACATCTTCTATAAGGACTGTGTTGTATTTTTTTTACCTGTCCCCTACTTGCCCATTTTGTTCACGGAGCCAAAGTTCACTGGAGGTTAGTCTATTGCTTGGATTATCAGCCCTGGCTCTCATTATACTGCCTTTTAATAGAGATCCAATTGAAAAACAGCCAGGCCACTGACAGTGTAAAGATGAGGAGTTTTCATTTACCAGGAGAGAAAGTTGTACAGCATCAATCTGGTCTGCTGGATAGAGAATAGGTGATTGGAAGGGCCAAAATCCTGATTTATAGGATTGGTGCCGAGGTGGAAGAGCTGGAATCACAGAGAAAATATGAACACATGGAGAACATTAACACAATGCTGGTTTGCTCCATATGAGTTATTACAAACGCATACAAGTCCCTTCTTATGTTTATCACCTCTCCTTTCTCTCTCCTCCCTCTCCTCTCTTCTCTCTCTGCTCTCCTTTGTTTTGCGGATACCGGGGTATATCGTTTAGGAATATATGTTACAGGGATAAATAGTACAGGTGTATACAGTATGGTACAGAAATATGTGATATAAGGAGATATAATATTATTATTATTATACACGATTTATATAACGCCCACAGTTTAGGCAGTGCTTTACAATGTAGAGGGGGGACACCACAATTACAGTATTGTACAGTTCAATACAGAAGGGGCAGGAGGGCCCAGCTCCTAGAGCTTACATTCTAAAGGGAGGGGGTGGTGGTACAAAAGGTAATACATGCTGGGAATGATTTGACGGGGGTGGCTCAGGGACAGTTGTTAGGTGGGTGTGGGATAGGCTTCCCTGAATATAGTGAAGGGATTCATGATATACAGGGGTATACAATATAAAGATATATAATAAAGGGATATATGTTACATGGTACAAGGGTATATGCTATTATGATATAAGGATATATGGTATAGAGGGGTATATGGTACAGGGAGAAACAGTATTGAGATAAATGGTATAGAAATATACAGCATGGCACATATGATATAAGGATATATAGTAAAGGGATAAATGGTACAGGGGTATATGGTATAGGCAGGGCTTTTTTTCAGGGGGAACTTGGTGGAACTCAGTTCTACCACCTCTGGCTCAGGCCCTTTGGTGCCTGCTCACCACAATCACTTGTAAACACAGAAGTCTGGTTTCTGTGTTTACAAGTGACAGCTCTGCACTCTGTATGTAATGCAATCCTGGTATTTAATGCCCCTTTAAGACCCTCCTACTGTTTTCATGAAATTTGACTGAAAACACCCACTATTTGATGTGATTTGGAGGGTGTGTGTAGAGGGAGGGGTTTCGTGGGGCCGTGGTTATGTTCCAGCACCTATTGTTTGAGAAAAAAAGCCCTGGGTATAGGGATATATAAGGATATATGGTACAAGGGTATATAGAGATATATGGTACAGGAATATACTGTATAATATAATTATATATAGTAAAGGGATAAATGGTACAGGGATATACTGTATAATATAATGATATATAGTAACAAAATATATAGTGAAGGGATTTATGGTACAGGGGTATATAACCACTTCCGGACAGGCTCACAGACATTTATGGAAGCACGCTCCCCTGCACAAATCGCTGCACCTCTATGTCGGCTTCTTTAAGAGTCATAGCAGGCGTGCGCATGTGTCCGCTACATGGTGGGGGACCCGATGCGCGTGGCCGGCAGGTGCGATGTCCACCGGCCACCCCCAATCGCGGGAACCAGAGCCAGAAGGGAGATTTGTGTATGTAAAGACACAAATCCCCGTTCTGACAGGAGAGGAGAAACATATCTGCTGTTCCTAGTAATTAGGAACAGCGATCTGTCTCCCCCTCCAGTCAGTACACTGCCTCCAGTAAGAAACACACAGGGAACACATTTAACCCCTTGATCACCCTCCTAGTGTTAACCCCTTCCCTGCCAGTGACTTTTACACAGTAATCAGTGCATTTTTATAGCAATGTCTATGGTCCCAAAAAAGTTTCAAAAGTGTCCAATCTGTTCCGCTGCAATTTCGCAGTCTCGCTAATAATCACAGATCGCCGCCATTACTAGTAAAAAAATTATTAATTATAAAAATGGCATAAATCTTTTTTTTTTACCAAAAATATGTAGAAGAATACATATTGGCTTAAACTGATGAATAAATATGTTTGTTTTTTTGGGGGATATTTATTATACCAAAAAGTAAAAAATATTGTTTTTTTTTTGTTTTTTTTTAATTGTTGCTCTTTTTTTGTTTATAGCACAAAAAATAAAAACCCCAGAGGTGATCAAATACCACCAAAAGAAAACTCTTTTTGTGGGAAAAAAAAGGATGTCAATTTTGTTTGGGTACATTGTCGTATCCTTCCGGCGCTGAAGTGGATAAGCATACAGTATATGGTACAGGGATAAATTATATAAGGATCCAGACCAGTGGTTCTCAACCTTCTAGTGCCGTGGCCCCTTAAAATGTAAAATGAAATTTCCTAGGTTGTGGGGACCCCTAAAGCCCCGTACACACGAGCGGACTTATGTCCGACAGACTTCCAAAGGAGTTCCGTCGGAGTTCTGCTGGAATTCCGACGGAGTTCTGACAGACTTTTCGGCCGAACGGACTTGGCCACACACAATCACACTAAACTCCGACGGATTCGAACGTGATGACGTACGACCCGACTCGAATAAGGAAGTTCATAGCCAGTAGCCAATAGCTGCCCTAGCGTCGGTTTTAGTCCGTCGGAGTAGCATACACACGAGCGGAGTTTTCGAAGGGGACCGGGTCCGGCGGAGTTCCTTCGGGAAAATTTGAAGCATGTTCCATATTCTAAAGTCCTTCGGACTTTGGCGAGTCAAAAGTCCGTTGCAGCCCACACACGATCAGATAGTCTGACGGACTCAGTCCTTCGGACTTTGGATGTTGAAAAGTCCGCTCGTGTGTACGCGGCATAACAGGTTTTCTTCTAAGATTACCCTGTATTTGGCTCCATCCATCTTCCCATCAATTCTGACCAGCTTCCCTGTCCCTGCTAAAGAAAAGCATCCCCACAACATGATGCTGTCATCACCATGTTTCACAGTAGGGATGGTGTGTTCAGGGTGATGTGCAACGTTAGTTTTTCGCCACACACAGTATTTTGCTTTTAGGCCAAAAAATTACATTTTGGTCTCATCTGACCAGAGCACCTTCTTCCACGTGTTTGCTGTGTCCACCAAGTGGCTTCTCACAAACTGTAATCAGGATTCTCATGGATTTCTTTTTGCCACTGTTCCATAAAGTCTAGATTTGTGGAGTGCACGACTAATAGTTGTCCTGTGGACAGATTCTCCCACCTGAGTTGTGGATCTCTGCAGCTCCTCCAGAGTTACCATGGGCCTCTTGGCTGCTTCTCTGATGCATGCTCTCCTTGTCCGGCCTGTCAGTTTAGGTGGACGGACATTTCTTGGTAGGTTTGCAGTTGTGCCATACTCATTCCATTTTCAGATGATGGATTGAACATGGATTGTGCTCTGTGAGATGTTCAAAGCTTGGGATTTTTTTTTTCATAGCCTAACCCTGCTTTAAACTTCTCCACAACTTTACCCCTAACCTGTCTGGTGTGTCCCTTGGCCTGCATAATGCTGTTTGTTCACTAAGGTTCTATAACAAACATCTGAGGGCTTCACAGAACAGCTGAATTTATACAGAGATTCAATTACACACAGTAGGACTCCATTTACTTATTAGGTGACTTTTTAAGGCAACTGATACCACAAAATTTTAATAAGAGCTATTAAAGTAAAGAGGCTGAATACAAATGCACAGTTTTCAGATATTTATTTGTATAAAAAATTAAAACCATTTATCATTTTCCTTCCAGTTCATAATTATGTGCCACTTTGTGGATTTTATCACATAAAAAGTAACATGACAAAATGTGGAAAATTTTATGGGGTATGAATACTTTTTCAAGGCACTGTATGAGCTAAGGATACTGTATATTGTACAGGGATATATGATATAAGGATCTATGGTATAGAGATAATATGTATCATATGGCACAGGGACATAAAATACATGGATATTTAGAACAGGAATACATGGTACCATGATATATTATAAAACGATATGTGGTACAGGGATATATGATACAGAGATAGGAATATTCCATCTTGTTGATGTTGTTTCCACTGCCAGCTCTCTCTGGAAGCAAAGTTCCCTGTCCTCTCCATCTTCTGGTTGTGACATATAAGTGGAATCTTATTTTGCTGGAATAAACTATAAACATTTCATTGTCTAATACTCCAGATGTGTCCGAAATTAATCAGGAGCAAAATAAAAGCTTATAAAGAGGGATACACAATCCCTTCATTAGTAAGAGAAAATTAAAACAAACATGTTAGACTTGGAACCACACAAAGGCCTAAATTCTGTTCCTATATTCGAAAAACCAATGTATGTGATCCCCATTGAGGACATGAGAGTGGAACATAACTGTGGAATTCAATCAGTTCATATGGCGTTATCCATTTAGTTCTAGGAAATTAAATTCTTTATGTTCCTTCTCACTGTAACCTGATGTTCATTCTTTTATTCTCTCCTCAGTTACTGTTCTCATGAGCACCATTCAGAACAGGATCAAGGCATGGCCACCACCACCAGAGGAGAAGATGTAGGACCTGTGATGTCACTGGGCAGAGGACCCTTGGAAAAAAGGAATGTACATACCTGACAGCGGGCGGGTCTATTCAGCACATCATAGCAGTCTAATGTGCAGAATTAGTAACCCATGACTATCTGCTTCCTATTCAAAATACAAAGTGTGTCATTGGACGTTATTAGAGACATCACTGGAAGGGACAAGCAAGGGACAAAGTACGTGGCATGTTCACCAATGCCAGGAGCCTGGTGGACAAGATGAGAGAAATAGAGATACTGTTGTATGAGGATGATTTTGATTTTGTGGGAATTTCAGAGACCTGGTTCAACAGCTCTCATGATTGGCTGGCAACCATTCAAGGGTATTCCCTTTATCTCAGGGATAGAGAGGGTAAAAAAAGGGGGAGGGTTATGCCTGTATATCAAGACTAATGTACAGGTAAATGAGAGGGATTACACCACTAAAGGAGCTAGGGAGGGGGTGGAATCCTTATGGGTACAGCTCCAAAGGGATGAAACTAAGGGGAAAATAATACTGGGAGTATGCTATAGGCCCCCTAAACTGAGGGAGGAAGGGGAGATAGACTTTCTATCACAATCTGGATTAGCAGAAAATGGGGGATTTTATTTATCCAGACATAGACTGGGCGAAAGGAACCACATATTCGTCTAAGCCCTTGTACACACAGTCGGACATTCCGACAACCAAATCCGACGGATTTTGTCCGAAACTGTTGCATACACACAGTCGGACAAAGTTGTCAGAAAATCTGATCATACTTAACGTGATGACGTTATTTAGTTAGGACGGGACTACGTTCAGGCTAGTAGCTAATAGCTTTGGTCTAGGAATTTGATCTGAGCATGCATGGCACTTTGTCCGTCGGAGTAGGCTACACATGATCGGAGTATGTCCGATCGGAGCATTTTGTCTGAAAATTTTACCGGCAAGTTGGAAAAGTTGCAACTGAAACAGTCCGATGGAGACCACACACAGCCAGAATATCTGACAAAACGGTCCAATAGGACACATTCCGTCGGAATCTCTGACCGTGTGTACAAGGGCTTAGGCTCACCATTTCCTAAATGTCTTGCAGGACAAGTTCATGGGTCAGATGGTAGAGGCACCAACTAGAAACAAAGCGTTATTAGACCTACTGATTACCAACAATACAGACCTGAACACAGATGTGGAAATAAGGTGCAATATAGGAAACAGTGATCAATTGGCTTCAGTGTAAATCACACAAATAGGAAACATAAGGGGAATACAAAGACGCTGAATTTCAAAAGAGCCAACTTCCCTAAACTACGAACCTTGCTAGAAGATATAATTTGGAACAAAATCTTAGGAACAAAGAACATGAAGGAGAGATGGGGGGGGGGGGCTTCAGTAACCAAAACTGCAGTGTTTATTCTCATGGCACATCACAGGAAGCACCCTCATGGCTAACAGGGGACAGAATAAGAAATAGACTTGGAAAACTTAACATTAATAAGTCGCCAGGACCAGATGGCTTGCACCCGAGGGTCCTTAGGGAACCCAGTTAAGTAATTGCCAGGCCATTGTTCCTAATCTTTACCAACAGTCTACTGACTAGAATGGCACCAGCAGATTGGCAAAAAGCCAGTGTAGCACCAATATTTAAAAAAGGGCTGAAATACATCCCTGGGAATTACAGACCAGTTAGCCTAACATTAATAGTATGCAAGCTCTTGGAGGGGATAAAGGACCTTATACAAGATTTTAGTCATGAAAACTGCCATCTCTATAAAGGAAGGCCCGTACACGTGGTGTATCTGGATTTTGCAAAAGCATTCGACACAGTTCCCCATAACTTTTTACATGGTACATGGATTGAAAACTGGCTACAATGCCGAGTTCAGAGGGTGGTGATAAATGGGGAGTACTCTGAATGGTCAGGGGTGGAAAGTGGGGTCCCCCAGGGTTCTGTGCTGGGACCAATCCTATTTAATCTTTTCATAAACGACCTGGTGGATAGGGTAAACAGTTCAATCTCTGTATTTGCAGACGATACTAAGCTAAGCAGGACAATAACTTCTCCGCAGCATGTGGAAACCTTGCAAGAAGATCTGAAAAAAATAATGGGGTGGGCAACCACGTGTCAAATGATGTTTAATGTGGAAAAAAGGTGAAATAATGCATTTGGGTGGCAAAAATATGAATGCTATCTACTCACTGGGAGGGAGAACCTCTGGGGAATCAAGGATGGAAAAGGACCTAGGGGCATTGCTGTAGAGTGGGTTGTCAGAACCAGCAGCAAGGCAAATAATTTGCACCCCCCTAACCTGTGGACTTTTAGCATTCCCCGAGTCCCTTCCAATACAATAGTACTGACCTACCGATTCCTATACTGACCACTACACTAACCTACTTGATTTCAACACTGACCAACCTGATTCCTTTACTGACCATTACACACTACACTGACCACTATACTATACTGACCACTATACTATACTGTCCACTATACCATACTGTCCACTATACCATACTGTCCACTACACTACATTGACCACTATACCATACTGTCCACTACACTGACCACTATATTGTCCACTAAACTGTCCACTGCACTATAGTGCCCACTACGCTATACTGACCACTATACTATCCACTACGCTATACTGTCCACTGCACTATACTGACCACTACACTACACTACACCGACCACTATACTGTCCACTAAGCTATACTGTCCACTACACTACACTGACCACTATACTACGCTATACTGTTCACTATACTACACTGAC
Source organism: Lithobates pipiens (assembly GCF_037356315.1). Lineage (NCBI taxonomy): Eukaryota > Metazoa > Chordata > Amphibia > Anura > Ranidae > Lithobates > Lithobates pipiens. The sequence goes on along the minus strand of NW_027507787.1, from coordinate 149,386,241 downwards.
CACAATACTGTCCTGCCTATAGTCTTCCTATACTGAGATACATGGTGCCTCCCTCCCCCCCCATTCCTCACCTTCTTGAGGAGGAGGAGGAGGTCCTGGCGGCTCACATGTTCCAGTACTTGTTTCCTGTGTCCCCCGCGCTCCAGCCGCCATGTTCAATGTTTCCCAGTGCACTGTGATTGGGCGCATGTGGGTCATGTGCAGAGGTGGGACTTCAGGAGAAACTGCGATCACGGACAGGAGAGCCCCACGCTGCACATGACCCCCATACGGTCAATCACAGGATACCAGACATCGGAGCGCAGGGGACACAGGAAAATAAAATTAGGAGGCAGCACCGTCTGTGACACGAAATTGGAGCGAGTACAAAGAAGGACAACAAAGCTAATAAAGGGTCTGGAGGATATTAGTTATGAGGAAAGGTTGTGAGCACCAAACTTATTCTCTCTGGAGAAAAGACACGGATATAGGAGATATGATTTCAATTTACAAATACCATACTGGTCATTTCCCCACTGACTGTAAATGCAATGGAACACTGACTGCTAATGTAGCGTCAGCTCTTCCCACCTAAACCGATATCTGACCCCCGAACATGGGGGGGGGGGATGTTAGATAAAAGCTGACACTCTGGACTTTGTTGGTGCACACAAACAACAGACGAAAGTATTTGGTTTCCAATTTTCATTAACAAATCTCAATTTAAAATGCTTGATGTTAAAATACTAAACAAAAAATGTATTTCCTGAGAGAAGACTCTCCAAACATGCCGTAGATGGTATCAGGTGGCTCCTCATTAACCTTGTGACTGCCTCTACGCATTTTGTGGAGACAAGGCCCACTTCTTCAGGATGGCTCCAAGGATTATTTCTCATCAGGACATATACATTCTCATTACTGAGCAATAAAGTTAATGCCAATTTCAACACATTCAATTGGAATATAACTCAATGCACATTCCGCCCACGCTGGGTCCATACAAAGAAAGAGATTGCCCTTATCATGCCTCCAATGCACCTAATAAAGTGAACTGAGTTATCTAATTGAATATGTTGAAAAATCTGAGTAAACAGGGTTTCTCAATGAAGAGAATGTATATGTCCTGTTAAAATTGTGAATTGATCTTGGAGCCCTCCTGTAGAAGCAGGTCTTGTCCCCGTGAAACACATAGAGGCAGTTACAATAGTTACAAAGTTAATGAGGAGCACCCTGATATAATCTATGGCATGTGGGGCGTTTTTTCTCAGTAAATACATCCACACTATATTGCCAAAAGTATAGTCCGTAGGGTTCAATATTGAGTTGGCCAACCCTTTGTAGCTATTACAGCTTCAACTCTTCTGGGAAGGCTGTTCACAAGGCTTAGGAGTGTGTCTATGGGAATGTTTGACCATTCATCCAGAAGCACATTTGTGAGGTAAGGCACTGATGTTGGATGAGAAGGCCTGGCTCGCAGTCTCCACTCTAATTCATCCCAAAGGTGTTCTATCAGGTTGAGGTAAGGACTCTGTGCAGGCCAGTCAAGTTCCGCCACCCTTAACTCGCTCATCCATGTCTTTGTGGACCTTGCTTTGTGCACTGGTGCAGAGTTATGTTGGAACAGGAAGGGGCCAACACAGGGGCGGACTGACCAGTCGGTCTCGGGCCCCTAATGACATGAGAGGCCACTTGAAGCGGCTGTGCCCGTATCACATGCCGCGATCATGCCGATTACAATACGGCGCGCTGCTTCCCGCCGGCCCCTCCTTCCCTCCCGTCCGTCCCAGGTGATGTCACAACGCATACAGTACAAGCACCTGGGACGGATGGGAGGGAAGGAGGGGCCGGCGGGGAGCAGCGCGCCGTTAGCCGTATTGTAATCGGCATGAGATACGGGCACAGCAGAAGAGTGCAGGGGCCGGCGGGGACCTGCGCCATTAAAAGTATTATCGGCATCCGCCGGTAAGTGAAGCCTGGGCCTGCCACAAGTGATGGGGGGGTGGTGGTACAGATGCATGGGGCCCCGGATCCCCCCAACTCAGTGTCCCCCCTGTGTGTGTGTGTCCCCTGTGTGTGTCCCCCCCGTGTATGTGTGTGTGTGTGTCCCCCGTGTTTGTGTGCCCCCCCTCCCCGTGTGTGTGTCCTCCCCTGTGTGTGTGTCCCCACCCTGTGTGTGTCCTCCCCTGTGTGTGTCCCCCTGTGCCCTCCCGTGTGTGTGTGTCCCCGTATGTGTGTGCGTGTCCCCGTATGTGTGTGTGTGTGTGTGCGAGTGTCCCCGTATGTGTGTGTGAGTGTTCTCGTGTGTGAGTGTCCCCATATGTGTGTGAGTGTGTGTGTTTCCCTGTGTGGTGTGAGTGTGTTTGTGTGTGTGTGTGTATCCCCGTGTGTATGTGTGAGAGTGTATCCCCCTGTGTGTTTTTGTGTGTGTGTGTGAGAGTGTATCCCCCTGTGTGTGTGTGTGTGAGAGTGTATCCCCCTGTGTGTTTTTGTGTGTGTGTGTGTGTGAGAGAGTGTATCCCTCTGTGTGTTTTTGTGTGTGTGATAGAGTGTATCCCCGTGTGTGTGTGTGTGTGTGTGTGTGTGTGTGAGTGTATCCCCGTGTGTGTGTGTGTGTGTGTGTGTGAGAGAGTATCCCCCTGTGTGTGTGAGTGTGTGTGTCCCTGTGTGTGTGTGTCCCCCCCCGTGTGAGTCCCCGTGTGTGTGTGTGTGTGTGTGAGTGTATCCCCCTGTGTGTGTGAGAGTGTATCCCCGTGTGTGTGTGTGTGTGTGTGTGTGTGAGAGAGAGTGTGTCCCCCTGTGTGTGTGTGTGTGTGAGAGTGTCCCCCTGTGTGGTGTGAGTGTGTCCTCCCCCCCGTGTGAGTGTAGGTGTCCCCTGTGTGTGAGTGTGTGTGTGTGTGTGTGCGTGAGTGTATCCCCCTGTGTGTGTCCCCCCCCCCCCCCCCGTGTGTGGTGTGTGTGTGTGAGTGTCCCCGTGTGTGTGTGTCTCCCTGTGTAAGAGTGTGTCCCCCTGTGTGTGGTGTGTGAGTGTCTCCGTGTGTGTGTGTGTCCCTGTGTGCGCGAGTGTGTCTCCCTGTGTTTGTGTGAGTGTGTGTTGGTGTGCGTTCTCCCTCCAGTCTCCCCCTGTGTGCTCCCCCCCTTGTCTCCCTGGCAAGATGTGGCGCCCAAGGGGGCCCCATGAGCTTCTATTGCCCGGGGGCCCCATTAGTTGTCAGTCCGCCCCTGGGCCAACACCAAACTGACCTAATCTGCATTTGTTCACTGTGGCTATTCAATAAAATGAAGAAATTTTAAGACCAACATCCGGAGTGCGGATCATTTTTTGGACATCCCCAAACTGTTCCCACATAGTTGGGAGCATGAAATTATCCAAAATGTCTTGGTATGCCGATGCCTTAAGAGTTCCCTTCACTGGAACTATGGGGCCAAACCCTGAAAAACAACTCCACACCATAATCCCCCCTCCACCAAATGATTTGTACCAGTGCACAAAGCAAGGTTCATAAAGACATGGATGAGCGAGTGTGGGGTGGAGGAACTTGACTGGCCTGCACAAAGTCCTGACCTCAACCCGATTGAATGCCTTTGAGATTAATTAGATTGGAGACTGCAAGCCAGGTCTTTTCTTTTGCAATATCAGTGACTGACCTCACAAATGCACTTCTGGAAGAATGGTCAAACATTCCCATAGACATACTGCTAAACCTTGTGGACAGCTTTCCCAGAAGAGTTGAAGCTGTTATGTTATATGCCAGTAAAGTTTGTGTGCGTGTAAAGGCAGGTGTCCCAATACTTTAGACAATGAAGTGTATATTAGTCTGTTGACTGAGTGCAGCGATAAGGTCCAGAGTGTCTGCTTATCTCTCCCTCCCCCCCCCCATTTTTGGGGGGTGTGACATATACATATCACACCTCCAAAAACGGAGGCCCAGTCTTAGTCCGTAGGGTTCAATATTGAGTTGGCCCACCCTTTGCAGCTATAACAGCTTCAACTCTTCTGGGAAGCCTATCCACAAGGTTTAGGAGTGTGTCTATGGGAATGTTTGACTATTCTTCCAGAAGCATACAAATTGTAAGTGGTGCATTGTAACCAACCCCCTCTCCACTCAAATAGAACTCTTCTAAACTGACCCCCGATGAAGCAGCACACTTCTCTACTGACTGATTAATGACCACACTCCTATAATGACCACCAATGACTGCTTTTACATTGTGCTAAACATGACATTTCTCAGACTGCTGGACATATTGTACATTCATAACACTCAGACTTTTTCAAGAATTCGCATTTCATCTCATTCAACAAGTGACCACATTTTTTTTAGTTAGAATACTCCACTACATTGATATGTGTTTTATTTATATCTGCCTGGAGTTGTTGTGGATGTTTTGGCAGTGATAAGAATACAATGAGGGATATTAGACACAGATATGTAAGCGTTCTTGTTCCTGGAGATAAAGGAGGCCTCCGCTTCTTCTACTTCCTGTTCAAACACAGATAAGATATTCCGAGAAGAGCTCTGCCCCAGGACGGTAAGGACGTGCAGTATGCGGTTGAGATACCAGGGATTGGAGAAGAGTCCTCTGTATATCGGTGGCACTGTTATTGGTGAGAGGTGACAGCAAAATGTAAACAAAGAAGAAATAACAATAACATTGCTGATACAAGGAGGCCGGCTCTACGAACCCCACGACCATAGGTTCACGGCTTTGAGATCTTGCCTGAAGGATAACAGTATAATAAAATGCTTCATTCTCTTGATTGAGTGTAAGTTTATTGTGAAAATGCCCGCACATTCACAGTCAGATAAAATCTTGATGCCTTTCACTGAAAGGGCTCGTTTACACTTGTGGTGGTGGCACACTTCTAAAAAGTGATCTGCAGTGGATTGCTTTACATTATGTGGCCTTGTGAACAAGTCTACAGCACCAAGGCACTACTGCATGCATTACACATGGTTACAAGGTGTCGGTCTGCGATTTTTTTCTGACAAACGTAACATGCTGTATCATATTTGCATTGTGGCCAGTGTAATATGTACTACCCCTTCCAGCAGCCATTACACAGTTTAGGTGGGCGGTTAGGGAGCACTAAGGGCTGCTTCGCACCAAGCACATTCTGTGTACTTTTCCCACACCACCTTTGTGATCAGCTGCGGAGGTCAATACATTGATACTGGCACCCCAAATGCAGATTGCGCAGTGCTCTTGCAGTACTCAGATCACATGGCACTGCAGTACCATGCGACTGAGCTCAGTAAGCTTTTCAAAAGTAGCGCATTCTCTACTTTTTTTGTCTTCTGGTGCAATTTGAAAATCCCACTGCAGGGGAACACAAACAGGAATCGCACAGGAAAGTGCAATGCAAAAAAAACTGCGGCGCAGCCACCTATTTTTCCAGTCCAAATTGCTTAAAGCTGAATTCCAGGAATTCACTTTTTGTAAAAAGTGAAGGCACACTGAGTTATATCCAAGGAGCTGTATGACACCTCCGGGATTTATCTCTATTATTTACATCTGACAGTTTTATATCTCTCCTGGAGGACATCTGTTGCTGTCTTTCTGGGAGCCTGATGCTTCAGGTCTAAACATCTTTAACACTAGAGTCAGTGACATATACAGCATGGAGGAATTGAGAGCCATAGCACATGAAAATATAGAGAAATTCAACACCCTATGGAAAGTATGGGTGGTCTTTAAATATTCTGAGGATTATAAGACCCTTACAAACTCCTGAACAAGGAGTAAAAGCCTAGCAATCTCATGGTATACCTGACACGCCTCTTACTCTGCTATTCTTTTTTACTCTCATTTACATCCCTAAATTTCTTCTACCAAACCTATTTGGTTATTGCAGTTGTACTTATGACAGGCCTAATGCTGGCCATACATGTGTCGAATTTCGAAAGAACTTTCTTTCGAAAATCTTATCTACGAATTTTCGGACGAATTTCGCACCATTAGTGGGCTGCAGTAATGGTCGATTTTCATGTGGCCATTGAATTTTAATAATCGGACATGTTGGACATTTTTTGAAAAAACTAACGATTTTCTAATCAATGATGGGAGAAATGTAATCGAAACTAAATGTGCATGTGCAAGAAAATAATATTCCCAGAAAGAAAAGAAGATTCCCAGACAGGAAAATTCTTTTCTGTAGGAACATGAGGTGAAATTGAAAGTTTGGTTGGTCGAATTTCGAAAATCAATGGTAGCACCATCGAATCACAAAACGCACACATTTTCTGATTTTCAAAAGAAAGTTCTTTTGAAATTCGACCCGTGTATGGCCAGCATTACAGTGTCTAGTTGATTTACACACAACGTTTGTATAATGAACAGACTTAAGTGAAAGATGATAGACTTGAAATGTGTTCAATCACTATGTGTGTTATAAGTTTGGCATTATATTGTTGTAATAATAGCACAGTTTTTTCCAATAAAACTTTATTGCGTTAAAAAAAAACGCTGCTATGCCTGCCCCTTCCCTTCTCCTACCCAATCACAAAAGCCTTTGTATTATGTGAACTCATTCACAATGTACAAAGGCTTCTCTGAGTGGGCAGCAGAGGGAAGGGGCAGGCATAGTGGTTCTGTGTGCCTCTCTCTCCTCTCTCACAGCCCTGAGTGTCAATGTATTCTCTGGCAGATGTAAATAGTAGAGAGAAGTTCAGCAGATGTAATGCACCTCCTTGGACTTAACTCAGCGTATCTGTGTCTTGTACAAAGTGGCTGAATTCTTGGAATTCAGCTTTAATCATAAGGACAGTACATATCTCGCTGTCAGCTGAATAAACAACCCAACAGCAAACACTGATGGTGTAAATCATCTTCCTTTCAATCAAAGCCGCAGCTGATAATTTGAATCTAGCAGATGCTTCAATTAGGAGTATCAAGAGTTGAATAAAAAAAAAAAATGCAAATCAACTAAAAATTATTCTAAACATCACCTAAAGCCCGAGTTTGAGAAACTTAAAGAGTAACTCCATTTTTGTTTAGGAGAAACCATTCCTCTCTGGGTGATCTATGTACATTCCAAGGATTTTTAACAAACTTTGTTGCAGATTCCTACCTTTTGTTATTCTGAAGAATCCCTGTGTGGGAAAGTGAGTTTAATGGGAGTGGTTTCATAATTATCAATCAGCTGTGCATCTGTAGGGCTATAATGAGGAATATTGCAGGGTCTGCATCCCTGTAGATGTGATTTCCTATTGGGAGTATCTCAGCAAAAAATTACATTTTTGTTGCAGGGGATGCTTGAAATCTTAGGCCCCTTTCACACTGGGGCAGTGCAGGCGTCGGCGGTAAAGCGCTTTACCGTCCTTTAAGCAGCGGCCGAAAAAGGGTTAAAACTGCCCGCAAAGCGCTGCTACATCGGCGCTTTGCCGGTGGTATAGCCGTGCTGCCCCATTGATTTCAATGGGTAGGAGCGGTTGAGGAGCGGTGAATACACCGCTTCTTCACCGCTCCAAAGATGCGGCTAGCAGGACTTTTTTCACCATCCTGCCAGCACACTGCTCCAGTGGGAAAACCCTCCAGCTTTCACACTGGAGTGAAAGAGGCTGTTTTTTTCAGGCGCTACACAGGCGCTATTTTTAGCGCTGTAGCGCCTGAAAACCTCCCTAGTGTGAAAGGGGCCTTAGTGCAGACTTCTGGGAAAATCAGCGAGCCAATCACACAAGAGGGAAATTATGTTTGTGAGGGGTGTTCTGTATGCCATCTATGCACAGAATGCCTCCAGGTTGCTATATTATTAAAATTACAGAGCTGCAGAATGAAAAGGAAAGTGATTTTTAATAACATTCAATTACGATATGACTTGAGTTGCAATTGTATAGACTACCGTATATACTCAAGTATAAGCCGAGATTTTCAGCCTCTTTTTTGAGGCTGAAAGTGCCCCCCTCGGCTTATACTCGAGTCATCGCTGTCTGCCCGCTCGATCAGCGTGTCGAGCAGACAGACAGCGGCCATTCTATAATTCAAAAGCCGCGCCTCCGGCTCCGCCTTCGCCTGTGATAGGCGGAACACTGAATTTCCCAGCAGCCTGTGTTCCGCCTATCACGGACATCGTATCATCCTCGTACTACGGACGAGGATGATACGATGTCCGTGATAGGCGGAACACAGGCTGCTGGGAAATTCAGTGTTCCGCCTATCACAGGCGAAGGCGGCGGCGCAGCTTTTGAATTTTACAATGGCCGCCGAGGCGCCGACGAAGAGGGCACGGGACGGAGGCAAGGCAAGGCACGGCACGGGACGGGACGGGACGGAGGCAAGGCACGGCGGCAAGGCACGGCACGGGACGGAGGCAAGGAGGCAAGGCACGGGACGGAGGCTCGGGACAAAGGCTCGGGACACAGGTAGGCTGGACACACACACACACACACACACACACACACGGATGGATGGAGACACACACACACAGGGATGGATGGATGGAGACACACACACACAGGGATGGATGGATGGATGGATGGAGACACACACACACAGGGATGGATGGATGGATGGACACACACACACACAGGGATGGATGGACGGACACACAGGGATGGACGGACACACAGGGATGGACGGACACACAGGGATGGACGGACACACACACAGGGATGGACAGGCATGTCTCACCCTCGGCTTATACACGAGTCAATAAGTTTGCCAGTTTTTTTGGGGGTAAATTGGGGGCCTCGGCTTATATTCGGGTCGGCCTATACTCGAGTATATACGGTATATTATTATTATTTTTGTTTTTACATTTGCTATTTGTTTTCCCACGAAAGTGGAGTTACCTTTTAAACATAAATCCTTGTAGTAGGGCTGTGCTCACATTGCAAGGTGAACTGCTCCTTTAGTCTAGGAGGGAAGAAAAAGCACTTAACTGATCCTCTGCTCTCCCAGCAGATGGCAATCCCCCATGGCTTAGTGGTGGATTGTCCCTCAGCGTCATAACATCCATGGCAGTGCTATGGACCCTGCATTGGCCCTGATGGCATCAGGACCTTAGACTGTGGCAGAGTACAGGGGGAGAAGATGCTGAAGGAAATGGTCTAGCAGCATGGAGGAGCAAAGGATCAGGTAAGTAGATTTTCAAGCAATGAACCCTTGCAGTGCGAGCGCAGCCCCATTGCAATAGATAATTTTTAAGTTGTGCTTCAATATTAGCATTTTTTTACCTTATTGATATGTATACTATTACACCTCTGTCCGTTCAAATAGGCCACAAACTGTGTTTCTACATTGTAACAGGTGTATTGATAAACTTGAATTTGGCCACTAGATGTCTCCACCGGGTTTTTAATGTTGCGCTATACTGTATGTCCCATTCCCATGAGTTTTGTTATTAAGATGGAACCTCACCTACAGTGTCAAAAGCAGTGGCGGCTGGTGCTTCATCGGTCGGGGTGGTGGCAGACAGATCTGACCACAGACATTCCCCCCCGTCGCTCCTGCCCGCCACCCCACACTAACACCCCCCGTCGCTCCAGCCCACCACCACACACCCTACCAACCCCCCCCCCCCCCCAAAGTCACTGGGTCACTCGCTCTCCCCCTCTGGCCACCAGGCCCCCAGTCAGCCCTGCACGTACCCCATGCAAGTCACGGCTGCGTCGGTTGTGGCTTCCCCCCTCTATCCCCCAGCCGTCGCTTCTCCTCCTGGCCAATGGGGTCATAGGACTCCCGGCCAATGGGGTCATAGGACTCCCGACCAATGGGGTCATAGGACTCCCGACCAATGGGGTCATAAGACTCCCGGCCAATGGGGTCATAGGACTCCCGGCCAATGGGGTCTCAGGACCCACTTCCTGATTGGCTGGGAGGGGAAACAGGAAGACATTAGTGAATATTAATTTGCTAATGTCACACTACAGGATGGGCTCAGGGTGCCCCAAGCCCACCCTTTTTTGAAACCAATTAGAGCCTCAGGATTTAATCACGTGCTTCAAAAAAAACCCATTGGAATCCATGCGTCCAGAGCCCTGCATGCAGATTAGGGGCTGGGCGCATGGATTAGGGGATTAGCTGCCACTGGTAAAAAGGGAAATTCCATTCATCCTCCAACACTTTTGGTTATTTATTTCGTTTTTTTCCCCGACAGGTAGCCAGCCGCTTCACTTCTGCTTGTATCCTCCACAGGTGCTCTGCAGGTCTATTCACAAAGCACAGCACAACTTGTGAATGTGCAGTGGGAAGTCAGCTGTGAGGCTGCAGGAAGTCAGAGCCAACTTCCCTCATCCAAGATATCGGCAACAACAACCCAAAGACCAGCGAAGAACCAGCCTGGGTGAGGACAGTGTTGGATCCCTAGACTTATAAATGCATGTTTATTAAAAGTCAGCAGTTAAAGCGGGAGTCCACCGGGACTCCACATTTATTTATTTTTTTTAAAAGCCAGCAGCTACAAATACTGCAGCTGCTGACTTTTAAAATAGTGACACTTACCTGTCCAGCGCGCCCGCGATGTCGGCACCCGAAGCCGATCTCTAGGTCGTCTGTCGGGTCCTGCCGCCGCCATCTTGGGTATGGGAATCAGGAAATGGAGCCTTTCGGCTTCATTTCCCGGTTCCCTACTGCGCATGCGCGAATCGCGCTGCGCAATAAGGACGCTCCCCGCTGCCTCTGGGATCTGTGTGTTTCCCAGCAGGCAGCGGGGCACTTGCGGGAAGGGGCGGGCACTTGCGGAAAGGGGCGTAAGTTACGCCCCTTTCCGCAGAGAGCTATCCCGGAAGTGGGTGCAGTTACCTGGATTATCCAGGTAACTGCACACCCCTGAAAGGTGCCGATTGTGGCACCGGAGGGGGGGAGGGTTCCGATGAGCGGAAGGTCCACTTTAGGGTGGACCTCCGCTTTAAAGTCTCTGTATTTTATTTTTACAGGCCAAAGATGTAATTTTATTTTAGTAGAATAAATGTCAGTAGGGTGACAAAGTTCTGTCTCTGTCTTCCAAAGGTGCTCCTGCCTTGTCAACCTGACACATATGTCACTGGCACACCAAAGATCTCCAGAACAGGTCCAAAGCTTTATTCAGCGATCACGTCATAGTTACTAAAGCAATGTTTCAGAGCCGCGCAGGACCCCTTCATCAGGCAGGGGACAACATACTTAATGAAGGGGTTCTGCAAGGCTCCGAAACGTTGTTTTTGTAACTATGATGTGATCACTGAATAAATCTTTGGACCCGTTCTGGAGATCTTTGGTGTGCCGGTGACATACGTCTCACTTTGAATGTCTTCAGTTTCCTGCCAGTGATTTCTGCAGCACCCACTTACATTTACTGCCACCTTGGAATATTGTGTTTTACCTTGTCAATCTGTCACACAAGCTTCCAGTGGTGACTACAGGTGTTCCCCTTTCCTTAGCAGCGCTACCACCCCCCCTCCTCTCCTGCTGGAGGCTGCTGCAGGCACACAAATTGATGTTTGAGGATGGAGAGCGGGGAAGAGGCCAGTAAATACTATAAGTCATTTTTATGGCCCCTTCCTTTCCTGAATAACCACATTGAGCAATCAGTACCAATCACTCCTATGTCCATTCATCAATGAAGCATAGTAAACTGTACTTATTATCCTTTTGTTTGTGAATGAGCAGGAAGCCTCAGAGTGCTTCCTATTCATTCACCTGTGCAGCTGAGGTTGCAGAGAAAGGAACTGATAAATCTATGTCCTCGGTCACTTTTGGCGGGGGGGGGGGGGGGGGAGGGGGGCATGTCAAGTAGGCTGTAGCCCTGGTTCCAACACATACTACATAGGCATGGTCCACTGCTGTCACCATCAGAAAATCTGCCAGGAGAAATGCCATGTAGCTATCACTAGATTCAGTGAAGACAGTAGGTGGTAGCAAAGAGGCTGCGGGAGATCTGCAGCACTGAGATGTAACAAAAGATGACAAAAAATGTAAATAGTATGTTATGATTTAAAAGTGGCAATTGTTCATGATACAGTGCCTTGAAAAATTATTCATACTCTTTGAAATTTTCCACATTTTGTCATGTTACAACCAAAAACGTAAATGTATTTTATTGGGGTTTTATGTGATAGACCAACACAAAGTGGAACAAAATTGTGAAGTGGAAGGAAAATGATAAATGGTTTTCAAAAAATTTTACTCATACTTTAAGCTAACAAAATGACAGAAAAATGCTGGATGAAAAATTTTGATAATAGCATTTTTGTGCCAGCTTCTAGTAGCATTTTAGTAGCAATTAGGAGCATTCAGCCTATTTTTCTGCTGGAAAAATGCTCCAAGAAACTCTACAAAAAACATGTTTTTTCTGCTCCTAGAAGCCGAAGCTCAAAAAAAAAACTATTAGCCTAAGGTAGTGTGCATGGACACACGTTCTTGATGGTCGAAAGGTCAGAGAACTTTCGTGTGACCGTGTGTATGCAAGGCAAGCTTGAGTGGAATTCTGTCGGAAAAAACATCCAAGATTTTTTCCAACAGAAATTCGTGTGTACGGGGCATAACACATGAATATGCTTTGCTCTAAACCATTCCATTGTAGCTCTGGCTGTAAGTTTAGGGTCGTTGCCCTGCTGGAAGGGGAACCTCTGCCCCAGTCTGAAGTCTTTGGCAGACTCTAATGCCGCGTACACATGACCGGACTTCCGACTAGGTCCGACGGAATGATAAAATAAACACACCACAGAGGTGATAGAATCCAAATAAATGAAAATCAAGTGAACAAAGGTAAGTAACTAAAAACAGTCTCTTAAAAAATTACTATTTTGATAAAGTGCAGAGAAAATGCAAAGAAAAAAAAGTAAACGCACTACAGAGTCAATTGAAAACCTCCATGGAAACACAACTGCTTCAATTGAGTGCAAAGCCAAAAAACTGTGAATTGATCATAAAGTGCCAAGTGCGTCTTATAAATGTGCAAATAAGTAAACACTCTCCAGAGGTGATATAAGTGAACCACCCTAATAATAAACAAATGATATACAAGAAAATAAGAAAGAGTATACCTAGACCAAAAAGAGGGTACCCTCTCCTGATCACATGGAAATAAACTTTAGAATTAAACTAAAAATATATATAATAGTAAACGCACTACAGAGCCGGCTGTAACATACGTTATATCAGAATTAATCTGGCCTCTATAGATTAAATATACATATTGAAATCCATCAAAAAGAAAAAAAAGAAAAAGATATAAATATTCAAGTCCATAAATAAACAACAGTCTCCTTTAAGTGCAAGTGCTTTGTGCAAACTTGTGCTTAATCCTGCTGTGATCACACTTTAGTGGGCAGTGGCCCCTTACCGATGGACCAAATACGACGCAAGTGAAGCTATTGGCTACTGGCTATTGAACTTCCTTTTTTAGTCCCATCTTACATCATCGCATTCAAAACAAACAGGCTTAATCCATTCGTGTGTGGGCAAGTCCGTTCATTCACAAGACCGTTGGACCTTTTCTGCCAGAAAGTACGCGGAATTATGGGTTTTCTTGTAAGATTGCCCTGTATTTGGCTCCATCCATCTTCCCATCAACTCTGACCAGCTTACCTTTCCTTACTGAAAAAAAGCATCCCCACATGGTGTGTCCAGGGTGATGTGCAGTGTTAGTTTTCCGCCACACATAGCGTTTGCTTTTAAGCCAAAAAGAGGATTTTTATAACAGCTTACCTGTAAAATCCTTTTCTTGGAATACATCACAGAACACAGAGCAGCATAGTAATAACTATGTGGGTTGTGGACCACCATCAGGTGATAAAAACTGGCACACCCAAGACAAGAAGTTGCCTCCCTATATAACCCCTCCCACACAGGTAGTACCTCAGTTTTTGTAGCAAAGCAATATACTTATATCCCAAAAAGAGGGGAGGGACCTCTGTGTCCTGTTATGTACACCAAGAAAAGGATTTTACAGGTAAGATGTTATAAAAAGCCTATTTTCTTTATTGTACATCACGAGACACAGAGCAGCATAGCAATTACTATGCAGGACATCCCAAAGCAATGCTATTTGAGGGGAGGGAGACACAACCAGCAGGGCGCCATCAGACTTGAGGACCTATACTGCTGCCTGCAGGACACTGCGCCCAAAGGCGATATCCTCATGCCTTTTTACATCCACCTGATAGAATCTAGTGAATGTATGGACTGAAGACCAAGTTGCGGCCTTGCAGATCTGAGCTATGGAGGCTTGGTGATGCACTGCCCATGAAGCATTAACTGCTCTGGTGGAGTGCGCTTTGACTTGAAAAGGTGGAATTCTCCCTTTTAAACCATAGGCCTGAATTATAACTTGCCGAACCCTTGCTCCTCTGTGGGAATTTCCATGATCACTCCTTGAGACATCAGCCGGTCTAATGCTAAAAACATTTCCTTTTCCCTGGATCTTTGGGAATGTTTGACCTCAGAAAATAAGGTGATGGGCACTCTCGGAAATTTGTCCTGAATCTCTTCCTGCCAAACTTCTGAGAACTGCAGAAGCCTTCCCCCCCACCCAAGCAAGCGGGGGCGCCCCTTCAAAAAGAGGACTTCGAATTTTGTTTTGAAGACTTCCGCCCCCAGGACTTCTTTTGTCCCTGGGCTTGACCTTGAGCCGCTTGAACCTGACGGTGGAGGCCGTCACGACTGATGCCCCTAGCCCTGGAGAAGAAGCCCATTTAAAAGGAGGGTGTTTACTCCTTCTTTTACCTGGTAAAAGGGTACTTTTCCCACTTGAAATTTGTTGGATGTATTTATCCAAATCATCCCCAAACAGCTAGCCCCTGAAAAGGAAACTCAGCCAGGAGTTTTTTGCATGGAGCATCGGGTGACTAATTTTTCAACCACAGGATCCTATGCGTATGCATTAGCAAGAGCATAAGGCATGACACCTGGTGAATAGAATCCTTACGTCAATTGCAAAACATAATGCCCTTGGCAGCTCAGCTAAGTCCCGGGCCTGCTGGACAGGGATCACCTTGAGAGTCTGTTTAAACTGGTCTTTTAGGGATGGACAAATGCCTATTGCAGCAACTGCAGGTTGAGTTACTGCACCTGCCAAGAAAAAAGAGGTTTTCAATAAGGATTCCAATCTCTTATCTGTTGGATCTCTAAACATATGAGCATTGTCTCCTGGAAAAGTTAAACTTTTATTCACACAGCATATAGCAGCGTCAACTGCTGGTATACTCAATTTTTTGGTGAATTTCTCCTCCATGGGATAAAGTGCTGAAAACTTTTTAGGAGGGAGATAATGTTTATTTGGGTGATCCCACTCAGCATATATAAATTGCTCCAGCAATGGATGGACAGGAAAGGCATGCAGAGCCTGAGGTGGTTTTAGAGAACCAAAGGAAGAAACGGACCTTTCAGCTGACTTGGTTAGGGGCAGCTTGAATGCAGAATGGACCATTTCTGTAAGGAATTGCACCAGTAATTTTTCAGATTGTGAGGCTGAAAGGGGCTCTTCCACAGTTGATTCCTCAGAAGAGGAATCACTACTCTGTCCTTCTTCCCGATCCTCTGAGGGTAACTCATTCTCCTCTGCCCACTGCTCCCTTGTTAGAGGGCCCAGGGCCGGGGAGGGGGATCCATTGCGTTTTCTCCCATTTTGGGTAGAAAATGTGATTCAATCAGCTAACCTTTCTTCTAACCCCACCAGGTTAAAAACAGGATAAAACACCCTCAGTTACATAGTCAGGAGCTGAAATGTTGGAAACATCTGCAACACCTAACAGTCCCAATGGCTCACCCTGGCCAGCCACTTCTGGTCCTTCAGGGGAAGATAGCATTGCAGAGGCATGATTAGGATCCTCAGTGCCCAAAGGTGATGGCTTTGGTCCCTTTTTTGAGGTGTTTGTACCCCCCTTCTTGGAAGACATAGTCCTAAGCACAAAAGCAGAGGTACTAAAAGAAACAAACGCACCACCCGCTGAGCTATAGTCCAGCAAAATAAAATGCTGCTATTAATGCTCAGCCTGATGCTGAATAAATGCGTCCTGGGTGCCCGTATGCACCAGCGTACATGTCCCTTCTGCTCCTGCGTCCTTTCGGATCAGTCGGCTGCACCTATGAGAGGATGTCTTATGGGCTCGGCAGCCCTACACCTGCGCCTGATGCACGTGGATGCTTGGTCATGCACATGGCGCTGTGATAAGCCACGCCCATTTCCCTCCCCCAACATGCCCCTCTCTATTATTTCAAATCTTTGATTCCTGCAGGCGCCGTCTGGATCTGCCGAACGGCAGATCCTGTGGGGGGGGGGGGGGAGAGCTGCCGCGTCCCCCGAGGGGGGCGCACAGGCCATTCATCATAGCCTCCATTCACCCTTGCTGCCGGGGAGGGAAAGAGCCTCATGTAGAAGGTGCAAGCTTATCCATGGAACATCCAGGAATCCCCCACTGCGATATCCTCCTGGTGTCAGAGACTAAGCACGCTGTCTCCATACTGACACAGAGCGAGATACCGAGGAGCTTGTAAAAGGTATGTACTCTCACACCCTCTAGTGGTAGAAACTAGGCATGACCATATTTACTCAAAAGAAGAAATCCATAAGTAAACTTAATGTTCCTTAGGATTCTTCACTTACCTTTTCCCTTTTCTGGTAACCAGACAGACTCAACCTTCACGGCGGGTTACGTTTAAAAAAAAACAAGTACCGAGTCCCTTTTTGTCAGGGGTCCACTCCCTTGGACCTGTATAGCACCCTGCCAGAAAACTTTATGGTATTAGATGAATGACCGAAGTACTGGATCCCAGGCTCCAGCCCTCCAAGGAGAGGCATTAAAGGCAAAACCTTGTTCTTCCTTTATGAGGCACAGTTACCATCCACTTTGGCCTCAGTGGCAAATGGATGGATCCGGTCAGCAAAAGAAAAAAATAGGATTTTTATAACAGCTTACCTGTAAAATAATTTGCTTTTGAAGTACATCACGGGACACAGAGCCATAGTAATCACTATGTGGGTTATAGGTCACCTTCAGGTGTTGGATCTTCATGAAAGGCATGCACAGGACACTCAGTTAAGGGTAGCATAAAATATGGAGCAGACACATTCAGTAAGAAATTGCACCCACAATGTGAAGCTTATCTTTTGCATATGACCCCTCAGAAGAGGAGTCATCAGCCTGTTCACGGTCCTCTGAGAGAAAACATCTTCTCTCGCCCCCAAATCCTCAGTTTGAGGGTCCTAGGGTAAGAGAATGGAATCTGTCGCATTTTATCCCAATCTGGGGTGCGATTAAAGCTGCCAGGGCCAGACTAGCCTACCGGGATACCAGGGAATTTCCCGGTAGGCCGCCTGCCCTGGGGCTGCTTTGAGCTGTGGCTCAAGCAGGGCCGATCCTGCGAAGCTGCACTGTGCAACGAAGCTTCTGCGCTGTCCTTCCCTCCCTCCACCTCATATGTGGCACACATACACAGCGCCTATCTCCCACTGTGTCATGAAGCTGGGGGTCCGTCTGAGCTGTTCAGCAGCGCTGTAAGAAAATCCCACCACCTAGACAGGCTTTTGTGTTTGACGGAACACTGATCCATGGGGCATTGAATCAGTGTGATGTGTGTCACAGGAGGTGGGTTTTACTTACAGCGGCCGCCCAGGCGGGCAATTTAAATCCAAGCTCCATGACACAGAAGATTGTTATCCAGATACTGGTGGGCACTGCACTGATAGGCAGCATTTGGTGGGTACTGCACAGGTGGGCTGCATCTAGTGTTCTGCATCTGGTTGGCTGCATCTGGTGTTCTGCATTTGGTGGGCGACATATGTAGTGTGCTGCAGTTAGTGTGCTGCATTTAGCGTCCTTCATTTGTTGGGCTGCAACTGGTGTTCCGCATTTGGTGTTCTGCATCTGGTGGGCTGCATTTCATGGAAATTGCACCGGTGGTCTGCATTTGGTGGGAACTGCACTCATGGGCTGCATTTGGTGGGCATTGCACAGGGGGGCTGCATTTGGTGGGCACTGCACAAGTGGGCTGCATTTAGCGGGAACTGATAAAGCTGAATTTGGTGGGCACTGGAGAGGCATCAGCACCGCCAAGCCCGTCTGAGGGGAGCGATTGATGTAAGGGGGTGAATATAATAGAGAAAGAGGGCACTGATATAAAGATTTCCCCCTTAAATCAGTCACCCCTTACCTTAGGCTACTTTAACACTGACGTGTTGCCGGTGCTATATTTAGCGTTGCTTTACAGACGTTTTAGCGGCACTATGCTGCCGCTAGCAGTTTTAACCCCCGCTAGCGGACAAAAAAGGGTTAGAACCGCCGCTGCAGCGCAGCTCCTACAGCGCTCCAAAGATGCGGCTTGCAGGACTTTTATGACAGTCCTGCAAGTGTACCGCTCCAGTCTGGAGAGACAGCAGCGGCTGTTTCAGGACGATTTGCAGGCACTATTTTTAGCGCTGTAGCACCTGCAAAGTGCCCCAGTGTGAAAGGGGCCTTAGTGTATTCTTTCTGCGGAAAGCCGCTAACCTTTTTCCCATCGTATCATGGCTGAGAAAAAAAACTTTTTAGAAATATAGGAAGGGTCTGCAGTGTTGTAAACAGTTGAAAACATTTGATGGCCCCTGAAGGCTCAATCTGACCAGCCACCCCCCCCCCCCCCTCAGGGGAGGATGCCATTGTAGAGATGAGTTTTAGGCTTTCAGAGCTTGAGGGAGATCCCTTTAGCACTCTTTTGGGGTGTTTCTAGCCCACCTTCCAACCATAGCCCGATACACAAAAGCAGAGGTACTACCAGAAGGATCGCATCCACTGCTTGAGCAATAGTCCAGCCACTGACGCTGCTATTAATGCTCAGCCTGATGCGAATAGTAAGTGTGTCAATATAGGAATGACTGTAAATAGGAATGCCTGTGTCACCAAACCTCTTTCATGCCCCTCTTTGCTCTTGTGTCCCTTTGACAACCTGCAGCCAGCATAAATGGAGTTTTTGAAACATACTCCCACTCTGGACGTTGGAGGACGCAAACACTGTGCTAAGCCCCGCCCCCTCATCGCATCGCCCCCCCTTTTTCGAAAGAGAGCCTTCCAGCGCAAGTGTGGGCCTCCGATCCGATGGGATCGGCTTGTGTGTGAGGGAGGGAGGGATGGCGACGAGGAAACCTCAGAGCCGCCGCCATGCAGGAACGGTGGAAGAAAACTGCATCGCCGATCGTTTTAGCTCTCCCCTTCCCTTGTGAAGAGAGAGAGAGAGCTTAGCCCAGGTGGGGGGTGTCTGGTGGAAGCAAACCCCCCCCCCCCCCAAACTCACTGGAGGAAAAAAGCCTGCTGCTTCCTGACACAGCGTGATCTCTGAGGAAAACATGAGAAGGTACATGCTCCATACAGCCCCCCGTGGTGACACTTAGGCATGACAACATTTACTTTTTTAAATAAGAAAATTAAAAAATTCCTTAGAAAAACTCCACTTACCTTTCCCTTCGCAGGGTTTTCTGTGGTAAAACCAACAGACCCAATCTTCACCCTTCACGGTGTGTTTCGTCAAACCATCAGGAACTGGGAACCCACACTCCTGGACCTGTAATAGCACCCCGCCAGTAAAACTTTATTGCTTAAAATACCAAGGTACTGGATCTTGGGGTCCAGCTCTCTAAAAAGAGAAGCGTTACAGGCAATATCTAGTTTCTTCCACCATAAGGCCCAGGTACCATTCCATTTGGCCTAAAAGACACTTTGAATGAATCCAGCTGCATAGCTAGCCCCAGCCAGGATTGCTCCAGTGGAGCTCAGCACATCTTTACTCGTGATCAACACCATAGACACTGGCAAAAAAACCGAGGTACTCCCAGCATGGGAGGGGTTATATAGGGAGGCAACTTCCTGTTTAGGGTGTGCCAGTGTCCAGCACCCGACGGTGGCCTATAACCCACATAGTGATTACTATGGCTCTGTGTCCCGTGATGTACGATTAAAGAAAAGGCTGTTGTGATCCAGCAAGGATCCTTCCAGCGGAGCTTTTCATAGCACATCTTTAACCGTGACCAACACCTAAGACACTGGCGAAACAACTGAGGTACTCTCTGTGTGGGAGGGGCTATATAGGGAGGTAACTTCCTGTCTTGAGTGTGCCAGTGTCCATCACCTGAAGGTGGCCTATAACCCACATAGTAATTACTATGCTGCTCTGCGTCTCGTGATGTATGATAAAAAAAAAAGTAAAATTTTGATTTCATCTGACCAGAGCACCTTCTTCCACATATTTGCTGTGTTCCCCACATGGCTTCTCGCAAACTGGACTTCTTATGGTTTTCTTTAACCACTTCAGCTCCGGACCAATAAACACCTTAAGGACCAGAGGTCTTTTTGCAATTTCGCACTGCGCTGCTTTAACTGGTAATTGCGCGGTCATGCAATATTGCACCCAAACGAAATTTGCGTCCTTTTCTTCCCACAAATAGAGCTTTCTTTTGATGGTATTTGATTGCCTCTGCGATTTTTTTTTTTTGCGATATAAATGGAAAAAGAGCGAAAATTTTGAAAAAAAAAGATATTTTCTTCTTTTTGTTATAAGAAAAATCGAATAAACTAAATTTTAGTCATACATTGAGGGCAAAATTTATTCAGCCACATGTCTTTAGTAAAAAAAATGTCAATAAGCGTATATTTTTTGGTTTGCGCAAAAGTTATAGCGTCTACAAACTAGAGTACATTTTCTGGAATTTACACAGCTTTTAATTTATGACTGCCGATCTCATTTCTTGAGGTGCTAAAATGGCAGGGCAGTACAAATCCCCCCCAAATGACCCCATTTTGGAAAGTAGACACCCCAAGGAAATTGCTGATGGGTATGTTGAGCCCATTGAATATTTATTTTTTTTGTCCTAAGGGATTGAATAATGACAAAAAAAAAAAAAAATTTTTTTACAAAAAGTTGTCACTAAATGATATATTGCTCACACATGCCATGGTTATATGTGGAATTGCACCCCAAAATATATTCCGCTACTTCTCCCGAGTATGGGGATACCACGTGTGGGACTTTTTGGGAGTCTAGTCACGCACGGCACCCCGAAAACCAATCACCACCTTCAGGATTTCTAAGGGTGCAAATTTTTGATTTAACTCCTCACTACCTATCACAGTTTCGAAGGCCATAAAATGCCAAAATAGCACAAAACCCCCCAAAATGACCCCATTTTGGAAAGTAGACACCCCAAGCTATTTACTGAGAGGCATGTTGAGTCCATGGAATATTTTATATTTTGCCACAAGTTGCGGGAATATTACAAACTTTTTTTTTTTGCACCAAGTTGTCACTAAATGATATATTGCTCACACATGCTATGGGCAGAAGTCAAATTACACCCCAAAATAAATTCTGCTGCTTCTCCCGAGTACGGGGATACCACATGTGGGGGACTTTTTGGGAGCCTAGCCACGTACGGGACCCCGAAAACCAAGCACTGCCTTCCGGATTATATATAAAAAACAAACTAACCAGAGTCACCCGTAACACTTATACGGTGATCAGTGGTGAAAGGGTTAACTAGGGGCAATCAGGGGGTTCAAATTTTTATTAGGTAGTATATGGGGGTCCCTGGCGCTATATAAAAACCTGACGGGGAACCTAAATAACTAACTGGCTAACCAGCGTCACCAGTGACACTTATACTGTGATCGCTGGTGAAAGGGGGTGAAAGGGTTAACTAGCAGCAATCAGGGGGTTAAAACCATTATTGGGTAGTATATCGGGGTACCTAGCGCTATAAAAACCTGGCGGTGAACCTAAAAAAATAACTAACTACCTAGCGACACTAGCGACACTGATGCAGCGTTCAGAAAAATTATCGCTTAGTGACACTGGCAAAAGGGGGTGAAAGGGTTAACTAGCGGAAATCAGGGGGTTAAAACCATTATTGGGTAGTATATCGGGGTACCTAGCGCTATAAAAACCTGGCGGTGAACCTAAAAAAATAACTAGCTACCTAGCGACTGTAGCGACACTAATGCAGCGATCAGAAAAACGATCGCTTAGTGACACTGGCAAAAGGGGGTGAAAGGGTTAACTAGCGGCAATCAGGGGGTTAAAACCATTATTGGGTAGTATATCGGGGTACCTAGCGCTATAAAAACCTGGCGGTGAACCTAAAAAAATAACTAGCTACCTAGCGACACTAGCGACACTGATGCAGCGTTCAGAAAAATTATCGCTTAGTGACACTGGCAAAAGGGGGTGAAAGGGTTAACTAGCGGAAATCAGGGGGTTAAAACCATTATTGGGTAGTATATCGGGGTACCTAGTGCTATAAAAACCTGGCGATGAACCTAAAAAAATAACTAGCTACCTAGCGACTGTAGCGACACTAATGCAGCGATCAGAAAAACGATCGCTTAGTGACACTGGCAAAAGGGGGTGAAAGGGTTAACTAGCGGCAATCAGGGGGTTAAAACCATTATTGGGTAGTATATCGGGGTACCTAGCGATATAAAAACCTGGCGGTGAACCTAAAAAAATAACTAGCTACCTAGCGACACATGCAGCGATCAGAAAAATGATCGCTTAGTGACACTGGCAAAAGGAGGTGAAAGGGTTAACTAGCGGCAATCAGGGGGTTAAAACCATTATTGGGTAGTATATCGGGGTACCTAGCGCTATAAAAACCTGGCGGTGAACCTAAAAAAATAACTAGCTACCTAGCGACTGTAGCGACACTAATGCAGCGATCAGAAAAACGATCGCTTAGTGACACTGGCAAAAGGGGGTGAAAGGGTTAACTAGCGGCAATCAGGGGGTTAAAACCATTATTGGGTAGCATATCGTGGTACCTAGCGATATAAAAACCTGGCAGTGAACCTAAAAAAATAACTAGCTACCTAGCGACACATGCAGCGATCAGAAAAATGATCGCTTAGTGACACTGGCAAAAGGGGGTGAAAGGGTTAACTCTAGGGGCAATCAGGGGGTTAAATCTTTATTGGGGGGTGATAGGGGGCTACCCTGGACCTAACACTAACTGTCCTGACAGTTTTTACTGTCACAACTGACACTGAATGCATTGATCAGTAAAGAAATGATCAATGCAATCAGTGACACCGTGACTGGGGGGGGAGGGGGGGCGATCGGGGGGGGGGTTTGTGTGCCTGTGTGTACCTACATGTCAGTGTAGTGTTGGTGCACACTTACTATTAGTCTTCTCCTCGTAGTCCGGTCAAAAAGACCGCCCCGAGGAGAATGACATCACTTCCTCCTTCCTGTGTAAACAATACACAGGGGAGGAAGCTTCTCATTGGCCAGGAGCGATCCAGAGGGGGTGGCCGAAAACCAACGGCCATCCCCTCATCACGGAGCGCTCCTGGACCGAATCGGACCGCCGTAAACAGCGGGAGGGGGTCCGATCGGACCCCCCACCCGCTGGAAGGCAATCACGTAAATCTACGTGATTGTGCCTGCCTGTGCCATTGTGCTGACGTACAATGGCAATACGGCGGTCCTGAAGTGGTTAAACAATGGCTTTCTTCTTACCACTTACCACATAAAGGCCAGATTTGTGGAGTGCACGACTAATAGTTGACCTGTGGACAGATTCTCCCACCTGAGCTGTGGATCTCTGCAGCTCCTCCAGAGTTATCATGGGCCTCTTGGCTGCTTTTCTGATTAATGCTCTCCTTGCCCCGACTGTCAGTTTCGGTGGATGGCCATATCTTGATAGGTTTGCAGTGACATACTCTTTCCGTTTTCAAATGATGAATTGAACAGTGCTCCGTGAGACATTCAAAGCTTGGGATATTTTTTTATAACCTAACCCTACTTTAAAATTTTCCACAACTTTATCCCAGATCTGTCTGGTTTGTTCCTTGGACTTCACGATGCTGTTTGTTAACTAAGGTTCTCTAACAAACCTCTGAGGGCTTCACAGAACAGCTGTATTTATACAGAGATTAAATTACACACAGTTGGACTCTATTGTTTGGCCGGGGAAAGAAGCAACAGCCCCAGAGCGAGGAGTAGCAGCCCTACCTTATCTTATCCTTATCTGCCTCCTAAGGTAAGGAGGCCTCTGATTGCCGCCTTCTGGGGTATGAATACTTTTTCAAGGCACTGTACACAGTGCACAAAGCAAACATTTTCTGATTTCCTTTCATTGATGTGACAGCGCAGTCTGTCTTGAGGTTGGAATTTTTTATTCATTATGTGTTCGTGGGGAAAGCAGACGCATTGGTGGGGGGAGGGGGGGTGTAATTGTATAAAAGGGTTTTCTCCTTCTATAAATTCCATCTCTCCTGGCAAAAACACATTGAGGATTCATCACATTAACTGTGATATATTGGGACTTAAACAGCCATTACCCCAGATGAGGACAACAATTGATCTATTCAGTTATCAGACAACATAAAGCATGAGAAATGTGCTCACCCTTTATGTTATTTCATAAACTCTTTATTTACAGTAGCAGCAGAACAGAAAGTTCCCGCCCGGAGAGCAGACGTAGCGGAATTCTTTGTCTTAGATTTTATTAGGTATGTTATTTATGATCTGTCCATGCAGTATGTTTAGATAGAAGAGCAAAAGGGGCGGAAGGAAGCTGGGCATATGGAGCCTGTTAGCCCTTGTACACACGGTCGGACATTCCAATGGACAATGTCCGATAGGACCGTGTTGTTGGATAATCTGACAGTGTGTGGGCTCCATCAGACTGTTTCCGTCGGAGTATCCGACGGACCAAGTTTTCCAGCTGGGCTATAAAATTTTCCGACAACATGATCCGATCGGACTTTGTCCGATCATGTGTATAGAATTCCGATCGGACAAAGTGCCACGCATGCTCAGATCAAATTCCTAGACCAAAGCTATTGGCTACTAGCCTGAACGTAATCCCGTCCTAACGAAATAACGTCATCACGTTAAGTACGATCGGATTTTCTGACAACTTTGTCCGACTGTGTGTATGCAACAGTTTCGGACAAAAATCCGATGGATTTGGTTGTCGGAATGTCCGACCGTGTGTACAAGGGCTTAGAGCTGCCTGGCTGTTACGCTGGCCCACTGGCTTCAATACACTGAGCACTGACCTGAAAAAAAGCCTACAAATCACATACTTACCATTGTTAAGAGACATTGTTAACCCCGCCCATGGTCCACATTTTATCCTCCCCCCCCCCCCCCACTTTCCAGATGAGTACATCCAAATGATGTCCACTTTAGAGGTAATGGACCCAACCACTCTTCCAAATATACAGGAGACACCCACCATCCCCACTTTGTGGGATGGCTCTAGGCTTTCTGAGACCTTAGGCAAATCTGAGACATGAGGCCCCACTCAGGCCGATAATGGGAGAAATAATTCAATGCAGTGGAGGATGGGGCTCAAAATTTTTTGGGGAGGAGCAAACAAACACTGAAAAAAAAACCATCAATTGCAGCCTCACTGTGCCATCAATTGCAGCTTTTGGGCCCGCCGTATGCAGCTTTTGGGCCCGCCGTATGCAGCTTTTGGGCCCGCCGTATGCAGCTTTTGGGCCCGCCGTATGCAGCTTTTGGGCCCGCCGTATGCAGCTTCTGGGCCCGCCGTATGCAGCTTCTGGGCCCGCCGTATGCAGCTTCTGGGCCCGCCGTATGCAGCTTCTGGGCCCGCCATATGCAGCCTCTGGGCCCGCCATATGCAGCTTCTGTGCCCATCTTATGCGGCCTCTGGGTCCACCATATGCAGCTTCTGTCACTCTCTCCCCCCCGCATGTCAGACTGGCACTTACCGTGACAGTGAGCTGGCTCCTGCATCTTCTATGGTTCCCGTGGCTCTCCTCCTCCATTCCACTAGGTGTCCAATAGGGATGTCTGTGCCTTCAGCCAATCAGATGATGGGTATTAGACCCGTGCTCCCTGATTGGCTGAGAGGCGGTTCAGTGTTCACAAAGCAAATATTCATTTGCTTTGCTAACATACCTGGGTGGGCTCGTAGCGCAATGCTCTGTGCCACGAGTTTACCTTTTTTGAAGTCTATTAAAGCCTATGGCTCTAATCAGGTGCTTCAAAAATACCCCCCGCCTGGCATCCGAAAAGGGGCCAGGCCCCTGAATAGGCCATGGAAACAATGTATGTGCAAAAAGGAGAGAAGAAAAACGAAACAAAAAAACCGTGGATAAAACTCTATTGAGCTGGGACAGACAGACAGTTCACTCCTCCACTGTGCTCCACTAGGAAGAGATCACTCCTTAACTCTACATACAGTGGTGTGAAAAAGTGTTTGCCCCCTTCCTCATTTCCTGTTCCTTTGCATGTTTGTCACACTTAAGTGTTTCGGAACATCAAACCAATTTAAACAATAGTCAAGGACAACACAAGTAAACACAAAATGCAATTTGTAAATGAAGGTGTTTATTATTAAAGGTGAAAAAAAATTCAAACCATCATGGCCCTATGTGAAAAAGTGATTGCCCCCTAAACCTAATAACTGGTTGGGCCACCCTTAGCAGCAACAACTGCAACCAAGCGTTTGCGATAACGTGCAATGAGGCTTTTACAGCGTCCTGGAGGAATTTTGGCCCACTCATCTTTGCAGAATTGTCCTAATTCAGTTACATTAGGGGGTTTTCGAGCATGAACGGCCTTTTTAAGGTCATACCACAACATCTCAATAGGATTCAGGTCAGGACTTTGGCTAGGCCACTCCAAAGTCTTCATTTTGTTTTTCTTCAGCCATTCGGTGGTGGACTTGATGGTGTGTTTAGGATCATTGTCCTGCTGCAGAACCCAAGTTCGTTTCAGCTTGAGTACACGAACAGATGGTCGGACATTCTCCTTCAGGATCTCTTGGTAGACAGCAGAATTCATAGTTCCTTTTATCACGGCAAGTCTTCCAGGTCCTGAAGCAGCAAAACAGCCCCAGACCATCACACTACCACCACCATATTTTACTGTTGGTATAATGTTCTTTTTATGAAATGCAGTGTTCCTTCTACGCCAGATATACTTGGACACACACCTTCCAAAGAGTTCCACTTTTGTCTCATCGGTCCACAGAATGTTGTCCCAAAAGTCTTGGGGATCATCAAGATGTGTTGTGGAGAAATTGAGACGAGCTTTGATGTTCTTTTTGCTCAGCAGTGGTTTTCTCCTTGGAACTCTGCCATGCAGGCCATTTTTGCCCAGTCTTTTCCTGATGGTGGAGGCATGAACGCTGACCTTAACTGAGGCAAGTGAGGCCTGCAGTTCCTTGGACGTTGTTGTGGGGTCTTTTGTGACCTCTTGGATGAGTCGTCGCTGCGCTCTTGGGGTAATTTTGGGCGGCCGGCCACTCCTGGGAAGGTTCACCACTGTTCCATGTCTTCGCCATTTGTGGATAATGGCTCTCACTGTGGTTCGCTGGATTCCCAAAGCTTTGGAAATGGCTTTATAACCCTTTCCAGACTGATAGATCTCAATTACTTTCTTTCTCAGTTGTTCCTGAATTTCTTTGGGTCTCGGCATGATGTGTAGCTTTTAAGGATCTTCTGGTGGACCTTACTGTGTCAAGCAGCTCCTATTTAAGTGATGCCTTGATTGTGAACAGGTGTGGCAATAATCAGGCCTGGGTGTGGCTAGAGAAATTGAACTCAGGTGTGGACAACCACAGTTATAGTATGTTTTAACAAGGGGGGCAATCACTTTTTCACACAGGGCCATGATGGTTTGGATTTTTTTTCACCTTTAATAATAAACACCTTCATTTACAAATTGCATTTTGTGTTTACTTGTGTTGTCCTTGACTATTGTTTAAATTGGTTTGATGTTCCGAAACACTTAAGTGTGACAAACATGCAAAGGAACAGGAAATGAGGAAGGGGGCAAACACTTTTTCACACCACTGTATGGGTAATAGAGTTTTATCCATGGTTTTTTTGTTTCGTTTTTCTTCTCTCCTTTTTGCACATACATTGTTTCATCCAGAGCACTGCACATATTTTTTTACACATTTGTATTGGATGATTTTGTATTTCCTCATCATCCATTCCCACTAATTTAACACACATTTAGTCTTCTCCTATTTCCCAATCATTTGTGTATATCTCATTCACACACACTTTTCAGTAATTAGCTATATTCATTTAACACGTTCAATCCAACACTCAGTATCCTGCTTTTGGGTTTTTATTTTTTATTTTTTTTGGTGACCCATCACACTTTTCTCTTTTCTTTTTCGCAGAATTGGGTAACACACATATACATTTAGTACCTAGTGGACCTGTGTTGAGGGTGTCTGGTTCGGTTCCCCCTGGCCTGCCCCCTGACATTGTTGGGGGATGGTCTGAACTCTGCCTCAACCCCGGATGAGACGGTTATATCTCAGCTCTAACAGTTCCCATTGCTGGAAGTTCTGCCCAATTTTTGGGCTATTTTGTAAGTCACTTTATCAATTAAGTGGACCAATTTGATACTCTCTCTATTTAACTGAGGTTCCACCTATATTAATATTTGTCATATTTATTTGCTTTTTTAGTAAAAACATGCATCCCACCCCTGATGACTGGCAAGAAGCCAAGAAACGCGTCGGGTTCTCAAACTAAGGATGCCTACTTAAGCTTATTTTAATCCTTGACAATATCAACTTTTGTCCTATAGAGTTTGTACTCATTCATGTGGTTTTATGATTTTTGAT
Source organism: Lithobates pipiens (assembly GCF_037356315.1). NCBI lineage: Eukaryota > Metazoa > Chordata > Amphibia > Anura > Ranidae > Lithobates > Lithobates pipiens. The sequence goes on along the minus strand of NW_027507787.1, from coordinate 149,357,755 downwards.
TAGTAATTTATGTATTTCTGTTATGAACTGCATTCATGTATGTCCATTGATTTGTCTATACTCCAGATTCTCTGATTACTATTATGAAAATATATTGAGTGTATATCTATATTTATATTACTGTACTACCATTGTATGCATTCAGATCATGGACAGCCCCTAGGGGTTATTGATTATAAATTAAATCTAAATTATTTTATTCACATGTATTCATAATTGTTATTTTCAATTGACATGCTTCATTTAAAGTCCCACTTGCTGCCCTTTTCTTTTTATACAATTTACCCAGGATGGAAGCATGCCATTGCTACTTGGTACTGCGGCAGGTCACTTCTCTTAAATCTAAATGATACAAGAGATGGTCAGAGACTGTGCAGACATGATACAAGAGATGATCAGTGACTGTGCAGACATGATACAACAGATGATCAGTGACTGTGCAGACATGACATAAGAGATGATCAGAGACTGCAGAAATAATACAGAAGATGGTCAGAGACTGCGGACATGGTATAAGAGATGATTAGAGGCTGTGAACACATGATACAAGAGATGATTAGAGGCTGTGGACACATGATACAAGAGATGGTCAGAAACTGCAGACATGATACAGGAGATGGTCAGAGACTGCAGACATGATACAAGAGATGATCAGACTGTGCAGACATGATACAAGAGATGATCAGGGGCTGTGCAGACATGATACAAGAGATGATCAGGGGCTGTGCAGACATGATACAAGAGATGATCAGGGGCTGTGCAGACATGATACAAGAGATGATCAGAGACTGAAAATAATACAGGAGATGGTCAGAGACTGTGGACACGATACAAGAGATGATCAGAGGCTGTGCAGACATCATACAAGAGATGATCAGAGACTGTGCAGACATGATACAAGAGATGGTCAGAGGTTGCAGATATTATACAGAAGATGGTCAGAGACTGCAGACATGATGCAAGAGATGGTCAGAGACTGCGGGCACGATACAAGAAATTATCAGAGACTGTGCAGACATTATACAAGAGATAACCAGAGACTGCAAACATTATACAAGAGAGGATCAGAGACTGCAGACATGATACAGGAGATGGTCAGAGATTGTGGACAGGATAACAGATGGTCATAGACTGCAGACATGATAAATGAGATGGTCAAAGACTGCAGACATGATACAGGAGATGGTCAGAGACTGCAGACATGAATGGGCTGAAATTGCACTGCACCCGGGTCACATCTGAATCGCACAGAATGCATAGTGCATTCTTTGAGATTCATGGTGTGAACCTGCCCTGCGTCTTGGAACCCACACTTTGCTCCACTAATTTTCCTGGAAGGGGGACACTAGTGTGGGCAACAGAACATTTGTCCACATCTCTTGTGGGGTGCCTAAAGCCACCCTTTTTGTGCCAGACAGCATCTGTTTGTGCTAGGGGGTGCTTTGGGAGAGAAGACATGTGTTGGGGGGATTGATTTCATATCCAAGTTCCCCTGTAGCACAAGTCCTAAAGTGTCCCCTAGCACATATGCTCTACCCCAAATCACTCTAAGCCCCCGTACACACGGTCGGAGAATCCGTCGGAATGTGTCCTATCGGACCGTGTTGTCAGATAATCCGACTGTGTGTGGTATGCATCGGACTGTTTCTGTCGGAATATCCGTCGGACCAAATTTTCCAACTTGTTGGAAATATTTTCCGACAAACTGGTCCGATTGGAATTCTCTACACATGATCGGAGTATGTCCTATCGGACAAAGTGCTACGCATGCTCAGATCAAATTCCTACATCAAAGCTATTGGCTACTAGCCTGAACGTAGTCCCATCGTAACGAAATTACGTCATCACATTCTGAAAGATCGGATTTTTCGACAACTTTGTCCGACCGTGTGTATACAACAGTTTCGGACACAATCCGACGGATTTGGTTGGCAGAATGTCCGACCGTGTGTACGGGGGCTAAGTGAACTGTTTGGTTGTCCACCCCTCCCCCGTGCTCCTCTCTTCTGAAAAAGACTCACTTTAGATTGCACAGATCACAGACCTCAGACCAGCATGCTCTTGGTACAGTGGTAAGCGTCCCCCCCCACCCCTCCTCCTCTGTGCACAGGAAAACATCAGAGCAGGTGAAGGAGTGGGTTCAGTTCGCTCCACAGTGCGCTGTGTGTGTCAGGTAGCTGGGGAGAGATGCCGGCTGCTATACACAGTGAAGCTTGCAGTGGGCGGGAATGGAGACACCCTGGGGCATTGCTGGACTCTGGGTCGGGAATGGATCAAATTGCAGGATAGTCACAGAGAATCATCGAGGTTGATGTATGTGCAATTTAGGCAGCCGCGAGGCCTTAGGCGACCGCCTAATTAGAGAGTCGCCTCTGTTGGCCCTACCCACACCCCACCTCTTAATATGATAGGATCTCTCACTCCCAACCCTTATCCCTGCAAGCAACACATTTTTGAGTTATTGTGCATGTGCAGCAACTATAATAATGTAGATTCTGTGGTCCCAGGACATGGACACGTCACCAGTGGGACAGAGGGCCAAGATGCAGGACTGTCCCAGAAAAATCCAGGATGGCTGGCAACTATGAGGTCAGGAATTCTGACTTTCTAACCTGCACACTTGTTCCAAGTTAGTAGCTCAAAGTGCTAAAGCCAGATCAGCCATCAATGACTGTCTTCATACTATTAAAGCCTTAAGAGGTAACAGGAGCCTCCAATAGTTAGAACCTGTGCACTGTGAGCCCCCATGCCCAGGCATTGGTTATGTGTCCTCAGCAGAGCCAGTGGCTTTGCCGAAAATTTAATTTTTCTCTTCTGGAAAAGTCATGACAAATACAGAGCTGCTGATAAGGTAATACAGCCAGCCCGCCTTTACTGGGCCCCAGGCCCTATCAGTTCAAAAGGGGCCCGGGCATCTGCCAAGTAGGAGGGTCGTACTGCCTTATTGCTGACACATGTGACTAGTGGATCCCCCTGCAGCTCTGCCTACTTCTACTTTTCTTTCACCCTCCGGCTGTACTGCAGGGGATTGGTTCTTGGAGCCTTCCACCTGCTGTTGGGCGGGGCCCCCTGTGTGCCTCCTTCCCACTTAATGCTGTAAGCTTCCATCCTCTCCTCTTTCACCAGAAGCTGCTGCGGGCTCACAGGGGGATCGGTTTCAGGATGGAGGGCAGAGAGGGGACCGGTAAACATGCCATATTTATCGACCCTTTCCTGAATGAACACAGCAAGTAATTGATATGGAATGCTCCTGTGTCCATTCATCTTTGAAGCAGAGTAAACTGTGCTAACTATGCTTCAGTTTGTGAATGAACAGGAAGCTTCAGAGCACTTCCCATTCATTCACTATCCAGTGCAGCTGAGGCTGCAGAGAAAGGGACTGATGTTCAGTCCCTTTTTTTGTCTCAATATGAGACATCAGGGGTCTGTTTTGACCCCTGATATTTCACCAAAGGCCCCCCAAAAGGTTATGTAAAAAAAAATAAAAAAAATACATGAAAATAAAACTCAAAAAAAAAAGTAAAATTCTGAAAAAATTAAAAAAAAAAAATTTAAAAACTTGTTCAAATGTACTTAGCTTTTTGAAGAACAATCAGCATTTGGATTGCTTTTTAGGGAGCATTTGACAGGCAGTGAGGAGGCAAATTGCCTCCTTACCTTCTACTTAAAATTTGCACTGACGCACAGAGCAGCGCTATTCACTTGAATGGGTCTTGATTGATAGGGGCATAGCATTGCAGCTATGGCAATTTATCCATGATATTTTTAGATTTTAGATCATGTGCTATTTTCGGGGATAGGGCCCAGTCAGGTAAGCTGAATGGGGCTCCATTATTTCTAACAGAAGCCCCGGACTAATGCCTTGGCATCTGATCACAATGCTGGACAAATGCAGCTGCTTGGCATTTCAGGGCTTCTTTAATGTCTTTTGGCTTTAGTGTGCAACGTTTGGTAGGGCAGCGAGGCAGCTAATGCTCACAGTGTGCAGTGAAATCAGAGTAAGCAGTTTTAGAAGAGGAACATGTACAACTGTGAAAGACTGAAGGGAAGGTCAGAGTTCAGATTTAAATATTATACTGTTGCTATAAGGTCCAATTTGTTGTGTGATGCAAGCAGATCACAGGAGATTGGCTTTGCTTAATTGATTGTCAAGAGCCACTGGACCAGAGAATCTGCAACACTCTACAAATAGTCCACACTGATAACTATGAGCAAATCACATGGCAAAGATTTGGGGGTTTATATAACCACCTGCCGACCGTAATACGTATATATATATATATATATATATATATATATATATATATATATATATATATATGTTGCGGTTTGCAAGTGGTTTACTAGGTTTTTGGCAGATAGAAGTATATACAATGTCTACATGTATGTACAGCATGTCCTCAAGATATGTCAGGAATGTGTCACCCAAGACTGATATTTTAAGAAGCCAGAACTTCCTCCAATGGCAATCACAGTTAAGCTATTCAAAGAAGCTGCACAATGTTCTTTGGAAAGTCTGGGAACTGGGTTAAAAATATGGCCAACTTTCCATTAATGGCCCCATCCCCGTGTGGAGGTCCAAAGAGGCCCTGGCGGGGTTTAGAAGGTTCTCAGCAACAGCACATTTAATCTTCTGCCCGCCCCAACCATACAGCTGTAAGGATACAGCATTGGGCTGGCTGTACACTAAAAGATTTACATACAAACATCCATATGAAAATTCTCATCAGTACATTTGATGACTTGACAATTGTTGTTCAAAAGTAATTTCCTGACAGAAAACAGCATTCTCTGTTCAAAATTCTGTTTTTCGAGAAAAATTTTCGATCCTTCAAATTTTCTCCTCACTGTAGTAAAACATTAAAGTCGATTTGACTCCACTAATGATTTGAAAATCAAACAAATATTCCTGAAATTAGTTTTCAAAACAACATTCATCTAGTGTATGGCTAATTTTGTAAGATCTTTCTGGAACAGACAATAGGTACAAAGTCGAGAATTATTAATTGCAGACTTTTTCAACTATTTAGCTAGAGTTTGAATGTGGTATTTATTACCGCGTCATGATATCGTTGCTAAATCCCTGGGTAAACAGTGCATCAGTGAGTGGTGCCCAGGGTATAGAAGACAGGTGACAGATCAGATTGAGGCAATTAGGGTGGTGGTGGAAAAAGTGGCAGATGAGATAGAGATGATCAGGATGGTGGAGAGGTGGCAGATCAGATTGAGGTGATCAGGGTGGTGGCAGATAAGATAGAAATTATCAAGCCAAGAAAAGATAACAGACCAGCAGGTGAAACCCAAGGCGGAGGACAGGCCACAGATCACATAAAGGTGATCAAGGTGGTGGAAAGGTGACAGATCAGCTGGAGTTGATTAGGATGAAAGCAAAGTGACAGATCCGCAGATGGCGAAAGAAAGAAAGGTGACAGATCAGCGGGAGGGGATCAGGGTGAATGAAAAGTGACATATCAGCAGATGGTGCCCAGGGTGTAAGACAGGTGGTAGATCAGATGGAGGTGATCGACGTGGAAGACCAGTGAATAAGTGGAGGTGATCAGGTAGGAAGACATAATACAGACGAGCGAGAGGTGATCAGCAGGGCTGGACTGGGACAAAAATTTGGCCCTGGACTTCATCCAGACCGGCCCACTCCAATTTTGCAAACGCGCACAAAAACAGTATGCTGCGCACTTGCACGAGAGTGACGTCATCACGGCCCGGCTAGACACATAGCAGGAGTATGCAAACTCAGAAGCCGACAGCACACTGCTGGTGATCTTTTATTTTCCAGCCCCCCCCCCCACCCCCTGGTGTCCCCCTGTCACCTGCCCGAAGTCTGGCTCTGCATTATATATTTTAAAATAAACAACTAATGCGCACACCTATTTTTGATCAACCGCAGTAATGAGAAGCTGCCAACATCAAACAGGTTTAAGCCCCTTTCACACGGGACGGATCAGTAATGATCCGCCCCGTGATGATCCGCTCGCTCAGCGGGGATCGCTCCGTTGTCCCCGCTGAGCCGGCTGCGGACAGGGCGGTCTCCGCACACTGTGCGGGGACCGCCCTGTCAGCTCTCCGCTCTCCTCTATGGGGATCGGATGAGCACGGACCGTCTGTCCGTGTTCATCCGATCCGCTCTGCAGACGGATAGAAAAATAGGATTTTCCTCCGTCTGCAGAATCGGACTGTTGCGGAGGCGGATGAAATCGGGTGTCTGCGGATGTTCATCCGCAGACACCCGCTATCCCATAGGGATGAATGTATGCCCGTATTTCATCTGCAAACGGATGGATGAAATACGGACATATCATCTGCATGTGTGAAAGGGGCCTAACACAAACCCACAGATAAATTGAATATATAGCAAAGGATGTGATGCTAACCAAAATAACATAAAAAAAATTTGGTGCAAATAATGATTAAAATAATACAAAAAATCCAACATAGCTAAAAGTACATCAAACGTGTCAATTAATATTGAAATTATAAGCATTTTTATATATGATTTTTTTGCTGAAAATATTTTTATGCACATTTTAATATTAATTGACAGTTTTGGTGAACTTTTAGCTATGTTGGATTTTGCATATTATTTTAACCATTATTTTCACCAAATGGACGTTTTATGTTATTTTATTTAGCACCACATCCTTTGCTATATATATATATATATATACACACACAGCTATATATATATATATATATATATATACACACAGCTATATATATATATATATACACACAGCTATATATATATATATATATATATATATATATATATATATATAATATATACACACATGCACAGCATATATATATATATATCCAGCCATGTGCTATATACAGTATTCAATGGGCCGGCCGGTTACCTGGATGGGTTCCTGCAGCACCGCCATCCTCCAGGCTCCCTCGTCTGCTCCAGGGACTTCTCTGCCTGTCGGCTGCTCTCATGGCGGCCCCCGGCTCATTTAAACTCACAGCGTCCGTTACCGCAGGGGCCGCCGGAGATAGCCGAGTTTTGTTCGCTGTCGGAGAGGAGCAGGGCGGGGGAAGCCGAGCGGTGGCGGAGGTGGCCGAAGATGTGTTATGAGAACGCCGAGTGGGGGCGGAAAGAGCCGAAGTGCGCCGCGCTGTGCTCAGAAGTACAGCGGTGCTCAAATGAATGGCTGTGCGAGTAGCGCAGCCATTCATTTGGCTAGGCTGTCACTGAAACCGGCCCACTGAGCCATCGGCCCACCGGGAATCTCCCGGTAGTCCCGATGGCCAGTACATGCCTGGTGATCAGGGTAGACGACCGCAGACCCAGAGCAACATCATGGGAGGATGCACGCGAGTCATAAAACATTTCCCCCAATGTAAAAATGTCCACTGGTGACTGTAAACAAAGTGGGCACCAGTATGATTCCCCCACCATCTGTTTGCCCCCTCTCTCCCCCTCCATTCACCTGGAACAGTGATACACAGGCGCCCACCGGTCTGACTTATTTCCCCACCGAAGACCGTTTGCTCTGGATGGCTAAGGATAACACATTTTTCCTCCCATTTCAATGATTTCTCCCAAGCAAGTCTGCCCAACGTACCCGGCACATGAGGTGTCCTCTCATGCAGCGGGGAAAAGCTCCTGAATAGGTGACATTATGAATATGTAGAAATGTCCCGAGCTCTCGTGGACACCAGCACCGATCTATCTCCAGACCCCAACAGCAGGAGCTATTAACGTTCCGCAGAGAATAAGATGACCGCTCTGATAGCTTTCACATTGAGGTGTGAAACGCAGACAAAAGCCAAATGGCGGGGACCTGCAACCATTGCACACTGGAGGTTTGAACACTAAGGGCATTATATTTTGTAATTAGGTGATACAAACACACCTCCCACCCCTCTGCAGGCAGACATGTTGGCTATACTCATTGGAGGGGGCCTGACATGCCTGCACCACGGATATGGGTAAGAAACCTATAGATATGTTCTCAATTAGATTAATATATCCTCTAGAGTCAATGGTTGAATATCTGGGGGTCGAAAAACCCGCATTTATGGTGGGGTAGGGCGCTGCACCAGGTCTCCAGACGCGGACCGTGGTAATAATAATACGCACAATGCCTCAATGAAAAGTATCCAGACTAATTACAGGAAAAATCGCCATACAGGGAGTATGGGGGGCTGTAGTTGGAGACCTGGTAGTTGAACACAGGTATATGCAAGTTATGTTTCGTTGTTTCCGTTTTCCTTTTTTCATGGAGTTATGGTATGTTCCTATATATTTAAGATTTGTTGGGGTGGGGGGGGGATGCTTGGAGGCTCATCTCTTGAGCCGTGTCCTACCCCTCTCCCAGATAGGTTAGCATATCCTCCTGGGGGGCGCTGAAAGGTCTCCCTGGTGTCATATGCAGATAGCTTACTTTTAGAAAGAATCAGGGCATTAGGACCTGGTTTCTTTATCTAATTCTTTTTATCTAATTTTCCACCTCTTCTCGCCTATTCAACTTTTTCCCTGTACTTCTTCCCTCTGCTCCCTCGTTCCTGCCTTTATACCTTACCCTCCCGCTCCCCTCCTCTCCCCACCCCACCCCCTCCCTCCCACACAATGGCGTTAAATAATATCAAAGTGATGTCACTTAATGCGAAAGGCCTTAACACGCCAGAGAAAAGACATATACTGCTAGATGACTTGAAAAGATCCCATACGGATATTGCATTTCTCCAAGAGACGCATTTCAAACACAACAAATTACCATACCTACGAAATAGATATTAACCTATGACATACCACGCCACTAACCCGTTCTCCAAATCCAAAGGGGTCTCCATATTGATATCCAGCAAAATCCCATGGCAATACCAGAGCTCTAGAATAGACCCTTCAGGGCTCTATATTTTCCTAGGGCCTAATAGGTAGCATTCAGGCAACACTAGCAACAATATATGCCACCAATGAACACCAAGCCACATTCCTAGATGACACTATGGAGAAACTGCAAGACTTTAGAGAAGGACACTTGATACTTGGCGGTGACATCGGACATCTCCTCACCCAGACACCAATTCAGGCGTCTGAATGAGAGCCTCCTGCAGAACCCAGGGGTGCTGATAGATATGACCAGAATGCTAAATCATTATTTCCAGGAAAATGACCAACCAGACTGCGACCCAGGGATCTTATGGGAAGTCCACAAAATGGTCATTAGAGGGACAAGCATGGTGCCCATATTAAACGGGACCGCAACAAACCGCTTTCCAAATGCAGGAACTGGCTGTTACCAAATCTAGACATAGGGTCCTTTCACACGGGGCGGATCAGTTCTGATCCGCCCCGTGGATATCCGTTTGCTCAGCGGGGATCACTCCGCCGATCCCCGCTGAGCAGGGAGATGACAGCTCCGTCTCTGCATACTGTGCAGGGACGCACCTGTCACAGCGCCGCTCTCCCCTATGGGAGATCGGATGACGACGGACCGCAGTGCCCGTTGTCACCCGATCCGATCCGCAGACGGATGGAAAAATAGCTTTTTCCTCCGTTACACTTTTTCGGATCGGAGCGGGTCGGATGTCAGCGGACATGTCACCGCTGACATCCGACGCTCCATAGAGCTCTATGGAGCACCCGTTCAGGTCCGCCTGAAAAACTGACAGGCGGGCCTGAACGGGACGTCAGTGTGAAAGGGGCCATAAACATGCTCCCTCACAATCTTCAGAAGTGGACCTGACAAATATTAGGAAACAGATCACTGACCTTCTCCAATACAGAGCTAAAATGGCCATACAGATCTGCCGCAGAACAACGTATGAATCAGGAGACAAATGTGGGAAATTACTAGCAAGTAGGGATGAGCTTGGTGTTCGAGTCGAACGTACGTTCGTCTCGGTCATCGGCTGTTCGCACGTTCGGTGAATAACGAACGTTATGGGCCGTTTGCTCCAAATTCATGTGGCGCTCACGGCCCATAATGCACTGCACCATCGCAGAGCATTGCTGGCTCATGATTGGCCAAGCATGCACTGTGACCCCTCATGCTTGGCCAATCACAGCGCCGGCAGCGAGGAGAGCCATGATTGGTCACAGGCAGGAGTAGTACACGCCCCACACTATATAAGGCCGCCAGCACGGCGGCCTTGTGTAGTGTGTTGGCGTCTGTAGGAGTCAGTGGATGTTCTCTGTGTACCTTCAACACAGTATACACCATTCGTTATCGACCGATTTAGCATTCTTGCTCTTCTGTAATTGAGCTTTCAGCCATCTGCAGGAGATTGTGGGTGTTGTCTGTGTGCCCTGACCGGAGTATACACCATTATCCACCTACAGTGCCTTGCGAAAGTATTCGGCCCCCTTGAACTTTTCAACCTTTTGCCACATTTCAGGCTTCAAACAGAAAGATATAAAATTTAAATTTTTTGTGAAGAAGCACCAACAAGTGGGACACAATTGTGAAGTGGAACGAAATCTATTGAATATTTTAAACTTTTTTAGCAAATAAAAAACTGAAAAGTGGTGCGTGCAAAATTATTCGGCCCCTTTACTTTCAGTGCAGCAAAAAAAAAAAAGATCCAATGTTGTCCTAAATGACTGATGGTGATAAATAGAATCCACCTGTGTGTAATTAAGTCTCTGTATAAATGCACCTGCTCTGTGATAGTTTAAGGGTCCTGTTGAAAGCGCAGAGAGCATCATGAAGACCAAGGAACACACCAGGCAGGTCCGTAATACTGTTGTGGAGAAGTTTAAAGCCAGATTTGGATACAAAAAGATTTCCCAAGCTTTAAACATCCCAAGGAGCACTGTGCAAGCGATCATTTTGAAATGGAAGGAGTATCAGACCACTGCAAATCTACCAAAGACCTGTCTGTCCCTCTAAACTTTCAGCTCAGACAAGGAGAAGACTGATCAGAGATGCAGCCAAGAGGCCCTTGATCACTCTGGATGAACTGCAGAGAACTACAGCTGAGGTGGGAGAGTCTGTCCATAGGACAACAATCAGTCGTACACTGCACAAATCTGGCCTTTATGGAAGAGTGGCAAGAAGAAAGCAATTTCTCAAAGATATCCATAAAAAGTCTCGTCTAAAGTTTGCCACAAGCCACCTGGGAGACACACCAAACATGTGGAAGAAGGTGCTCTGGTCAGATGAAACCAAAATCGAACTTTTTGCCCACAATGCAAAACGATATGTTTGGCGTAAAAGCAACACAGCTCATCATCCTCAACTCACCATCCCCACTGTCAAACATGGTGGTGGCAGCATCATGGTTTGGGCCTGCTTTTCTTCAGCAGGGACAGGGAAGATGGTTAAAATTGAGGGGAAGATGGATGCAGCCAAATACAGGACCATTCTGGATGAAAACCTGTTGGAGTCTGCAAAAGACCTGAAACTGGGACGGAGATTTATCTTCCAACAAGACAATGATCCCAAACATACAGCAAAATCTACAAAGGAATGGTTTACAAATAAACATATCCAGGTGTTAGAATGGCCAAGTCAAAGTCCAGACCTGAATCCAATCGAGAATCTGTGGAAAGAGCTGAAAACTGCTGTTCACAAACGCTCTCCATCCAACCTCACTGAGCTCGAGCTGTTTTGCAAGGAAGAATGGGCAAGAATTTCAGTCTTTCGCTGTGCAAAACTGATAGAGACATACCCCTAGCGACTTGCAGCTGTAATCGCAAAGTATTAACGCAAGGGGGCCGAATAATTTTGCACGCCCCACTTTTCATTTTTTTATTAGTTAAAAAAGTTCCAAAAATCCAATAGATTTCGTTCCACTTCACAATTGTGTCCCACTTGTTGGTGATTCTTCACAAAAAATAAATTTTTTATATGTTTGAAGCCTGAAATTTGGCAAAAGGTTGAAAAGTTCAAGGGGGCCGAATACTTTCGCAAAGCACTGTATATAGCTAGCTATATTGCTCTTCTGTAATTGAGGTTTCAGTCAGCTGTAGGAGATTGTGGGTGTTGTCTGCCTGCCCTGACCTCAGTATACACCATTATTCACCTATATAGCTCTTCTCTAATTGAGCCATCTGCCATCTGCAGGAGTTAGTTGGTGTTGTGTGCCTCCAACACAGCACAGTATACACCGGTATCTACCCTTTAATTCGTGATGTTCTATAATAAAGGCATCTGCAGGAGTTAGTGGGTGTTGTGTGCCTCCAGCACAATATACACTACCCAATTGCTGGTTTTCCCATCTCCCTTCAGGCCATTACCATGACTGGAAGGCCAACAAGGAGAGGCAGACAGGCACGAGCCAATAAAAGAGGGCAAGCAGGCTCTGTGTCTAGAGACAACAGTGCTGGTCCTGGATGCGGTGCATCGTTATCAGCACGTGGCCATGGGACACACTTTTCCTTATTTTCGGCAGCTGGATGTGTTGAGCCACATCATGCCAAAGACTTGGTAGAGTGGATGACCAAGCCCTCTTCATCCTCCCCATCCTCTCTCACCCAGGCTCGTCTTCCCTCGTCTCAATGTCATCATCAGTGACTCCTTCCCTAGACCCACCACGTACTCCTAAGGGGTCCCCTGAACTCTTGGAGCACAGTGTTAGGTACATGCTCCAGGAGGATGCCCAGTGTTTTTTAGGCTCTGATGATGATACTCAGCTAGAGGAAGGCAGTATCGTTAGCGCAGAGAGAGGGGATGTTAAAGAAGGACAGCAATCTGGCAGTCATGTTCCACAAGCTGCAGCATACTGCCAGGTTTGCTCCAGCGATGAAGAGGGAGGGGATGATGAGGGCACTGACTCCACATGGATGCCTGGTAGGAGAGAGGAGGAGGAGGAGGCACATCTACAACGAGGCAGGATGCCCTCCGGGGGCCAGCTTAGGGGCAGCACACTGACTGATTCACACCGCAGAGCTCCGCCTGTGCAGGGCGCTGCCTCTGCGCGTTATTCTAAAAGTTCTTTGGTGTGGGCCTTTTTTGAGACGAGTGCATCAGATCGCACCGCTGCTATTTGCAACATATGTCTCAAGCGTATCTCGCGTGGCCAAAACATCAGCCGCTTGGGCACCACATGCTTGACCAGACATATGTTGACCTGCCATGCAGCTCGTTGGCAAGCGTACCTCAAGACCCACACCAAAGAACAAAGCGGACCTCTCCTTGCTCCTCATCAGCTGGCATCTCCAACCCCACTAGACCTTCAGTCCTCTCTGAAACCTGCTCTGAGAGGAATGAAGGTGTAGAATTAGGTGTGTCACAGCCAAGTGCTTCCGGGCACTCTGCTAGCTGTACACCCACGTCCGATTATAGCAGGCAAATTTCCCTGCCCCAGCTGCTGGACCGTCTAAAGAAGTTTACTCCCAGCCATCCACATGCCCAGCGGTTGAATGCTAGCTTGGTTAAATTGCTAGCACTTCAACTGCTGCCTTTTCAGTTGGTAGACTCGGCCCCCTTCCGTGAGTTTGTACAATGTGCGGTTCCTCAGTGGCAGGTCCCCAAATGCCATTTTTTCTATCGGAAAGCGATTCTGGCTCTCTACCGGCATGTGGAAGGCAATGTCCTTGCCTCGCTGGACAGGGCGGAAGCTGTAAGGTGCATATTACCGATGACTCATGGTCCAGCAGGCATGGACAGGGACGTTACCTGTCTTTCACGGCCCATTGGGTCACTCTTCTGGCAGCTGGGAAGGATGCAGGACAAGGTGCAGTAGTGTTGGAGGTTGTTCCACCACCACGCTTCCAAAATGCTACTACTGGTTGTGACACACCTCTCCCTGCCACCCCCTCCTCTTCTTCTTCCTCCATGGCCTCTTCCAGTGCTTTGTCCTCAGAACCAGCGGTGCTCCGTAGGCGTTCCAGGGGCTACGCAAGTACTCACGCAAAACGATGCCATGCCGTGCTTGCGCTGGTTTGTTTGGGGGACAGGAGCCACACTGGGGCAGATATTTTATCAGCTCTGCAGGGGCAGGCCAAGAGGTGGTTGACGCCACACCAGCTTAAGCCAGGATTGGTGGTTTGCGACAATGGCACCAACCTCCTCTCCGCCCTCCAACAGGGACAACTGACCCATGTGCCCTGTGTGGCTCACGTCCTTAACCTGGTGGTGCAGCGGTTCTTGGGCAGGTACCCGGGCTTACAGGATGTCCTTATGCAGGCCAGGAAAGTCTGTGTGCATTTCCGCCGATCATTTAATGCCTGTGCTCGGCTGGCTGAGCTCCAAAAGGAGTTGAACCTGCTCATGAACCGCCTTATATGTGACATGCCCACCAGGTGGAACTCAACCATCAATAAGTACCTGTGCGACTACGGCACCAGGACAGGGTCAGGGGAGCTCGGTTTTTTCTCACCACGCCAGTGGGGCATGATCAGGGATGCATGCACTGTCCTGTCACCGTTTGAGGAGGCCACGAGGATGGTGAGCAGTGACAGTGCATGCATCAGTGACACTGTACCTCTTGTCCACCTCTTGGAGCATACGCTGCGTGGAATAATGGACAGGGCACTTGAGGCAGAACAGAGGCAGGAAGAGGAGGACTTCCTTGCCTCTCAAGGCACCCTTTATCCAGATAGTGTTCCTGCTGTCCCACCCATCACACAGGACAAGGAGGAGGAGGAGGAGGAATGTGTCAGCATGGAGGTGGAGGCTGGCACTCAGCATCAGCAGCAGTCTTGTAGGGACGATTAACAGTCCCAAGAAACCCGTGGACTTGTACGTGGGTGGGAGGAGGTAGCTGTGGATCATGTTGTCCTTAATGACCATGAGGACTCCGGACCGAATGCCTGATAACCTTCGCTGCATGGCCTCCCTGATCCTGCAAAGCCTGCGGAAGGATCCTCATATTCTTCGGATCAAGGAGAGGGATCATTACTGGCTGGCCACTCTTCTTGATCCACGGTATAAGAGTAAGGTTGCCGACCTTATGTTGCCGTCACAGAGGGAGCAGAGGATGAGACATCTCCAGGAGGCCTTGCAGAAAGGTCTGTGCAACGCGTTCCCAGAGACTGGGAGATTACAAACTCCTGGTCCTGGACAACGTGTTGCTGAGGCATCGGTCAGAAGGAGCGGTGGAGAAGGTGGCCGTCTGACCGATGCGTTCAGACAATTTTTTAGTCCGCAGTCCCAAGGTATGATCGGTTCCAGCAACCATCGCCAGCGTCTGATTTACAGGAATAGCTAGGGGCAAGGTCAGACTTGGACACCTTTCCCACCGAAAATCCTCTGGCTTACTGGGTCTTGAGGATGGATCACTGGCCAGAGCTTTGAATAGTATGCAATTGAGCTACTGGCCTGTCCTGCATCCAGCGTTCTTTCGGAATGCACCATCAGTGCTTCTGGTGGCTTTGTTACCGATCACAGGGTGCGCCTGTCCACTGACTCGGTTGATCGACTGACCTTCATAAAGATGAATCAGTCTTGGATCACCCACAGCTACCAAGCACCTTAAGCTGATGTAATCGAATGTTTTTTTTTGAAATATCACATCCCTTCAAGACTGCCTATGCTGATGCTGAGTGACTGTCCTGTTATGTTGATTGTCTATTCTCTTCCTCCTCCGCTGATATGTTGGAAGAACATTTTTAGTTCTGGGTGATGCCACCAGCCCAATTTTTGGCCCCTGTTTAACAGGGGCGTTTAATTACAATTTTTGATGCAATGCTTTGCAGCAGGGCTCATTCCTGCACCACAACTAGAGTATATGGGAGAGGTTGCAGTGTCGTGGCACCAGCACCAGTGCCTAAGGCCCAATTTTTCAGCCCCTGTTTAACAGGGGCATGTAATTACAATTTTTGATGCAATGCTTTGCAGCGGGGCTCATTCCTGCACCACAACTAGAGTATATGGGAGAGGTTGCAGTGTCGTGGCACCAGCACCTAAGGCCCAATTTTTCAGCACCTGTTTAACAGGGGCATGTAATTACAATTCTTGATGCAATGCTTTGCAGCAGGGCTCATTCCTGCACCACAACTAGAGTATATGGGAGAGGTTGCAGTGTCGTGGCACCAGTGCCTAAGGCCCAATTTTTCCGCCCCTGTTTAACAGGGGCATGTAATTACAATTCTTGATGCAATGCTTTGCAGCAGGGCTCATTCCTGCACCACAACTAGAGTATATGGGAGAGGTTGCAGTGTCGTGACACCAGTGCCTAAGGCTCAATTTTTCAGCCCCTGTTTAACAGGGGCATTTAATTACAATTTTTGATGCAATGCTTTGCAGCAGGGCTCATTCCTGCACTACAACTAGAGTATATGGGAGAGGTTGCAGTGTCGTGGCACCAGCACCAGTGCCAGCAGCCCAATTTTTCAGCCCCTGTTTAACAGGGACATGTAATTACAATTCTTGATATAATATTTCACAGCAGGGCCCGTTCCTGTGCCCACCGAGTGTAACTGTAAGGACTTATAGTGTTGTGGCACCAGCACCACAACCACCAAAGGCCCAATTTTTCTACCACTGTTCAACAATGGCATGTAATTACAATTCTTGATATAATCGTTTGCAGCAGGGCGCTCCAGCGCCCACCAAGAGTCACTTTGAGGGCTTACAACGTTGTGGCAACACCAACACCTTGTTCCGCCATTTCTGCAGAGCATATAGGGGAGGCCCCTACTTTCAAACATCCAACTTACAAACGTCTGCTACTTGCAAACGGAAGGAGACAACAGGAAGTGAGATGAAAAAAGACGGACGGCAAAACAAATTATACAGGGGTGATAACCCTTCCCTAGGTTTTCCAAAAAGCTTAAAATAGATTTTTTTACTGGAGCTACACTTTAAAAATGTACCAGTTGAAAATTGCAAACAGATTCTACTTAACACAACAAACCTACACAGTCCCTGTCTTTGCACCGCCTGTATACTGCTGTTCTGAGTATATAGGGCCTGGGGGCCCCACGTCTTTCCTTTTTTTAATATGGGTACGTTGTTCCCCTTAATATCCGTACAAGACCTAAAGGGGCTGGTAATGGGCAGGGGGGGCTACCCATGCCATTTTTCTCAATGATTTTCATCCATATTGCCGGAACCAGATATTACATTAAAACCGCAAGCAGTTTTAAATGGCTTTTTTTCCGTTAAATGTCATTTTGTGCAGGGACTGTTCTAAATACGGAAACACGTGGCACTTCACAGGCATACTATAGACACCCCCTAGGCATGATATTTAAAGGAATATTTCACCTTTTTTTTTTCATTTTAATCATCATTAAAATCAGTGCTCCCACAAAAACGGCAGTTTTTAAAAACATTTTAGCCATTGACCCATGTCCCCTGGGACAGAAGCCAGGTCCCCAAACCCTTTTTAGGACAGTATCTTGCATATTAGCCATTAAAATTAGCACTTTTTATTTTTGAACGTTCGAGTCCCATAGAGTTCAATGGGGTTCTAAAGTTCGTACGAATTTGCGGTCCATTCAAAAGTTCTGATGTGAACCGAACCGGGGGGTGTTCGGCTCATCACTACTAGCAAGAATGGTTAGAGAACATAAACTCTCCACATATATCCCTCACATTAACATGTCAGGGGGTCAAAGGGCAGTTTTACCTACACAAATCACTCAAGAATTCAAAAACTTCTATTCTAGCTTATACAACCTGCCATTAGAAACATCGCCCCAATCAGATATGGTAGATTATATCACTGCATCTCAATTAACATTGCTCACCCCAGAAGCCAGAGCAGAATTAGAATCCCCTGTAACCCTACTAGAACTCCAAGTGGTAGGGACAATAAAGCCAAGGAAAGCCCCGGGTTTCGAAGGCTATACACTACAATACTATAAAACACTCCTCCCAATATTAGGGCCACGTATGATCACATTGTTCAATGCGGTGGATGCCGGCAGTGTATTTGCCAGAGACACCCTAAGTGCCCATATTTCAGTACTCCATAAAGAATGTAAAAATCCGGCAGCTTGCGGTAACCGCAGATCTATATCACTTTTAAATGTAGTTATACACCAAGATTCTGGCTACCCGGCTGGGACAACACATTCAGCAACTGATACATCTTGACCAAGTGGGCTTCATACCCTCCAGGGAAGCAAGGGACAGTATTTCTAAAGTACTGAACCTACTACATGTTACACGGTCCACAAATACCCCATGCATATTTTTAAATACTGATGCTGAAAAAGCATTTGACCGGCTTAACTGGTCATTTCTGTTTGCGGTACTCAGACATGTTTATCTGGGGGAGGTGATGCTAAATTGGATAGGCGGAATATACTCTAACCCGACAACCCAGGTAAAGGCGAATAGAGCCCTATCGGATCCCTTCTCACTAACAAATGGGACAAGACAGGGATGCCCACTTTCCCCCCCTCCTATTTGCCCTCTCTTTGGAACCCTTCCTGTCTACGATGAGATTGAACCCCGACATACAAGGCATAATGGTTGGACAGTCACTCACAACATAAGACCTTTACCAATACCCAAAAGTAAAACATGATCAATTTCTCCCTCAAATCCTCACTGTGCACTAAAATACAGGAGACCAACTATAAGATCCTGACGAGGTGGTATCTAACACCCAGTCGCCTGCACAACATTTTTTCTGACACGCCAGAATACTGCTGTCACTGCCAGGAGGACAGAGGAACAATACTGCATATATTTTGGTCCTGCCCTAAGCTGACAGCTTTCTGGACGGAGATTCGCACCATTTCCCAAATATTCACAGATTTTCAGATCCCGATTGACCCCACTTTTTTTCTACTCCACATATCTACACTAATTATGTTACCTGACCAATGCAGCTAAATCCTGCATCACCTTACTCTGGAAACAACAATGCCCACCAACCACAGTAATGTGGCTGCAGAAAGTGGGAGATCTAAACAAAATGGAAGACCTAATAATGACAGCCCAGGACAGACATGAAACCTACACGAAAACTTGGACTACCTGGAACATGTTTAAATATTCAGAGGAAAGTAAATCCCTCTTTGAGAACTAAGCTATCAAAATTCACTGTAAGATAGAGGTCCAATGCTGACCTGCAACACAGAGACAAACATGCATGAAACGCCACCTACCTCCCCCCACCCCCATACTGTACTTGTTTATTCTTTCTTCTTCGTCTTTTTGTTTCGGTCGCTACTTCTAACTCATTATTCTACTCTCCGAATGATTTAATTATCTACAGCTTAGAGACCAGGACTACCTTTTACATATAACACGTTTATGTAGCCGAGTGATAACGGTACATGTCATTCACGAAATCCTCAATATGCATACTAAATGCTAAGATGTATACTAATACCTAACGTGACATATGACTGGGAGGCTGCGACCTTCACTGTTTACCACTGCTCTTTTTGGGGCATTGCCCTAAGTTTGAAAACTCAAAAAATATATTTGAAAAAAAAAACAAAAAAAACACAACAAAATCATGCAAAAACATGCCGGAAAAACGTTCGAAGACGCTACGCTCAAGAGGTGAATGCAACCTAATAGTATATACAGTATACCCCTTCTGTCTGTTATTCTGTTATTCTCAGAGTGGATTTGTGATTTTGTTCCCCGATCATATACTGTATTTGGTTATTTATATTTACCACTGCATATAATATAGATATTTAAGAATAAATTGCCTTTTTTTTTAAACTTTTACATAATAACTAAATTATACAACACACTTTTGACGTTTTTATCCGATCAAAACAATAGTCGGCCAACTAATTATGAAAATAAGTGTTAGTTGCAGCCCTAAAACTTTTGTCCCAAAAGGAAAAAAAAACTGTATGCTGTAACTGATTATAAAGTGTTAAGCAGAGGTTCAGCTTTAATTACTTGTTCTGCTCCATCTAAATTATTTAGTGCATCCAACATCCTTATCCCAGACTGACAATGCTGCTCTCCAAAAGGTGTCTGCTTTGCTCCTCCATCCAGAGTGGAAACACCCTAAAGCCTTGTTTACATTAGTGTTTAGAGGGGGCAATAAAAATGTGCAGCTGAGTCATGATTTTACAACCCCACCCAACTGCTCTTCCTTATACTGCAAAGGCAGCAGAGGGGGGAGTACATGTGACGTGGCAAAAACAATCACCTCTCCATCGCATTTTTGTGGAGGACGATGCTCGATGAGTGCGACAGTGGGGCTCATTTTTGCTGCCACACATGTACTTCCCCCTCCCCGCCTGTATGCAGTTGCACCGTGCAAGTTCAGGGTTCAATAGGTTAAAGCAGGAGGTGATAAAATGTCTCCTCACCACCTGTCACATGCTCTCTAAAGAGCAATCCAAATGAAATTGTTCTTCAGAGAGCAACACCACCGTAAACTAGACCTCACGCAGGGAGTGTGTTACTGGCCAGTTCACCAGGTGAAACGTCAGTCATTTTTTCAACTTTCCATCTGTTAAATCTTCTGCTCTTGTTGTTTTAACTTTGGATAGTAAAACATTTTTTTCTGCCAGTAAATACCTTATACAGCCCACTTCCTTTTTCTAGATTTATCACATCATATGGCATCATGCACATGCCAGGAAGAGAGAGGGGATGCGTCATAAGAGGCCCAATGAGAGCGGCAGGGCTACAGAGCTGGAGGTGTGCCTCTGTGTAAATACAGAAAGTGAACAGGCAGCAGCTTCAGCTGCCCACAGGTAAAATGGATGCAGCCAGACTCAGTGGAGGGAGATTTCTGCAGCATAATTGGCAAGTACAGAATCACGGTATATATAAAATAATATGCAAAGTGGTTGGAGGGAAGCTTCAGAATGGCAAAGATGTTTTTATTACAGATTATGGAAGCAGACTGCAGTTCATCTTTAATGTGCTACTAAACCCAGGAGCCTGCATTCACTATATATGGTCTCCTACAGTATTCAGAACATGGAAATGCAATTATTTTAGTAAATATAAACTGCTAAATACCTTTTCTCATCAGCAGTTTATAGCAGTCTTGTGACTTTTTTCATTCTCCTCTGATTGTCCTATGAGGCTGCAGGACCCTTGACCCTCTGTCTGGACAGCGCTGATTGGTCCCGTGCTGATCACATGCACCCTCCCAAGAAAAAAAAAAAAAACTCTTGAGCAATACACACCAAACTGAGCATGTGCAAAGTGCCCCCAAGGCTCTGTTCTATCAGGAGATAGATTGGGGACAGTGGAAGAAGGGGAGGATCAGCAAAGACAGCCTTTTTACACAATGCAGAAGATTAACCCTTTAGGTCCCACAGTGAGTATAACAAGCATGCTTTACTGCATATACAGACTGATTTTACTGTTGTACTAATGCAGCCAGCATATTTAAAGCCCAACTCCAAGACAACTTAAAAATGTTCCCTTTGCAGCTGTGCCAAAACCGCAAGCATTAACTGCTCGTTTGGTGTAGGGGGCATTAAAAGCACTTTTACTTACCCATTCCACCTCTCACTCATGCTGCAACACTAGTCTGTCCCTTGGCATCATTAGGCCCAATGTAGAGCTATGGTCTCTGCACTGGACTTGATGAATTTAGATTGCTGATACATTGGGGAGAAGAGGTTGCTGGGACCAGGCTAGCAGTGCAGAGGAGCAGGTAAGTAAATAAGCTTTTCCAAATGAATAGAGTGAAACAAGCAGTTAACCATTGCAGTGCAGGTGGACCCCCTGTATGGGAACATTTTGATGTTTTATAGTAAGCTATATTATATTAAACATTTTTTGTTTTTTGGATTTGAGAACATTTTAAAATTACAGGCTCCCACTCTTCTTTACATCCGGAGAAAAGAATCACACCCCGAGATGAATCTTCCTGAGCTTTGCTCATTCCTAGTGTAGCTACAGTGCATCCGGAAAGTATTTACAGTGCTTCACTTTTACCACATTTTTTTGTTACAGCCCTATTCCAAAATAGATGACATTCATTATTTTTCTCAAAATTCTACAAACAATACCCCATACTGACAACATGAAAGAATTTTGTTTGAAATCTTTGCAAATTTATTAAAAATAAAAAACGAAAAAAATCCCATGTACATAAGTATTCACAGCCTTTGCCATGACACAAAATTGAGCTCAGGTGCATCCTGTTTACACTGATCATCCTTGAGATGTTTCTAGAACTTGATAGGAGTCCTCCTGTGGTATATTCCGTTGATTGGACATGATTTGGAAAGGCACACACCTATCTATATAAGGTCCCACAGTGCATGTCAGAGCACAAGCCAAGCCATGAAGTCCAAGGAATTGTCTGTAGACCTCCGAGACAGAATACAGGATTGTATTGACGCACAGATCTGGGGAAGGATACAGAAACATTCCTGCAGCATTGAAGGTCCCAATGAACACAGCGGCCTCCATCATCCATAATGGAAGACGTTTGGAACCACCAGAACTCTTCCTAGAGCGGGCCGCCTGGCCAAACTGAGCGATCGGGGGAGAAGGGCCTTAGTCAGGAAGGTGGCCCAGAACCCGATGGTCACTCTGGCAGAGCTCCAGCATTTCTCTGTGGAGAGAGGAGAATTTTCCAGAAGAACAACCATCTCTGCAGCACTCCACCAATCAGGCCTGTATGGTAGATTGGCCAGACAGAAGCCACTCCTTAGTAAAAGACACATGACAGCCCGCCTGGAGTTTGCCAAAAGGAACTTGAAGGACTCTCAGACCATGAGAAACAAAATTGGGGGACCTGATGAAACAAAGATTGAACTCTTTGACCTCAATGGCAAGTGTCATGTCTGGAGGAAACCAGGCACCGCTCATCACCTGGCCAATACCATCCCTACAGCATGGTGGTGGCAGCATCATGCTGTGGGGATGTTTTTCAGTGACATGAACTGGGTGACTAGTCAGGATCGAGGGAAAGATGAATGCAGCAATGTACAGAGACGCCCTTAATGAAAACCTGCTCCAGAGCGCTCTGGACCTCAGACTGGGCCGAAGGTTCATGTTCTAACAAGACAACGACCCTAAGCAGCCAGCCAAGATAACAAAGGAGTGGCTACGGGACAACTCCATGTCCTTGAGTTACCCAGATTTGAACCCGATTGAACATCTCTGGAGAGATCTGAAACGGGAGATGGTTATAGTCTATTCCATGCTATTTTTCATGTTCATGTATAAAGTAACCTGAGGTTATAACCTAGCGTCAGGTGTGGTATAACAATTCCTGTGAAACTCACAGCTGCTAAGCATTGATCTCAATCCCATAGTCTGTGAAAACATATACAAAAAAAAAAAAAAAAGCAGCGCTGTGTGATACTGAACCTTACAAATGCATAGATAGTGCCATAAAAACTAAGTTTAACTATGAACATAAAAAAAAAAAATTGTGTGTAACAAGCAAGCTCACAGTGAAAGAAATTTAACTGTCCAAAACAAAAGTGCAAATTGGGGTATTATACGTATTACTGCCAAAAAACTCTAGACTCTAGTGATGATAATCCTGATCAGAAGAGGGTGACTCTTCACACACACTCTTTTTGGACAGTAATACTTATAGTGGTGTGAAAAAGTGTTTGCCCCCTTCCTCATTTCCTGTTCCTTTGCATGTTTGTCACACTTAAGTGTTTCGGAACATCAAACCAATTTAAACAATAGTCAAGGACAACACAAGTAAACACAAAATGCAATTTGTAAATGAAGGTGTTTATTATTAAAGGTGAAAAAAAATCCAAACCATCATGGCCCTGTGTGAAAAAGTGATTGCCCCCTAAACCTAATAACTGGTTGGGCCACCCTTAGCAGCAACAACTGCAACCAAGCGTTTGCGATAACGTGCAATGAGGCTTTTACAGCGTCCTGGAGGAATTTTGGCCCACTCATCTTTGCAGAATTGTCCTAATTCAGTTACATTAGAGGGTTTTCGAGCATGAACGGCTCAAAATTCCTCTAGGACGCTGTAAAAGCCTCATTGCACGTTATCGCAAACGCTTGGTTGCAGTTGTTGCTGCTAAGGGTGGCCCAACCAGTTATTAGGTTTAGGGGGCAATCACTTTTTCACACAGGGCCATGATGGTTTGGATTTTTTTTCACCTTTAATAATAAACACCTTCATTTACAAATTGCATTTTGTGTTTACTTGTGTTGTCCTTGACTATTGTTTAAATTGGTTTGATGTTCCGAAACACTTAAGTGTGACAAACATGCAAAGGAACAGGAAATGAGGAAGGGGGCAAACACTTTTTCACACCACTGTATAATACCCCAATTTGCACTTTTGTCTCTGTGGATTGATGGAAATTGGGAGAACAAAAATCCCTTTTTTGGACACTTGATATTAAGGAATAATACTACATTTCTTTCACTGTGAGCTTGTTACACAAAAAAAATATATTTTATGTTCATAGTTACATTTTTTAGCAATATTGATTTTCATTGTTTATGGCACTATCTATGCATTTGTAAGGTTCAGTATCATACAGTGCTGCATTTAGTTTTTTTGTATATATTTTTTTCTAGTCTTATTTTCTATTCAAGAATTTCAGAAGATGGTTATATTGTTATAGTCTATTCTGCTTTTTTTCTATTATATGTTATTTTCTACTCTATTCAAAATGTATTCTATTCAAATTTCAGAAGATGTTATATTCTATTTTATTCTATTCTACAGTTTTTTCTATTCTATTCAAATTTGAGGAAATGGTTAAATTTTTTTCTATTCTATTCAAATTTTCTATTCAAAATTCTAATTTCAGAAGATATTGTTATACTGTTTTTTTCTATTTTTTTATCTATACTTTTATTTTCCATTCTATTCAAATGTATTCTATTCTTCTTTCAGAAGGTTATATTTTATTCTATTCTTTTTATTACATTCTATTAAAATTTTGAGAAATGGTTATATTATATATTATA